>NC_091469.1:382696444-383296444 GCF_036971445.1 Narcine bancroftii | reverse complement strand
ACACCCAACCCCAACCAACCAATTTTCCCCTGCAACCGCTGCAACCGTGTCTGCCTGTCCCGCATCGGACTTGTCAGCCACAAACGAGCCTGCAGCTGACGTGGACATTACCCCTCCATAAATCTTCGTCCGCGAAGCCAAGCCAAAGAAAAAGAAGGGTGGAACTGATTGTGCAGCAATGAAAGCTCAATTTTCTGGAAATCTTTGGCTCCCCGATCCTGTCCTGTGTCTACAGTGACTTCCTTATTACTCTGTCTGTTCTAATTAAAATCCTTCTTTAACCAAGGTTTTAGAGTTCTTTGTTCTTTTATGACAAAACAGAATGGAGATGCTGGAATCTGGAACTCAAATAAAATGGATGGCTGAAGTATTCAGTGGGTCAAACATCGTGCTGGTTGGAGAAGGTGCTTGAAATATGAAAATTATGGGAGTTTATTGTTGTAGACATGAGCATTTACAGCATCTCACTGGAGCAGTCCATCATTCCTGCAGGGTTCAAGACAGCCACAATCATCCCAGTACCCAAGAGGGTGATAATAACAGGCCTCAATGACTACCATCCTGTGGCACTGACCTGCGCCAATATGAAATGTTTCAAGCGTCTGATGATGGAAAGCATCAAAGCACATCTCCCATCTGACCTTTTTTCATCTAACAAATGTGAAGCATCATACAGAATCCATGGTAAGAAGGCAAAGAAAAGTCTTGAATTGTTTTGTAACCTTTCATCATTTCAGGACATGCTGTACTGTAAACATTCTCTCCATGCAAGGTTGAAGCTTCTCCTCAAATTCCAGCTCTGTCTCCTTCTAACGGGATCAAACTAGTAGTCTTCACACCAGAGATTGGAGCATTATCCACCTTATTCTGTCCATCTGTCTCCTATTCTAGTGCAGAAGCTCCTTCATAGATGGGACAACCATTTTACAATGTAGAAATTAAAATGGTGGTAATAAAAAGTTAAAATCCACTTAGCTGTTAAATGGTGCCAGGGTTAATTGAAAGGTGCAAGCTCTGTGTTTTTATACTGTGCAGTTGTGAGTAATGGATGATTTGCAAGTTATCAGACTTTGAAAGATTGCCTGAGCTTTTGAATTGGCTTCAGTTAAATTAAGTGAAGGGTTAACACCACATGTAACTTCCTGTGAGAGCAGCCTACACTGGGAGGACGAGGCCTTTTGTGTGAGATAAGAGGAGATGTGACTCGCTCCTTCCTCTGAAGCAAGTTCTGGGCTGTGTCACTGAGTGTGATCAGCAACTGACTAGCAGACCTACACTAAAATCAAGAGAGCAGTCACCACATACTCCTGTAAGATGCAAGTTAAGAGCTGGAGAGAAAGCAAACACAGGAGAGGCAGAGTCTTGTGACCTATAATCAATTGAGTGGCTCATTAAATACACCTCAACAACACCCCCCTCCCCCCTACCACTTTCTCATCGACTGAATGCTGAGAGCTCTAGGGAAGATATTTTGGGATGGGTTTTGAGTCCTGATTGATCGTGCAATAACAGTTCCTTGTGGAACAGCAGTCCCACCCTGATGTGTTCCACTCCGCACTTTCATATTAAGGATATGCAGGAATCACAAGGGAGCACAGGGGTTTCCGGGAGTTTTTCAACAGGTCTTGTTAGCTCCAGAGTGACACTGAAACAGTGATGATTAGCAGTTATGTGCTCAGCCGGCTTGGAATAAACAGTGAAGTGAGGCACGAGACATATCTACATGCTGGGTTCCTGTTTGGCAAAATTGTACCCTGGTGCATAATCCTCACTTCTTATAGGTCTCAAGGCAGTGGCCAAGACTTGAGGAACTGAATTAGAGGGAGAGGTTAAACAGGTCAGGATTTTACTCTCCGGACCGTCAGAGAATGAGGGGAGATTTGGTAGAGGTATACAAAATTATGAGGGGTAGAGATGGAATAAATGCAAGCAGGCTTTTTCCACTGAGGTTAGTTGAGGCAAGAATAAGAGGATGTGGGTTAAGGTGAAAGGTGAGATGTTTAAGGGGAAACATTAGGGGGAACTTCTTTACACAGAGTGGTGGGAGTATGGAACAAGCTACCAGCTGAAGTAGTGATTGCAGGCTCAATTCTGACACTAGAAAAATTTGGACAGGTACATGGATGGGGGTTGGTTTGGAGGGCTATGGTCATTTGTGAGCCAGTGGGACTTGGTCGAGTAATAATTTGGTACATATTAAATGGGCTGAAGGACCTGTTTCTGTGGTGTAGAGTTCCATGTTTGTATAGTTCCATGGCTGGGTTTCTTGTTTTTGCTGGTGGGTGGAACTTGCTGGTGCATTGCCTTCATCCCTCTGGTTACAAAGAAAAGGGCTGTTTATTTCTCTCCTTAGCAGTTCTCTGTGGATAATAAACCCGTTTAAGTCATGTAGTGATGGGAGCAGGAGAGTTAAGGCAGTAATATCGTTGTGCCCTGGAACAGGAGATGTTATAGTGTGTGGCAATGCAGGCAGCTGAAGACAGTCACATCTGGATTTGAATGTTTTGTTGAGTGATGTCAGGAGCACGTTTATTGACTGAACAATGGTTTGAAGTTCAGGTTAGGAAGAGTAACAAGGCACATCACCTCACTGGTCAACACAGGGATCTTGATGCCCAGTGACTGAAGTCAGTACCAAGATACTTAGTTGTTTGCCAATACCCATCTCTCTGTGCAGTTTAAAGAATTAATAAATAAGATGATGTGTCCATAGGGCCGTCAGATGTAGAAGCAAAATCAGGGCATTCAGCCCATCGAATCAACTCTACTATTAAAATCATAGCTGATGTATTTTTCCTTTCTGTCCCTTTCTCCTGGTAACCTTGGGCATCCTTATAAATCAAGAATCGATCAACTTCCACTTTACCCAATGGCCTCCACAGTCATAGATTCATCACCCCTCTGGTTGAAGAGGTTCCTTTCCTTTTGATCCCTATCACAAGGTTAACACAGCCAATGGAGATTGAGCTGGGGAAAAGAAACTTCCTCACCACCAGTCCTTTGCTTGTATTTCCTTCCCACCTTCCACATCCTCAGGACAGCTGAGAGCATGCTTTAAGGATGACCTGCAGGCTGAGGGATAAACCCTGCATATTTGGAGAAGCCATGCTGTCAATCTCTGCACAGCATGCTCCCACAGAGAACAATGACCCACTGAGTTTCTCCAGTGTGCTGCTCTAGACTCCAGCACCTACAGATTTTCCTGTTTACTTCCCATTTGACCAGCACAAGCTCCCGGTCCCTTGTTCCATTTATGTTGATCAAGGGGTAAGTATTGTGCAGGGTATTTATCTCCCTTGCTATTTGCCAAGTACCTTGGGATTTGTTTCCTCTTTCCCAAGAAGCAGCTAGAATCTTGGTTTAAATATCCCACCCGAAAGACAGAACCTTTGACAGGGCAGCACTCCATCAGTACAGCACAAGAGTGCTCTGACTCAGAGACAAGGGTGGTTGCCATTGAGCTTGGCTTACCTTGAAGAGGTTTTGGAACTGGTTCTTTACTCCCAGCCCATTGGTACAGCAATAAAGCACTGAATGACATTAAAAAAAAACAACTGCTGATGCTAGAGAACCGCAACAGTACACACAACGTACACCAAATCACGGTTAGCGCAACACTATTACAGTGTCAGCGATCTGGATTAGAATCTGCCGCTGTCTATAAGGAGTTTGTATGTTCTCCCTGTGTCTTCATGGGTTTTCTCCACGTGCTCCAGTTTCCACCTACTCTCCAAAGATGTACGGGGTGCGTAGGTTAATGGGTCGCATAGATTTATTTTGGAAGCACCGGCTCATGGGCTGTTACTGTTCTACATCTCTAAACTAGATTAAATTATTTTAAAAGTAAGAGGTCTTGGGCCCAGAAGTCGACTGCCTTTTGATTTCCACAGACGCTGCATGAACAATTAAGTTTGTCGCTGCAGGTATTACTGTGAATGAAGTGTCATGGACCGTTAAAATAATATTAAAGAAAGAAAAAAGCTGTGCAAATTGGACGGAGAAAATTCTTTCTTCACCAAAATATCTGGTATTCATCACAGATGTAATGTTCTGTGTTTATATGTTTATACATTTGGCAGCGCACATCACTTGCGGTGAACTGGCCCTGTGGTGTATCGCCGCACTGGCAGGGCAACCACAAGAAGGTGGCACCGTCAGGGGACCTCCGTGCCTTGTGGCTAAGGCCAAAGTGCATGCCTCGGGTGAGCGTGATGACATTACCGCCAACGCGGGGGCACAGCTCACACCGCCCTTATAGGGCGTGCATGGTTTGAATAAACAGTTAATTTGAAACCCCCATTGTGTTTGTGGTGTGTTTCATTCTGTTTAGCATTTGGTACATTGGTGACCCCAGCAAGCCCAGATGGTTTTCTGGCCTCCCGATATGGACACAACAGCAATCAACGCAATCGCGGTGAAACTCCTCCCCTTCTGGATGTATCACCTACACACAGATTCAGATTGGCAAGGACAGGTTTCGCTGGAAATTCGTACTGGCCTTGGTGGGGACAGCGCTGTTGGGAGCCGATTTCCTCCAGGTGCACAACTTGTTGGTGGACATCAAAGGCAAGCGGTTGGTATATGCCTGCACCTTCCAATCTGTCTGCCTCAACTCCACAAACATGTGAGACCCAGGAATAGCTTCCATCAGCGCCCCCAAGGACGAGTATGCGCGCATGCTCTATGAATTCCCTGCCATCCTGCAGCCACAGTTCACTTCCACCATGACCCAACATGGAGTCTGCCATCACATTTTGACCCAGGGCCCCACCCTCCATGCCAAAGCCAGGCAGTTGCCCCCCTGAGAAGCTACAACTGCCAAAGGCAACTCCTGACTGCAGGAGTTGGGGATCGTCCACAAGTCAGATAGCATTGGGCCTCCCCCCTCCACATGGTCCTGAAGGCTTCCGGGGGTTGGCACCCATGTAGAAACTACTGCCGCCTCAATGACGCAACCACGCTGAACCAATACCCCATCCCGCATATACAGGACTTTACGGCAAACTTACAGAGCGTCCGAGTTTTCTTGAATGTTGATCTGGTTACCATCAAATCCCAGTCAACCCCGATGACATCAGCAAGACTGTCATCATCACCCCGTTCGGCCTGTTCGAGTTCCTGTGGATGCCCTTCCGCCTTAAAAGCGTGGCCCAGATATTTCAACAACTGATGGACGCAGTGGGCAGAGACCTGGATTTCATGTTTATCTATCTTGATGACATCCTCATCGCCAGTCGGGACCACGATGAACACAAGGTCTATCTCCATGCACTATTCACCTGTCTGGCAGAGTTCGGCCTCACTGTCAATGTGGCCAAATGCCAGTTCGGCAAGAAGTCCCTGCAATTCCTGGGCCATACCATCTCCGCAGATGGGGCCGCCCCAGCACCTGAGAAGGTCGCACCATATGCCAGTTCCTGAATCCAGACACCCTCAAAGATCCACATGAATTCACCGGGATGGTCAACTTCTACCACCGCTTCATGCCGGGGCAGCTCGCGTGATGAGGCCATTGTCCGCACTAATCGCCGCCAAGAACAAGACCCTGGAATGGACAGAAGAGGCTGCGAACGTTTTTACCACAGAAAACGACATCCTAGCAAGCACCACCCTACTGACCCACCCATAGCCTGATGCCCACACCACACTCTCAGTGGATGCTTCAGCCACAGCCATCAGAGGCATCCTGGAGCAATCAGTCAACGGCCAGTGACACCCACTTGCGTTCTTCAGCAAGTACCTCCGCTCTCCCGGAACTAAAATTCAGCGCCTTCGACAGGGAGCTTCTGGCCCTGTATCTGGCCATCAGACATTTCTGGTACTTCCTGGAGTGCAGACCATTCACTGTTTTCACTGACCACAAACCGCTCACTCAGGCCCTCACCAAGTTCAAGGGTCCCTGTTTGGCACGCCAGCTGCAGCATCTGTCCTATGTATCGGAGTTTACCACTGACATCTGACACAGAGTGGGTAAGGACAATGTCGTTGCAGATGCCCTCTCAAGGCTATCTACAGCCTATCCCTGGCCTGGACTATGCCCAGCTAGCACAGGCACAGAAGAAGAATGCAGAAACACAATTTTTCCGCACCCCCATCATGGGAATCCAACTCGAAGAGCTCAAACTGCCGGACAGCCCTGACACGCTGCTCTGCGACGTCTCCACTGGCTCTCTGCGCCCGGTAGTCCCGCTGCATTGGAGACTGCAGGCTTTCAGCATGGTCCACAACTTGGCTCACCCCTTGGTCAAGACCTCAGTTCGCATGGTGGCAGAACGTTTTGTGTGGCACAGCCTCAAGAAACAGGTAGCCCAGATGGCGAGAAACTGCATGCAGTGTCAGACCTCCAAGGTCCAGCACCATGTGAAGGCCCCAGTACAGCAGATTGACTCCCTGCCCAAGAGGTTCGAATACATACACATCGACATCGTGGGCCCCCTACAACTTGTTGATGGTGGTTGACCGCATGACGAGGTGGCCGGAAGCCATCCCGCTGAGAGACACTTCCGCCGAAATCTACTCACCCACTGGATCGCCAGGTTTGGAATCCCAGCGCACATGACGAGTGACAGGGGTGTCCAGTTCACATCCACCCTCTGGTCATAGCTGGCAAACCTCTTGGAGATCAAGCTCCATCATACCACTGCATGCCATTCCCAAGCCAACAGTCTAGTAGAGCGCTTCCACCAGCATCTCAAGTCAGCTCTCATGGCTCGCCTCACCAGCCCCAACTGGACGGACTAATTACCCTGGGTCCTGTTCGGCTCTGAAAGAAGACCTACAGGTATCGACCGCGGAGTTTGTCTGTGGTGCACTATTGTCGCTACCCAGGGAGTTCTTCAGCCCAAGCATTGGTTCCGAGACGAAGAATCAGACCTTGCTGGCAGACTTTCAGGGTAAGCTCACCTCACTAGCGCCCCCACCACTGACCCACCACGGCAGCCACCTGTCCTGCATCCTTAAAGAACTGGCCACGACTGACCATTTTTGTCTGGCGAGGCCCACACCCCGCACCCCTGCAGCACCCCTACGAGGGTGACCACAAAGTCCTGAAGCGCATAGGCAAGACATTCATTTTGGACATTGGGGGCAGAGAGGAGATATTCACAGTTGACAGACTGAAGGCGACGCACGTGGACCGTAGCCAGCCAGTACTGATGGCCTCACCAAAACAATGAGGTTGGCTGCCCAAGCGGCGAACGCGTAAACTGGTTCGGGGGGGGGGGGGGGCTTGTGTGGTAGCGCACATCACTCGTGGTGAACCACTCCCGCTTGTATCACTGCACTGGCGGGGCAGCCACAAGAAGATGGCACCTTGGGGGATCTCCGTGCCTTATGGCTAAGGCCAAAGCGCGCGCCTCGGGTGAACATGATGACATCACCGCTGACATGGGGGAAGATCTCACACCTTATAGGGAGCGCGCGAAGTTTGAATAAACAGTTCATTTGCAACCCCCATCGTGTTAGTGGTGTGTTTCATTCTATGTAGCAGTTGCTACATACACATTAAATACTAATTTAAATGGCTTTCCCTGTATTCATTGCCATCAATTCAATTCATTCTCTTCCAACATACTGACACCACTTATGTTTTTTTAATCAACAACACACCCGTGAAATCTACGAAAGATTGTAGTGCACCTCTCAGCATTCAATAGTCTGTGGCTCAACACTGGATTTAGGCCAAATGGAATTTACTCCTGTCCTGTAGCTATTCTGGAGATTCACAAACTTCCGAATGGTGTCTGTATACTTGAAAAAAAATGGGAAAATCCTTGAGAGGTTCCATCCACTCCTCAGATGGACGAGAAGAGCCAAACTCTGAGTCATTGGGTGTATTGTCCAACGTAAGTAATCAACCAGTCAGAAACTATGGAGAACAGTGTTGATTGACATTTTACATTATTGGAGATAAGACCAAACCTTGCATCTCCAAATGTTGTTGAGGGAATAAAAAGATTGTTTATTTCTTGTAGAAGTCCATGTAAGCTTGGCAGACAAGCACTAGTCCAGGCTGTCCTGTACTAGGCCAGTCTGTCCTGCACTAGTCCATGCTGTCCTGCTTTGGACTAGACTGTCCGGCATTAGACTAGGGTGTAGTGCTCTGGGCATCGGGCTTCTCTGGACATTCAGGTGCACGGTTGAACTCAGGCTCCAAAGCAGTACCTCATCATGTGACCTATCAAGTCATCATCAGCCAGTCTTGTTGCTGCCTTTAATTCTGGCCTGCGTAAATGGGGGTGACAGTTTTGGAAGTAGTTACATCAAATCTTGTTCAAAAGCAGAGAGACTGACATTGAGTGTAGTCAAATAACCAACATCACCATAAACAGAAGGCAAACCATTGAGTTATCGAGATTCTTCCCCGCTGCCATCAGATTCCTGAATAATCAATGAACCAAAGACACTGCCTTACTTTTCATGCAATAATATTGGTCTTATTTTATTTTGTTTTATTTTTATAGTAATGTTGTAAGATGGTTATAATATGTATTTTTGCATTATGACACTGCCGCAAAACTCTGAATTTCATGACTTGTTCATGACAGTAAATCCTGAATCTGATTCTGAATCCGCACTCTGCTCTGTGTTAAGTTACCACCACAGCATGTACACAAAGTCTCTGTACTCCACAGGAGACACTCTAAAACTTACATTGGATGCAAATATACTGTTTCACAGCTGAATGGAGTTAAACTAGAATGTCTACAGATGCTGCAATACACAAGCGTGCTGGAGAAACTCAGCAGGTCATGCAGCATCAAGAGGTTGTAAAGGGTCATCAACATTTCAGGTCTGGGCCCTTTGGCAAGTTTAACCCCGAGCCTGAAACATTGGTTGCTTTTTACTTCCTATGGATGCTGTGTGGCCTGCTGAATTTCTCCAGCATGTTTGTGTATTGTTTCACAGCTGCACGAGCATCTGATGGTGACACTATTTTTTCTGAGCATTGGTCAGAGAGTAACCTTGTCCTACTTCTATATTTACTTCCTTCATGATGAATTGGTGCCTGTATTGCAACATCAGGGAAGAGGCAGCTGGTTGAGACAGGACCACAGTGAGTGTTCCAACCCATAAGAATGGTGTGCTCTCTAACGTGAACAGCTCAGATCCCACGTACCACTCCGGAGACTCGACTGCAACAGGAAATGCCATCAGCTTAGTTAAAAGCTGCATTCACTCTCTTGTTGAGAGACTGAAAGATGGTTGTCTGCAAAATTGTTCCAACTGTGAGGCCAGAGGGTTTGCACTCAGGATCTATTTGCATTTAAACCAGTCACACGGCTTATTTTATGTCTGGCAAGGGTCATAGAATTATGCAGCTTTTCAGCCCATTGATTCCATGTGATCCCATCAATTTCTCCAAGTTCCATTATGCCCTTCCCTCCAGTCTCTCTCTGTTCCTCCCCTCATCTCCATTCCTCCAGCTTCCCACCCCCTTCTCTTTTCTCTCAATTCAGAGAACTACCCTCTCCCCATCACCTCCCAGGTTTTTCCTCTTCTATCTTCCCACCCATGACCTCTTACATGTGATCCTTCCTCTGTCCCTTCCTCTCCCCTCTCCTCTAATTTCCTCTTACCTTTTTATTCCGATATCTACCTGCTTTTCCAGATGCCCGATGAAAGGCTCAGGCCCGAAACATCAACTGCCTTTTACTTCTTGTGGATGCTGCATGACCTGCTGAGTTTCTCCAGTCCATTTGTGTACTGCATGTAACCCCAGTGTCTGCAGACTTTCTTGTTTCTCTGCATTAATCCCGCTTGATTCTCACATATTCCAATCAACTCCCCCTAATTCCAACACTTGCTCGCACACTTGAGGCATTAGATACCACCCAATTAACCTACCGACCTTGCATGTTTTGGGCTGTGGGAGCATACCAGAATGTACGCAGGGGTGGTGGTGGGGAGAAGGGGAGGTATCCCATGTGGTTAGGGGGAGAATGTGCAAACTCTGCATGGACAGCATCGGATGGCGGCATTGAACCCGGGCCTTGGAGCTGTGAGACAGTGCTCGACCCATTGTGCCACCAGATACCTGATTGTTTAATGATACTATCTGAAGGCCAAGTATTGACCAGAAATGTGGGGAATTTCCCTATTGCTGTTAGTTGGGCACTATCAGTAGCTCCAATAATGACTCGGACAAAGACTGAGGGGAACGATAGGCTTTATTGTACTAGAGACTGTTGGCCCAGGCCCAAGGCTAGGAATGAGTGGGAAGGAGTGGGGACTCAACCTTTATGGCCCAGAGTCACATGGGTAGGACTAAGGGAGGAGCCAAGGTAGAAGGATACCCGGAGGAAGGGCCAGCCAGCACATACAATCATATCATTACATTCACCCCCCCCTTTAAAAAAAAATGTAACCCACCAGAAAACAATGAACAACCGGGGGTGATACAACAACTTAGTAACAGCAACAATACAGTAACACAACAGCAGCAATACAAAGCACAGCAGATGCCCACCCCCTCAACAGCTAGAGGTTAAGCCGCTCAGGCGGCCTCTTCTGTCTGCTGGACCGTCGTAGGACCGGCGTGTCCGTATGGTGCTCCTGCGGGGAGGGGACCGACAGGGGAGTGTCCACTGCCAGGACTGTCTGAAAGGGGGTGTCAGCGGTGGACTCTCAGAATGCTGGGAGGTCCTCCGCTGCTGCATCGGGGGTAGATGCCTGGACATCCAGCTGCAAGGCGGACAGCTCAAGCTCCGGGGTCATGCCCTTATGCAGCACAATAGGATCCATGGCGTGGTCAGTAGCCGGCAAGACAGTCTTAGAATCTCCAGCCTTTGCCAAGTCTCGTATTGGCACAGTGTCCTCGTGGCTGTCCAGATACCTCATAAATGCGTTTTGAGGGTTTGCATGTATAAAGTGCACTGCTTCAACCAGTGGGTTCATCTTATGGCCCCTGGCATGCTTCCGAAGCAGAACTGGCCCTGAGGTGGTCAGCCAGGAAGTGATGGAGGAACCATTCGCCGATCTCCTAGGAAAAGCAAAGAGGCGTTCGTGCGGGGTGGTGTTAGTAGTGGTGCATAGTAATGACCGGATGGCATGGAGGGCTTCAGGCAAGATGTCCTGCCAGCGGGATACTGGCAAATTTTTAGATCTGAAGGCCAGGAGTGTTCCCTTCCAGACGGTGCCGTTCTCCCTTTCCACCTGGCCATTACCTCTGGGGTTATAGCTGGTGGTCCTGGTGCTGGCTATGCCTCTGGCCAAAAAGTGTTCAATGAGGAAGAAGGTGGAAGTGGAGTCGTGGTGATCAGAAGTGTCGTCATCGGGGCGCTGAGCTGAGGTGCTGAGGTTGGGAGCAATGGCCGACAAGATGGCGCTCCACTTACCGCACTCGCAGTCAGCACCCGAAGCTCCTCAGGAACGCACGTCACGCTGGTCTTGGACTGTAGTCGGGTCAGTAACTCCCAATACAGAGTCCCAGGCCGAAGGTCCTCGTGGTGGAACATATGGAGATGGCCCGCTTCTGCACGCAATTGACACCGCGTGGCACTGGGCCAAGTCTAAGGTTCTGATTAAGTTGATAGCCCTTTTGATTGGGAGCGGGTCCTCCTTGAGGAGTCGTTGCCAGATATAATCCGACCTCAGACCCAACACGCAACCGTCTCAAATCAGTTCTTCCACGCCCTGAGTTAGGGATATAGCGGCTGTGGGTTCCCCCAAACTGTCTTTTCCCAGAGTGACCAGGGATCGGATGAACTCTTCAGTGGACTCATCAGGCTGTTGTTTTCTGGATGCCAGCAGGAAACGGGAGTATACCACATTCACTTTAGGCTAGTACAATGCCCGTAGCTCAGCCATCGCCTTGTTGTAGGTCGCACTGCCTCGGCTGGTCAGGAAGGCCCTCTGGCCGACTCGTGCCTGAAGGATTTTCAACTTCTCATCAGCAGCAGCTTTGAGGAAGTTGCTGAAGCAGTTTATTCACTGCTCGAAGAGCACCGAAGCTCCTGGGACAAAGGTCAAAGTTCAAATTTATTGACAGAGTACATACATGACAGCACATATAACCATGAGATTGTTTTCCCGAGGGCCAGGCAGAATTTTTAATTACTGGTACCTGTAAACTATGCTCAAGGAAGGAAAGAACTGTAAAGAAACTTACTGCAAATACAGAAGTACAGTATAAATACAGTGAAACCCCATTATAACACAATCATTTGGGTCCATAAAATATCATATATACAGCGAGACCATCAGCAGCAGTGTTTCAACCTGCCTCACCTCTATTTCAGCTAGTCCTACCTGCACAACCTGGCCATATTCCGGCTGCATTACCTGGGCATCAGCTGCATGCAGGAGCAGAACCTTCGGCAGCTATATAAGCTAAGGGACCTGGCCACATTCTGGTCACGGTGGAAAAGAGCGCACCACCACCAGCACGCCGCCTGGCTGTGCTGCACCTGGACAACAACCTGCTGTGCTGTGACTGCTGCCTGTGCTGGATGCTGCGGTTGGACCAGCCTGGCTCTCGGCTTCAACCAGTGGCTGCCAGGGTGTGTGTCTCAGGTGGACCTGGGGAGAAGCTGGCTGCCAGAATTCCGCAGTGCAGTGCTCCACCATTCGTTGGCCTGCCACAAGCCCTGAATCTAGGAGCAGGTCACATTATATCTGATTTTGCGTTAAATCGGGTCGTGTTAAATCGGCGAATCACTGTATTCAGTAAAGTAAGAGTCCTTAAATGAGTCTCTGAATTAATCTATTGTTCAGGAGGAGTCTTAAGGTGGAGTGGTAGTAACTATTCTTGAACCTAATGGTTGGAGTCTTGTGGCACCTGATGGCAGCAGCAAGAACTGAACATGTCCTGAGTGGTGTAGATTCTTGATAATTGCTGTTGCTCTCTGATGGTAATGTTCCATGTAAATATTCTTTTTTTAAAAATTTTTTTATTTTCACACCATAAATCACAATAGCCATGATATACACTTTTTCTTTTTCACACATTTACAGTGACTTTTTCTCCCCCCCCCTCCCTCCTCCCAAGCCACCCCCCCACCCCCCCCCCCCCCCTCATCCATTTTAGGTATCCAATCTAGGTTGCATTAATTCAGTCAGACAATGTTGTCATTCAACAAAAATACACCAGAAATTCTACAGAATTCATTCTTTTCTTTCCTTCTCCTTCCATCAACTTAGGTAATGTTTGTCCCCGGTAGGTTTTCGCTATTGTATTTAATGTAAGGCTCCCATACTTGTTCGAATATTTCAATATTATTTCTTAAACTATATGTTATTTTTTCTAATGGAATACATTTATTCATTTCTATATACCATTGTTGTATTTTCAAATTATCTTCCAATTTCCAGGTTGACATAATACATTTTTTTGCTACGGCTAGGGCTATCTTAACAAATCTTTTTTGTGCATCTTCCAAGTCAATTCCAAATTCTTTATTTTTTATGTTACTTAGGAGAAAGATCTCTGGATTCTTTGGTATATTGTTTTCTGTTATTTTATTTAATATCTGATTGAGATCATCCCAAAATTTTTCTACTCTCTCACATGTCCAGATTGCATGAATTGTTGTTCCCCTTTCTTTTTTACATCGAAAACATCTATCAGATACTGTTGGGTCCCATTTATTTAACTTTTGCGGTGTAATGTATAGTCTGTGTAACCAATTATATTGTATCATACGCAGCCTCGTATTTATTGTATTTCTCATCGTTCCAGAACATAATTTGTCCCATGTTTCCTTTTTTATCTTTATATTTAAATCTTGTTCCCATTTTTGTTTAGTTTTACCATTTGTTTCCTCATTCTCCTTTTCTTGCAGTTTAATATACATATTTGTTATAAATCTTTTGATTAACATTGTATCTGTAATCACATATTCAAGGTTACTTCCCTCTGGTAAACTCAAATTGCTTCCTAATTTATCTTTCAAGTAGGATCTCAGTTGGTAATATGCCAGCGCTGTATCTCCAGTTATATTGTACTTATCTCTCATTTGTTCAAAGGATAAGAATCTACTTCCTGAAAAACAATTTTCTATTCTTTTAATCCCTTTTTTTTCCCATTTTCTAAAGGAAAGGTTGTCTATTGTAAAAGGGAGTAGCTTATTTTACGTCAATATTAGTTTTGGTAATTGATAATTTGTTTTATTTCTTTCTACATGAATCTTCTTCCATATATTGAGGAGATGGTATAATACTGGCGAAGTTCTATGTTATACCAATTTTTCGTCCCATTTATATAATATGTGTTCAGGTATCTTTTCCCCTATTTTATCTAATTCTAGTCTCGTCCAGTCTGGTTTTTCCCTTGTTTGATAAAAATCTGATAGGTACCTTAATTGTGCGGCTCTATAATAATTTTTGAAGTTTGGCAATTGTAAGCCTCCTTGTTTATACCATTCTGTTAATTTATCTAGTGCTATCCTCGGTTTCCCTCCTCTCCATAAAAATTTCCTTATTATTTTCTTTAACTCTTTGAAGAATTTTTCTGTCAGTTGTATTGGCAATGCCTGAAATAAGTATAGTATCCTTGGAAAAATGTTCATTTTAATACAGTTTATCCTTCCTATCAGTGTTAGTGGTAGCTCTTTCCAATGCTCTAAATCGTCCTGTAATTTTTTCATTAGTGGATTGTAATTGAGTTTATATAATTGGCCTAGATTTTTGTTTATTTGTACACCTAGGTATCTTATTGGCTGCATTTGCCATCTGAATGGGGATTCCTTCTTAAATTTTGAGAAATCCGCGTTATTCATAGGCATTGCTTCACTTTTATTTACGTTTATCTTGTATCCCGACACTTCTCCATATTCCTTCAATTTCTTATATAGTTCTTTTATTGATAGTTCTGGTTCTGTTAAGTACACTATCACATCATCCACAAATAGACTGATTTTATATTCCCTGTCTTTTATTTTTATTCCTTTTATATTATTATCTATTCTTATCAATTCTGCTAGTGGTTCTATAGCTAGCGCAAACAATAATGGTGATAGTGGGCATCCCTGCCGCATTGACCTGCTTAAGTTAAATTTCTTTGATACATGTCCATTTACTGTCACTTTCGCTAACGGTCCCTTATATAATGCTTTAATCCAATTAATATACTTCTCCGGTAAACTGAATTTTTGCAATACTTTGAACAAGTAATTCCATTCTACTCTGTCGAAGGCCTTCTCTGCGTCTAAAGCAACTGCTACTGCAGGTGCTTTATTTCCTTCTACTGCATGAATTAAGTTAATAAATTAACTTATTGTCTGTTGTGCGTCTTTTTTTGATAAATCCAGTTTGGTCTAAATTTACCATTTTCGGTACCTGTTCTGCTAATCTGTTTGCTAATAGTTTAGCTATTATCTTATAATCTGTGTTTAGCAGAGATATTGGTCTATATGACGCTGGTGAGAGTGGATCTTTCCCTTGTTTTAGTATCACTGTAATTATTGCTGTTTTACATGAATCTGGTAAGTTTTGTGTCTCATCAATGTGGTTGATTACATCCAGGAGCGGCGGTATTAATAGGTCTTTAAATGTTTTGTAGAATTCTATTGGGAGTCCATCCTCTCCTGGTGTCTTAGTATTTGGTAATTTTTTTATTATCTCTTGTATTTCTACTGTTCCAAATGGTTCTGTTAATTTATTTTGTTCCTCTATTTGTAGTTTTGGTAGTTCAATTTTAGTCAAAAATTCATCTATTTTCCCTCCTTTCCCTTCGTTTTCAGTTCGGTATAATTGTTCATAGAATTTTCTGAAGTTTTCCTTAATTTCTTTTGGATTATATGTAATTTGTTTGTCTTTTTTCCTTGTTGCCAATACCATTTTCTTAGTTTGCTCTGTCTTAAGCTGCCATGCTAAGATTTTGTGTGTTTTTTCACCTAGTTCATAATATTTCTGTTTTGTCTTCATTATATTCTTCTCCATCTTATATGTTTGTAATGTTTCATATTTTATTTTTTTATCCGCCAATTCTCTTCTTTTGGTTGTATCTTCCTTTATTGCTAATTTTTTTTCTATGTTTACTATTTCCCTTTCCAACTGCTCTGTTTCCTGATTATAGTCCTTCTTCATCTTGGTTGCATAACTTATTATTTGTCCTCTAATTAATGCTTTCATTGCGTCCCATAGTATAAACTTATCTTCCACTGATTCCGTATTTACTTCAAAGTACATTTTTAATTGTTTTTCAATAAATTCTCTAAAATCCTGTCTTTTAAGTAGCATGGGGTTTAATCTCCATCTATACATTCTTGGAGGGATGTCCTCTAGCTTTACTGTTAGTATTAAGGGTGAATGGTCCGATAGCATTCTCGCTTTATATTCTGTTTTTCTTACTCTATCCTGCATACTAGCTGATAACAAAAATAGGTCTATTCTTGAGTATGTTTTATGTCTAGTCGAGTAGTATGAGTATTCCTTTTCTTTTGGGTTTTGTTTCCTCCATATGTCCACAAGTTTCATTTCTTGCATTGATTTAATTATAAATTTGGTTACTTTGTTCTTCCTGTTAATTTTTTTCCCCGTTTTATCCATATTTGGATCCAAATTCAGATTGAAATCCCCTCCTATTAGTATGTTCCCTTGCGTATTAGCTACCTTCAAAAAGATATCTTGCATAAACTTTTGATCTTCTTCGTTAGGTGAATATATATTAAGTAGATTCCAAAGCTCCGAATATATCTGACATTTTATCATAACATATCTCCCTGCTGGATCTATTATTTCCTCTTCTATTTTAAATGGCACATTTTTGCTAATTAATATAGCCACTCCTCTTGCTTTTGAATTATACGATGCTGCTGTTACATGTCCTACCCAATCTCTCTTTAATTTCTTGTGCTCCAATTCAGTTAAGTGTGTTTCTTGGACAAATGCTATATCTATTTTTTCCTTTTTCAGTAAATTTAGTAGTTTCTTCCTTTTAATTTGGTTATGTATTCCATTAATATTTAAAGTCATATAGTTCAGCGTAGCCATTTTATATTTTGTTTATCTTCTCTTTCCGTTTTTCCATCATTACCTTTCCTCCTTTTCCATTTCTGTTTTCTTATTTTCAACTCTTTGCCAGACAACATTCCTACAACATCCAACATTTTCCTTATTCTCCTATTTCTATCTTCTTTATCCCCAATCTCCCCTTCCCCTCCTGAGTTGTCCTTTATCCCTTGTTGGACAACCACATCTCCCCTCTCCATTTGGATTTGCGAATCCACTCGCAAGCGTCAACTGATTTTGCAGTGACCGCTCTTTTCCCCCACCCAGCCCCCCCCAGAAAAGATTTCACTTTTCATATGTCACAAAGGCCACTCTTTTAATTCCCTCCTTATTCTCTCTATTCCATTACCTTCCCTTATTAATTCTTGTCTATACTATCTATGTTTTCCTCTAATTACAGATACTTTCACGTATGCCCATTGTCTCTATTCACTCTTATACCTCTTTACCCGCATACATATCAATCGTGGTCATTTTTACCCTCATTACCTGCCTTCATCCCTCAGTCTATTTTTGTCTTTACCCACATACATATCAATCGTGATCATTTTTACTCTCGTTACCCGTCTTCATCCCTCAGTCTATTTTTGTACCATGTAAATATTCTTGATGGTGGGGAGAGTTTTTCCTGTGATGTACTGGGTTGAGTCCAATACCTTTTGCAGGATTTTTTGTTCAGAAGTATTGGTGCCCCCATGCTAGGCCATGATGCAGACAGTCAGCACACTTTCCTATTTATATACCCTATTCATGAGGCAAAACATCTCAAACTGCCTCATATATCAAGCAAAAAGTGACATCTGGGTGTGACAGGAAGCAACATTGGGACAAGTGGACAAAAGTCTGGTCGGCCGCAACCTCCAGGGGAAGTTCTAAACAAGAGGAAAGGAGAGCAAAGGAATTGTGGAGCAAATAAAGAATTGCTGGAGGAACTCAGCGAGTCAAACAGTGTCCAAAGCTAGAAGTGGTCAATCAAAGTTTCAGGGCCGGGCCATTGACTGACCATTTCTCCCCATGATGCTGTCTGACCTGCTGAGATCCCCCAGCAAATCTTTGCATGCGCAAGATTCCAGATTTTGCAGCTTTTTGAATTTCTCAAAGGAATCCTGAAGCTCGGAAGCTTGGCTTAACTGGCGGTGGTTAGATGACTGGGGGGAGCAGCGATCTCTAGTGGGGTGGGTGTTGGAGATCTGGATATATTGAACTATTACAATGCAGTTCTGGACCCTGTCTGCACCTATTCAGATGTTTTGCTGTGTAATCTTCTCAGTCCCATTCCCCCTAACTTCCCCCAGCCAGGATTGTTATCATCCCTTGCAAGCCTTCATTGAAAGGAGACACAAGAGACCACAGAGGCTGGAATGTGTGGCACCAAACCCACAAACAAAACTGCTGAAGGAGTAAAAACACGAGACACTTAGCTGGTCAGTGAGCAAAGATAAAGATACATAACCAACATTTCAGGATTCAACCCTTTGTCAAGCCAACTGCTGGAGGGTGTCAGTGGGCTGTGCAGCATCTGTGGGGATGGGGATGGGGGGGTAGGATGGAATCGGCCAGATTTCAGGCCAAGACCCTGCAATAACTTTGTGGCTGTGCCCTCACCAGTCACAGTGAAGGCTAGAAATATTAAATTTAACTATAAATTTAAATTATAACAATCCAACATAGTAGAAGTTGATTCTTCTCCATGAATCCCGTCCTGCCCAATTTTACCCAATTAACCTGCCAACTCTGTACATTTTTGGAGCATGGAAGGAAACTAGAACACCAGGGGAAAACCCACGCAGGTTAGAGAGAGAACATACAAACTCCTTACAGACAGCTCCGTATCGCAGGCACCAGATCTCAGGAAGTCATACAGCCCCTTGAATCTCTTAATTCAATAAGATCAGAGGTGATTCTTTACTACTTTCAAATGTTTATCCCTTCTCCACTGATTCCTTTCATATTTAAGCATCCAAGGATCACGGAATAGATTCAGCCACTGAGCATCTTTGGTAGAGAATTCCATGGACTCACCACGCTCTGGGTGAAGAAAGTTCTCCCCACCTCAGCCCTGAATGGCTGAACCCTTACTCTGAGTCTGGGACCTCTGGTTCCAGACACACAGCCAGGGGATCCTTTTTAAATACCTCTATCAAATTTCCCCTCTGCCTTCTTCTACGCTCCAGGGGAAAAAAGTCCAAACCAGTTTAACTCTGTAACTCAGTTCCTGAAGTCCAGGCAACATCCTAGTAAATCCTCTCTGCACTCTTTCAATCTTATTGATATCTTTCCTTAGTTAGGTGACTAAAACTGTGTACAATACTCCATATTTGGCCTCACCAATGCTTATATGCTTTGGAAGGCTTTTCCATAACATCCCAACCCTATACACAATACTTTGATTTATGAAGGTCAATATGCCAAAAGATCTCTTTACAACCCTATTTACCTGTGATACCACATTCAGGGGACTATGTATCTGTATTCCCAGATCTCTCTGTTCTAAATTTTTAAATTTATATTTAAATTTAGACATACAGCAAGGTAACTGGCCATTTGGGCCTACGAGTCCTTGATGCCCAATTTACACCCAATTAACCTACAAGCCCAGTACATTTCAAACAGTGGGAGGAAACTGGAGCTCCCAAGGAAAAATCACGCAGACACGGGGAGAATGTACAAACTCCTTACAGACAGCGCGGGATTCAAACCCTGGTCCTGATCGCTGGCGCAGTAAAGGCATTGCGCTAACTGCTACACAAATCATGCTGCCCCACTGTACTCCTGCACTTCTACTGCATTCCTCAGTGACCTACCGTTCACCGTGTAGGTGCTTTTTTGGTTTGTCCTTCCAAAATGCAACACCTCACACTTGACTGCATTAAATTCCATCTGCCAAATTTCAGCCCATTGATCCAAATCCCTCTGCAAGTTTTGAAAACCTTCATTGCTGTTCAAAACATCTCCAGTCTTAGTGTCATCTGCAAGCTTGTTGATCCAATTTTCCACATTATCATCTAGATCATGGGTGTCAAACTCAAATTCACGGAGGGCCAAAATTAAAAACTTGGACTAAGTCGAGGGCCGAACTAAATATTTATTGAAAATTTTCAACAACATCTGCATGTTTTCTCTTCTTTCAACATATGTAATGTTAAACTTTTTCTTATTAAAATAAATGTTTAATAATAGTTTTGGATAAACTCTTTCCAGAAGCATTAACAAATGAGAAATTAAATATTCAATAAATAATATTTCTCTATAGAGGATTTGTCAAATGTTGCTAGTGTGCTGTCGAATAGTAAAATCTGAGGGCTATTGAGAAAGTGGGAGAATAACATGATTCCTGAAACAATCAAATGGGTGACTGATTGTGGGCATGAACTCTAGCAGGGTTATTTGCCATGCCCTTTTTCCATTGGTACAGATATCCTTTGATTGACACACTTTTCAAGTTTTTTGCCTAATGAGCTTGTATCCAGGTGCAGGACCATTTTTAACCAGGAATATATTTATCACTGTGACATGAAACTATTGGAAGATCGTTTTATCCTGAGATTAAAGTTCATAATACTTACTCAGGCCTGTTTGCGGGAGGGCGGGGTTTGCAGGCGATCGAATTGGACAACGACAGTGCGGGGGCATCGGCTCTCGCTGCAGGGCGGCATCTCGGCGGATCAGCGGCCCCGTCACCGTGAGTCGCAGGTCGGCCTGCGGCAGGGAGGGGGAGTGGGCAACGGTCCTGGCGAGGTCAGGCATCCCCTGAGTTTCTGCCAGACCCCCGTTGACCTGCTGAGTTTCTCCCGTACCTCCCTTGACCTGCTGATTTTCTCCCGGACCTCCCTTGACCTGCTGAGTTTCTCCCGGACCCCCCTTGACCTGCTGAGTTTCTCCCAGACCCCTTCCCCTTGACCTTCTGAGTTTCTCCTGGACCCCTCCCCCTTGACCTGCTGAGTTTCTCTCGTACCCCCCTTTGACCTGCTGAGTTTCTCCCGGACCCCCTTTTCTTTCCGTGCCGGTGTCCCAGGACCTTTCCAGGGCAGTCTCCGCGCTCAGGACCACGCTGGGATCCCGGTCAGTGGTGGAGGAGCAGGTGAGCGCGGCTAAACCCGATCCAGCCCACGCCACTCCTGAGATTGGCAGGGGGTTCCACCCTACCTGCCCGACCAGCCTCGCTCTCCACGTGTACTCCGGGCACCCGCCGCTGGTCCGGTGGGAAGGCACAGGGCGGCCGGCGGCCGGCGCCCCCATCGCCAGGCGGGGAGCCCCAATCTTCCCTCCGGCGTCCCGACTCCATCTGCAGCTCCAAGAAACGCTGTGCCACTGGGGTTCCGGGCACTGGGAAGCGGCCTTGGCTTCCCCTGACACCGGCCAGGCCGCGCTGCGGTGGGGGGGTGGGCGGGGGTACATCACATTGTGTTTATAAAACCACCCACCACTACTTTTCAAGGATCAGGATTTTTCTCTCTCTCTCTCACCTTGGGTTACTGTGCATGTGCTATACTGGCACGGCGGCCAGCGGGCCACCTCTAATACATTTTTGATATGATCTTGCGGGCCAAATATAATTATATCTGGCCCGCGGGCCAGAGTTTGACATGTGTGATCTAGATCATTGATATAGGAGACAAACAACAATGGTCCCAGCACTGATCCTTGAGGCACACCACCAGTCACAGGCCTCCAGCCTGAGAAACAGTCATCCACTACCACTCTCTGGCTGCTCCCGCATAGCCAATGTTGAATTCAGTTTACAACCTCACCTTGAATACCGAGCGTTTGAACCTTCCTGTTCACATCAAGTTTTAAGTTTATTGTCACCTTGTTCCTGGTACAGTGAGAACATTTATTCCCATGTGCAGTCCACCAGTTAGCTTTAACATTCATGCAGCCATATAAAATAGGGCAAGTGCACAGTTACGTTGAGAAAGATTAATTAGTATATAGCAATGGTAGCTGAGAGCACTGTTGTAAGGTTCATTCAAGAGCCTGATGGATGCAGAGAAGAAACGATTGGTGCATGCTTTCACATTCTTGAGAATAGAGTGTGTGCAGGGTACGATGGATCTTTCAGTACATTGGCTGCCTTTCTTAGGCAGTAGAAGGTGTGGATGTTCACGGAGGGGAGGAAAGTTGTGTGATGTTCTGCGATACATTCACCACCTTCTGATTTTAAGCAAAGCAGTTCCCATACCACACTGACACATCCACCTCATCTGATTGTACCTTGCCCTTGATGAAGTTGGTTCAATGCTGCCCTCTTGAGGACAAAGTTGGATGTACTCTGGATTGGATATCACAGGCTGGACTCATAAGAAAGCCCCACATCCCTTCAATGGAGAAGCATTCAGATAGTTGCCACATACAAGCCTACTGTCAGTTAGAAAAAAAAGCTATAAAGCAGGTCTTAAAATAACATGGTAAAATCGTTGAGAATCATTACCATCCCTTGCGCAGTATTTTCCAGTTACTCCACTTGGGAAAGAGAAACTGAAATTATCAGAGCCTGAACTACCAGCCTGAGGAACAGGTTTTTCCCATGGGCAGTGCTTTTTCTCATGGGCAGTGGGTACATGTGTACCCGCACATAATGTACACTGTTATATTAAGGCGGCATGGTTAGCATAAATGTTAGCACAACACCTTTACAGCGCCAACAATCCCGTGCTGTTTTCTCAGGGGCTCTGCTTTCCTCCCACTGTTCAAAATGTACCGGTTGTAGGTTAATTGGGTGGCACGGACTCATGGGCCAAATGACCTGTTGCCATGCTGTATATCTAAGCTTAAACTTAAAAACAACTCTCTGAGACGCCACTATTTATTTATTAATAATATTTATTTTAAACATAACCAAGCCATGAAAGACCCCAACAATGAAGACGCTGTTTACATCCGGTACCGCACGGATGGCAGTCTCTTCAATCTGAGGCGCCTGCAAGCTCACACCAAGACACAAGAGAAACTTGTCCGTGAACTACTCTTTGCAGACGATGCCGCTTTAGTTGCCCATTCAGAGCCAGCTCTTCAGCGCTTGACGTCCTGCATTGCGGAAACTGGCAAAATGTTTGACCTGGAAGTCAGCCTGAAGAAAACTGAGGTCCTCCATCAGCCAGCTCCCCACCATGATTACCAGCCCCCCCACATCTCCATCGGGCACACAAAACTCAAAACGGTCAACCAGTTTACCTATCTCGGCTGCACCATTTCATCAGATGCAAGGATCGACAATGAGATAGACAACAGACTCGCCAAGGCAAATAGCGCCTTTGGAAGACTACACAAAAGAGTCTGGAAAAACAACCAACTGAAAAACCTCACAAAGATAAGCGTATACAGAGCCGTTGTCATACCCACACTCCTGTTCGGCTCCGAATCATGGGTCCTCTACCGGCACCACCTACGGCTCCTAGAACGCTTCCACCAGCGTTGTCTCCGCTCCATCCTCAACATCCATTGGAGCGCTTACATCCCTAACGTCGAAGTACTCGAGATGGCAGAGGTCGACAGCATCGAGTCCACGCTGCTGAAGATCCAGCTGCGCTGGATGGGTCACGTCTCCAGAATGGAGGACCATCGCCTTCCCAAGATCCTGTTATATGGCGAGCTCTCCACTGGCCACCGTGACAGAGGTGCACCAAAGAAAAGGTACAAGGACTGCCTAAAGAAATCTCTTGGTGCCTGCCACATTGACCACCGCCAGTGGGCTGATAACGCCTCAAACCGTGCATCTTGGCGCCTCACAGTTTGGCGGGCAGCAACCTCCTTTGAAGAAGACCGCAGAGCCCACCTCACTGACAAAAGGCAAAGGAGGAAAAACCCAACACCCAACCCCAACCAACCAATTTTCCCCTGCAACCGCTGCAGTCGTGTCTGCCTGTCCCGCATCGGACTTGTCAGCCACAAACGAGCCTGCAGCTGACGTGGACTTTTTACCCCCTCCATAAATCTTCGTCCGCGAAGCCAAGCCAAAGAAAAGAGGCTCTAAATGGGAAACTGTACTTGTCTGTATGTGTGTTTGCACTATTTGCACTGTGGACCAAAGAATGCTGTATTGTTGGGTTGTTCAGGTACAATCAGATGATAAATAAACTTGAACTTGAAATAATGTAGGGAGAGTAAATTGTATGCGGGGCTCAGTCAGTCTCTTTTGCTGGAATATGCTAAAGTTCCATTGATCAGAGAAGGAAATGCATTGACGTTCTGGACTTTATCCAAGTCAGCCACACTCACCATCACACATGCATGTACATGCCTCACGTGGAAACATGCAGAAGTGCATGCACACAAAGATAAACACACCCACATAACCTGTATATAATGTACACATGCTCTCTCTCTTTAACACACACACACACACACACACACACACACACACACACACACACACACACACACACACACACACACACACACACACACACACACACACACACGTATTATGTTCAAAAACTTTTTATTTTGAACAGAAACATTCATGTTTCTCATTAACTTTACCACATTCTGCTCCTTCCTCCATTTTCCCCCTGGCAACTGTGCTAAATCAAGAAACCTGTCTGATAGTATCTGCCAGAACTGCTTCCCCTCAGATTCCTTGGCAGAGCAGACCACCATATATTTGCAGGAGTGGAGACACGCAGGAGATGGCAGATGCTGGAATTTGGAGCAACACGCTCCAAACAACAATGTGGGTCAATGTTTTAGGTTGAGTACTAACTTTATCCAGTATTGGTGAAGAGTTCGGGAGGGAAACAATGACCATTCTCTTTCTCCCATAGATGCATTTGACCCACTGAGTTCCTCCAGCAGATTACGAGCAGTACAGTTCACCATCTCCTCCACACTCCTCAGTGCCCTACCATTTACTGTATATGTTCTACCTTGGTTTGCCCTTCTGAAATGCAACACCTACACTTCTTTGCAATAAATCCCATCTGCCACGTTTCAGCCCATTTTTCCAGCTGTTCCAGATCTCTCTGCAAGCTTGGAAAACCTTCTTCGCTGTCCACAACACCTCCAATCTTAGTTTCATCTGCAACCTTGATGATCCAGTTTTTCACATTATCATCCAGATCATTGATATAGATGACAAACAATAATGGTCCTAGCATTGATCCCTGAGGCACACCACTAGTCACAGGCCTTCAGTCTGAGAAGCAATCATCTACCACTACTCTGTGACTTCTCCCATCCAGCCATTGTCGAATCCAGTTTACTACCTCCCCATGAATACCTAGTTCTGAAGCTTCTTGACTAACCTCCCATGTGGGACTTTGTCAAAGGCCTTACTAAAGTCCATGTAACAACAGCCACAGCCTTTCCTTCATCAACTTTCCTGGTAACCACCTCAAAAATCTCTATAAAATCAGTTAAACATGACCTACCATGGACAAAGCCATGTTGACTATCCCTAACTGCTTTTTGGCTATCCAAATAATTGTATATTAGATCTCTCTGAACACCTTCCAATCATTACTTGCTACTGCTGTCAGAGTCACTGGCTTATAATGTCCAGCGTTATTTTTGGAGCCTTTTTTAAACAATGGAACATGGTGAGCTATCCTCCAATCCTCTGGCACCACACCTGTGCCAAAGGACATTTTAAATATTTCTGCCAGAATCCCTACAATTTCTACACTAGCCTCCTTCAAGGTCTGAAAAAATATCTTGTCAAGCCCTGAGAATTTATCCACTGTTATTTGCTTTAAGATGGCAAATACTTTTTGTCCCATACAAAGCCGACCTCTCTGATCTTCAAGGGGACCAATTTTGTCCATTTCTATCCTTTTGCTCTTAATATACCTTAATATACTCTTAGGATATTCCTTCACATTGTCTGCCAAAGCAACCTCATGTCTTCTTTTAGTCTTCCTGATTTTTTTCTTAAGGTTTTTCTCGCATTTTTTTATACTCCACAAGTACTTCATTTGCTCCATGTTGACTATACCTGCTATACACCTCTCTCTTCTTCTGAACCAGATCCCTATTATCCTGCGAAAACCAACCTTACCTTTAATCCTGACAGGAAAATGCAAACTCTGTACTCTCAAAATTTTACCTTTGAAGTTCATCATACATCCTTGCCCAAAAACAACCTATCCCAATCCACACATCCTAGATCAGTGGTTCGCAACCTTTGTCTTTCTACTCACATACCACTTTAAGTATTCCCTATGCCATAGGTATTCTGTGAATAGTAAGGGGTTGCTTAAGGTAGTATGTGGGTGGAAAGAAAAAGTTTGAAAACCACTGTTTTAATCGTAACTAATTGACTCGTTATAAGTATGGTTTCATAACTCCAAAGGAAATGGGCCAATGACATTTTTTCTCAGGCAAAATATTTCTGTGACAATTGGGTCTAGAGCAGTGATTCTCAATCTTCCCTTCCCACTCACATACTACCTTAAGCAACGCCTTACTAATCACAGAGCACCGATGACATAAGAATTACTTAGAGTGGTACATCAGTGGAAAGAAAAAGGTTGAGAACTACTGTTCTAGATCCTTGCTCATTTCCTCAGAATTTGCCTTTCTCCAATTTAGAATCTCAACCCAAGGCCCAGATCTATCCTTCTCCATAATTAATGAAACTAATGACATTATGCTCACTGGACCAAAAATGTTCCCAACACATACTTCTGTCATCTGTCCTGTCTCATTCCATAAAAAAAGAGATCCAGTATTGCATTCTCCCTAGCTGGTCCCTCTATATATTGATTTATAGAACTTTCCTGAACACTTATGACAAACTTCAAGCCGTCAGCCCTTTTTGAGTATGGGAGTCCCAGTCAATATGTGGAAAGTTAAAATCTCCTTCTACCATAGCCTTGTTTCCTGGAGCCGTCTGTTATATCTCTGCAGATTTGCTCCTCCGATTCTTGTTACACCCTCATCAGCAGAAATTGGAGAGACACATAAACAGATGGGTTAAGTTTAACACAAAATTTATTAATAAATTAACAATAATAGAATTACCTCAATAAATTTAACACCCGAGCATAAGACTTTATGGCAACTCTGCGTTAACAACAGCTGTTTATAAGGTGTATGTGGGAAAAAAAACCCCAGACCATTACAGTCCAAGCTCAAAATGCCCCAAAATAAAATTCCCCAAACAAAACCTCAAGTCAGTCACGTCAAGTCCATCCATCAAAAAGGGACAGCTCACAGGGTCTGGTCTCCAGGCTTGGGATTCTTAGTTTGGTTGCACACTGGTCTTTTAGTTGGACATGGAGGCAGATGGCCGTGATCACTGTAGACTTACGACTCTCCTGAGTTTCGAATGTGGCAACAACCACCTTTGATTTCTTCACACGGGAATTTTCACCCAGCGACCTCCTTGTCACTACATGAGGTTCACGCCTCCGAAGCCCACTTTAGAGTTAACAGGTGACTTTCTGTCATACAAGTCTTCCCCTCTAAATACCCTGTCTTGGGTTGTCAAGTGACTCATATCATACGAAGTCTTCCTCTTGGAAGGGGGCTGGGGAAGCCCAGGTTAGACTCATACAACTATACACTATGGGTATCAGTGGCGCCAAACTGCTGTCAGAACAACAGTGCTGCCATCCACAGTCAAAGTAGCTCAGTCTCCTTTCTCCCACCGAAACTACTGGGTGAGCACACTGACAGACAGTTATGGATGGCAGCGCTAGAACCTGTGAAGGAAGTAATTCAGCCTCTTGTTTGCTGAAGCTGCCGGGTGAGCACACACACATAGACCGACCTTCTGACTGACTGCCCTCTGACCAACCAACTAACCAACTAACCTGTTCAAAACTCAGCATGCTGGGCTCTTCAACTGTCCTAGCATGTGCCTTCAGCTCTCCCGATAGGTGGAGAGATGTTTACCATAGCGGGCGCGCTCTCCGCAAGCCCATCAGCTTCCAGTGTGTGGCTCTCGTGCTTCTGACAGCTGTTATTTCCCAACACCACTTCAGCGCTTCACAGCATGGTCCACTCTCTCCCACTGTAGGTTCAGACCTGTCCCTGGTCTGAAAATAAAATTGTCCAGGGTCCATAACATTATTGGGCAGTCTATAATACAACCTCATGAGTGTGGTCATATACTTCCCATTCCTCAGTTACATCCATATAGTCTCAGTAGCTGAGCCCTCTGTTCTACCCTACCTGAGGACAGCTGTGATATTTTCCCTGACAAGCAATGCCACTCCTCTCCCTTTCATCCCCCCATTCTATCACGTCTATAGGTGTTTGGAGATTTTGAAATTCATAGAGCAGGTGAGGTGCATGAAAGTGAGGTTTCAAAAAAAACAAGGTTATAATTTTAACCTCAGCAGTATCTTTCTTTGGGGAAGTATTTGAAATTAATCCTGATCACAAAAGAAAGTGTATTAAGAAGAGTTCTTCTGTAAACAGGCTAACAGTATACCTGCAACATTCATGCAGATGTGTAAAGTGTATAGGTTTGCAATGTAAAGGGAGATCAATTGGCACCAAGCAAAGGCAGCATGATAACACTGTTGTGGGGTTCATTCAGGAGACTGATGGCTGAGGGGAAGAACCTGTTGGTGCATGCTTTCACACTCCTCAGCCTTCCCCCGATGGGAGGTGGGAGAAGGGAGAGTGATGGGCCCTTTGTGGTGAAATCCAACTGCCTTGAGCTATCCCACTCAAGGTAAATTTATTTTGAACTGGACTTTGAGTCAATTATAAAGCAATCTGATCTCACAAAAGTTGCCCTAAAAAAGTAACAATTTCTGTGGCATGGACCTTCCTTTCCCCATTGTTGGCTGTTGTCAGGCCCAAGGGATCGTTGTCTTGGAGTGGGAAGGGAAGAAGAGGTCTGCATCTGTTAAAATGTGCACAAGAGGGTTTATTGTCATAGTTGGATTTTAAAATTGAATATAAGTTCCAACCTTAAGGGGAAAATGTTGTCCTGTGTTGTCAACGATGAGGAGGGTGTAAAGTTCAGCAAGCAGGAGGCAGATGGCAAAGATAAGTGTGGAGCTATTCCCAAGGAATGTATTAATTCCAACAGTTACAGAGCAGCAGGCCAGCAATCCCAAATAGAGCCTCCTGTTAAAGAGGGTCTGATACTTCACATTTTCCCCCTTCTCTTCAGGAAGCAAGCAGCAGGCCAATCAAATCACAGAGCGAGAAAGCTACATTCAGGTCGGGGAGAATTGTTTAATTCACGGGCCACAGTGCATTGGCAGAAGAACAATCAAGTCGCAGAGTGAGAAAGCGAGTAGGAGCAGGAACAAATTAAAGTAAAGCAGGGACAGTGGAGCAGCCATTGTGGGAGCGGCCATTATGGGAGAAGGTCAGTATAAAAGTTGGATTTTGAAGCTTTGCTTCCCGTGGCTTTGGTGAGGAGAGTCTGAGGAGAAGGTGCATGAGTTGAGGCAAGGTAAGGACAGCGGTTTCTTGCTTTTTAAAATATTTTGTAGATGGTGGGAATGGCAGCCAGGGACAGGTACATGCTCCTCTTGCAGAATGTGGAGAGTTAGGGAAGCCAGCAATATTCCTGATGACTTCATCTACAAAATAAAATGCATCCAGATGCAGTTCCTTGCAAACCAAGTTAGGGAATTAGAGCTGGAGTTGGATGAACTCTGAATCTTTCAGGAGGCTATGAGAGTGATAGGCAGGAGTTATAGTGATGCTATTACACCTATGAGGCAGGAGGAAGATAACTGGGTGACAGTCAGGAGAGAGAAAGGGAAGAGCAGGCAGTGCAGGGCATCCCAGTGGCTGTTCCCTCAATAAAAGTATACCATTTTGACAATGTTGTAGGGAATGACCTACCAGGGACAAGACACAGTGATCAGGTCTCTGGTACAAAGTCTAGTCTTGTGGCTAAGAAGGGAAGGGAGGAGAAGAGGTGAGCTGCAGTGATAGGGGATTCCCTATTTAGGGGAGCAAATAAGAGGTTTTGCGTAAGAAATCGAGAATCTCGGATGTATGTTGCCTCCCTGTTACCAGGGTCTGAAATATCTCAAAGTGAGTTCACAGCATGCTCAGGAGGGAGGGTGAGCAGTCAGATGTCGTGGTCCATATGATGTTGGAAGGAAGAGTGATGAGGTCCTGCAAAGAGAGTCCAGGGAGTTAGGCACTAGGTTGAAGGACAGGACCTCCAGGGTTGTGATCTCAGGATTGCTTCCTGTGCCACATGCTAATGAAGTTAGAGATAGGAGGATAATGTGGCTTAACACGTGGCTAAAAAGATGTTGCAGGAGAGAGGGCTTCGGGTTTCTGGATCACTGGGCTCTCTTCCAGGGAAAGTTGAAGCTGTTCCCATAGGACAGTTTGTGTCTGAGCTGGAGGGGGACTAATATCCTTGCAGGAAGATTTGTGAGTGCTGCTCTGGGGAGTTAAAACTAGATTTACAGGGGGATGGGAACCAGAATGCAAGAGCAGATAGAGGAGTGGAGGAGGAAAAAAAGATGATGTGAACACAGCATGTAAAGTCAGAAATCAAAGGGTTGAACATGATGGAAATGTTCTTGGGTGTATCTATTTCAATGCAAGGAATGTTGTAGGACAGGCAGGTGAGCTTAGGGCATTGATTGAACCATAAAACACCAGCACAGTAAACAGGACATTTGGACCTTCTACTCTGTGGTGAAACATCATTCCACTAGTCCCATTGAACTAAACCTTGTCCATAACCCTCCAGACCTCTCCCATCCATATATCTATCCAATTTATTCTTAAAACATGAGTCCACATTTACAATTGGGTCTAGAGCAGTGATTCTGAACCTTTCCTTCCCACTGACCTACCACCTTAAGCAATCTCTTACTAATCACAGAGCACCGATGTCATAGGGATTACTTAAAGAGGTATGTGAGTGAAAAGAAAGGTTAAGAACCACTGTTATGCTCTATGTCAGGGGTGTCAAACTCAAATTCACGGAGGGCCAAAATTAAAAACTTGGACTAAGTCGAGGGCCGAACTAAATATTTATTGAAAATTTTCAACAACATCTGCATGTTTTCTCTTCTTTCAACATATGTAATGTTAAACTTTTTCTTATTAAAATAAATGTTTAATAATAGTTTTGGATAAACTCTTTCCAGAAGCATTAACAAATGAGAAATTAAATATTCAATAAATAATATTTCTCTATAGAGGATTTGTCAAATGTTGCTAGTGTGCTGTCGAATAGTAAAATCTGAGGGCTATTGAGAAAGTGGGAGAATAACATGATTCCTGAAACAATCAAATGGGTGACTGATTGTGGGCATGAACTCTAGCAGGGTTATTTGCCATGCCCTTTTTCCATTGGTACAGATATCCTTTGATTGACACACTTTTCAAGTTTTATGCCTAATGAGCTTGTATCCAGGTGCAGGACCATTTTTAACCAGGAATATATTTATCACTGTGACATGAAACTATTGGAAGATCGTTTTATCCTGAGATTAAAGTTCATAATACTTACTCAGGCCTGTGTGCGGGAGAGCGGGGTTTGCGGGCGATCGGGTTGGACAACGACAGTGCGGGGGCATCGGCTCTCGCTGCAGGGCGGCATCTCGGCGGATCAGCGGCCCCGTCACCGTGAGTCGCGGGTCGGCCTGCGGCAGGGAGGGGGGAGTGGGCAACGGTCCTGGCGAGGTCAGGCACCCCCTGAGTTTCTGCCAGACCCCCCTTGACCTGCTGAGTTTCTCCCGGACCTCCCTTGACCTGCTGAGTTTCTCCCGGATCCCCCTTGACCTGCTGAGTTTCTCCCGGACCCCCCTTGACCTGCTGAGTTTCTCCCGGATCCCCTTTTCTTTCCGTGCCGGTGTCCCAGGACCTATCCAGGGCAGTCTCTGCGCTCAGGACCGCGATGGGATCCTGATCAGCGGTGGAGGAGCAGGTGAGCGCAACTAATCCCGATCCAGCCCACGCCACTCCCGAGATTGGCGGGGGGTTCCACCCTACCTGCCCGACCAGCCTCACTCTCCACGTGTACTCTGGGCACCTGCCGCTGGTCCGGTGGGAAGGCGCAGGGCGGCCGCCATCCGGCGCCCCCATCACCCGGCGGGGAGCCCCAATCTTCCCTCCGGTGTCCCGACTCCATCTGCAGCTCCAAGAAACGCTGTGCCACTGGGGTTCCGGGCACTGGGAAGCGGCCTTGGCTTCCCCTGACACCGGCCAGGCCGCGCTGTGGTGGGGGGGGGGTGGGCGGGGGGACATGACAGCGTGTTTATAAAACCACCCACCACTACTTTTCAAGGACCAGGATTTTTCTCTCTCTCTCTCACCCTGGGACACAGCGGTTACTGTGCATGCGCTATACTGGCGCAGCGGCCAGCGGGCCACCTCCAATACATTTTTGATATGATCTTGCGGGCCAAATATAATTATATCGCGGGCCAAATTTGGCCCGCGGGCCAGAGTTTGACATGTGTGCTCTATGTAGAGGTTACAATAAACAACCAAAGTATGGTGGTGGTGCACTGTTTTAGCATTCTCCCCATCCTCATGTCCAAATGCTTGATGGTCTCTTACCATGTCATCCCCGCAGCCTCCCACAATGTTCCTTGGACTTCTTCCTCTACCTACGGCCCCTTACCCACCCCCACCTGCTCTAGTGGCTTTGTCATTGGCTGCTCAAGCTCTGGCCCCAAATTGTTTAAACCCTCCTCTCTTCAACAGCTCCTTCCTGAATCAGTGGCAGACTTGGAGTCTCTTCCTGGGGTTCAGTGCCAGACTGTGCCGATCAGTGATCCAATAGAATCTGTAGTGCTGTTGCGTTGTCAAATATCCGAGAGGAGATTAAAGGCAGTTCAAAACATAGTGTCTGCTCAATGACAGGCAATATTATCCAGGTCAATAAGGCACATTTTGAGGACATCATTTCAAAAAGATGTCTAATCCTTAAACATCTCTGATCTGAAAGAGTTTGTGCAGCACTGACTGTGTAGCTCAGTTAATGTAGCGGTCAGCAAAATATAATTACAGAACCAGCAACCTGGGGTCAAATTTGGTGGTATCTGTAAGGAGCATTTGTATGTTCTACCAGCATCTGGGTGGGTTTCCTCTCACCCTTCAAAAAATACAGGGGTAGAGGAGTCATATGATGGAGTAGTGGCCGGTCAGGAAATCCAATCCTCTCCAGGAAAATAGGAAAAAAAGTTAGGAGAAAGCAAAGCCTAACAAAAATAGAGTACGAGAAATAGAAGATAAAGATACAGAGAAGAGAAAGAAGATGGCTTCCAAGAAGGAGAAAGTAAGAACAACTGGAATAAAAAAGAAGTAAAAAAGTCGCCGGAGAAGAAAGAAGAAGGCCTTACCTGCAGGAAGGAACAGGACGCTGTGGTGACGAGGAGCGCCCGATCCACGAGGTCAGTGCCTGCCCTACAGAGTCGCGACCCACCAGCCGATGCACTACAAAAATGGCTCTCGGAGCCAAACAAAAGTGCGCAATCAAAGAAAAAAGAGGACACCAGCGGGAGGGGGGCTCAGCAGAGGAGCGGGTTGTCACAGATTGAGCAGCCGAGGGGCGTCCGACACTAGGGCTCTCAGATGGAGGATGAGGAAGGTGGCAGGGGAGGGTGCGACGAAAGAGACGTGGAAGACAGATGGAGGAAAGATCGACAAGAAGACCAACGTCAGGAAGCACAACAGACGAGCAGCACAGGAGGGGAGGAACAGCAACAAGAGGCCCGACAAAGAGATACAAGCAGCTCATCAGGAAAAACAGAAGAGATACAGACACAAAGAAGAGAAGAAGACACAAACACAGAAGAAGAGGAAGAAGAAGACCAAGATCTTCACAGAGAAATAGAAGGTAAAACAGATGACAAAGAGAAATAAAACTGATGAACAGAATATAGATAAAGTCTTTTTTGAAGAACAAATGAGATCACTAAAAGAATGGTTATCATTACAGTTTAATGCAATTAAAAGGAAAATGAAAAGAACAGAAGATAAAATGCAAAGGTTAGAACTGGTAATGACAGAAATAGGGAAAAGAGTAGAGAATGTGGAAGAGCGGGAAACAGCTGTAGAAATGGAAGTAAATGACTTAAGAGAAAATTTGGAAGAATGTGACAAAAAAAATTAAAGAGACAAAAAAGTTGTTATCTCAGAAAATTTATATGTTGGAAAATTATAGTAGGCAAAACATCATAAAAATAGTGGGCCTGAAGGAGGGTGAAGAAGGCACAGACATGAAGGAATTTATAAAAGGATGGATCCCGAAGGTCCTGGGAATGACAGAAATGCAGGAAGAAATGGAAATAGAAAGGGCACACTGAACATTAGCTCCGAAACCACAGACACATCAAAAACCAAGATCCATCTTAGTAAAAGTTTTGAGATATACGACAAGAGAAAATATACTGGAATGGGCAAGGAATAAAATTAGAGAAGATAATAAACCATTGGAATACAAGGGTCAAAAATATTTTTTTACTCAGACATAATTTTGAACTCTTAAAGAGGAGGAAGGAATTTAATACAGCGAAATCAACTTTATGGAAAAAAGGTTACAAATTCATATTAAGATATCCAGCCGTGCTTAAAATATTTATACCCAGGAAGCAAAACAGACTGTTCTTGGATCCAGAGAAAGTGCAAGAATTTGCAGAATGTTTGCAGGACAGGAGAAGAGATGAAGAGATGTAAAAAGTATGAAGAACGGCGATAAAGCATACATAAAGATGTAAAAACAATGTATATGTAAAGAAAAAAGAGGGAAAAGAGAAGGGAAGGAAGGGAGTAAGGGGGGAAAAGAGAGAGATCTTTGCTATATGTGTTAAAAAAAGTGTTTTCTGGAGTGGGCTGGGTGGAGGGGGAATAACCATCACTGCAAAATCAGTTGACGCTGTGAACAAGATTGCAATCCCCAAATGAAAAGGTTGCCCGGCAAGGGGTATGGGGCAACTCGGGGGGGGGGAACTTTTGGGGTTAAGGTATTAGTGCATGTGGGAACTGCGGGGGTACTTTATGTCTTAAATGTATTGTCGTACATTAAGTGTAATAGGAGAAAACTAAGAGATGAAAATGGGGAAAAGGGGGATGGAGGTGGCAAAGAGGTGGAAAAGAGGTCTATGCAAGATATAAGATGGCCATGTTGAACTATATGACTATAAACATTAATGGAATACATAACCAAATTAAAAGGAAGAGGCTACTAAATTTATTGAAGAAGGAAAAAATAGATATAGCATTTGTGCAGGAAACACATCTAACTGAAGCGGAACGTAACAAACTAAAGATAGACTGGGTAGGACACGTAACGGCAACATCCTACAATTCAAAAGCTAGAAGTGTAGTCATACTAGTTAACAAAAATGTACCTATCAAAATAGAGGAGGAAATAATAGATCCAGCAGGGAAGTATGCAATGATAAAGTGTCAGATATACTCAGAATTTTGGAATTTGCTCAATATATATGCACCTAATGAGAAGGTTCAAAAGTTTATGCAGGATATTTTTTTGAAGATTGCAAAAGGAAATATATTGATAGGAGGGGATTTTAACCTTAATTTGGACCCAATGTTAGATAAAACTGGACAAAAGACAAGTAAAAAGAATAAAATAGCCAAATTTATGGTTAAATCAATGCAGGAAATAAAACTTATGGATATATGGAGGAGGCAACACCCAAGAGAGAAGGATTCATATGTTTTTGTTGTCAGCCCATATTCATGGGAGAGTTAGGAAAACTGCGTATAAAGCTAGATCATTCACCCCTATTATTAGCAATAGAATTGGAGGACATCCCATCAAAAACATACAGATGGAGGTTAAACTCCATGCTACTTAAAAGACAGGAATTTAGGGAGTTTATTGAATGCCAAATTAAAACATATTTTGAAATAAACACAGGATCAGTGAAAGACAAATTTATATTATGGGACGCAATGAAAGCCTTCATTAGAGGGCAGATAATAAGTTATGTGACTAAGATGAAAAAAGATTACAATCGGGAAATGGAGCAGTTGGAAAGGGAGATAGTAAGTACAGATAAGGAATTAGTAAAAAAGGATGATATAATGAAAAAGAGAGAATTGGTGGACAAAAAAAATTAAATACAAAACATTATAAACTTACATGGTGGAGAAGAACATAATGAAAACAAAGCAAAAGTATTATGAACTGGGACATAAAACACATAAAATATTAGCCTGGCAGCTTAAAACAGAACAAGCTAAAAGAATGATACTGGCATCAAGGAAAAAGGACAAACAAATTACATATAACCCAATAAAGATTAATGAAAATTTTAAGGAATTTTATGAACAATTGTATCAAACTGAGAACGAGGGGAAAGATGATAAAAGAGAGAAACATTTAGCTAAAATTGAACTGCCAAAATTGCAGGAAGAGGAACAAAACAAACTAATAAAACCATTTGAAATAGAGGAAGTACAGGATATATTAAAAAAGCTGCCGAACATTAAAACAGCAGGAGAGGATGGATTTCCAATAGAATTTTATAAAACATTAAAGAGTTATTAATTCTTCCTCTCCTGGAAGTAATAAACCAGATAGAAGAAACACATAACTTGCCAGATTCATGCAATAATTACAGTAATACCAAAGACAGGATCCATTAACACCAGCATCATATAGACCAATATCTCTACTTAACTCAGACTATACGATAATAGCAAAATTTTTAGCAAACAGATTGGCCGATTGTGTATCTAAAAGAGTAAAACAAGATCAAACTGGATTTATTAAGAAAAGACGAATAGAGGACAATGTCTACAAACTTATTAATCTAATCCACACAGTTCAAGGAAATAAGAAAACAACAGTGGCGGTTGCTCTAGATGCAGAAAAAGCCTTTGACAGAGTAGAGTGGAATTACTTATTTAATGTATTACAGAAGTTCACTCTACCAGAAAAATATATAAATTGGATTAATGGACCATTGGCGAAGGTAACGGTAAATGGATATGTATCGAGTCACTTTAAATTAAGTAGATCAACTAGACAGGGATGCCCACTATCCCCCTCATTGTTCACCTTACCAATAAACCTTTGGCAGAACTGATAAGAAAATAAAATAAAATAAAAGGTATAAAAATAAAGGAGGAGTATAAAATCAGCTTATTTCCAGATGACATCATAGTATACCTAATAGAGCCAGAGATATCAATAAAAGAATTACATAAGAAATTGAAGGAATATGGAGAAATATCAGGGTACAAGATCAATGCAAATAAAAGTGAAGTGATGCCAATGAGTAATGCAGATTTTACAGAATTTAAAAAAGAATCACCATTTAAATGGCAAGCACAACCAATCCGATACCTCGGGATCTGGTTAGATAATAACTTAAGCCACTTGTACCAACTAAATTATCAGCCACTAATAAAGAAATTGCAGGAAGATTTAGAACATTGGAAAGAATTACCACTAATGTTGATAGGGAGGATAAATTGCATTAAAGTTAATGTTTTCCCAAGGATACAATACTTATTTCAATCATTACCAATTCCCTTAACAGAGAGATTTTTTAATGAGATTTTTTAAAGAGAATAATAAGGAAATTCTTGTGGAAAAGGGGGAAACCGAGGATAGCGTTATATAAATTAACAGAGAGGTATAACCAAGGTGGTTTGCAGTTACCAAACTTTAGAAATTATTATAGAGCAGCACAATTAAGGAATTTATCAGATTTTTACCAGACAAGGGAAAAACCAGACTGGACTAAGATAGAACTAGATAAAATAAGGGAAAAGGTACATATACTTTATAAGTGGGATGAAAAGCTGGTGCAATATAAAAACTCACCAGTACTGCATCATGGAAGAAGATCCACTTAGAAAGGAAAAAAATGAATTATCAAATACCAAAATTACTATTGACGCAAAATCCGCTAATCCCTTTTACAATAGACAACCTTTCCTTTAGAGAATGGGAGAGAAAAGGAATCAAAAGAATAGAAAACTGTTTTTTGGAAAATAATTTATTAACATTTGAACAGTTGAAGTACAAATATGGAATAATTCATGGTACAATGTTTGCATATCATCAATTGAAAGCTTATTTAAAGGATAAATTGGGAAAGAGTTTGAGATTACCTGAAGGAAGCAGCTTTGAATTCGTGATTACAGACACAATGATAATCAAAAGATTTATAACCAACATGTACATTAAGCTGCAAGATAAGGAAAATGAAATAAACTATAAACCTAAACAAAAGTGGGAAAAGGATCTAAACATTAAGATAAAAAATGAAGTGAAGAGGGCATTATGAACCGGTGAACCGGTGCAGACTCGAAAGGCCAACATGGCCTGTTTCCGCTCCGTATATATGGTTATGGGAAAAGTTATGCTCTGGAACTATGAAGAATACAATAAACACAAGGTTACGCATGGTATATATTACTCCTCAAAAATTAAAAAAATGGGATTCAACATTATCAGATAGATGTTTTTGCTGTAAGAAGGAAATGGGAACAACATTATATGCAATTTGGGCATGTGAGAAAGTGAAAATGTTTTGGGAAGAATTAAATCAGATACTAAATAAAATTACAAAAAATAACATACCAAAAAAACTAGAGATATTTATTTTAAGTAACATAAGAAGTAGAGAATTAAGCCTTGAATTGGATAAAGTGCCAAAAAATTCATTATGATAGCTTTAGCGATAGCAAAAAATGTATAATGTCAACTTGGAAAATGGAAGAGAGCATGAGTAATGGTACATGGAAATGAATAAATGTATTCCATTGGAAAAAATAACATATAATTTAAAAAATAAAGTCACAATGTTTGAACAAATTTGGAAACAATTCATGGAACATATCAGAGAGAGCTTGCCTTGGACCTCCATCCCCTAAAATGAGAATGAAAATGATAAGAAGACAAAAGGACTAAATTCAGTGTGTAATAAATAGATGAAGCATTTTTCTTGTTTATTTTCCTTTGTGTGAAAATATTGTATTGTATATGTTGAATATTTATGGGTTTTGGAGGGGGTTGGGTAGAGGGGAGGGAAGGAAAGGTAGGGGGAAAAGTGGAAAAAAGACCACTGTGTAAATTTAATGAGATACGTTTGTATATATTTTGGTTGATATGGTTCACAGTGTGAAAAATTTTAAAAATATTAAAAAAAATTAAAATACAGGGGTAGTAGGTTAATTGGTATATTTTAAATTTAAAAGATTTCTATCTCCACTGCTTTGCAGAATATTCCCAACATTCTCTCTTTTTATCTTGGATTTCTCATGGTCTGAGGCATTTTGCTTTGATTGTTTCCCAGCAGGTTGGTTCTCCCTCAGTCGAGAGCACAGCTGCCTCAGAGCAAGACGGTCAAGGGTTTGTGTCGCTCTGCAGACTGGAGTGAAACAATTCAAACTGAAGCTACAGAGTAGTACCGAGGGAGCACTGCATTGTCAGTGATGCACCTGTTGTATCAGGGGAATTGAAAAGATCCCATAATTCTGTTGTGAAGAAGAGCTTGGGACTCCTCTGTGGCATGTCAGAAAAACTTTTTCTGGTCACTATCATGTTTTTTTTAAATTCAATTTTTAAATTTAGAAATTCAGCATGGTAGCAGCCCCTTCCAGTCAATGAGCCAGTGCTGCCCAGAGACACTTATGTGACCTATTAACCTTCTAACCCTGTATGTCTTTGGAATGTGAGAGGAAACTAGAGCACCTGCATGAAATCTACGTGAACGAAGGAACACCCAACAGACAGCGCCAGATTCCAACTTGAGATACTAGCACTGGCATAGCTTTGCACTAACTGTAATATTTTTCTGCCTGCAAATTGGTTCTGGCAGGGACTGAACTGCATGCTAATGTAATTTGAACAATGTGACAGGTGATATCACAAGAGAAGTAATTTTTTAAAAATTTCAGAACCCCAGCATGTCCTGCATCTCCCAGACACACTGTATGATGGGGTCAAGAGTCAGGTACCACTGCACCTCTCACCTTGGGGGCACCAAGCCCAGCAGATACTGGTGAGGGGATTGTCTCCATACTCTTCACATTCAGGGAAGTGCTTAAGACTGATAAGATCTGCCAGGCAGGAGATGATTCCACTGTCAGATACACCTTTCCCTTCCCTCTTTATTTTCCATAGGGACCGCTCATTTTGGAATTTCCTCGTCCATTTATCCCTTCTCACTAATCACCCACTCTGTACTTACTCCTGTGACCACAAGAAATGCTCCATTTGTGTCCACACCTTCTCCCTCACCACCATTCAGGGCTCCAAACAGTCCTTTGAAGTGAATCAACACTTCACTTGTGAGTCTGTAGGGATCATCTACTGCATCCAGTGCTCCCGTTGCAATTTTCTCTGCATCAAGGAGACTGGATGCAGACTGAAAGATCATTTCATTGAGCACATTCAATCTGTCCAGGCAATAACAGGGACCTCCCAGTGGCCAACCATTTTAATTCCACACATCATCCCCATACTGACATGTCTGTCCATGCCCTCATGCAGTGCCAAACCAATGTTACTTGCAATCTAGAAGAACAGCACCTAATATTCTGTCTGGGCACTCTCAAACGAGACAACATTCATACCGACTTCTATTTCTCTTTACCCCCTGCCTCGTTTCTCTTTCCTTCATCCCTCTGTCTTCTTTCCTCTAGCTCCTCACCTCTTCCTTTCCTTCTAACAGAGAGCTACCCTCTGCTCTCTCCCCATGACTTCTTTCACTGCTACCCTCCCACCCGTATCCACCTGTGACCTGTTGGCCTTTGCTCCTTCCCCTGGCCCTTCCTCCCTCCTCTCCTCCTCCCCCCCACCATTTTATCCAGGCGACTGTCTGTATTTGCTTGTCTCTTGATGAAAGGCTCTGGCCTGAAACGCTGGTCACCCTTTCTCCCTATGGAAGCTGCATGAGCAGCTGAATTTCTCCAGCAGATTTGTGTACTGAGCTCGATGATCTGCCACATTTGCCATCATTCTTTCTGTGTTCTGGTCCTCAGTATTTGGCTGGCTGTGAGTGGGTCCAGTAGATTGAGGGTTACTGATGAATGACCCTTCTCCCCATCTGAAGCACTGGATGTCCCAGCTTCCTCTCACTGATGGAGAATGAGGTGGGGCTACAGTGGGATGAATCCAAAGTTCTGCCATTCGTGCCTCATTGCATTGACACCAAATGCCGCCAAAAATCCCACTTTAGTCACAAAGGACTTGAAATCTAAAACCCTTGGAGTTACCCCTTTTTCTTTGCTTGTGCAACATATTCTGAACTCCTTGGGAGATTAATTCATGAAATTATACTGATTCATTATTCTCAATTTAAATTGAGTGAATGGTAATTGTGCAAACCACGGTGAAAAAATGTAAATGTCTGAGCCCCGTTTTGAATCCTGAATTAATTTACTCTTTGATAGTCTCACCGTTAATCTAGTTACATAGCTCAGAGGTAAGCTTTCAAGCTGAAAATCGTTTGATGGGAAAACATCTGGGGAATCTAGGCTCATTCTTAATCTTCTCTGATTGACACAAGCAGGTTAATCAGAAATATTCACCTATTCTGCAGGAATTAAAGGGAATTAAGTTCCAAGTAAATATTAAGGGGATGTTTGAGATGATATGCGTTCAACGAATATGAAGGGGGTGCAGAGACATCAGGTGCAAGAAGCAGAGTTTTAGTTTGATTTGGACATCATCTTCAGCACACGCGTGTGGGCCAAAGACCCTGTTTGTGTGCGGTACTCTTCTATGTTCTATAAAACCTGACAGGTATAGTTTTCCAGTAGAGCCATCTGCCAATCCAACAATGAGAACTGCTGGAGAATTCAAAATGAGTCAATATATCAAACTATGAACAAAGGAAGTTAACCTGCCCTCAAGAGGGTTGTCAGGCCAATCACATCATGTGACCTATAGGTTAAGGGAGGAGCTTTTAAGGAGGAAAGAGAGAGAGAGAGATGTAGAGGATTTAAGGAGGGAATTCTGGAACTGGGGTCCCAGCTGTCAAATGCTCAGTTGGCAACGTGTGTGTGGAGCAGATAAATTCTAGGATGAGCAAAGAGTTGGAGTGAGAGGAATGTGACTCTAAATATACCTCATGGCTGGGCATTACGGCACACAGGGTTGATTTCCCCCCCCCCCCCCCACCCCCCAGTCCTGGGAATGGGGCCCAGCTCCAGGCTCTCCATAAAGTGCTCCCATACAAGATATGTTGAGCAACTAAACACTTCAAACATAGTTGGGAGGAGATCATCCAGGAATGGCCAGGAGTAAAGTGTTGAGCAGGCAAAAAATCGCTGCTGGAACTCAGCAGGTCAGACATCATCTATCCATCGAAATGGCATTAACATTTCAAGTAGAATACTTTCATCAACATAAAATGAAGTGCTGTTGGGAGTTGGCACGTTTTCCTGTTGGAGAACTAGGGGTGGAAAGATATTTACGCTGGTGTGGAATGTAGAACAGCAATTGTGAGGGTCCAGTCCTGGACCTTGACCTCCAAACCCTTGACCCACGTCGACCCTTACTCATCACTCTGTGTGTTTTGCCATCAACTAACTCTCAGTCAGGCAATGCAAAATGTTGGACTTGTTCTTAATTCTCCATATTCTTCTCACCTCTTCTGGTCACACAGCCTCCCATTCATCCTGAAAACATCTGTCGTCCTCCAGCTTTACCTTGCTGAACATCCCTGACTTTAATCACTTTACCCTCCCTAAACCTCCTCACCTCTGCCTCTCTCTCGAAGGATGAGAGGTAACTTAATAGAGGTACATATGATTATGAAGGGCTTAGATAGGATGACAGCCAGCATTTTTCCCTGGCGCGACAATAGCTATTATTAGAGGACGTCTATTTAAGGTGAGTGGATGAAAGTTTAGTGAAGATGTCAGAGTTAAGTTTTTTTTCCCCAGAGACAGTGGTGGGTGCCTGGAATGCATTGCCAGAGGTGCTGGTGGAGGGGGGGGGGGGGTCAATAGGGACATTTAAAAGACTCTTAGACAGAGGCATGTAAAAAAAACAGAGGGTTATGAGTGTGTGGTCAGGAAGAAATAGGTTGTTGTGGAGCAGGCTTACATAGGTCAGCACAACATTGTGGGCTGAAGGGCTTGTTCTATGGTGTAATATTCCTTGTGCTATATTCTCTCATCCTTTAACATCCCTTACAATATTTCCTTTTGATTAAACTTTTGGAGTTGACTCTTTTGTCACACAGAATTGGTTTGATAACATCAATGAGAGGGAAAATGTGGAATTTGGAGAGAAAAATATATGAGCAGATCACCCTGAAAAGAATCATGAAAACTCCTTCTAAAGAGAGTTAGTGAGAGTTCAGGATCAAAATTCTCTGATGGAGATGAAAGATTTGGGAATTATCGATAACAAAGCTTATTGAAGATTTGGTCAGGATACAAAAGGAATTATTGGACATGTATAGGGAACAAGAATCAAGTGAAGAATATATAAGAAAGAACTTAAGGAGGAATTAGAAAAGGAAAACAGTGTGAAATATCCTTGGTAATCATGATTAAAGAGAATCACCAAGACATTTAGTAAGCATATCAGGAGAAAATGGGTAGCCAGGGGAAGTTCTCTTAGATACCTAAGAAGTAATCTATGTGTGGAGCCAGGTGACATGAGCAAGATAATACTTCTCATCTGTATTTATTGAGGAGAAAGGCATGGACGATACTGAGTTCAAGGAGGGGATGTGAATAATATAGAGGAAATGTCGTGGAACACATTATTAATGATAAATCTACAGAATTGGATCAGATCTATTCAGGATGCTCTGGTGATGGAAGAATGTTAGTACAATGTCTACGACTAATAGTGTGCTGTAGGAACCAGAGCTAGGATCCTTTTTTGTATTATATAGTAACAATTGTGTCTGAGTAGAGGAGGTATGATTAGTAAGGTTACAGATGGTATGAAAATCGGCGGTGTTGTGGATAGGGAGGAAGGCTGTGCACAGCATGCATGTGAAGTCAAATAGGGGTAGGACATATACAGGAAAGAGTAGAGGCCAAGGAATTTTAATGACCAGAAGGACATGGGATTGTAGAGCTAAAGGGGCAGCACGGTTAGCGTAGCGGTTAGCGCAAGGCTGTTACAGCGCCAGTGACTGGGACTGGGGTTAGAATCCATGCTGTCTGTAAGGAGTTTGTACGTTCTCCCTGTGTCTGCGTGGAGTTTCCCTGGGGGCTCCGATTTCATCCCACCTTTCAAAATGTACTGGGGTTGTAGGTCATTTGGGTGTAATTGGGCGGCACGGGCTCGTGGGCCGAAAGGGCCTGTCTATATGTGCTGTATGCTTAAATATAAAATTTAAATTTACATTTAAAAAATAAATTTAAAGAAAGAATTATTGTCAGTGGGCAGATAGCAACTTGTTGGGTACCACAGGCATCAGTACTTGGGGCCCCCGTCTCAACATTAGCCACAGAAACCAAGGGTCATATTTGCAAGATTTTTTGTTAATAACTATGTCGGATTGTTTTGGGAAAAGCATGTTAGGAAAGGCATTTGGACAAACTGGGGGAGGGTGTGAAAACATGACAGATGGAATAAAATGTGTAAATATTAAAAAAATCTTCAGGCCTTACAGCCCATCAGGTACAAACCACAGGTACATGCTTCAGGTACATACTCTAGGTACATACCACAGGTGCATTCCACAGGTACAGGTACATGCTACAGGTACATACTGTAAGTACATACCACAGGTACATACTACAGGAACATACCACAGGTGCATATCACAGTTACGGGTACATGCTACAGGTACATACAACAGGTACAGGTACATACTGTAGGTACATACCACAGGTACAGGTACCTATCACAGGTATATACTGTAGGTACAAACCACAGGTACATACCGCAGGTACTGGTACATATCACAGGTACATACTGAAGGTACATACCACAGGTACATATCACAGAAACTTTTCACAGGTACGTACTGTAGGTACATATCACAAATACCACAGTTACAAACCACAGGTCCATATCAGCCCTTAGAGAAATAATCCCATGTCCCATCCCCCTCTCCTTTTCTCCATGTGTCCTTGCAACTCATTGGTACCTCTTTAATCCCTTTTGCCATTAACCTACACCAGGTGGTACTTTAAAGCAGCCAGCCAGTCTATCAGCGCACATATCTATGGAATGTGGGAGGAAACCAGAGCTGCTAGGGGAGAACCCATATGGTCACTCCACAGAGACAGCTCCCAAGGTTGATTGAACCTGGTTTCTTGAGGGGATGTGGACAGAGACTGATGGATTTCTGCCATTAAAGAGTCATGAAGTCATACTGCATGGAAATAGGCCCTTCAACCCAACTTGCCCATGCTGACCAAAATGTTCCATCCCCACTCATCCCACCTGCCTGTATTTAGCCCATAATTCCTCTAAACCCATCCTATCCATGTATCTGTCTAAATGTATCTTAAACATTGCAATAGTACCTACCTCAATTACCTATTTGAAAGCACATTCCATACACCCACCACCCTCTGTGTAAAAATGTTAGCTCTCAGGTTCCTGTTAAATCTCTCCCACACACCTTAAACCTATGACCTCTGGTTACTGATTCCCCTATTCTGGGTAAATCACTCTCTGTGTTTAACTGATTTATTCCTCCCATAATTTTGGACATCTCTACATGAGATCACCTCCTCATCCTCCTGGGTGCAAGGAGTAAAGCCCAAAGCTGCTCATTCTCTTCCTATAGCTCAGGCCCTGGAGTCCAGGCCACATTCTCATAAGCCTTCTCTTCACCCTCTCCATCTAACCTGCAATGTGATGACCAAAACTGACAACAGTACTGCAAAACAGAGGATTAAGCAAAATGGGAATAGTGCAGGCAATAAACACTGAAGGAGAATAGTAAACAGTAGAGCAGGCTCAAAAGCCAATGAGTTCTTGCTCCTATTATGTTTGTATGTTCTCATAAGTATATGATTTGGGACATTCTCCTACTGTGAAGACTCGATTTGTGCAAGTTGTTGTAACATCAAAGGATGTTTTAATTTATCCTATTGTGTGGATGGAATTGTTTGCATGCTGAGCAAGTTCAACCTGTATTGGAGATCTGGCCACCCAACCCTGTATCTTGGATTAGTGAGTTTCTTTGATAATTTTGGGAAGTATATAAGACCAGAAGAAGTAGGAACAGTATTAGGCCATTTTCCCCATCAAGTCTGCCCAGCCATTCCATCACGGCTATCATTTTCAATCCCATTCTCTTGCCTCTTCTCCATAACCTTTGATTCCCTTCCTAATCAAGAACCTATCTACCTCACTCTTAAATCTACCTAATATCTTGGCCTCCACAGCCATCTGCGGCGGCAACAAATCCCAAAGAAATTTCTCCTCAGTTCTGTTCAAAAGGGACATATTTTGTATTCTGAAGCTGTGCCCTCTGGACTCAGACTCCCCCACCATAGGAAACATCCTCTCCATCCTCTTTATCCAGTCCTTTCAGTATTCAATAAGTTTCAATGAGATTTCCTTTATTGTTCTGTGAGAACATTCCCAAAGTCATCAAGCACTCCTCATATAATAATGGGGATCATTCTCGAGAACCTCTCCAATGCCAACACATCCTTTCTTAGATAAAGAGCCCAAAAGCTGGAATACTTGCTCTTGTCCTCTGCTCTCTGTGCTAGGGCATCTCAAGGACTGGAATCGCTAAGACCACCTGGGATTAGAAATGCAAAGGAGCGAGGAAAGCAAAATGCCTTTGACGGTACGTCCAGTTCCTTAGCAACAGACAGATGCTGTCTCTCAGCAACCAAGGGTTACTGAAGACTGCACCAATTAAGTGACAACTTCATATGACTTTTAACAGTAGAAATTGGATCATGAATGAAGGGAAGGTTCCAAAGCACATTGGGTGGGATAGAGTTGAGTGATCTGTGGCAATTTTACTGATGCCTATTTTGTGATGAAATATTAAATGGAGTTAAATAAATACCTATATTTACAACTATATGAACAATAACTATATTTAACAATTATTCACAAGGGACAATACAAATACAGGTCCATAAGTCTGCACTGATCCATGATGCTAATCTAAACTAATCCCTTGTGTCTGCACGTGGTCCATCTGCCTGCATTCCGTGCCAGTTAATGTGTCTGCCTACACATTGTATCTGCTTCAAACATTCACCCCCCCCCCCCAACCCCACCTCACAGCAGCAACCAAGCATTGGGTCCAAAGGGCACTGTAAATCTCCTTTAAACTTTCCCCTTCTCTCCTTAAATTATGTCCTCAGGAAAAGCCTCAAACCGTCTACCCTCATAATTATATCAACTTTTATCAGGATGCCCCTCAGCTTCTAACACTAAAAGGTAAACAAAGCATGTTTGTGCAACCTTTCCTTGAAGTCAATACCCTCCAGCATCCTGCAGAACTGCTTCTATCTATCTATCTATCTATCTATCTATCTATCTATTTATCTATCTATCTATCTATCTATCTATCTATCTGTCTATCTATCTATCTATCTATCTATCTATCTATCTATCTATCTATCTATCTATCTATCTATCTGTCTATCTATCTATCTATCTATCTATCTATCTATCTATCCATCCATCTACTTACAGCTCTGCAGGAGCCCATTCTGATCCATTAACCTGTTGGGCCCAATTACACCCTATTAACTCTTCAACCCTCTAAGTTTTGGAGAATGGGAGGAAACCAGGGCATCTGGAGAAAACCCAGATGGGGAGAATGTAAAAACTCCTTTAGGCAGTGCCAGATTCGAACCTGGGTTGCTGATGCTGTGGTAGTGAACCACTACACCACATAGTGGTATGTACCTACAGTATGTACCAAATACACCACAGAAGGCCTTCTTTCCATATTCAGTTAATACCTTTTGTCTGTTGGTCTGTATTTCTTCCCCTTCACAGTCTTCCCTTCTCCTCAGCCTCTCAATTCAGGCACCTGTCTGCTTTTTATTCATGCCTTAAAGAAAGACTCAGGCTCAAAACATTTTTTATATATCTTTATCTCCTATGTATGCCGTAAGACCTACTGAGTTCCTCCAGCATTTCGGTGTTTTTACTGTGGAATTTTCTGCCCAAGAAAGCTGTAGAGGCTGCTTCATTAGATATATTTAGGACAGAGTTGGATAGATTTTTAGACCATGGTGGGGGTGGGGGGGGGGGGGGGAGGTTAAGGGTTAAAAGGAACAGGAAGACAGGTGGACAGATCAGTCATGATTTCATTGAATGGTAGAGTAGGCTTGATGGGACAGATGGCCGACTCCTGCCCCTATTCCTTATGAATTATAAGGAGAGGCAGAATAGGCTGGTACCTTTCTCCTTGGGGCACAGGAGGTTAAAGGTTAAAGCCTTTACAGATGTTTATAAAATCATGAGGTGCATCAATAAGGTAAACAGTCAAAGGCCTTTTCCGAGGATAGGAAAATGTAAAACTAGGGGCCATGGATTTAAGATGAGAGGGAAAAGATATTCATGGACCTTTTTCTTACAGAGGATGCTGGGTGTATGGACCGGGTTGCCAGTGGAAGTGGTAAAGGGAGGAACAATTATAATGTTCAAAAGTCATTTAGAGAGGTACATGGATAGGAAAGGCTGAGATGGATATGGATCAAACACAGGGTAATGGGATGTTTGGAAGCATGGGCATGAATAGGGATATGGATGAAATTCAGGGCAATGGGACCAACTCACATAGATACCTTGGTTGGCATAGACAAGTTGGGCTGGAGGGCCTGTTTCTGTGCTGTGCTAAGTACATGAAGGCCATATAAAAATGATGGATCTCCCAACTCGAATGCATGGAACCAGCCCTCTAAACCAATGTGACGAAAATTTCTTCTTCCTGTTTAAGTCACTCAGCCCATATCCTGGAGATGGAGAGAGGTTTGTTACCAAGACCTGCCATTCCCTGCTGCATTGGATAGCACAGCAAATTTCAGTCCCCTGCACCAGATGTGGAGAATGTCAGCCAAGACTTGCCTGTGAATGCTCTGGTGATTTATTGCAGAGCTGCAGTCCCTCAGAGGGTTTGCTATGTACATTGTGGCCATGAGATGGCGCAGATGGACCAGATTTTGTGCCCTGAAGCTGTGCTATCCGGCTAAAAGGAATATACAGGTCCTTGGTCAGAGGAAGCTGGAGGTGCATCTCAAAGGGGTGGGAGCAGTGGAGAGGTTTGAGGAAGGAAAACGAAAGGACGCGTGGTGTAACCATTGTATAATGGTTTATACCATTGTATAACTATTGGACACAGTGAAATGAAGCAATGGTCAGCAGGTAATTAACATAGATGGGGGAAATCAGATTCAAGATTCAAGTCATTGTCATGTAATAAAAAGTGTCATATTACACAAAATTGCCTTTTGTCTGCTGTAAGGCAGACAGATTCACATCAGCAGAAATTGCCTGAAACGCTTCTTAGAGTCAAAGATAAAAAAAGAGTCCCCCTCCCCCCCACCCTCAGAGTAACTAAGTGTCCATGGATTCGCCTTCTGTGCTCTTGCAGCCTCTGCAGCCATAGAGTCCAGTCCAAGCCATCGGCATCTCGAGCTCCAGATCTGAACCTCCAATACGATTAGGAACCGCATCCCGGTTCCAATACTGGTACCCATTCAACCAGTTCTGAGCCAGTCTCTGGCAGTCTGGTGCGAGTCTCTTGACCGCAGTCTCCAGCAGCCCACAGCCTGCATGGGTTCCTCTCTTTGAGTCACCAACAGCCCACCGCCTGCATGAGTCCTTCAGCCGCAGAACCCCTCACTGGACCGCTATAGTGGTCACTGTACCATGGATTGTCTCCTCTGCCTCTCCTTCTCAGACTGGGGTTGGTCTCCCTGTTTTCTGGTGCCCTGCACCAGCCCTCCACTTCCCTGGGGTCTGCAACCCCTTGTGGTTGCTACCAATCATAGGCGCCACCATCTTGGATTTTATATGAAACTACCGTCAGCTCCTTTAAGGGCCATTCAAAGCCTGTATGGAGCTGACAGCAGTCAGATTGGGTGGTTGGATGCTACGGGAGGGCTGTGTCTCCACTCCCTGCTCTCCATGGGTCTGCACCAGTGGCAATGCTGCCGTTACAGCAGTGTCGCCATTTGGTCTAAAGACTCTGAGGTTGCTGGTTAATAATGGGCAACCCTTTGGAGTTCAGAGTTTCTGCTGAAATAATGATGCTAAAGACTTCTGCAGACTTTGGAATATTCCAGAGGGCTCTGCGGACAAGGAAATCCATCTGGAGTGTGGCCACTGTTGGAGTGTCACAGAGCAGTCAGTTTGTAAAAACAGAGTAAGCTCCTACAACATGTGAATGACTAGCTGTTGAGCAAGGCTGAACATGGGGAAATGTAAACTGGGAACTAGCCTGCTCTTCCTGGTGACCGGGGAAGCTGAGAAAGCAGGCAGGGGCTCGGTGCAATGTCCCCATCCCAATGCTAGGCTCGCTGACAATGGAGCACTCCCTCGGCTGGCAAGCACTCCAGAGAGACGAGTTTATATCCAGCTTTTACATGAATTCAGTTCACAGTCGCAGTCTCAGCAGGGAAACAGGCCCTTCAGCCCACTGATCTCATGCTGACCAGACCTCTTTCAGCTCATTTCCAGTAATTTAACCCCACTTTCCCAACTCCCCTCAGATTCCACCACTTAACTCTCACTCCAGGTGCAATTCCCAATGTGCAATTAACCTTGTACATCTTTGGAATGTGGGAGGAAACGGGCACCCGGAGGAAACCAACACAGACTTGAGGAAAACGTACAAACTTCACGCAGGCAGCCTCCGAGGTCAGGATCATACCTGGGGCTCTGGTGACGTGAGGCAACTGCTTTACCCACTGTGCAACAGCTGGCAGTGAAGTAGAACCCAGTTGTTATTAATGATCAAAGACCTGCTTTATATGGTCTCCAAACACCTGCCAGTGAAGCAAATTCTGACTTGCTCCAATATCTGTATCTCAGCTCCAGCTGTGTGCCCTGTGGAATGGCCAGCAAAGCACTCAGTTCAATCTTCAGTTTACGGACGATTGATTAAAAACTGGCCAAAACCTAAAACATGAAAGAGCTTTTTTTTGCTCCCCCCTCCTCAGCGAGGAGCTGGAGCCCCCAGCCTTCAGGCGCAGAAGGAGAGCACTGGTGCTGAGCTGCAACTGGGGTTGTTATGTAGCCGGTCCAATGTACATTTGTAATGGGCCCTCAGGTCCTTGCCTCGCCTCCCCCCACCCCTCCAACTTTGCAGTCTGATGAACATTGATCCACTGCTTTCCTTCGAACCTTTCACCAATGTGAGCTGGATAGGCGAACAGTGCTTGTATGGACAGTGGGAGTGTGAACTACTCCGTGCGCGATGAATTGCTCATGGTTTTATTTATTTACAACAGCTAATTCTGGCCATTGAAACCTGTTCAGCCTAATTACACCCAATTAACCTACCAACTCCATATGTTTTTAGAGGGAACATCTGGGGAAACCCATACAGGCCATGGGGAGAATATACAAACAGTGCCAGATTCAAATCCAGGTTACCGGAACTGTAATAACCACTACATCATCATTAATTTTCCTCTTGATGTCATTTCGTCTCATCCCACCTCTTAAATGGGTGACCCTTTCTTGATAAGCAACAAACCCCTTCCCCACAGTTATAAATTTCCCCACAAACGGAAACACCTTCTCCAACAACACCCCAAGTCCCGCCTCAGCCTTGAACTTCAGCAGGTACTAACCTGGCCTGTCCAATCCTTCTCTTTTTTTTAAAATTTTTTATTTTTCACACCATAAATCACGTTAGCCATGATATACACTTTTTCTTTTTCACACATATACAGTGACTTTTTCTCCCCCCCCTCCCTCCTCCCAAGCCACCCCCCCACCCCCCCTCTCATCCATTTTAGGTATACAATCTAGGTTGCATTAAGCCAGTCAGACAATGTTGTCATTCAACAAAAATACACCAGAAATTCTACTGAGTCCATTCTTTTCTTCTCTTCTCCTTCCATCAACTTAGGTAATGTTTGTTCCCGGTAGGTTTTCACTATTGTATTTAATGTAAGGCTCCCATACTTGTTCGAATATTTCAATATTATTTCTTAAACTATATGTTATTTTTTCTAATGGAATACATTTATTCATTTCTATATACCATTGTTGTATTTTCAAATTATCTTCCAATTTCCAGGTTGACATAATACATTTTTTTGCTACGGCTAGGGCTATCTTAACAAATCTTTTTTGTGCATCCTCCAAGTCAATTCCAAATTCTTTATTTTTTGTTACTTAGGAGAAAGATCTCTGGATTCTTTGGTATATTGTTTTCTGTTATTTTATTTAATATCTGATTGAGATCATCCCAAAATTTTTCTACTCTCTCACATGTCCAGATTGCATGAATTGTTGTTCCCCTTTCTTTTTTACATCGAAAACATCTATCAGATACTGTTGGGTCCCATTTATTTAACTTTTGCGGTGTAATGTATAGTCTGTGTAACCAATTATATTGTATCATACGTAGCCTCGTATTTATTGTATTTCTCATCGTTCCAGAACATAATTTCTCCCATGTTTCCTTTTTTATCTTTATATTTAAATCTTGTTCCCATTTTTGTTTAGTTTTACCATTTGTTTCCTTATTCTCCTTTTCTTGCAGTTTAATATACATATTTGTTATAAATCTTTTGATTAACATTGTATCTGTAATCACATATTCAAGGTTATTTCCCTCTGGTAAACTCAAATTGCTTCCTAATTTCTCTTTCAAGTAGGATCTCAGTTGGTAATATGCCAGCGCTGTATCTCCAGTTATATTGTACTTATCTCTCATTTGTTCAAAGGATAAGAATCTACTTCCTGAAAAACAATTTTCTATTCTTTTAATCCCTTTTTTTTCCCATTTTCTAAAGGAAAGGTTGTCTATTGTAAAAGGGAGTAGCTTATTTTGCATCAATATTAGTTTTGGTAATTGATAATTTGTTTTATTTCTTTCTACATGAATCTTTTTCCAAATATTGAGGAGATGGTGTAATACTGGAGAAGTTCTATGTTGTACCAATTTTTCATCCCATTTATATAATATGTGTTCAGGTATCTTTTCCCCTATTTTATCTAATTCTAATCTCGTCCAGTCTGGTTTTTCCCTTGTTTGATAAAAATCTGATAGGTATCTTAATTGTGCGGCTCTATAATAATTTTTGAAGTTTGGCAATTGTAAGCCTCCTTGTTTATGCCATTCTGTTAATTTATCTAGTGCTATCCTCGGTTTCCCCCATCTCCATAAAAATTTCCTTATTATTTTCTTTAACTCTTTGAAGAATTTTTCTGTCAGTTGTATTGGCAATGCCTGAAATAAGTATAGTATCCTTGGAAAAATGTTCATTTTAATACAGTTTATCCTTCCTATCAGTGTTAGTGGTAGCTCTTTCCAATGCTCTAAATCGTCCTGTAATTTTTTCATTAGTGGATTGTAATTGAGTTTATATAATTGGCCTAGATTTTTGTTTATTTGTACACCTAGGTATCTTATTGGCTGCATTTGCCATCTGAATGGGGATTCCTTCTTAAATTTTGAGAAATCCGCGTTATTGATAGGCATTGCTTCACTTTTATTTATGTTTATCTTGTATCCCGACACTTCTCCATATTCCTTCAATTTCTTATATAATTCTTTCATTGATAGTTCTGGTTCTGTTAAGTACACTATCACATCATCCGCAAATAGACTGATTTTATATTCCCTGTCTTTTATTTTTATTCCTTTTATATTATTATCTATTCTTATCAATTCTGCTAGTGGTTCTATAGCTAGCGCAAACAATAACGGTGATAGTGGGCATCCCTGCCGCGTTGACCTGCTTAAGTTAAATTGCTTTGATACATGTCCATTTACTGTCACTTTCGCTAACGGTCCCTTATATAATGCTTTAATCCAATTAATATACTTCTCCGGTAAACTGAATTTTTGCAATACTTTGAACAAATAATTCCATTCTGCTCTGTCGAAGGCCTTCTCTGCGTCTAAAGCAACTGCTACTGCAGGTGCTTTATTTCCTTCTACTGCATGAATTAAGTTAATAAATTTACAAATATTGTCTGTTGTGCGTCTTTTTTTGATAAATCCAGTTTGGTCTAAATTTACCATTTTCGGTACCTGTTCTGCTCATCTGTTTGCTAATAGTTTAGCTATTATCTTATAATCTGTGTTTAGCAAAGATATTGGTCTATATGACGCTGGTGAGAGTGGATCTTTCCCTTGTTTTAGTATCACTGTAATTATTGCTGTTTTACATGAATCTGGTAAGTTTTGTGTCTCATCAATCTGGTTGATTACATCCAGGAGCGGCGGTATTAATAGGTCTTTAAATGTTTTGTAGAATTCTATTGGGAGTCCATCCTCTCCTGGTGTCTTATTATTTGGTAATTTTTTTATTATCTCTTGTATTTCTACTGTTCCAAATGGTTCTGTTAATTTATTTTGTTCCTCTATTTGTAGTTTTGGTAGTTCAATTTTAGTCAAAAATTCATCTATTTTCCCTTCTTTCCCTTCATTTTTAGTTCAGTATAAATGTTCATAGAATTCTCTGAAGTTTTCCTTAATTTCTTTTGGATTATATGTAATTTGTTTGTCTTTTTTCCTTGTTGCCAATACCATTTTCTTAGTTTGCTCTGTCTTAAGCTGCCATGCTAAGATTTTGTGTGTTTTTTCACCTAGTTCATAATATTTCTGTTTTGTCTTCATTATATTCTTCTCTACCTTATATGTTTGTAATGTTTCATATTTTATTTTTTTATCCGCCAATTCTCTTCTTTTAGTTGTATCTTCCTTCATTGCTAATTTTTTTTCTATGTTTACTATTTCCCTTTCCAACTGCTCTGTTTCCTGATTGTAGTCTTGTCCAATCCTTCTCCATGAGACCATCCATCTATTTCAATTGTGTGGCTTGGGAGTGATGTCACAAGTCTGGCTCAGTCCATGGAATGTGCAGTTGAAAGTACAATTAGAACAGCCATGATTATATTGAGTAATAGAGCAGCTTCCACCAGCGTTGTCTCCGCTCCATCCTCAACATCCATTGGAGCGCTTACATCCCTAACGTCGAAGTACTCGAGATGGCAGAGGTCGACAGCATCGAGTCCACGCTGCTGAAGATCCAGCTGCGCTGGATGGGTCACGTCTCCAGAATGGAGGACCATCGCCTTCCCAAGATCCTGTTATATGGCGAGCTCTCCACTGGCCACCGTGACAGAGGTGCACCAAAGAAAAGGTACAAGGACTGCCTAAAGAAATCTCTTGGTGCCTGCCATATTGACCACGGCCAGTGGGCTGATAACGCCTCAAACCGTGCATCTTGGCGCCTCACAGTTTGGCGGGCAGCAACCTCCTTTGAAGAAGACCGCAGAGCCCACCTCACTGACAAAAGGCAAAGGAGGAAAAACCCAACACCCAACCCCAACCAACCAATTTTCCCCTGCAACCGCTGCAATCGTGTCTGCCTGTCCCGCATCGGACTTGTCAGCCACAAACGAGCCTGCAGCTGACGTGGACAGCCCCCTCCATAAATCTTCGTCCGCGAAGCCAAGCCAAAGAGAGCAGGTACAAAGGGCCCAGGGGCTTCCTGTTCCTAACTAGTTTGTCTACATGTTGTTCAACAAGAACATCTGCGGGGGTGGTGGTGGGGGGGGGGGTGTGTGATATGATGGCGTAGGGAAGAAGATGTGGAAAATGCCTCTCCTGGCAGAATTAATTAATGCCTGACTTTTAAAACTTTTTAAAAGTACTGAACAGTTTTGAAATTCTTCTAAAGGTCTGAAAAGATGGCTGCAAAAAATCTAAAAACACAGACTGCAAAGAAATGGCTACAATTAAAGTTACAGTGATGGAAGAAGCTGGACCTACCTTGAAAGCTCAGCCTCGAATCCTGATTCCCCTCCAGCCACAATCTGCTAAGCCTCCTCGGGTAAGGATTCAGTCTCCAGCGCCACCTTCTCGGGGAGCTGGAGAAGATGGCGCTGGAACATGGAAAAAGACTACATATAACCATATAACAATTACAACACGGAAACAGGCCAATTTGGCCCTTCTAGTCTGCACTGGTCCAAGTACCCTCCTCTAATCCCACTTACCAGCACTCTGCCCATATCCCTCCATCCCCCTCCCATCCATATACTTATCCAACTCTTTCTTAAATGACAAAATTGACCTTGCCTCCACCACCTTTCCCGGAAGCCCATTCCACACAGTAAACATTCTCTGAGTAAAGAAGTTCCCCCTCATGTTACTCCTAAACCTTTACCCATCAACTCTCAACCCATGACCTCTTGTATCCCTCTCTCCTACTCTCTATGGGAAAAGCCTTTCCACATCAACTCTATCTATCCCTCTCATTATCTTAAACACCTCTATCAAATCCCCTCTCAGCTTCTACATTCCAAGGAATAAAGACCTAATTTGCTCAATCTTTCCTTGTATTCCAGATTCTGAAACCCAGGCAAACATTTTTGTAAATCTTCTCTGCACGCTCTCTATCTTGTTAATATCCTTCCTATAAATCGGTGACCAGAACAGCACACAGAAACAACTGTTGAACCAACGCGCACATGAGCATCATCGCGCATGCACACTACGGAAGTAATCAATACGGAGCCTGCGGGCCCGACTTCAACCATGGCAGCAAGTCAAATGAGGGCTAAGCAAAGAGCCTGGATACAATTTCAACCACTGGCTACATCTATAGAAGAAGAAGAGGAGGTAGGAGTGGAAGAGGAAAGACTTGTGCTACAATCACAGGGAGAGGAGTCAGAAGAAGAAGGAAGAGATCAATATATTCAAGGTAAAATGGGTGATATTATGTTACCCCAAAATCTCTTGATCCACTGATTATTAATAAAATTTTTGAAAAAATTGATTTAATAAGTGAAAAAAATGGATGCAAAATTTACAGAAGTGAAAACAGATTTTACTACTCATCTTGGAGCTATTAAAGAAGATATGACTGTATTGAACTGGCAAAGTGTATTAAAACTGTTGATAGCATTAAAATCAAAGTTCAAAAATTTGAAGAAGACTTTCTGGAATGTGATATGGAGGTAGAATAATGTAAAGGTACAGTTAATAAGATTCTTTTAGAGCGTGGGAAATTCAAAAAAAGGATTTATTGCCAAAAGTTGATATATTGGAAAATCAGAGCAGAAGAAATAATGTGAAAATTGTTGGTTTGCCTGAGGACTTTGAGGGCACTAATCCAGTACAATTTTTTTCAAAACTGTCTGTGTGAAATTTTGGGACCAGAGAATTTTCCGAATGGATTAGAACTTGATAGAGCGCATAGAGCTCTTAGGGAAAAAACATATCCAGGACAATCACCATTTTGATTAAATTTTTTTGAAAATGGCAGTTCAAAAACCCAGGGAACAACAAAGCCCTTTTAATGATTCAGAATAACAGAGTGTTCTTCTAGGTGGATTTGAGTAATTAAATTGTTAAAAGAAGAAAAGATTTTAATCCAGCAAAGTCAGTTTTGTGGAAGAAGGGATATTTTTATAGACAATATCAAGCACAATATTTTGCTAATGAACCTAAAGCTTGGAATTTGCCAATTCACTGCCTCATAAATGGAAGAAGATCATGATCAATCAAAGGGAGAGATTCTAACAGGAAGTCAAAAGCCGACTGAGGTTCAAGTCGAAATTGATGATGATCAAGTTAATAGAGACCTTGAAGAAGTTTACCATACTTGATTGACCGATTGATATTAAATTTTGATATCTGTCTAGGAGAGCGGATTCTCTTTTCCTGCTTTCCTCTTCTGGGGCCTCATGCCACTAGTGGTGAGAGCCACTTCTCATAATTAAGGGAGTTAATGCTGAACTAATAAATGGTTTTGGGTTTTTTTCTTTTTTCCTTTTAATTATTTTATTATTGTTATTTGGGGTTTCTTACTTTCTATCTTTGGATAGAAAGTTGGCTTTGAAAGTTGGCTGTGGAGATGAGACGACCTGGGATGGAGAAAGGAGTTGTGTATTTTTTAAATTATATTATGGCTGCACGTAATTTGAATTATGTAATGTTTAATGTGAATGGAATCAATAACCCAATTAAAAGGAAGAAGGGTTTAGCTTATTTTAAGAAGTTGAAAGTAGATATTGTTTTCCTGCAGGAAACTCATTTAACTGAAAGAGAATATCAAAAGTTAAAAAGAGAATGGGTTGGTCAAGTTATAGCTTTGTCTTTCAATTCTAAAGCACAGGGAGTGGCTATTTTAATTAATAAAAAGCTTCTATTTAAATTACAATCAACAATTATTGACCCTGTTGGTAGATTTGTTTTGGCAAACTGTCAAATTTAGTCAGAATTTAGGATTTTTATGAATGTGTATGCACCTAATACAGATGATGAAAAAATTTATTCAAGATGATTTTCTTAATCTAGTAGAAGCAAATGGAAATATAATAATTGGCGGAGATTTTAATTGTTGCCTAGATCCAATTTTAAATAAATCCACAAAGTTTTTAATGAAAACAAAAATGGCTAAAAGGACATTGATGTTAATGAAAGATTTAAATTTGGTAGATATTTGGAGGAATTTGAATCCTAGAGAGAGAGATTATTCATTTCATTCTTATCAATTTTATTCTTATTGTAGAATAGATTTCTTTTTAATTTGAGCTCATTTACAACATATACAATATAAATTTAGAATTGTATCAGATCATTCACCATTATTGATGTCATGTTTAAGCCCTGATAGAATTGATTCAATTTATAGATTGAGATTTAATTCTTCACTATTAAAAAAATGTAGAATTTTGTGACTTTATGAGGAATCAAACACAGATATATTTAGATATAAATACTAATTGAGTTGATAATGTTTGTTTTATGGGATGCATTAAAAGCTTATTTAAGGGACCAAATAATAAGTTATCTGACTAAAATTAAGAACATTTATCTTAAAGAAGTGGATAAATTAGAGAAGGAAATAGCAATTCTGGAAAAAAGTTTACAAAAAGACCCATCTGAAAAAAAGAGATTAGAATTGATAAATTAAAAAATGCACTATAATTCAATACAGACATATAGGACTGAGACATTAATTGATAGAACTAAACAAAAATATTATGAATTAGGACAATGAGCACATAAAGTATTAGCTTGGTTTTGAAAATGGAGCAAACATCAGGAACCATTAATGCTGTTAAAAAGAATTCAAAAGTTACATAAACCACAGGATAGAAATGATTGTTTTAAAGAGTATTATATGAAGTTATATACATCTCAATCATTAAATAATGGAGAAATTAATGATTTTTTACAGAAGCTTCAACTTCCATCTTTGAATTACCAAGCTTGAAAAGATTTTGATTCTCCATTCATGTTGAAATAAGTTATTAAGGCTTTAAATTCTATGCAAAATGGTAAGTTTCCAGGCAAAGATAGGTTTATGTCTGAATTTTATTAAAAAATTTAAAGACTTATTAATGCTTTTATTAATGGTAGTATTTATCTTAAAGCAAATGATGGAAACTTGTTCATTACCAGAATCTTTTTCAAATGCTATAATAACAGTAATACCTAGGAAAGATGAAAATTTATTAAAACTGGAGTCCTAGAGACCTATATCGTTATTAAATGATGATTATAAGATTGTTGCCAACGTTTTGGTTAATAGATTGAATGAATATTTACCTGAGTTGGTTCATTTACATCAATCAGGATTTGTTAAAAAAAAAGATATTCTGCTGATAATTTAGCTAAATTAATTAGTCTAATTCATAGCTCTCAGAAGAAATCAGATTTAGCATTAGTTTTGTTTTTGGATGCGGAAAAGGCTTTTGATAGATTAGAATGGAATTATTTATTTAAGGTTTTGCAAAAATTTCAATTTGGGACAATATTTATAAATTGGATTAAAATTTTATATAGAAACTCTTTGGCTAAAGTAGTTACCAACAGACAAGTTTCTTTTTTATTACTAGCTCGGCTAGACAAGGATGTCCTTCATCTCCTGCATTTTTTGTTTTAGCAATTGAACCATTAGCACAATCAAAAAGCCAAGATTTTAGTATTAAAGGAATTAAAGTTAATAAGAAGGAATATAAGATTAGTTTGTTTGCAGATGATGTATTGATCCTGAAAATTCTTTAATTTCTTTATATAAAAAGTTATCTGGCTATAAAATTAATTGAGATAAAAGTGAAGTTATACTACTAGTTGAAGGAGATTATGATTGATGTAAATGAGTAGCTCAATTTAAGTGGACACAGAATCTGATTAAATATCTAGGTATTAGAATTGATAGAAATTTAGATAATTTGTATAAGTTAAATTATTTACTGTTATTTAATAAAATTAAAGAAGATTTAAATAGATGGAATGACTTAACTATTACTTTAATAGGAGAGTGAATTGAATTAAAATGAATATTTTTACAAGGATTCAATATTTTTTTCAATCTATTCCTTGTTCAATACCTCAAAAAAAATTTAAAGGTCTTAATTCATTTGTAAGGAAATTTTTATGGAAAGGGAAAATGAATAGGGTACCTTTGGAGAAATTAACTTGGAAATTTGAATTAGGTGGTTTACAACTTTCACATTTTCAGAATTATTATAAAGCTGTACAATTGAAATTTATTAATGGAATGTTTGATTTAAATAAATCTTCAATTTGGGCAATTATAGTGTTATGTAAAATTGATGAGAAATCTATGTCAGAATTTATTTATAAATGGAATTCAAAACTGTTCATCTGTAGGGACCTACCAATATTGAAACATTTAATTGAAATATGGAATAAAATTGATTATGAGATAAGTGAAAAAGGAAAGATTTCAGCCAAAACGCCTTTATATCAAAACAAACTTTTTCCTTTTCCTGTTGTAGTGGCCTATCTGACGACACTACCTTATGCAAGTGGCAATAAATGACACTGGAGACAGGGGAGTCAGGAATTAGTACCTTTATTGTGCTTAACCACAGTTTTTATAGTTCCCTCTGCGTGTTTCACGCTGAGTCTTCTGGGATGCGGTAGTGATGTCACTTTCCAGCCTCGGGTGTCGGGTGTCATAAAAAGCGTGGACTCTTATTCGCGCGCTTTTCCTAATTGCTGGTGCCTGGCTTGTAGCTGAAGGACTGGGAGATCGTTGGAGGCTATGTGCTCTAGTAATGTGCTTGCTTAACTGTTGTGGCTGCGCGTGATTCTGTTGTACGTGTTGGGCTCCCATTACACCACCCTCCCCAGAATCGTGGCTGCCAGATGCAGGTTCCTGCTGGTAGTCCAGCCTGGGGCATCCTCTGGGAAGTTTCAGAGTTGACAAGATTGGTCTTGAAAGGTCAGTGTGTGCCGGTTTCAGTCGTTCAATTGTGAACATTCACTCGTGGCCCCCTATGTCCAATGTAAATACTACACCTCTCACCTGATTACCCTAAAGGGCCCCTCATATAGGAATTGAAATGCTGAGCATTTCTGACCTTTCCTAACCATCAAGAATTCTGCAGTCAGTAGGTCGTGCGGCATCTGATGTTTGGGGCTCCCATGAAAAGTCATGAGATAGGGTTTTTTTCCCTATTGCTACCTCTCACAAGACGTAAAATATCCAAGTCATTTGTCTGATAGATGTCACTATTGAACTGTACGTAACCTGGAATGGATAGTGGAGTTCCATAGATCATCTCAACAGCCGAAACTGGCAATCCTTCCTTTGGCTCTGTATGTATTCCCAATAGCACCCACGGTAATTCATCCATCCAGTTCGGCCCCTGCAGTCTTGTCTTAAGTGCCGACTTTAAATGTCTATGGAACCGTTCCACAAGTCCATTTGATTGAGGATGATAGGCAGTTGTATGGTGTAATTTACTTCCACAGAAGTTTGAAATCTGTGTCCATAGGTGGGAAGTAAACTGCGTACCTCTATCTGAAGTGATGTGACTAGGTATACCAAATCGTGAAACCCAATTAAAAATAAAGGTCCATGCACATGTCTCCGTGCCTGGTGCCTGCATAGGGATTGCTTCCGGCCAACAACTAAAACGGTCAATAACAGTAAATAAATCTCATCCTTTGACAGCCCGGCAAAGGTCCAACTACATTTACGTGAACGTGCTGAAATTTTGCATCCACCGTGGAGAATCTTTCAGGCGGTACGTGCATATGTCTGTGAATTTTAGCTTTTTGGCATTGAAGGCAAGTTTTGGCCCACAGGGTGACATCTCTCTTTAGGCCATGCCACACATAACAATTTGACACTAGTTTAACGGAAGATCTAATGGAAGGATGCGAAAGATTATGTATATCATCGAGGTTCTTCCTGCGCCAGCTAACCGGTAGAATGGGTCTAGGGTGTCCTGTGGAAATGTCGCAAAGGAGAGTGGGACCGCTTGCCTCAGTAGTGATTTCCTCAACCAGGAGACTTGTAATGGCAGTTTTGTAGGATTGTACCTCTTTGTCCCACTGCTGGCCTTCCGCCAACTGTGCCGTGTCAATTCCACCCTGGATTGCAGAGACAGTTGGTCTCAATAGGGCATCTTCCACTGGATTGGAAAAATCGGCAACGTACCGAATGTCAGTCATGAACTCAGAGATGAATGACAAATGGCGTTGCTGCCTCATGGACCATGATCAGATATCATACTCATAGCCTGCATGGGAGGTTTATGATCAGTAAAGGCCGTAAATACTCTACCCTCCAGCATGTATCTGAAATGGTGCACCGCCAAATACAATGACAGTAATTCTCGGTTGAATGTGCTATATCTCATCTCTGTAGGTTGAAGATGTCTGCTATAAAACGCAAGTGGCACCCATTGTCCTTTTACGCGTTGTTGCAACTCTGCACCAATTGCATGGTCGGATGCATCTGTAGTTAGCAAGAGGGGCACTTCATGATCTGGGTGGGCAAGACTTGCCACAGATGCCAAAGAATCCTTGTTTTTTTTCGAAAGCCATGTCCACTTCCTCATCCCAATGCAATATATTTGATCTTTTTCTATTTAATAGGTCAAACAGTGGGCGCATCACAGCTGCCACTCCTCTAATGAAACAATGGTAAAAGGTAACCATTCCTATGAATCGTTTCAAATCCTTCCAAGTAAGAGGCCGGGGAAACTTGCGTATGGCAATCACTTTGTCCGGCAACGGTATAGTTCCAGAACGAGAAATCCTGTGGCTGAGAAAATCAATTGCAGATGTACTGAATTGGCATTTTGCAGGGTTGACTGAAAGGCCAAAATCCTGTAATCTAGCGAACAGAAGACGGAGGTGTCGTTTATGCGATTCCTCATCGGGGCTCGCTATGAGGATGTCATACAAATATACGAAGGTTCCTTCAAAGTCCCTAGTGACAACGTCTATGAATCCTTGAAACGTCTGGGCTGCGTTCTTCAGACCAAATGGCATTCTGATAAAAACAGTATGCAGAACTTTTGTTTCCTTGATCAAGACATGGTCGCTGTACTGCCACACATGCCGGTGGTCTTGGTGTTTTGGGGGGGGCTCAGACCACTCAGCCGCACAGATAGACTGCACATGCATTCTGTTGGCCTGTGGAAGGCCATAAAGTCGGTCGGCCTCTCTTGCTACCAAATGCGGTTCGGCAAAATTCATGTGCACCACACCCACCGCCACATGCACAGATAATTTCGATAAAAACAGTTCCTCGAAAAGAAAGCAATCCGTATGGCCTGTGGCTAGTGATACCAACTCTTGCATTAACTGGGATGGACTACGGTCCCCCAGTTCTTGCGTATTCAAAATCCTTATAGCCTGTTCATGACGAGAAAGCTCAAATGTTTTAAGTCCCGGAATTTAGTGTACTTCTGGTCCACCAGTGGGTTATTGATGAATGAACTCACTGATTATTGTATAATGGAGTTAAAATTGATAATTTATCTTTGACCCTAAAATTTTATTTTTTAAAATCCAAATCTTTAATAAATGTTTCAGTATTGGCATATCATATTCCTGTAATAAAATTAAATTCCAACAGATTATAAATTAATGTATTTCCATTCTAAGTGGACATGATATCTTCACCTTAGCCCAACTATGAGGTTGATCCAAATCCAGGTTCGGGTTTTTTTAAAATTCAATGATATACTTTCAGTATGAATATATTATAATTGATGTTATATGATTTAAAAATAAAAAAAGAACTTCTGCAGATACTGAGATCGAGTCAAAAACACAATAGTTCGTGAAAAATTCTGCAAACAGGCAACATCTATAGGAAGTAAAATTCAGTCAACATTTAGGGCCTGAGACCTTTGTTGGGAATGTAAAAAAACAGCTAGGTGCCTGAATAAATGGAGGAGGAGGAGGAGAGGAGAGGAGAAAAGGGTAGAAGTGGCAGGGGAGGAGCACAGACTAACAGGTAAGAGGTGGATACAGGTGGGAGGGTAGAAAAGAAAGAACTGAAAAGTGATGGAGGAGGGGCTAGAACTCTGAGTGGAGAGAGAGGGAAGGGGTGGGGAGCTGAAGAAAAGGATAGAGAGGGATGAGGAAAGATAGTCACTTAGAGGATGGATTAAAAGAAACTGGAGAGGTCAATCTTAATGTCGTCTAGCTGGTTTGCAGATGAAGAAGCAGTCTACCAGCTGTGTTTCATGAACAAAACAGTCAACGAACCTTGTTTCATGAGTAACACACCACAGCAGATGTTTCATGAAGAACACAGTCCACCGGGTGAATTGGAACCCTGTTCCCATTGAAAGCCTCTCCCTACCACTGTACTGCTCTGAGCAGGTTGTCCTGTAAAACCGTAGGCAGGCAGAGTGTTGACTGACAGCCGTGGCTCTCCGCACATTGTCCCAAGGCTGATCCCTGGCACCAGGTGCCCCGTCATCCTGTGCGTCACTTGGTGGAGACCATTCTTCAATGAAGGAAAGTTATCTCTGGCAGGAAAACCTGCTTACTTTGTGGAGAGAGCTGACTGCCAACCCAGCCATTAAGTGCCATGGAGTGGTGGGTTGGGAGGTCCATGGGAAAGGGTGTTAGGGAAACCTGGTTATTCTGTGAGTGCACAAGAACTAGTAAGGTTTAAGTTTATCCAACATAAAATACCCAGTGAGAAAGGATCTTCTGCGAGCAATCTAACTTTCATACAGCTATTTAAAGGACAAAATTCACAGAGTGCATGGTTTCAAAGGTTACAGTGAAAATGAAGATTAAGAGGACTACAGCTCCCTAATTTAAAAAAATTATTATCGAGTGGCACAGATGAGATTTCTTGCTTCTTGAACAAAATCGGAGAAAAGATATCAAAAGAATTTATATATAAGTGGGAATTGAAATTGTTGGTTGCTGATAAAGACACACCACTATTGAAGCATTCACTTAACATGTGGAATAAAATGAATCAAGATATTAGTGGAGGGCCTTTATCGCCTAAACTGCCATTGATTAATCATCTTTTGGTCTTTTCAAGACATAACCAGTTCTTAATTATATGGTTTCGTAAAGGAATTGTTATCATAGAAAACTGATGTGAGAGAGGACAATTAATGTCATTTGAACAATCGAGGAACAAATATGATATACCACAAAATACTCGTTTTTGTTATTTTCAATTAAGGGCATATTTGAAAGGTAAATTAGGGCCAGCAATGTTTTTGCCTAATTGTACTGAGGTAGAACTTATTATTAGGAGTGGGAATGTCAAGAAATGTATTTCTTTGATTTTTTTTTACAAGTAGGAACACCAAAATTAGGATTGTTTAGATCTAGGCAGAGATGGGAAACAGATTTGAATATTACAACAGATCAACACATTTTAGAAAATTTATGTAGAGATTCTATGACTAATACTATTAATGTAAGGTATAGATTAGTTTATTACAATTTTTTACATCAGTAATATCTTACACCACAGAAGTTGAATAGATTGAAATCAGATTTATCAGATCAATATTTTAGATGTGGTGAAAATGTAGGATCTTTCATACATTCAACAGTTTTGTCCAAATGTGAGACCCTTTTGGGAGTCTATAAATAAATTTCTACAAGTTACAAGAGTTGTTTTTCTGTTAAATCCTGATCTGTTTTTATTAGGAAGTATTGAAGGTACAACTCCTAAACTGAAATTATCAATTGAAATTTGTTAAATTAGCATTAGCAGTTGCGAGAAAATGTATTGCAATTACTTGGAAACTGGGTACATCTTTAACATTGTCAAGGTGGCATGTTGAAATCCAAAGTTGTATCCCTTTGGAAAAAATTACTTACAGTTTAAGAAATAAATATTCTATGTTTTTATAAATTTGGTGCCCAAGACTCAAATAATTTGAAGTGATGCCATTTTTATCCCTCTAGTCCTGCAGAATTCTTCTCTACATGTTAAACTGATGAGTTGCGCTACACTGCATCTCCCTGTAGACCAAGATTCTTTGTTACTTTTTCTATTTCTCTCTTTTTGTACAATTTTTTATTTTAAAATTTCTATTTTTTTCTCTTCCTTTTTGGGGGAAGAGGTTGGGTGGGGGGAGGGGTTTTGGGGTGGGTTGTAAACCATCATGTATGTAACAACTTGTTCTTTTTTTGATATCCGTATATTATAATAATTGTAGTTACTGCATGTATGGAGTATTAAATAAAATATTCAAAAAAGTAGAAGATCAGTTAGCCCCAAGCAAGGGCAGCATGAGAGCACTGTATGGGGTTCATTCAGGAGCCTGATGGCTGTGGGAAAGAAAGTGTCTTTAAGCTTGTTGGTGTACCCCTCCATAAATCTTCATCCGCGAAGCCAAGCCAAAGAAGAAGAAAGAAGAAGTACTATTTCACACTCTTAAGTCTTCTCCAAAATGGGAGGAGGAAGAATAGAGTGTGTCTGGGGTGTGATTGGTCTTTCAGTCTGTTGGCTGCCTTTCCTAGGCAATGGGAGATGTAGATGGAGTCCATGGAGGGAAGAATATGTGATATTCTGAGCTGCATTCACCACATTCTTCTGTTCCTAGCAGAGCAGTTTCAATACCACACTCTGATGCATCGAGGAAGTATATTTTCGATGATGCGCCTGTAAAAGTTGACGAGAGACAAGGGGACATTCTGAACCATTAGCCTTCTGATTAGCATTGGGGCACTTTCTTGATTGTTGCTTCGATGTGCTTTTCCCAGGTCAGCTTATTAGACATATTTATTCCAAAGGACTTGAAGCAACCTACCAGATATCGAAAGCATTGGGAGGTGGGAGAGTACAGAACCAGAGGGCATAGCCCCAGATTAAAAAGATAACCAATATTGAATGGATTTAAAGTGGAGGTTGATAGATTTTTGATTAGTAAGGGCGTCAAAGGTTATGTGGAAAGGGAGGAGAATAGGATTGAGAGGAATAATGCAAAATTCATGATTCGAATTGTGGTGCAAACTTGATGGGCTGAATGGCCTAATTCTGCTCCCATGTCTGATAGTCTTCTAACTCTTTTGACTTCAGTGTTTTTGATGTGGACAGCTGTATGGGGTCTGGCGCTCTCCTGAGGTAAATTATCATCTCTGCTGTCTTGTTGTGAGTCGGGAGCTGGACTGCATTCCAGCACTGAGTAGGATCCATCTGTAGGTTAGGGGGTCCTTCAGCTAGCAGGAGGATGGTGCAGCTGGAAACCTGTCCTATCTCCATGCTGAAGACACCTTCCGGGTTGCAGACTCTGAGCTGAGCGAGAGGCTGAAGGGGTACAGGTTTCTTCAGTTCCAGGACTCACGCAACTGAACCAACACCAGTGAGGATAGATGGTAGCCGCAGAGCTGCAGCAGCTGGAGAATGTGTCATCTTTTCTTTCACTGACACCAGATGGGACTGAGTGACTCATGAGGTTGGAGCTGCCAATCACAAACCCCACTCACACGTACACAGCCCTCAACCTCTGATAACACTCAAGTGGGCTGACTCATCATGTCACAGAATGGTCACGACACTCATCCTATCATGTCCCAATCAGTTCACTGGAACAACCGAGTGACCACAATGCACTCTCACACTCCCCACAGCTACGCAAGTTCCTGCCCCTCAGATACCTAGCCTTTTTTCTTCGGAATATAGCAGGCCTTCCCTTCCACCAGGAAAACCACTCACTGTCAAAAATGATTTTGCCTCTAATTAGTGTTACTTCTTTAGTTAATCACCTTCACTCCCTTACTCTTGGTTCTTAATTTATCCACCAATGGGACAGTTTTTTGGATTTTGTATGAGAATTCAGTCTCATACACCAGTACAATGCACAGTTGCACCGACATTCTGACTTGCTACAGTCACAAGGTACTGCAATAGTACAAAGTGAATTACTACAAAAAGAAGGCAGGAAAGATGTGCGTCCATTCTGTGTGTAAACACTCCAAGTGTGGGACCATTCTGTCTATAAATACTCCCAGTGTGGGTCCATTCGTTCTGTAAATACTTCTAGTGTGGGAAAATTCTGTGTGTCAAAACTCCCAGTATGGGTCCATTTGTCTGCAAATACTTCTAGTGTGGGACCATTCTGTGTGTAAATATTCCCAGTGTGGGTCCATTCTATATGCAACTACTCCCAGTTTGGGTCCATTTGTGTGTAAATATTGCAGCATGGGTCCGTTCTGTGTGTAAACACACCCAGTGGGGGACCATTCTGTTCTGTAAATATTCTAGTGTGGGACCATTCTATGTGTAACTACTCCCAGTGTGGGTCCATTTGTGTGTAAATACTTGCAGTGTGTGTTCCTTTTGTGTGTAAACACACCCATTGGGAGACCATTCTGTGTCTAAACACTGGCAGTATAGGTCCATTCCGTGTGTAAAAACTCACAGTGTGGGGCCACTCTGTGTATAAACACCCAGTGTGGGACCATTTGGTGTGTAAATACTCCCACTGCGGGTCCATTCTGTTCTGTAAATATTCTAGTGTGGGACCATTCTGTGTGTAAATACTTGCAGAGTGGGTCCGTTCTGTGTGTAAACACACCCATTGGGGGACCATTCTGTGTCTAAACACTGGCAATGTGGGTCCATTCCATGTGTATAAACTCCCAGTGTGGGGCCATTCTGTGTATAAATACTTGCAGTGTGGGTTCATTCTGTGTGTAAATACTCCCAATGTGGGACTAATCTGTGTGTACATACTCCCAGTGTGGTATCATTCTGTGTGTAAATACTCCCAATGTGGGACTAATCTGTGTGTACATACTCCCAGAGTGGGTCCATTCTGTATGTAAATACTCCCAGTGTGGGACCATACTGTCTGTAAATACTCCCAGTGTGGTATCATTCTGTGTGTAAATACTCCCAATGTGGGACTAATCTGTGTGTACATACTCCCAGAGTGGGTCCATTCTGTATGTAAATACTCCCAGTGTGGGACCATACTGTCTGTAAATACTCCCAGTGTGGTATCATTCTGTGTGTAAATATTCCCAATGTGGGACTAATCTGTGTGTACATACTCCCAGAGTGGGTCCATTCTGTATGTAAATACTCCCAGTGTGGGACCATACTGTCTGTAAGTACTCCCAGTGTGGTATCATTCTGTGTGTAAATACTCCCAATGTGGGACTAATCTGTGTGTACATACTCCCAGAGTGGGTCCATTCTGTATGTAAATACTCCCAGTGTGGGACCATACTGTCTGTAAATACTCCCAGTGTGGTATCATTCTGTGTATAAATACTCCCAGTGTGGGTCCATTCTGTGTGTAAATACTCCAAGTGTGGGACCAATCTGTGTGTAAACACTCCCAGTGTGGGTCCATTCTGTGTGTAAATACTCCAAGTGTGGGACCAATCTGTGTGTAAATACTCCAAGTGTGGGACCAATCTGTTTGTAAATACTCCCAGTTCAGGGCCATTCTGTGTATAAATCCATCCAGCGGGGGATCATACTGTGTGTAAATACTCCCTGTGTGGTATCATTCTGTGTGTAAATACTCCCAATGTGGGACTAATCTGTGTGTACATACTCCCAGAGTGGGTCCATTCTGTATGTAAATACTCCCAGTGTGGGACCATACTGTCTGTAAATACTCCCAGTGTGGTATCATTCTGTGTGTAAAAACTCCCAGTGTGGGTCCATTCTGTGTATAAATACTCCAAGTGTGGGACCAATCTGTGTGTAAACACTCCCAGTGTGGGACCATTCTGTGTATAAATACTTGCAGTGTGGGTTCATTCTGTGTGTAAATACTCCAAGTGTGGGACCAATCTGTGTGTAAACACTCCCAGTGTGGGACCATTCTGTGTATAAATACTTGCAGTGTGGGTTCATTCTGTGTGTAAATACTCCCAGTGTGGGACCAATCTGTGTGTAAGCACTCCCAGTGTGGGACCATTCTGTGTATAACTACTTGCAGTGTGGGTTCATTCTGTGTGTAAATACTCCCAATGTGGGACTAATCTGTGTGTACATACTCCCAGAGTGGGTCCATTCTGTATGTAAATACTCCACAGTAAATAAATCTCATCCTTTGACAGCCCGGCAAAGGTCCAACTACATTTACGTGAACGTGCTGAAATTTTGCATCCACCGTGGAGAATCTTTCAGGCGGTACGTGCATATGTCTGTGAATTTTAGCTTTTTGGCATTGAAGGCAAGTTTTGGCCCACAGGGTGACATCTCTCTTTAGGCCATGCCACACATAACAATTTGACACTAGTTTAACGGAAGATCTAATGAAAGGATGCGAAAGATTATGTATATCATCGAAGTTCTTCCTGCGCCAGCTAACCGGTAGAATGGGTCTAGGGTGTCCTGTGGAAATGTCGCAAAGGAGAGTGGGACCGCTTGCCTCAGTAGTGATTTCCTCAACCAGGAGACTTGTAATGGCAGTTTTGTAGGATTGTACCTCTTTGTCCCACTGCTGGCCTTCCGCCAACTGTGCCGTGTCAATTCCACCCTGGATTGCAGAGACAGTTGGTCTCAATAGGGCATCTTCCACTGGATTGGAAAAATCGGCAACGTACCGAATGTCAGTCATGAACTCAGAGATGAATGACAAATGGCGTTGCTGCCTCATGGACCATGATCAGATATCATACTCATAGCCTGCATGGGAGGTTTATGATCAGTAAAGGCCGTAAATACTCTACCCTCCAGCATGTATCTGAAATGGTGCACCGCCAAATACAATGACAGTAATTCTCGGTTGAATGTGCTATATCTCATCTCTGTAGGTTGAAGATGTCTGCTATAAAACGCAAGTGGCACCCATTGTCCTTTTACGCGTTGTTGCAACTCTGCACCAATTGCATGGTCGGATGCATCTGTAGTTAGCAAGAGGGGCACTTCATGATCTGGGTGGGCAAGACTTGCCACAGATGCCAAAGAATCCTTGTTTTTTTTCGAAAGCCATGTCCACTTCCTCATCCCAATGCAATATATTTGATCTTTTTCTATTTAATAGGTCAAACAGTGGGCGCATCACAGCTGCCACTCCTCTAATGAAACAATGGTAAAAGGTAACCATTCCTATGAATCGTTTCAAATCCTTCCAAGTAAGAGGCCGGGGAAACTTGCGTATGGCAATCACTTTGTCCGGCAACGGTATAGTTCCAGAACGAGAAATCCTGTGGCTGAGAAAATCAATTGCAGATGTACTGAATTGGCATTTTGCAGGGTTGACTGAAAGGCCAAAATCCTGTAATCTAGCGAACAGAAGACGGAGGTGTCGTTTATGCGATTCCTCATCGGGGCTCGCTATGAGGATGTCATACAAATATACGAAGGTTCCTTCTAAGTCCCTAGTGACAACGTCTATGAATCCTTGAAACGTCTGGGCTGCGTTCTTCAGACCAAATGGCATTCTGATAAAAACAGTATGCAGAACTTTTGTTTCCTTGATCAAGACATGGTCGCTGTACTGCCACACATGCCGGTGGTCTTGGTGTTTTGGGGGGGGCTCAGACCACTCAGCCGCACAGATAGACTGCACATGCATTCTGTTGGCCTGTGGAAGGCCATAAAGTCGGTCGGCCTCTCTTGCTACCAAATGCGGTTCGGCAAAATTCATGTGCACCACACCCACCGCCACATGCACAGATAATTTCGATAAAAACAGTTCCTCGAAAAGAAAGCAATCCGTATGGCCTGTGGCTAGTGATACCAACTCTTGCATTAACTGGGATGGACTACGGTCCCCCAGTTCTTGCGTATTCAAAATCCTTATAGCCTGTTCATGACGAGAAAGCTCAAATGTTTTAAGTCCCGGAATTTAGTGTACTTCTGGTCCACCAGTGGGTTATTGATGAATGAACTCACTGATTATTGTATAATGGAGTTAAAATTGATAATTTATCTTTGACCCTAAAATTTTATTTTTTAAAATCCAAATCTTTAATAAATGTTTCAGTATTGGCATATCATATTCCTGTAATAAAATTAAATTCCAACAGATTATAAATTAATGTATTTCCATTCTAAGTGGACATGATATCTTCACCTTAGCCCAACTATGAGGTTGATCCAAATCCAGGTTCGGGTTTTTTTAAAATTCAATGATATACTTTCAGTATGAATATATTATAATTGATGTTATATGATTTAAAAATAAAAAAAGAACTTCTGCAGATACTGAGATCGAGTCAAAAACACAATAGTTCGTGAAAAATTCTGCAAACAGGCAACATCTATAGGAAGTAAAATTCAGTCAACATTTAGGGCCTGAGACCTTTGTTGGGAATGTAAAAAAACAGCTAGGTGCCTGAATAAATGGAGGAGGAGGAGGAGAGGAGAGGAGAAAAGGGTAGAAGTGGCAGGGGAGGAGCACAGACTAACAGGTAAGAGGTGGATACAGGTGGGAGGGTAGAAAAGAAAGAACTGAAAAGTGATGGAGGAGGGGCTAGAACTCTGAGTGGAGAGAGAGGGAAGGGGTGGGGAGCTGAAGAAAAGGATAGAGAGGGATGAGGAAAGATAGTCACTTAGAGGATGGATTAAAAGAAACTGGAGAGGTCAATCTTAATGTCGTCTAGCTGGTTTGCAGATGAAGAAGCAGTCTACCAGCTGTGTTTCATGAACAAAACAGTCAACGAACCTTGTTTCATGAGTAACACACCACAGCAGATGTTTCATGAAGAACACAGTCCACCGGGTGAATTGGAACCCTGTTCCCATTGAAAGCCTCTCCCTACCACTGTACTGCTCTGAGCAGGTTGTCCTGTAAAACCGTAGGCAGGCAGAGTGTTGACTGACAGCCGTGGCTCTCCGCACATTGTCCCAAGGCTGATCCCTGGCACCAGGTGCCCCGTCATCCTGTGCGTCACTTGGTGGAGACCATTCTTCAATGAAGGAAAGTTATCTCTGGCAGGAAAACCTGCTTACTTTGTGGAGAGAGCTGACTGCCAACCCAGCCATTAAGTGCCATGGAGTGGTGGGTTGGGAGGTCCATGGGAAAGGGTGTTAGGGAAACCTGGTTATTCTGTGAGTGCACAAGAACTAGTAAGGTTTAAGTTTATCCAACATAAAATACCCAGTGAGAAAGGATCTTCTGCGAGCAATCTAACTTTCATACAGCTATTTAAAGGACAAAATTCACAGAGTGCATGGTTTCAAAGGTTACAGTGAAAATGAAGATTAAGAGGACTACAGCTCCCTAATTTAAAAAAATTATTATCGAGTGGCACAGATGAGATTTCTTGCTTCTTGAACAAAATCGGAGAAAAGATATCAAAAGAATTTATATATAAGTGGGAATTGAAATTGTTGGTTGCTGATAAAGACACACCACTATTGAAGCATTCACTTAACATGTGGAATAAAATGAATCAAGATATTAGTGGAGGGCCTTTATCGCCTAAACTGCCATTGATTAATCATCTTTTGGTCTTTTCAAGACATAACCAGTTCTTAATTATATGGTTTCGTAAAGGAATTGTTATCATAGAAAACTGATGTGAGAGAGGACAATTAATGTCATTTGAACAATCGAGGAACAAATATGATATACCACAAAATACTCGTTTTTGTTATTTTCAATTAAGGGCATATTTGAAAGGTAAATTAGGGCCAGCAATGTTTTTGCCTAATTGTACTGAGGTAGAACTTATTATTAGGAGTGGGAATGTCAAGAAATGTATTTCTTTGATTTTTTTTTACAAGTAGGAACACCAAAATTAGGATTGTTTAGATCTAGGCAGAGATGGGAAACAGATTTGAATATTACAACAGATCAACACATTTTAGAAAATTTATGTAGAGATTCTATGACTAATACTATTAATGTAAGGTATAGATTAGTTTATTACAATTTTTTACATCAGTAATATCTTACACCACAGAAGTTGAATAGATTGAAATCAGATTTATCAGATCAATATTTTAGATGTGGTGAAAATGTAGGATCTTTCATACATTCAACAGTTTTGTCCAAATGTGAGACCCTTTTGGGAGTCTATAAATAAATTTCTACAAGTTACAAGAGTTGTTTTTCTGTTAAATCCTGATCTGTTTTTATTAGGAAGTATTGAAGGTACAACTCCTAAACTGAAATTATCAATTGAAATTTGTTAAATTAGCATTAGCAGTTGCGAGAAAATGTATTGCAATTACTTGGAAACTGGGTACATCTTTAACATTGTCAAGGTGGCATGTTGAAATCCAAAGTTGTATCCCTTTGGAAAAAATTACTTACAGTTTAAGAAATAAATATTCTATGTTTTTATAAATTTGGTGCCCAAGACTCAAATAATTTGAAGTGATGCCATTTTTATCCCTCTAGTCCTGCAGAATTCTTCTCTACATGTTAAACTGATGAGTTGCGCTACACTGCATCTCCCTGTAGACCAAGATTCTTTGTTACTTTTTCTATTTCTCTCTTTTTGTACAATTTTTTATTTTAAAATTTCTATTTTTTTCTCTTCCTTTTTGGGGGAAGAGGTTGGGTGGGGGGAGGGGTTTTGGGGTGGGTTGTAAACCATCATGTATGTAACAACTTGTTCTTTTTTTGATATCCGTATATTATAATAATTGTAGTTACTGCATGTATGGAGTATTAAATAAAATATTCAAAAAAGTAGAAGATCAGTTAGCCCCAAGCAAGGGCAGCATGAGAGCACTGTATGGGGTTCATTCAGGAGCCTGATGGCTGTGGGAAAGAAAGTGTCTTTAAGCTTGTTGGTGTACCCCTCCATAAATCTTCATCCGCGAAGCCAAGCCAAAGAAGAAGAAAGAAGAAGTACTATTTCACACTCTTAAGTCTTCTCCAAAATGGGAGGAGGAAGAATAGAGTGTGTCTGGGGTGTGATTGGTCTTTCAGTCTGTTGGCTGCCTTTCCTAGGCAATGGGAGATGTAGATGGAGTCCATGGAGGGAAGAATATGTGATATTCTGAGCTGCATTCACCACATTCTTCTGTTCCTAGCAGAGCAGTTTCAATACCACACTCTGATGCATCGAGGAAGTATATTTTCGATGATGCGCCTGTAAAAGTTGACGAGAGACAAGGGGACATTCTGAACCATTAGCCTTCTGATTAGCATTGGGGCACTTTCTTGATTGTTGCTTCGATGTGCTTTTCCCAGGTCAGCTTATTAGACATATTTATTCCAAAGGACTTGAAGCAACCTACCAGATATCGAAAGCATTGGGAGGTGGGAGAGTACAGAACCAGAGGGCATAGCCCCAGATTAAAAAGATAACCAATATTGAATGGATTTAAAGTGGAGGTTGATAGATTTTTGATTAGTAAGGGCGTCAAAGGTTATGTGGAAAGGGAGGAGAATAGGATTGAGAGGAATAATGCAAAATTCATGATTCGAATTGTGGTGCAAACTTGATGGGCTGAATGGCCTAATTCTGCTCCCATGTCTGATAGTCTTCTAACTCTTTTGACTTCAGTGTTTTTGATGTGGACAGCTGTATGGGGTCTGGCGCTCTCCTGAGGTAAATTATCATCTCTGCTGTCTTGTTGTGAGTCGGGAGCTGGACTGCATTCCAGCACTGAGTAGGATCCATCTGTAGGTTAGGGGGTCCTTCAGCTAGCAGGAGGATGGTGCAGCTGGAAACCTGTCCTATCTCCATGCTGAAGACACCTTCCGGGTTGCAGACTCTGAGCTGAGCGAGAGGCTGAAGGGGTACAGGTTTCTTCAGTTCCAGGACTCACGCAACTGAACCAACACCAGTGAGGATAGATGGTAGCCGCAGAGCTGCAGCAGCTGGAGAATGTGTCATCTTTTCTTTCACTGACACCAGATGGGACTGAGTGACTCATGAGGTTGGAGCTGCCAATCACAAACCCCACTCACACGTACACAGCCCTCAACCTCTGATAACACTCAAGTGGGCTGACTCATCATGTCACAGAATGGTCACGACACTCATCCTATCATGTCCCAATCAGTTCACTGGAACAACCGAGTGACCACAATGCACTCTCACACTCCCCACAGCTACGCAAGTTCCTGCCCCTCAGATACCTAGCCTTTTTTCTTCGGAATATAGCAGGCCTTCCCTTCCACCAGGAAAACCACTCACTGTCAAAAATGATTTTGCCTCTAATTAGTGTTACTTCTTTAGTTAATCACCTTCACTCCCTTACTCTTGGTTCTTAATTTATCCACCAATGGGACAGTTTTTTGGATTTTGTATGAGAATTCAGTCTCATACACCAGTACAATGCACAGTTGCACCGACATTCTGACTTGCTACAGTCACAAGGTACTGCAATAGTACAAAGTGAATTACTACAAAAAGAAGGCAGGAAAGATGTGCGTCCATTCTGTGTGTAAACACTCCAAGTGTGGGACCATTCTGTCTATAAATACTCCCAGTGTGGGTCCATTCGTTCTGTAAATACTTCTAGTGTGGGAAAATTCTGTGTGTCAAAACTCCCAGTATGGGTCCATTTGTCTGCAAATACTTCTAGTGTGGGACCATTCTGTGTGTAAATATTCCCAGTGTGGGTCCATTCTATATGCAACTACTCCCAGTTTGGGTCCATTTGTGTGTAAATATTGCAGCATGGGTCCGTTCTGTGTGTAAACACACCCAGTGGGGGACCATTCTGTTCTGTAAATATTCTAGTGTGGGACCATTCTATGTGTAACTACTCCCAGTGTGGGTCCATTTGTGTGTAAATACTTGCAGTGTGTGTTCCTTTTGTGTGTAAACACACCCATTGGGAGACCATTCTGTGTCTAAACACTGGCAGTATAGGTCCATTCCGTGTGTAAAAACTCACAGTGTGGGGCCACTCTGTGTATAAACACCCAGTGTGGGACCATTTGGTGTGTAAATACTCCCACTGCGGGTCCATTCTGTTCTGTAAATATTCTAGTGTGGGACCATTCTGTGTGTAAATACTTGCAGAGTGGGTCCGTTCTGTGTGTAAACACACCCATTGGGGGACCATTCTGTGTCTAAACACTGGCAATGTGGGTCCATTCCATGTGTATAAACTCCCAGTGTGGGGCCATTCTGTGTATAAATACTTGCAGTGTGGGTTCATTCTGTGTGTAAATACTCCCAATGTGGGACTAATCTGTGTGTACATACTCCCAGTGTGGTATCATTCTGTGTGTAAATACTCCCAATGTGGGACTAATCTGTGTGTACATACTCCCAGAGTGGGTCCATTCTGTATGTAAATACTCCCAGTGTGGGACCATACTGTCTGTAAATACTCCCAGTGTGGTATCATTCTGTGTGTAAATACTCCCAATGTGGGACTAATCTGTGTGTACATACTCCCAGAGTGGGTCCATTCTGTATGTAAATACTCCCAGTGTGGGACCATACTGTCTGTAAATACTCCCAGTGTGGTATCATTCTGTGTGTAAATATTCCCAATGTGGGACTGATCTGTGTGTACATACTCCCAGAGTGGGTCCATTCTGTATGTAAATACTCCCAGTGTGGGACCATACTGTCTGTAAATACTCCCAGTGTGGTATCATTCTGTGTGTAAATACTCCCAATGTGGGACTAATCTGTGTGTACATACTCCCAGAGTGGGTCCATTCTGTATGTAAATACTCCCAGTGTGGGACCATACTGTCTGTAAATACTCCCAGTGTGGGACCATACTGTCTGTAAATACTCCCAGTGTGGTATCATTCTGTGTATAAATACTCCCAGTGTGGGTCCATTCTGTGTGTAAATACTCCAAGTGTGGGACCAATCTGTGTGTAAACACTCCCAGTGTGGGTCCATTCTGTGTGTAAATACTCCAAGTGTGGGACCAATCTGTGTGTAAATACTCCAAGTGTGGGACCAATCTGTTTGTAAATACTCCCAGTTCAGGGCCATTCTGTGTATAAATCCATCCAGCGGGGGATCATACTGTGTGTAAATACTCCCTGTGTGGTATCATTCTGTGTGTAAATACTCCCAATGTGGGACTAATCTGTGTGTACATACTCCCAGAGTGGGTCCATTCTGTATGTAAATACTCCCAGTGTGGGACCATACTGTCTGTAAATACTCCCAGTGTGGTATCATTCTGTGTGTAAAAACTCCCAGTGTGGGTCCATTCTGTGTATAAATACTCCAAGTGTTGGACCAATCTGTGTGTAAACACTCCCAGTGTGGGACCATTCTGTGTATAAATACTTGCAGTGTGGGTTCATTCTGTGTGTAAATACTCCAAGTGTGGGACCAATCTGTGTGTAAATACTCCCAGTTCAGGGCCATTCTGTGTATAAATCCATCCAGCGGGGGATCATACTGTGTGTAAATACTCCCTGTGTGGTATCATTCTGTGTGTAAATACTCCCAATGTGGGACTAATCTGTGTGTACATACTCCCAGAGTGGGTCCATTCTGTATGTAAATACTCCCAGTGTGGGACCATACTGTCTGTAAATACTCCCAGTGTGGTATCATTCTGTGTGTAAAAACTCCCAGTGTGGGTCCATTCTGTGTATAAATACTCCAAGTGTTGGACCAATCTGTGTGTAAACACTCCCAGTGTGGGACCATTCTGTGTATAAATACTTGCAGTGTGGGTTCATTCTGTGTGTAAATACTCCAAGTGTGGGACCAATCTGTGTGTAAATACTCCCAGTTCAGGGCCATTCTGTGTATAAATCCATCCAGCGGGGGATCATACTGCGTGTAAATACTCCCTGTGTGGAATCATTCTGTGTGCAGATACTCTCAGTGTGGGACCAATCTGTGTGTAAACACTCCCAGTGTGTGTCCATTCTGTTCTGTAAATATTCTAGTGTGGGACCATTCTTTGTGTATCTACTCCCAGTGTGGGTCCATTTGTGTGTAAATACTTGCAGAGTGGGTCCGTTCTGTGTGTAAACACACCCATTGGGGGACCATTCTGTGTCTAAACACTGGCAATGTGGGTCCATTCTGTGTGTATAAACTCCCAGTGGGGGACCATTCTGTGCGTAAACACTCCCAGTGTGGGTCCATTCTGTGTATAAATACTTGCAGTGTGGGTCCATTCTGTGTGTAAACACTCCCAGTGTTTGACCAATCTGTGTGTAAATACCCCCAGTGGAGGACCATTCTGTGTGTAAATGCTCCCAGTGTGGGCCCATTTTGTCTGTAAATACTTTTAGTGTGGGACCATTCTGTGTGTAAATATTCCCAGTGTGGGACCATTCTGTGTGTAAACACTCCCTGTGTTGAACCATTCGGTGTGTTAACACTCCCAGTGTGGGTCCATTCTGTGTGTAACTACTCCCAGTTTGGGACCATTCGGTGTGTTAACACTCGTAGTGTGGGACTATTCTGTGTGTAAATATTCCCAGCGGGGGACCAATCTGTATGTAAACCCTTGCAATGTGGATCCATTCTGTGTGTAAATACTCCTAGTTTGGGACCATTCTGTGTGTAAATATTCCCAGTGGGTTACCAATGTCTGTGTAAACAGTCCCAGTGAGGGACCTTTCTGTGTGAAAATACTGACGGTAATACCAGCATTGCTATAATTTGAGAGAGCAGGGTGCGGAGAAACAGCGATCCTCCGCATGGTTATACCACTCAGCCCAAGTACCAACGTCTTTGTACAGGATTTAAACAGCCTGTTAAATGAGTTTGCAGTGGTTTATTTTAAAATCCTGTGATGACAGGTTGTGGGCCCAAGATGGTGTTCGACAGTGGCCTCGAATTTTTGCAGATTCCCGGAGAGCTGTAGACTGGTGACTGTGCCGATGGACCAGTGAGGGGCTCTGTGGCTAAAGAACACACTGGCAGTTGGCTATTGGTGACTCAAGATGCAGAACACCCACAGGCTGCAAGCTGCTGTTGACTGCAGTCAATGGATTCACACCACTCTACAGACTTCAGGGGACTGGCTCGAGACAGGCTGAATGGATTCCAGATATTGGTTCTCTGATGCCAGAGGGTGCCAAAGGCACTGAAGGTTTTCTGATCATGTCGGAGGTTTGGTTCTGGAGGTCATGTTGACAATGGGTTGGACTGAAGGCTGCATTGTGCGGAAGTTGCGGGAGCACTGGAGGCAAATCCATGGACACTCAATGATTTTGGGAGGAATCTCTTTTACTTCTCTTTCTCTGACTGTAAGGGATGCTGGACAATTTCTGCTGATGGCCAATCTTTGTAAGTCAACTTTGTATTGTATTACAATTGTTTTATTACATGAATCTAGAATCTTTTTCTGTGTTAACAATCCCATGTGGGTCCATTGTGCGCAAATACTCTCACCGTATGGGTCCGTTTTCATCCGAGTCTCTCGGATTTATGAAACAATATTAATTATTTAATGAATACTTGCCCTGCATATGTATTATTCATCAGCATGTATGCTATATCTGATTGTGTGTCTGCATGTTTTACACTGAGGACGGGAGAATGCTGTTTCATTAGATTGTACTTGTGAACCCACGCTGCTGAAGACCCAATTGCGCTGGGTGGGTCTCGTCTCCAGAATGGAGGACCATCGCTTTCCCAAGATCGTGTTCTATGGCGAGCTCTCCATTGGCCACCGAGACAGAGGTGCACCAAAGAAGAGGTACAAGGACTGCTTAAAGAAATCTCTTGGTGCTTGCCACATTGACCACCGCCAGTGGGCTGATCTCACCTCCAACTGTGCATCTTGGCACCTCACAGTTTGGCGGGCAGCAACCTCCTTGGAAGAAGACCGCAGAGCCCACCTCACTGTCAAGAGACAAAGGAGGAAAAACCCAATACCCAACCCCAACCCACCAATTTTCCCTTGCAACCGCGGCAACCGTGCCTGCCTGTCCCGCATCGGACTTGTCAGTCACCAACGAGCCTGCAGCAGACATGAACATACCCCTCCATAAATCCTTGTCCGCGAAGCCAAGCCAAAGAAAGACTTGTGAAATCAGATAACAATAAACTTGACGATGTCTTTGCAGGTGCTAATGTTATGATGATTATAATCAGGATTCCATTGTCCTTTGGATGGCTTGGTCATTATCCATCATACTTATAAACATCTCTAATTCGTTATTCAGCGGTCGGCCCCTCTTCTGCCTCTTACTCTGGATTTAAATCTTCTGCGGCAATCTGCTGTGTCTCACTACAAATTGGATTGTAACATGAGTTTAACCTGCCAATTTGGCAGGTTTTCTACCTAAGAACAGGCTAATTAGAGGGTAGATTTTAAAAAAATTGCACGGGAAGGCAAACCACCTCGGAGGTGGATTTACCGACCCATGTGCACGCACCGTGTAGCCTGCTGCTAGTTAATTTGTAAGCGATCGTGGCTGCTGGTCGAACTCCATTCCCCGCCAGCCCGACAGCGTTCCCCCACCTCTGACGGTGTTCCTCCCAGCCCCAATGTCATTCTCCCCGGCTCCATCAGCGTTCCAATTCCGTGCTCGCCCTGGCCCCAACAGCACCTGCCACGATTCTATGCTCACCCCACCAAGTTATGGTCCAGTGTGTAAGGGGCTGCAGGGGCCCACTACACAGGTAGTATACATGGGTGCTGAGCATCCCCAGTTTGTAAATGCTTACTGTCTCTCACTCTTGCTCAATCAATCTGTGCCCCCTTTGCCCCAGATGAAGCCTCACACTCTATTTCTGCACTCCCCCAACTTCTCCTTCCTGAGATGACTAATTGGTTCCTCTTTTTCCTTTGTTTTTGCCTACAGTTTTGTTTCCTGTAACCAAATTATTTAAATCCTTTCCAAATAAGGAAGCAATACCACAGGCATGGCATAGAGTAGCAAAACAGGAAACGCTTGTTTAAAATAAATGCAATGCCATGAGTCCTCAGCATGACTTAGAACTTTCACAATGGACCTTAATTGAGGTGACTGATTAGATCATCGTGTGGAAGAGTCAACCAGTGAAGTAAACACAATCCACTGGGGAAACTTAATGGGTTAGGCAGCATCAGTGGGAGAACATAATGTTTGATGTTTTGAGCCAGAAACCTTAATTGAGGACAGATGTTCCTCCAGCAGATTGTGTTTAACTTCAGATTCCAACATCTGCAGTCTTCTTTGAGTCTCTGTTAAACTGTGAAGTAGTTTAGTTGAGCAAAGATGGGAGATTGCGAAGTTGCAGTAAATTCTATTCCGGAAGGAATGAAGGTGAGGCCAATGAAGGCGAGGCTGGAGTGTTTGGCACAATATTGAAGGTGTTAGATTCCTGACCAGCTCTATGGCAGGCAAGATGGTTGCAGGCCAGACAGATTTTCTTCATCACTGCTAGGACCAATATCCTTGTGGGGAGATTCAAGAGACGGCAGAAACTTGAAACTGTAACAAAAGAACCATCTGTGTAAGGTACTCAGTGAGATGAGAAGCATCCAATGGAGGGGGGTGGGGGGAAGGGGAAGGAATTATCCGTGTCTTGTGTCAAAAACCTTCAACTCTTCTGTCCATGGTCTCATGCACTGCCAGACCACCTGCAAATTGGAGGAACAGCACCTCATCTTCTGCCTGGGCATCCTCCAACAGGATGGCATCAATATCGACCTCCAGTTTCCATTAGCACCCCTCTCTCCCAATGTCTCCTTACTTTTAACTCTCTTTTTTTCTCTCTTCCCTTTTCCCTCTCCCCTTTCAGAGCCAAAATTGACCGCTAATCAATTTTCATCTTTCTTCTCTCCTATCCTCTTATCATATCCAATTAACACATTTGTCTGTTGGTCTGTACTATACTTCTCCCCCTCTCATTCTTCCCTTTTCCCCTGCCTTTCTGTTTTTCACTCATACCTTGAGGAAAGGCTCAGGCCCAAAACATCAGTAATTTATCTTTATCTCCCATGGAAGCTGTGAGACCAGTTGAGTTCCTTCAAATTTCTGTATTTTACTTACAATTACAGTGTCTGCAGACTGTTGTGTTTGAGACAGAAAGACCATCACCTGGACAGTTCAATAGGCTGGAATCTAGTGTGAAAGATATTGGTAAAGGGCATTACAGAAATGTGCCAACACCACAGAGCAGTAATAATAAAATCTCCACATTGCGAGTATAAACTGACAGTGATGGGGGACAAAAGGGAAAAAGAGTTTCTGAATTATATTCATGAAAACTCACTGGACAGCAACAAAGGTGGTATAACTGGACTTGGTCTGACAAATGAACCATGCCAAGGGGAGACAGTATTAATGGTGGTACATGTAGTGATCATAATATAGTTTTTTTAAAGAATAATTTTGGGGAACATAGAACATAAAACCTGACAGCTCATGAATACATCTTTCAGCCCCCATATTTGTGCCAAACACGATATTCAAATCAAACTAAAGCTCTATTGCTTGGAGATGATTGATATCCCTTCAGTTAACTGAGATTCACTGGTGATATGTTATACTGATAGCTGGCTCCGCCACCATCTACCCATATATAACCCGAATTTCCCGCCTAAACCCTGAGCCCCTCTGAAGACCACTGTAAGTCCCTACCCTCAGTTATAAGCTAATAAAAGCATATGTCCTCCCTCCAGTCGTGAGAACTTTTATTCATGCTACAATTTTATTAGCTTATTCCCTAAATGATGCAAGCACTACTCAAGCCAGGTATGCTACTGATAGACCCTCTGTCACCTGATGCAGCTGAGGTGTTCACGTTCTGCTTCTAGGCCTACCTGAATGCAACCAGAGATGTCTTCCACACTGATGAACTCATGAGGTCCATACTAGTTTCAAGGGTAGGAACAAAAGGGTACACAGTCATCAAGGACTGCACTACATATGAGGAGTTGAAGGCTCGGTAGTTGAAGTCGCAAAATGAGATCCCAGCGAGCACCGACTCACTCTACATCGCCAATGCCTAGGAGAGACCATCGACGACTACCTGCTGGATTTATGGACGCTTGCCAAGAAGTGAAGGCTACGGGCCATGTTCATGAAGAAGAACAGATCCGGGATGCTCTAGTTGTGGGGGTCTGCTTGAGGTACATGAGGCAATGACTGCTCGAGTTGGGCAAAAAGGACTTGGCTAGTCACGTTGAACTGGCCAAATCATTGGAACAGGCCAAGCTCAAGAATGACGACCTCGAAGCCAGTGACCTCCTTCCTCCCAATTTTTAACTTCTTTAATTGAAACTGTCTGACCCTTTCAATCTTTTCCAAGTCATATTTTCTTTCTTAATCTTCCCTCCATTTTTCAGCTACCTTAACTCATATTTCCTCTGTTTTTATGCTTCCTCTATATCATATTGTTGTTTTTACAACTCAAAGTTCCGTTTCTCTCTTTCTTCTTCCACTCTCAGTTTCTCAATTTCCAATTGTAATTAAACAGATCTATCCTCTGGAAAATTTTCTTTCTCAACAAATTTCCCCTCACCTATATAATATTTCACTATAATCCTCTGTATTTGTATTTTCCTCATCCAATGCTTGACTTCAGTCAGCTTTAAGCAGCTCTGCAGATGATGGTATTGCTGCTGTTTTCCACACACACAAGCTTTAAATTAGTTTGGAAAAACCAAATAACTAATAAATCACAAAAACTACAAAATTTTAAGATCCCAAAACTCCAATTTTCAATCCAAAAGAACAAGCCCCCAAAATGTTACAAGCCCAAGAGGACCCCAAAACCCAGCAGCAACAGAAATTCACTAAGACAAATGGTTACTTAAACTAAAGTTGATTTTAATTATCTTTAAACATGAAAACAGGATCAAACTTTAACTTATTACTATTAACTTAACTTAACCCCCTTCTAATTCCAAGCACATGTGTGTGTAATGTGTGTTTAAGTTGAGAAAAGTTATTTGATTCACAGACCAATCTCATTTCTCATTCCTCCAAGTTCACTGGTTGCAGGCAATTCTTATACTGTGCACAGAATTTAACATTTATGAAGTTCACCAGGCTTTGGTGCTTGAAAGATAAATGGTTACCGCTCAGGAAGGTTCTTGTCAGATTTTAGAGAGATTTTTTGTTCACTGGACACAAACTGATTTCTTCTTATCAGCCACATCAGTGTCTTGCCAAAGAAACTTACCCCATCAGGGTTTTCCAGATGATCTCTTTCTTTCTCTCTTTGGCTTGGCTTCGTGGACGAAGATTTATGGAGGGGTAATGTTCACATCAGCTGCAGGCTCGTTTGTGGCTGACAAGTCCGATGCGGGACAGGCAGACACGGTTGCAGCGGTTGCAGGGGAAAATTGGTTGGTTGGGGTTGGGTGTTGGGTTTTTCCTCCTTTGTCTTTTATCAATGAGGTGGGCTCTGCGATCTTCTTCAAAGGAGGTTGCTGCCTGCCGAACTGTGAGGCGCCAAGATGCACGGTTTGAGGTGATATCAGCCCACTGGCGGTGGTCAATGTGGCAGGCACCAAGAGATTTCTTTAGGCAATCCTTGTACCTTTTCTTTGGTGCACCTCTGTCACGGTGGCCAGTGGAGAGCTCGCCATATAACACAATCTTGGGAAGGCGATGGTCCTCCATTCTGGAGACGTGACCTACCCAGCGCAGTTGAATCTTCAGCAGCGTAGATTCAATGCTGTCGGCCTCTGCCATCTCAAGTACTTCGATGTTAGGGATGAAGTTGCTCCAATGAATTTTGAGGATGGAGCGGAGACAACGCTGGTGGAAGCGTTCTAGGAGCCGTAGGTGATGCCGGTAGAGGACCCATGATTCAGCGCCAAACAGGAGTGTGGGTATGACAACGGCTCTGTATACGCTAATCTTTGTGAGGTTTTTCAGTTGGTTGTTTTTCCAGACTCTTTTATGTAGTCTTCCAAAGGCGGTATTTGCCTACAAGATTACAAGACTACAAGATTAGGAGAGGCATAGATAGGGTGGACAGCCAACACCTGTTTCCCAAGGCTGGAATAACAAACACCATGGGACATCTGTACAAAGTGAAGGGAGGGAAGTTTAGGAGATACATCAGGTTAAATCTGTTGTCTATCTCGTTGTCGATCCTTGCATCCGATGAAATGGTGCAGCCGAGAGAGGTAAACTGGTTGACTGTTTTGAGTTTTGTGTGCCTGATGGAGATGTGGGGGGGCTGGTAGTCATGGTGGGGAGCTGGCTGATGGAGGACCTCAGTTTTCTTCATGCTGACTTCCAGGCCAAACATTTTGGCAGTTTCCGCAAAACAGGACGTCAAGCGCTGAAGAGCTGGCTCTGAATGGGGAACTAAAGCAGCATCGTCTGCAAAGAGTAGTTCACAGACAAGTTGCTCTTGTGTCTTGGTGTGAGCTTGCAGGGGCCTCAGATTGAAGAAACTGCCATCCATGTGGTACCGGATGTAAACAGCGTCTTCATTGTTGAGGTCTTTCATGGCTTGTTTCAGCATCATGCTGAAGAAGATTGAAAAGAGGGTTGGTGCGAGAACGCAGCCTTGCTTCACGCCATTGTTAATGGAAGAGGGTTCAGAGAGCTCATTGCTGTATCTGACCCGACCTTGTTGGTTTTCATGCAGTTGGAGAACCATGTTGAGGAACTTTGGGGGGCATCTGAGGCGCTCTAGTATTTGCCAAAGCCTTTTCCTGCTCACGGTGTTGAAGGCTTTAGTAAGGTCAACAAAGGTGATGTAGAGTCCTTTGTTTTGTTCTCTGCACTTTTCTTGGAGCTATCTGAGGGCAAAGACCATGTCAGTAGTTCCTCCGTTTGCGCGAAAGCCGCACTGTGATTCTGGGAGAACATTCTCGGTGACACTAGGTATTATTCTATTTAGGAGAATCCTCGCGAAGATTTTGCCTGCAATGGAGAGCAGCGTGATTCCCCTGTAGTTTGAGCAGTCTGATTTCTCGCCTTTGTTTTTGTACAGGGTGATGATGATGGCATTAAGAAGGTCCTGAGGCAGCTTTCCTTGGTCCCAGCAGAGCTTGAAAAACTCATGCAGTTTGACATGCAGAGTTTTGCTGCCAGCCTTCCAGACCTCTGGGGGGATTCCATCCACACCTGCTGCTTGGCCACTTTTCAGTTGTTCAATTGCCTTATATGTCTCTTCCCAGATGAGGACCTCATCTAGCTCTAGCCTTAGGGGCTGTTGAGGGAGCTGGAGCAGGGCGGATTCTTGGACTGAGCGGTTGGCACTGAAAAGAGATTGGAAGTATTCTGACCATCGGTTGAGGATGGAGATCTTGTTGCTGAGGAGGACTTTGCCGTCTGAGCTGCGCAGCGGGCTTTGGACTTGGGGTGAGGGGCCGTACACAGCCTTTAGAGCCTCGTAAAAACCCCTGAAGTCGCCAATGTCCAGATGATAACCTCTTTCTTTCAGGTCACCACAGAGTTCCTTTTTGTTTCTCTCTCTCTCTCTCTCTCTCTCTCTCTCTCTCTCTCTCTCTCTCTCTCTCTCTCTCTCTCTCTCTCTCTCTCTCTCTCTCAGAGTAAAGCCTGTTTTACTCTCACTGCTTGCAAAGCCACATAACCCTTTTAGAATAGCAAGCTGCACTCAGACAGCCTGTGGCTCTGGACCTAATCCTCTGTGTTCTTTCTTTGGTTGCTTTTCAAAACAATAATCCATTAGTGAAGTCCCTTGGGCACTTTTCAAAGTTTTTGCAACGGCACTCAGAGCCGATCTGTCTAGCTTGAGCAGAGCTCCAGTCTTTTAAATGAAATCTGTTTTGAAGTGTTTGTATGTGACCTACACTAAAAACCTGGCTCAATTTATCTCCTTTAAAACATATCTATACTCAATATAACATTCAACATAATCTGTCACACTTTATTCTCAGCTGCCTTGGCTTCTTTGTGCTAATTGTATCTATTTTTTGATTAAATAAATCTTGATTTTAAAGTTTGACCATCTATTTAGTACTTTTAGTGGAATGCTCAACCAAAAAATGTATGAAAGTGTCCACACCCCCAAATCCAGCACGCTCAATAAGGAGTTTGTATGTTCTCCATGTGACTTGCATGGGTTTCTTCAAGGTCTGATTCTCAACCTTTTTCTTTCCACTCACATACCACTTTAAGTAATCCCTATGCCATCGGTGCTTAAGGTGGTATGTAAGTGGGAAGGAAAGGTTGAGAATCACTGCTCTAGACCCAATTGTTACTGAAATATTTTGCTTGAGAAAAATTGTCATTGGCCCATTTCCTTTGGAGTTATGAAACTGTACACATAATGAATCAATTAGGTACAATTAAAACAGTAGTTTTCATACTTTTTCTTTTCACCTACATACCACCTTAAGCAATCCCTTACTAATCACAGAGTATGGTTACAGGCTATTTTGGCCCATGAGTCTGTGCCACCCAATTTATACCTAATTAACCTACACCCCCAGTATATTTTGAAGGGTGGGAAGAAACCGGAGTTTCCAGGGAAAACCCACGCAGACATGGGGAGAACGTACAAGCTCCTTACAGACAGCGCGGGATTTGAATCCTGTTTCAGATTGCTGGGTTAACATAAAGGCATTGTGCTGACTGCTTCGACAACCGTGCTGCCCAAAATGTTACCCAACTTTTTCTCTCATAGAGATTCTGCTTGACCTGCTGAGTTCCTCAAGCAGAGTGTGTTTTGATCCAGATTCCAGCATCTTCTCTAACTATTCTATGATTCTATGGATGAAATGTAAAAGTGGGATTGTATTCCCTGGAACAGAAATGGTTGTGAAGAGATCTGATGGATGGATATATTATCAGAGAGCACAGAACAGGGGGACTCGGTTAGTGCAGTGGTCAGAGTGATGCTATTACAGTGCCAGCGCTGTCCATAAGGAATTTGTACAGTCTCTCCATGACCTGCATGGGTTTTTCTTGGGTGCTCTGGTTTCTTCCCATCCTCCAAAAAGTATGGGGCTGTTCGTTAATTGGGTGTTAATGGGCAGCATGGGTTTCAATCACTGGTATCAACTTTTACCACATTGCAATTTAAAAAAAAGGCTCTTTGGCCCAACTAGTCCATGCTGAACAAATTTTGAATTCTGGACTTTTCCCATTTACCTGCATGCACTCAATCTCTCTCTAAGCCCCTCCTATACATAACTCCATCCAAATGTGCCCATTTCTATACTTTCCTCTGGCAGCTCATTCCAGATATCCAACCTGTTCAACCTCTCCTTACAACTCAATCCCTTCATCAGCAACACTCTGGTAAATGTCCCCTTCCAATTTATTGCTGTCCTTCCTGCAGCTGGGCTAATGTGTGGTCTAATAATGAAGGAAATGGACAAAGTACCAACTGTTTCCATTGACAGAGGATGTCTGAAACAGGGAACATGACTGATGGTGATTGGCAAAGGAACAAAGACTGACACAAGGAGAAACCTATAGTCCACCCACCATTGACTGCAATGTACACAAGCTTTATTAGGCACTGCAATTGGTCATAGAGGTTACTTCCAAACATGCCAACTCTAGAGGAACAGGTCAGCAGGTCTCCATCTAACCCATGCACCACTGACTTCGAAAAATAACAATTGTTCTTCACTGTAAATGGGTTTAAACGCTGGAACTCCCTCCCCTCTAGCACTGTGGGAGCTCTGTCTCCAAAGGATTGCAGAGGTGCCAGGAGGCAGTTCGCCACCAACTTCTCAAGGGTATTTTGGAATGGGCAATAGATTCTGGCTTTGCCGATATTGCCCAGATCCCCCAAAGCAAACAAATTTAAGATTAGAATGCACTGCTTAGCGTTTGATGGAAGAAGAAAATTCAAATCTTCAGTAGGGAGATCGATAAGTATTTAAAAGAATTTGCAGTGGATCATGGAGAAGGCCAGGGAGGGCCAGAATAGACTTGAAGGGCTGTTGTAACAGTTGTCTGATTAAATCAAGATCTTATCATACAATTGAGAGGAGGAAAGAGAAGAGAAGTTTCCCTTGCTGTCCTAATGAGCTTTTATCTCTTCATCAACAGCACCTGAAGTGCTTAGTTGGTTTACAGGCTCATTGGTGCAGTGGAGAATTTACTGTTTGGTAGCTGCAGCATTTGTCAACATAACTACCGTGATACATCAAAATAGCTCATTTAACATGAATTACTTCAGTTTGAACATATGGAAGTAGCTTATATAAATGTAAATCTTTTTTTTAACTTCACTCTCCATGAAGACAAAGTACACATCAGTGTCTTGTCTTTATCTGTTGTACTGCTAAAAACAGAAAGTTTTCTCACAGTGCATGACATTTCCAGTAGAAAGGGAAATAACTCTCCATGCTCTGAGAGTGGGGCATAGTTGAACTGCAGTGACTCAAATCTGTGGTTTATCCGAATTTTGTTGCATAGGAATCCTTGTCAAAAGTTGTACAGGGTACCAGAACAACACAAAAACTCCTAATGCTGGGATCTTGAGCAAACAGTGATCTGCTGAAGGTCAGGCAGCATCTGTGGGTGGAAAAGGTCAGTCAATATTTTGGGTCAGATTCTGTATCAAGACTAAAGTGAGAAAGGAATGATACTTGTAAAACATGAAAGTCTGTAGTCACCGTGGGTGAAGTGAAAACGACGCTATAGAAGCTTAGCAGGTCAAAGAGTGTTCTTTATATAGCAAAGATGTCCTTCATCAAGACATGGAAAAATTCCAGCAGGAGCTCAAACAAAATGGTAGGGGTAGGGAGGAGGAGCATGGACCCAAAGGCAGGAGGTAATAGGTGGATAAGGGAGGGAGAGCACAGTAGCAAGCAGGGGGAGAAGAGATGGCTCTGTGAATAGAGAAGGAAGGGGTGGAGAACTGGAGCAAAGAAGACAAGGGGAAAGGGAAGATGTGAAATATAAAGTGTTCACAATCACTACTCCAGAGACAAAGTCTTGGAGAACAGATTCAGCTTTATTTCAGGTCTGCAGAGCCGGGTGTCTCTCAGTCCAAAGACACACCAGAATCATCACTCTTTTGTACAGTCCCACGCTCAACATCACCACACCTTCATTTAGTCTCTTCCAATCGGAATTTCAATACCTTACAACCTTCCCCTTTTCCCTTCCATCCCTGCAGATACCACACAGTTCCTCCCTCATCATACATCGCATGTTATGTTAATTAGGCAGTCCCATCCTTAGCGGTGTCTAAGTTAATATTCATGTCTTTATTAAGCAAGCACAATGGTGACTATGGGGTACCCTAGGTCACTGTGCTAGTCTGAACCATATTCCTTCATCCTTGAGGTTTCTGATAAGAAAGGGGCCTACGAGTTAGTGCTGTCTATTTTCAAGCTCTAATCTACATATTTTGCATTCCATCATCCTTTTCAGAGCAGTGCTAGTTTAATCATCTTCAGCCATTTTTCACAATCCATCCTTTTTCTTTTTACCATGTATCTTTGATTAAACTACATCAAACCCTGCTGCTATCTGATTGCGTGCCTAAAATTCATTAGGTTCTCCCCTTGGCACTTTTCTTTATCCGTATTACCTTCTCCCGTTCAAATGCCAAGGTGAAGGGTATGGCCAACTGAATGATTGCACAGGTGCTTTTCCAATTGGGAGGAAGAATTGGTCCAAGGATTCTGCCTCCGCAGAACCACCTTAGATCCGCTTGAGGTACATTCAAGGCTGAGTGGTTCTCTCCCCTCTCCTCTGTCATGTCTTGTACCTTTGTGCATTGTTGTAGCTTTCCTAAGTCCTTTGTGAACTGTCTTCCTTGTCTTGAAATGCAGGCTGTGTGATTCCCTGACACAGCCCAGAATGCTGGCAGAATCTGGACATCCTTCCTCTTCAAAGGAGGGAACACCAAGGACAGAGATTTACAGGACTGGTTACCCCAGCCCTCTCTATCCTGATACAAAGCCATCATGCACCTCATTTCTTGTCTGTCTGTCTTTGCCCCACCCCAACGGAAGTGGAACCACCTGTGCTATCGGAAGTCCAGAAGCGCATGCATAGGGGCGTAGAAGACAGACGTGCAATTCCACCTTCCCCCAGCTAGATTTTTAAATACCTGATTTCAAAATTTATAAAAGTGGTTAAAAATAGTATTTACAGTTTTTGGAATAGTGGAGGATTGCAATGGCTACTAATGTGAAAAAGTCAAAAGATCAATTACAAAAAAATTACCTTATAAAAGTGTTGAATAATTGAGGCCTACCTATCAAGTTGAAACCACGGAGTCGTCGATGAGAGCCCCCAGGCCTCAGAGGACTCCTGTACGGCTAAGTATTACGCTGGCACCGATCCTGCATCTGCAAGATAGCGCTGGCTCAACGACAAGCTCAGCTGGTGCTGACTCACGCGCCCGTGAAGCCGGGTGCGTGGGCGGTCCAGCCGAGAGAGGAGCCCTCGAGCCCGCGATTTTGCCTAGTGGTCTGGGGGCACGCAGTGTAGCGTTGGAGGACGCACCTGCCCGATCGATAGTTCTGCTGGGCATGCGCGGTGCTTTGAGGGTGCGTGAACTACTGGAAAAGGTGTGGGCTGTGGTGGAACCTGAGCAACGACGGCCTGACGAGGTCAGTGCACCATTGTTGGGTGTCCAGACCCGCAGCCGCTCTGGAAAAGGACCAGTTGTGGTTGAAGAAGGAGTATTTAATTTTACTGGAATGTGCACAGGAAGAAATAGGGGCTGAGACTAGAGAAGGTAGGCCTCAAAGGGAGGTGATGGAATCTGGACTGGATTCTGTGTTTATTGTTTTGGAAGTAATTGCTTACCAAATAGAGAATGTCGAAACAAATGACCCAAGGATTTTTGGAAGTGAAAATTAAAATGAGTACTATGTGTGAAGAAATGACAAATATGAAGCAAGATATGACTGTAGTTAAAAGTGATGTTAGTAGATGTATAAAATCAGTAGACATTGTACAAGATCATTTCAAAAAAATTGAAGCAGCTTTTTTTGAATGTAAAAATCAAGTGGAACGTAATAGGGAAAAAAATGGAAAAAGTGGAAGATTCTTTTGTGGACTGGGGGATTCAGAAAAAGGAATTATTGAAGAAGATTGATTCATTGGAAAATCAAAGTCGGAGGAATAATGTAAAAATAATGGGTCTTCCAGAAGATATTGAAGGTTCTGACCTGATAAAATTTTTTAAGTAATGGATCCCTGAGGTGTTGGGCAAGGAGTTTTTTCTGGAAGGACTGGAGTTGGATTGAGCACATAGAGCATTAAAGAAGAAGACTGACGATTCCCTTGCAAATCTGGCCACGAATTAGCAAAAATTAATGCATCATGTAATTGATCATGTTCAAAATATTGGGATTGAAAATTTCCGCAGGATAACAAAAAGCAAATTTATAACCCTTCCGCCATAATACTTCTTTAGCTGAATTAAATTCCTGACGGCATCTAATAATTTCCTCACTCAAGTCCGCGTAAAAGAATACTCTATTATTTTGAATCGTCATTACCACGGGCGATTTTAATTCATTGTTCAAATACCAAGATAGAGAAATTATATTATGACTGGCGGTGCAGAAGGCGCGACAAAGTCAAACTCCAATGATGATTCAAAATAATAGAGTATTCTTTCATGCGGACTTGAGTTAGGAGATTATTAGATGACGTCGGGAATTTAATTCAGCTAAAGAAGTATTGTGGCGGAAGGGTTATAAATTTGCTTTTCATTATCCTGCGGTTTTACTAAAAATTTCAAACTCAATTTTTTGAAAACAATAACGATCCATTAATTTTTGCTAATTCATTGCCAGATTTTCGAGGGAATGGTCAGTCTTCATTGTCACCTAAAAGAATGGCAAATGGAAATGGGAATGGAAATGGGAAGAATGAGAAGCATGGAAAGAAAGAAGAACTGATACAAAGTCTTCTTGATATTGAAGACCCGAAACCATCATTGGGGCTGGAATCACTGGGTTGAATATACTTACCTCATTTGATTGTGTTTAATTAAACAACGTCTGGCTGGGGTGGGGTGGGGGGGGTGGGTGGATGGCACTGAAATCTTTGATAGTCATCTGCTGCTAGTGGGCTTTACCACACCCAGATTTTTAGGGCATTACTACCCTTGGGTGGTTTTTTTAGAGGTGATTTTTCTTTAATTTTTCTTTCAATTTGACATTTTATAGGGGGAGGGTTTACAATTTTAAAGATTTATAAGGGGAGCTATATTTTGTAGTGTGTGAATATATTATTAGTTTGTAGGAATGTCTAATTTGAAATTTGCAACCTTTAATGTTCAGGGGTCGAATAATTCAATTAAGCGGAAGCGAGTATTGGCCTATATAAAAAAAAATGAAAGTTGATATTGATTTTTTGCAAGAAACACATTTGACTGAAAAAGAAAACTTGAAATTGAAGAGTTGGTCATGTGTTTTCTTCTTCTTTTAATTCTAAGGCGAGAGGCGTAGCGATTTTAATTCATAAGAGTTTGCCATTTGAATTAGAATAATTGGAAGGAAATGCTGGGAGAGTTTTGAGGGTGAACTGTACATTTTTTGCTGAATCTTGGACTTTGCTTAATGTTTATGCATCTAATACAGAAGCGCATGCATAGCAATTACTCGTTTAAATTTCACCATATATTTTACCCATTCTACCCAGGCATTTGTAACCCCATATCCTGTCTCAATCTCAATCATCTGTCTAAGGTCCTCTACCTCTACTATCTGTACTATTTTCAGATCATTGGATGAAGTATAGGGTTTCACCTTGGGCATTATTGTGAAGGTACTATCAGTTGGATTAGTCTTTGATCCTACTACGATTATTCTAAAACAACACGCCAACAGGTCCTTTCCACTGATGTTTATCCCCATTCCAAATTTTTCCCATTTACCTCTTTCGAGTAGGTTTTTCTGGGTAGTCCACCATACATCACTCCAATAGGGGCAATATCTATTAAGACACATATATGTCTCCTGAACACTATATCATCTCTGACTCTTGATCCTTCCACATTTTATTAATCTACAAGCATCGAACCATATCACCTACGGTTAAGAACTCTCGGGAATGGTAATGGTGAACTTTACTGGCCATGAGGGCTTGACGATGGATTCCAATCCTCTCCTTACTGGGGTATGAATCCCATTAGCCCAACCCTGGTTCCCACTTACCAACTCTATTCAGCATATCCACCACCATCTCATGTTTCTTTCTACTGAAGGAGGAGGGTTGTACATAGATATTTAACTTGCGTTTCAAAAACTATTCAAAGTCCTGTTCTAATGACCATCAATGTCTTTTCAACTGGATCTTAAACGGGTTTTCAGTGGGATGCATGTGTAAAGTTGGCAGCTCAGAAAAGGTCCTCATCAGTCCTTTCACTCTGGTGTGATGTGTCCACCTTTTTCTGCAGTTCTTATCACTGTCTCAGTGGTCAGGAGGGTTAGAAATTGTTCCTCCCAACTTGGATGAAGCTTGGCGTCCTTCCACGTCTTAACCAGAACCCAATTACCTGGTTGTATTTTGTGAACGGCAAATTCGAGCGGAGGTGTCTGGGCCAACAGACCCTTTTCCTAAGAACAAATAAAGAAGAAGCAAATGCCAATACATAGCTCCTTAGAAATTTGTCAGTGACTTCTACAGTAGGCAATTCCCCTTCTCTTCCCAAAAATGGCAGTCTGAATAGCATCTCATAAGGGGACCTCCAGCATTCCTTTGAGGTGCTATTCGGATTCACGGTAATGCTATAGGCAGGCATTTAGTCCAGGGTAACTTTGTTTCTAGCACCAATTTGGACAATGTCTGATTCATTCGTTCTACACATCCTGAGGAAGGGGGATGCCATGGGGTATGAAAATCCCATGTTATTTCTAACTTTTGCATTGTTTGTTGAAGTATCCTAGAGGTGAAGTATAACTTTCTAGTCTTTTGTGCATATGAATCTATGCACAGTCAACAATAACCCATCTGTTCCAGGAACTTCCTTAGTTCCTTCTTTGTTTTTGGGAGAACCAGTTCCAATATCCCCTTAATCCTTTCGGGACTCATTTTCCTTTTTCCCTCACTTATTAAGTGTCCCAATTATTTTCCCCCCTTTTCTAACCCCAGTTGTAACCCAGGATGTTACTCCCAATATCCAGAATGTATAATAATTCCTCATCATCCGTTCCGATCATAATGGACTCCCAAAATAGGTACAGAAAACTCTTCCCCTTTTACCCCTGATACCTTTAATTGTTGACTAATGAATCTAACTCCCTCTGGTATAAAGTTTAATGATGATCTCTGGCCTCTGTGTCCACCAGAAAAATGACATCCTCTGTGTTGGAAATTTATCAAAGGTTCCCGGTGGGTCCCGGGAGGAAGAAACCCCTGATCCCACTAATCTTCCCAAAAGTCATCGGAGGGATAGCATCCCTTTCCCTCTTTAATTCGGGACATTCCTGTTTGAAATGTCCCACTTTCCCACAATAATAATCCCTTGCCTGCTGGGGTTACCCAGAACTCAAGTACATCAGCATAATAACAACCAGAACATTTCCATCACTCAATTTCTCTATCAGAGGAGTCCCTCTGATGGAGTCTAATCTCCTGGATGGGAGGTATAAGGCTCATTGAGGAGGACTCACGTTGAACTAAGTCTTTGGGTTCCCAATCCTGATAACCCTTTAGATACTTTAGCTACTTTATCTGCTGCCTCATTAAGTTAATAAATCACATCTTTATCATGGGTATGTGCTCAACTTTAAACTGCAAACAAATTGGTATCTTGCGTGGCCCCTTTAAGAGTATTCCTGGCTGTCTTCGTTCTGTGCTCTGCAGTATTCTGCACAAACTGGCTGCGTTATCTCTTCTTCTGGGCTTCCTGCCAATTTGCCTGGCGGTAGAATGATATCTTATGTTTTTCTGCTGAGTTCTCTCTGTCCTCACTGAGAACAGCTTAATTTTTAAACTGTGCAAATCCAGACAAACGTGTTTTAACGAAAGCTTCTAGAATTTTCCACAGACTTTCTTTAAATCTTAACGTTACAGTGGCCGGATGATTTATCATGGATCTGGGTTCGAGCACTAACAGGATCCTAAAATACTTTGTGTACTGCTGGCCCAGAGGGGACCACTGCTAGGGGTCTAGATACAGGCAGATGATATGCTAGTGGTGGTCCTTAGGGGGTCCCCGAGGAGTACTCGGGGTCACTTGTCTCTCCCTCCTCCATCAGCCTTAGGACTTCCATTTGACTATGTAGTCTTTGTTTATCCTCCTGTGCAGGAGGCTTCTCCTGCCTACCCTTTGCTTTTTTTTTCCTTTCCTGATTATTCCTGTCCTGCTCCTTTCTATGTGCACATTCTTTCTGGAGGACATCCATAGGTTTACTGTCGCCCCTTCTGCCAGTTTTACAGCATTAGTTTGGCAACCTCCAAGCCTATCTCTTTTCTTTCTTGTCCTAACAGGCACCACTTTCCAATTGCCTCTTTAATGAATTCATCATCCCAAGTATCCCCCAACGGCCAGCCTTCTCTCCCTAGTATTTTATTTAATGTCTCAGAAACTTTTCAAATTATATTTTCAACCTCCAGATAGTTGTATCTACACAATTCCCCATTGTACCTCAGGTACCTCTGCAGGAAGAATGCGGATGCTTCCTCTTTTACTTGACGATTTTCAAAGGCTTGCTCGAAATTTTGAATCTTCATCACCCCAGTTGTGGCCACCAAACTGAAGAGCTCAGAATCGGTGTCTGAGGCCATTTGTAACTGCAAAACTTTATCACGGTTTCCTTAATTTTCCCTTTGGTTCTTCTCTGACCACAGTTTCCTAACATCCACCCCAATGGACTATCTGGCGGAATGTCAGCCCCGGGACCCCCACTTTTGGGTCCCTTCTTCTCTCGGGTCTCATCAGTCCCATTTTTCTCCCTGTCAGATCACACACTCCTGACCGACTATCCCAGTCGCCCGAGTAATACTTAATAGTCAATGTTCTTACCTGGATCTCGTGCACGAGAGTTCCCTGACTGAACCACTCCTCCTACCGGAGTTCCCCTGCGTCCTGTTCCACTCCTCCTACCGGAGTTCCCCTTCGTCCTGTTCTCCAGAGTCTCCTGTCCGGATATCACTCGCTCAAACCGTTGACGGCAAGCAAAGAAATCGGAGACCACTGAAATCAGTGGGGTGCACCTTCTCTTCCTTCAATAGCCAGTTGCCACGCGGTGGGAGCTGCGAACCTGGACGAGCCCTCAAGCTTGTGAAATATAAAGTGTTCACAATCATTACTCTGGAAACAAAGTCTTGGAGAACAGGTTCAGCTTTATTTCGGGTCTGCAGAGCCGGGTGTCTCTCAGTCCAAAGACACACCGGAGGTCCAGAATCATCATTCTTTTGTACAGTCCCACGCTCAACATCACCACACCTTCATTTAGTCTCTTCCAATCGGAATTTCAATACCTTACAACCTTCCCCTTTTCCTTTCTATCCCTGCAGATACCACATAGTCCCTCCCTCGTCCTACATCGCATGTTATGTTAATTAGGCAGTCCCATCCTTAGGGATGTCTAAGTTAATATTCATGTCTTTATTAAGCAAGTGCAATGGTGACTATGGGGTACCCTAGGTCACTGTGCCAGTCTGAACCAGATTCCTTCATCCTTGAGGTTTCTGATAAGAAAGGGGCCCACTAGTTAGTGCTGTCTATTTTCAAGATCTAATCTACATATTTTACATTCCATCACCCTTCGCAGAGCGGTGCCAGTTTAATCATCTTCAGCCATTTTTCACAAAGGGAAAGAGAACGGAGAGTAGATTAGCAGAAACTAGAGAAGTTGGTTAATGTCATCAGGTTGGAGAGCACGCAGATGGAAAATTGAGTGTTGTTCCTCCAACTTACAGGTGGTCTTGGTGGAATGTGGGAGGCCATAGACAGACATGTGAATATGGGAGTGGGACACAGAATTGAAGTGGTTGGCCACTGGGTGATCCCTGTCACTGATGCGGACAGAGCGAAGGTCCTCAGTGAAGCGATCTCCCAGTCCGTTGCCAGTTTCTTCAATGTAGAGAAGGCCACAAAGGGAGCACATTGCCCTTAAAAAAAAATCTCCTCCAGTTCTAATTATTGAGCAAGTTTGCTCAGGGTACCTACTATTTCCCACCTTTGCTACAGTCATTGACATTACTTTAATCACTACCCTTTTACTCCTCCCCAGCTCCTTTCCACCTTCATAGACATAGTATCATCCCCTTTCTTGACAAGAGACCTGACCAGTCACCATCCACCACCACCCTCCTCTGCCTCAGTTCCTTCAAATCAAAGGAGTAGCCTTAGGTCCCCGCATGGGTCCCAGCTATACCTGCCTGTTTGTGGGCTTTGTGGAGCAATCCATGCTGTAAGCCTACACAGGCAAGACCCCTCAACTCCTCCTCCACTATATTTAATGACTACATCAAGGCTATCTCATGCATCTGTGATGACTTCATCCACCTCCCTACCAACTTCCACCTCGATCGCAAATTTACTTTGTTTATTTTCAACAACCCCCTCCCCTTTACTGATCTCTCTGCTTCCATCTTGGGAGACAAGCTTTTCACTGACATATTTTTCTAATCCACTAACTCCCACAAGTACCTCAACAACATCCCCTCACATCAATTCCCCTGCAAGGATTCTATTTCATTCTCGTAATTTCTCCAACTCCACTGCATCTGTTCCCAAATGAGGTCTTCCAGTCCAGAGCCTCTGAAATCTCTGCCTTCTTCCACAAACGTGGCTTCCCCTCTACCACCATCAATTCAGCCCTCATCTGCACTCCTCCATTTCTTACTCATTTACCTTGGCCCCCTCTGCCCCTATACATAACAAACACAAGATTCCCCTTGTCCTTAACAACCACCCCACCAGCCTCCACATCCAACACATTATCCTCCATAATTTCTGCCACCTGCAACATGATCCCATCACCAGACACACCTTCCCCTCTCTGCCTTCTTTCGGGATCACTCCCTCCGTGACTCTCTCGTCCACTCATCCCTCTCTACCAATCGCTCCCACAGCATCTTCCCCTGTAGCCACAGGAAGTTCCAAGCTGGAACAAGATATCATAATTGTAGGTGGAAAGTTCAATTCTCCACCCAATATCTTATCGTTTTTGATTTCACTTTGCTGGTGATTGTTGAACATGAAAGCAACTGCACATTGGTCAGTCAGTAATGTAAATCATTTGCCGGTGTGGTAGTGTCTCCAGTGCCGTACCACCTCAACAATGGTGTGGGCATCCTTCTCAACAGAGGAGTGTCAAATTTCAGGGCCCTGGAGGGTGTGTAAAAAGAAGACTACGGGCCTGCCCGCCTAGTTTAGGGTGGTGGCCAGGGTGAAATCGGAAACATCGCTCTCCACCTGGAACAGGGTGGATTCGTCCACAGCGTGTATCGTGGCTTTGGCAATGTCCGACTTGATGCGACTGAAGGCTGCATGGGCCTCTGACGTCAGGGGAAAAGAGGTAGATTTGACAAGGGGCCAGGCCTTGTCTGGATAATTGGGGACCCACTGGGCATAGTAGGAGAAGAAGCCCAGGCACCTTTGAGACTGTAGGGAAGGGGGAGTTCCAAAAGAGGGCACATGCAGTCAGGATCAGGATCAGGCCCAATGACTCTGTCCTCTACGACACAGCCAAGGATAGCAAGGCAGTGCTGCGAGTGAGGAAACGGGTTTGATAGGTGTCAAAGGCAAGGACTCTGGATGCGCAATTTTGGAAGGGAAGGATTTTTTTTACAGAAGGCAAAAGTGCAATACACACAAATGTGCATGTACAGTTTACAGCAGCTGTGGGAAAGTAATAGTTGCACTGGAAACATAGGAAAGATAACATTGAAACACACACACACACACACACACACACACACACACACACACACACACACACACACACACACACACACACACACACACACACACACACACACACACACACACACACACACACACACACACACACACACACACACAGTGATGTTGTCCAGATATGGGAATGTGGCCTACAGCTCTTACTGGTCCATCTCCCATCGGAAGGCTAAGTCCCCATTGGAGACATCAAAGGGAACCCTCAGAAGATGGTAGAGGCAGCCATCTGCCTCAAATGCAGTATATTGGCACTCCTCTGGGTGGATAGGGAGCTGGTGGTATGTCGACGTTAAATCACTAGTGGAGAATACCCGATATTGAGCGATTTGATTTATCATATTAGATATGCGGGGATGAGGGTACGCATCCAGCTGCATATGTCTATTAATGGTCTAACTGTAGTTAATAACCATTCCATATTTCTTCCCATTTTTTTTTACCACCACCACCACTTAGGCTCTCCAGGGACTGATGTTAGCTTCAATGGTTCCCCTCATTCAGTAGTCACTGCACCTCCAACCTAATAAAGGCCCTGTCTCTGGCACTGTATCGCTTATTTTTGGTGGCAACAGGTTTACAGTCAGGGGTGAGGTTAGTAAACAGCGGTGGAGGAGAGATCCTGATGGATGAAAGGTCGTAGGCCATGCGCAGTGGGCAATCTGCGGGTTGCTGGCTGGAAATGGTGGGAGGAGAGGCTGGGGGGCATGTTTTAGCAGGTGAAGCACAGAGGATGGTTTAAAACTGCTGGTTACAGACAGTGAGGGGGGTGGAATGGGGGCCATCATACTCCATCGACACACTTTTAAGGTGATTTTGAAAGTCCAGCCCTAGCATCATGGCAGAACAGATCTGTGGTTTCAAGTCTTTGTAGTCTGTGCCCCGCACAGTCAGAGTCACTGCCGTATAGGATTTTGAGGCCATAGAAACTTTGTGGCTTGCTGATCTTACCTTGAGGGAGTAGTGCTGCACCGTGTCGGGGTGGATGAAGCTCTCTGTGCTTCCACGATCGAACAGGCAGCTTGTCTTGTGACCATTTACCTTGATGTTCATCATTGATTCCCCATATTGCTGTTTTTGGGTAGCCAGAAGATGCCTAATGTAGGCTACCCAGTGTAGACCTCATTTACCTACCTCAGGTACTGGCTTTTCAGCATTTCCATCACCTCTGGGTATAACTTGGCGTCCTTGATCATCGAATATACCAAGTCCCCAACCCACAAATATAGTACTTGAAGTCTGTCATTCTCTGATTGAACGATAGTAGAGGAGGCCTGCAGGAACACTTCAAAGCAACGCAGCCAGAGGTTGAAGTTGTTGGATGCATCAGCTGATTGTGGGTTAAGTTCCAGCATTTTTGGTTTCAAAATCTGCTCCATTATCAAAAATTCTGTTGTTAATAAAACTGATGCCCCATTAATTACTTCAAAGACCAGAAATTATATAGAAACTGATGGACTTTTATTAACAACTGAATGGAGGCACATCCATGCTGGTCGACTGTCCTGGACTGAGGAGGGGGCTGTGGCACAGTCACCTTTATTCAGGGGTCTGTGGGAGGAACCACAGGCACCGTCAGTAAGGGTTGTGTCCAGATGAACTATAACAAGTACTAACAACAGCCAAAACATGTACACCCATTTCCATAACCTACTCAACCACAATCCTATGCCATAGCCCTCTATTTTTCTAACATCCACTTGCCTTTTAAATGTCTCTAATGTACTAAAATTAGCCTTCCAGTAATATTGTAGTGGGAACACCCTGCAGTCCATTTGCAGGCAGCAGCATTATTTCCATTTCTATTGCACCTTTAATGAAGGAAGAATGTCTGTTTCTTGTCACAAGTACTGAGATACAGTGAACAGCTTTGTTTTGTGTGCTATCCAGGTAAGTAAATCCTTGCTTAATTACAACAGGTAATGCAATAATAAAACAATTGTACAGACATTACAGAGCAAGATTGACCCAGATTCTTCACTGAAGGAGCCAAAAGAAAATTTACCCCGAACATGTAAGGACCGATTAAGGTTTAGTCATAGATTGGTTTTACAAAGTCATTTCAGGAGACTGAATGTTCAGCTGTGGAGTGAATAATTTTGGGCATGTTTGAGTGTTATCTTGGCTGTAGGATTGGAGATTTGTGAGCGAGTTCCTCTTTGAGGGATCTATCAGAAAGAACAGGGATTTTAAAACTGAGGCATCACTTAACCAGGTGACAGTGTGGTCAGCGAGCACACAGCTGTTGAACGAATGGGGAGTTAGTCAGGAGGGGCTTGTCTCATCTGGCTTGTTCCAGCACACATCATTTAAGCAGGTATTGAGGGAGTGTATTCAGTCAATTGTCAACCAATCTGAAGCAGCATGAAGAAAACAAAGCTTAAATTTATCTTGAATATGGCCATTTATTTCCGGTTGCAATAGATCTATATAAAATCTCCTTCAGCTGGTCTTGTAATGATGCCTGTGAGAAATGACAGATTTGCATGCTAGCAACAGAACTAACACCCTTCACCACTGACTCATACCATCACACAAAAGATATTCTTCATATTAGCACAGGCACAGCCCACATCTTCACACTCCTAATCCACATCAAAGTACTTGGATTCATTTCTTCTTCAAATGCAACACCTTCCAAGGACCAAATGTAAGGCTCCACAATTGCCATCAAATTCTTTCAAATTTATCTTTTTGCAGGATCTGGGTCTCACTGAGTGAGACAGAATTTATCAGACAAGGGGAGGAACAGTTGGGGTGGTGTGTGTGTGTGTGTGTGTGTGTGTGTGTGTGTGTGTGTGTGTGTGTGTGTGTGTGTGTGTGTGTGTGTGTGTGTGTGTGTGTGTGTGTGTGTGTGTGTGTGTGAGACAAAGGGTCAACCCAGGTAGAGGGGAAGGAGGTGATTGGTTTATAAAGGAGTGAGAAACCCTGTGGCGCAGCCTCTTGGATCTGGGCCGCAGCACAAGTGAGGTGTGAATGGGATGCTTCCAAGATAGGTCCCACTTGTTGAGCAGCATTGTGTGTGCAAGGCTTATTTCTACCAGATCTGTGAACAATCTAGCTTAAATTTGGCACCACAACAATACCCGTGAAAAGGTGATGATGAGTCAACTTCTTGAAGTGTGGGGGTTGCTGTGAGGTACTCCTACAATATCTAATAGCTCAGCCCAACAACAGGCTCTCTGAAATGTGTCAGAGGGCAGCTAAAAGTCAACAACCTTGGGGTGGGTTTGGAGAACAGCAGAATTTGAATACAGACAACTTCCTGATTGTAGCGGAGGTTCAGATCTGGGAGCTTGGGTTCACTGCTGATGGTACAGCTGCAGGAGTGCAGGAGGCAAATCCACAGACGCTCGATGTCTCTGAAGGGACTCTCCTTTGCTTCTCTTTTACTCATTGATGGGGGCATTGGGCTACTGGCACCTCTTTGTGTGCTTTCACAGAAAGTAAAGGTTAACACACTTTGTGCATTATGCACATGAAAATAAGTGAATCTTGAATCGTTGATGTTTTCACTGATGTTGTAGCTGCTTGAGCAACTTTATTAAGATTCATTTTATAAATTCCAGATAGATTTGTTTAATTGGTAGGTTTTGAAATGGATCAGTTGTACAGATCTTAAATTTCAGTCCAACAACATGGACAAAATTGATTAATAGCCTAACTTAGGGAGTCTCAGTGATAATGAATGAGCTCTAATACTTTTCCAAGTTAGGTTGGGGCACAATATAGAGGGGAACCTGCAGCTGGTGATGTTCTGATGCACCTGTTGCATTTGCCCTTCTTGGAGGTGAAGGGCTTAGACGATGCTGTTGAGATTTTGCATTCAAGTACCTGCAATGGATTTTGTAGATGGCGCATGCTGCAGAAACATATATTTTCAGGAGATGGGAAAGGGGTGATGAAATGGTGAGATAACACCAGGTTCTTCCACTGCTCAAAGAGCCATAGAGTCATACAGTGCAGAAACAGGCCCTTCGACCCTCCACACCCATGCGTACCCTTTTTTCCATATTCACTCATCCTATTTGCCCACTTTATGTCTTGTCCAGAAAAAATAGGAAAATATTTTATTGGGGAAGGACTTATTTAAATAGATACAATGAATTACAATGGATTATTTAGATAGATAAATCCTTGGGACTAAATGAGATATATCCTAAATTGTTACAGGAAGTCAGGGAAGGATTACTGGGTCATTGGTGATGATCTTTGCATCATCCCTGGCCACAGGGAAGGTACAAGAGGATTGGAGAATGTAAAATCTGGTCCTTTTTAAGAGAATGGTAAGAGGGAGAATCCTGGAAACCATAGATCAGTGAGTCCTACATCAGTGGTGGGCAAACTACTGGGGAGGATTCATAGAGACAGAATTTATGAACATTTAGAGAAAAATATTCCTAGGGATAGTCAGCATGGTTTAATGAGTAGGTCATGCTTCACGAGTCTAATTGAGCTTTTTGAGGAGGTGACAAAATAAATTAATGAAGATGGGGTGTATATGAATTTTAGTAAGACTTTTGGCCAGGTCGCTAATGGAGGGCTCTCACTGAAGGTCATGAGGCATAGAATTCATGGAACTTTGGCAGTGTGGAATCAGAATTGGCTTTCTTCCAGAAAGCAGAGGGTAATAGTAGATGGAGTGCATTCTCCCTAGAAGTAGGTCTGTTCCTGAATCCTCTTATTTGAAATTTTTATGAATGATGTCATCCAAGAAGTAGAGGGCTGGGTCAATAAATTTTCAGATAACTTGAAGGTTGGAAGTGTCATGAATAGTGTAAAAGATTGTCATAGGTTGCTACAGGATAACGACAGGATACAGAGTTGGACTGAGAAGTGGCAGATGGTGTTCAAACGGGTTAAGTGTGAAGAGATGCATTTTTGAAGGTCAAAACTAAAAGAGGAGTACATGGTTAATGGCAGGATTCTTAACAGCATGGATGAACAGAAATATTTTGGGCTCCAGATTTATAGATCCCTGAAGTATACTACACAAGTTAGTAGGGGGTTTAAGAAGACATATGGTGTGCTGGACTTTATTATTTAGGGAATTGAGTGCAATGTTAAGGTAATGTTGCAGCAGCTTCCATAAAACTCTGGTCAGACCAGCCATTCTCAACCTTTTTTGGCTTTGGCCCCCAAAGATTATGGGCCCCCCTCCCTGTGAAGAAGTCAATGTTTGGCTTATTTTATGTATTTCTCTCCTACTGTTTACATAAAAAATTTTTAAAATTATGAGGTGAAAAGAAAACAAGGCTTTTACTTAAATCTGCTGTGGATCCTAGAGTGAGGGCTGGGCATAATGATCCTGTTGATAACAGGTGGTTAGACCACACTTGGAACATTGGGTTTGGTTCTGGTTGCTTTTGACAGGAAAAATGTATATGATTTGGAGAGAGCAGAGCAGAGATTTACTAGAATGCTGCCTGGATTGGAGAATATCTCTTATGAAGCAAAGCTAGGTCTAGGACTTCTCTCTTTGGAGTGACAAAGGATGAGGTGACTTCATAGAGGTATATAAGATTATGAGAGGCACAGATAGGGTGAGCAACCAACACCTTTTCCCCAGAGTGACAATAGCAATTAAAAAGGACATTGATTTAAGGTTAGTAGAGGAAAGTTTAGGGGAGATATCAGATGTAATTTTTTAACTAACATTTTATATTTATGTAAATATGCTCCATAGTTCTGGAGAAATTATATCCCGTTTTTACCATGCGAGCATGGTATGAACGATAAATAAAGGTGACTTGACTTGAACTCAGTCTGTTGGGTGCTTGGAATGCATTGTTGGGGGTGTTGTTGGACATTGGTGTAATAGAGTAGGTTTACAAACCATAGGTTGGCATAACATTGTGAGCTTAAGGGCCTGTTCTGTGCTGTAATGTTCTTTGTTCCATTCAAGTGTCTCTTTGAATGCCTCTTAAAATTGTGATTATTTCTGATTCCACTTATTCTGGCAGAGAGCCCAAGATATAAACCACTCCCTGGGTTCAAAACATTGCCCTTGTTATTTGTCTCAATTCAACTTCATTCCGGAAGGATCTCAAAGAAGGAGCTTTTTATGGGATTTGGCTTTTCTAACTCCATGCCAACTTTGCTGCATTAACCTATGCCTTCTCAGTGAGTGTTAATTTTGTCTGTAGGTCAGGGGAGTCACGTGATGGAGTAGTGGCCGGTCGGGTAAAACCAGCCCTCTCCCGAAAAAAAAGGAAAAAAGTTAGGAAAAGACAAAGCTCAACAAAAATAAAATATAAGAAATAGAAGATAAAGTTACAGAGAAGAGAAGAAAGATGGCACCCAAGAAGGAGAAAGTAAAAACAACCGAAATAAAAGAAGAAATGTCACTGGAGAAGAAAGAAGAAGGCCTTACCTGCATGAAGGAACAGGGAGCTGTGGTGGCGAGGAGTGTCCGATCCCTGAGGTTGGTGCCTGTCATGCGGAGTTGCGACCTCCTGACTGGTGGCCTTCAAAAATGGCTCTCGGAGCCAATCAAAGGAAAAAGAGGACATCGACGGGAGGGGGGCTCAGCAGAGGAGTGGGCAACTACAGCGTGACCAGCTGAGGGATGCCCGACACCAGGGCGCTCAGCTGGAGGATGAGGAAGGTGGCAGGGGAGGGAGCGAGGAAACAGTCGAGGGAGAAAGACGGAGAGGTGACTGACAAGAGGATCAACAGCAGGAGGCCTGACAGAAAGGCAGCCCAGAAGGGGAGGACCAACAGCAAGAGACCCAGCAAGAGGAGGCCCAACAAAGAGATATAAGCAGCTCATCAGGAAAAACAGAAGAGATACAGACATAAAGAAGAGAAGAAGACACAAACACAGAAGAAGAGGAAGAAAAAGACCAAGATCTTCACAGAGAAATAGAAGGTAAAACTGATGGACAGAATATAGATAAAGCCTTTTTTGAAGAACAAATGAGATCATTAAAAGAATGGTTATCATTAGAATTTAGTGCAATTAAAAGAAAAATTAAAAGAGCAGAAGATAAAATGCAAAGTTTAGAACTGGTCATGGCAGAAATAGGGAAAAGAGTAGAGAATGTGATAGAGCGGGAAACAGCTGTAGAAATGGTAGTAAATGACTTAAGAGAAAAATTGGAAGGAAGTGACAAAAAAATTAAAGAGATACAAGAGTTGTTATCTCAGAAATTGATATGTTGGAAAATTATAGTAGGCGAAACAAAATAAAAATAGTGGGCCTGAAGGAGGGTGAAGAAGGCACAGACATGAAGGAATTTATAAAAGGATGGATCCTGAAGGTCCTGGGAATGACAGAAATGCAGGAAGAAATGGAAATAGAAAGGGCACACAGAGCACTAGCTCCGAAGCCGCAGACACATCAAAAACCAAAATCCATCTTAGTAAAATATTTGAGATATACGACAAGAGAAAATATACTGGAATGGGCAAGGAATAAAGTTAGAGAAGATAATAAACCATTGGAATACAAGGGTCAAAAATATTTTTTTGCCCAGACATAAGTTTTGAACTCTTAAAGAGGGGGAAGGAGTTTAATAAAGCAAAAATGATTTTATGGAAAAAGGTTATAAATTCATGTTAAGAAATCCAGCTGTGCTTAAAATATTTATACCCAGGGAGCAAAACAGACTGTTCTCGGATCCAGAGGAAGCACAAGAATTCACAGAATGTTTGCAGGACAGAAGAAGAGATGAAGAGATGTAACAAGAATGAAGAACGGCGATGAAGTATATATAAAGATGTAAAAACAATGTATATTTAAAGAACTAAAGAGGGAAAAGAGAAGGGAAGGAAGGAAGTAAGGGGGAAAAAAGACAGAGCTTTGTTATATGTGTAAAAAAAAGTGTTTTCTGGGGGGCTGGGGGGAGAGGGAATAACCGCAAAATCAGTTGACGCTTGCGAGCAAGATCGCAATCCAAATGGAAAGGGGAGTTGTGGTTGCCCGGCAAGGAATAAGGGGCAACTCAGAGAGGGGGGGGGGGAGCATTTGGGGTTAAGGTATTATTGGTTGTGGGAATTGTTGGGGTATTTTATGTTTTAAATGTGTTCTCTTACATTGAGTTTAATAAGGGAAAACAAAGAGATGAAAATGGGAAAAAGGGGGATGGAGGTGGCAAGGAGGTGGAAAAGAAGTGTAAGCAAGATATAAGATGGCCACATTGAACTATATGACTATAAACATTAATGGAATACATAACCAAATTAAAAGGAAGAGGCTACTAAATTTATTGAAGAAAGAAAAAAATAGATATAGCATTTGTGCAGGAAACACATCTAACTAAAGTGGAACATGACAAATTAAAGAGAGACTGGGTAGGACATGTAACGGCAGCATTGTATAATTCAAAAGTAAGAGGTGTAGCCATATTAGTTAACAAAAATGTACCAATCGAAATAGAGGAGGAAATAATAGATCCAGCAGGGAGGTATGTAATAATAAAGTGTCAGATATACTCAGAATTTTGGAATTTGCTCAATATATATGCACCTTATGAGGAGGATCAAAAGTTTATGCGGATATTTTTTTGAAGATTGCAAAAAGAAATATATTGATAGGAGGGGATTTTAACCTTAATTTGGATCCAATGTTGGATAAAACTGGTCAAAAGACAAGCAAAAAGAATAAAATCATCAAATTTATGGTTAAATCAATGCAGGAAATGAAACTTATAGATATATGGAGGAGGCAACACCCAAGAGAGAAGGAATATTCATATTATTTGAGTAGTGATAAAACATACTCAAGGATTGATATGTTTTTGTTTTCGTCCCATATTCAAGGGAGAGTTAGAAAAACTGAATATAAGGCTAGACTACTATCTGATCATTCACCCCTGTTAATAGCAATAAAACTGGAGGACATCCCATCAAGAACCTATAGAGGTTAAACACCATGCTACTTAAAAGGCAGGAATTTAGAGAGTTTATTGAGCGCCAAATTAACACATATTTTGAAATAAACACAGAATCAGTGAAAGACAAATTTATATTTTGGGAAGCAATGAAAACCTTCATTAGAGGACAGATAATAAGTTATGTAACTAAGATGAAAAAGGATTACAATCGGGAAATAGAGCATTTGGAAAGGGAGATAGTAAGTACAGAAAAGGAACTAGTAAAAAGGGATGATATAACGAAAAGGAGAGTATTGGCGGACAAAAAAATTAAATACGAAACATTACAAACTTACATGGTGGAGAAGAACATAATGAAAACAAAGCAAAAGTATTATGAACTGGGAGATAAAACACATAAAATGTTAGCCTGGCAACTTAAAACAGAACAAGCTAAAAGAATGATACTGGCATCAAGGAAAAAGGACAAACAAATTACATATAACCCAACAAAGATTAATGAAAATTTTAAGGAATTTTATGAACAATTGTGTCAAACTGAGAATGAGGGGAAAGATGATAAAAGAGAGAAATATTTAGCTAAAGTTGAACTGCCAAAATTGCAGGAAGAGGAACAAAACAAACTAATAAAACCATTTGAAATAGAGGAAGTACAGGATATATTTAAAAAAAAACTGCTAAACAATAAATCACCAGGAGAGGATGGATTTCCAATAGAATTTTATAAAAAAATTAAAGAGTTATTAATTCCTCCTCTCCTGGAAGTAATGAACCAGGTAGAAGAAACACAAAACTTGACAGATTCATGTAAGACAGCAATAATTACAGTAATACCAAAGACGGGGAAGGATCCATTAACACCAGCATCATATAGACCAATATCTCTACTTAACTCAGCTTATAAGATATTAGCAAAATTATTAGCAAACAGATTGGCTGATTGTGTACCAAAAAGAGTAAAACAAGATCAAACTGGATTTATTAAGAAAAGACAAACAGCAGATAATGTCTGTAAACTTAATAATCTAATTCATGTAGTTCAAGGAAATAAGAAACCAACAGTGGCTATTGCTTTAGACACAGAATAGAATGGAACTAGTGTTTTAAAGTATTACAGAAGTTCAATCTACCAGAAAAATATATAAATTGGATTAAAGCATTGTATAATGGACCATTGGCAAAGGTAGCAGTAAATGGATATGTATCAAATCAATTTAAATTTAAGTAGGTAACTGGACAGGGATGTCCATTATCACCCTCATCATTTGCCTTAGCAATAGAACCTTTGGCAGAACTGATAAGAATAGAAAATAAAATAAAAATATAAAAATAAAGAAGGAGTATAAAATCAGCTTATTTGCAGGTTAGATAACAACTTAAGCCACTTGTACAAACTAAATTATCAGCTACTAATAAAGAAATTGCAGAAATACTTAGAACATTGGAAAGAATTACCCCTAACTTTGATAGGGAGGGTAAACTGCATTAAAATGAATGTGTTCCCGGGGATACAATACTTTTTTCAAACATTACCAATTCCCTTAACAGAGAAATTCTTTAATGAACTAAAGAGAATAATAAGGAAATTCTTGTGGAAAGGGAGGAAACTTAGGGTAGCGCTAGATAAATTAACAGAGAGGTATAACCAAGGTGGTTTGCAGTTACTAATTATTAGTAGAGCTACACAATTCAGATTTTCACTAGACAAGGGAAAAACCAGACTGGACTAAGATAGAGCAAGATAAAATAGAGGAAAAGGTACCAGAACATATACTTTATAAGTGGGATGAAAAGTTGGTGCAATATAAAAGCCCACCAGTATTGCATCATTTACTTAATACATGAAAGAAGATCCACTTAGAAAGGAAAAAAATGAATTACCAAATACCAAAATTATTATTGACACAAAACCCACTTTTACAAAACCCTTTTACAATAGATAACCTTTCCTTTAGAGAATGGGAGAGAAAAGGAATCAAAAGAATAGGAAATTGTTCTTTGGGAAATAATTTATTAACATTTGAACAGTTGAAGTACAAATATGGAATAACTCATGGTACAATGTTTGCATATCATCGACGGAAAGCTTATTTAAAGGATAAATTGGGAAACCGACTGAGATTACCAGAAGGAAGCAGCTTTGAATATGTGATTACAGACACAATGATAATTAAAAGATTTATAACGAAAATGTACATTAAGCTGCAAGATAAGGAAATTGATGAAATAAGCTATAAACCTAAAAAAAAAGTGGTAAAGGGATTTAAACATAAAGATAAACAATGAAGCATGGGAAAAGTTATGTTCTGGAACTATGAAGAATACAATAAACACAAGGTTACGCATGATACAGTATAATTGGTTACACAGGGTATATATCACTCCTCAAAAATTAAAAGAATGGGATTCAACATTATCAGATAGATGTTTTCGCTGTAGGAAGGAAATGGGAACAACCATACATGCAATTTGGGCATGCACGAAAGTGAATACGTTTTGGGAAGAACTAAATCAGATATTAAATAAAATCACAAAAAATAACATACCGAAAAAATCCAGAGATCTTTCTTTTAAGAAACATAAGAAGTAAAGAATTAGGCCTCAAACTAGATAAAGTGCAAAAAAGATTCATTATGAAGAGGAATAATGTCAACTTGGAAAATGGAAGAGAGCCTGAGAATACAGCAATGGTACATGGAAACGAATAAATGTATTCCATTGGAAAAAATAACATATAATGTAAAAAATAAAGTCACAATGTTTTTTTTTCAAACTTTATTTATTTGAGAAATCATTAATAATAATACAATGTACATTCAATAAAAACAATTTTATGTAACTATATATATATAAAAAAAAGAAAAGAAAAAAAAAGAAAAATTCCCCACCTACCCTCCCAGCCCATCAGCCAGCTCTCTTAAGGAGAGCCAAGAAAAAACAAATATAAACAGAAACTAAAAGTATATAATAAATCAAAGTCAAACTAAATGCATGTATTCCAAATATGGTAACCACTTATTAACAAAAAAATAATTATTATGTAAATATTATGTAATTTTTTCCATAACAATACAAGCTTTCAATTCATTATGCCATCGCATTATATTAATCACTATATTACCTTTCCATGTACTCGCTACACATCTTTGAGCAACAGATAATGCTAAACGTACAAATGCAATTTGAAATTTATCCAATCCTAATCCTTTTAAAGGAATCATAGAACCCTTTAAAAAATAGATGGATCTAATGGCAACTTAATATCATATAGTTTTTCCAAAATTAATCTAATTTCTTGCCAAAATGGTTGTACATAAACACAAGACCAAACAGCATGTAAAAAGTACCAATACATACACCACATCTAAAACAAGAGTCCGAATTACTAAAATCATATTTTTTCAATTTCTCAGGTTTTAAATACAATTGATGCATAAAATTATAATTAACCATTCTATACCATACATTAATCAATTTAGTAACACTATCATGACACCTATCTGCCCAATAATCTTCAGGAAAAACAAAAGCTAAATCATTTTCCCATTTAAGCTTAGATTTCTCCCATTCCGCCTTATCCATATAATCTTGTAGTACTTGATAAATAACAGAAATATAACCATTTTTTGGTATAGAAGAAATCAAAGACTCAAATTCTGTCAATATAGGTAAAGTCATCTCTCTACCATACATTTTTTTCACTAAAAATCAAAGTTGATAATAAACAAATAAAGAATTTTCAGCAATATCAAAACGCTCTTTCAATTAAATAAAAGAAAGAAACTGACCATTTACAAAACAATCCTGTAATGTTTTTATACCCTTAATATCCCAACTCTTTAAATGACTATTAAACATTGAAAAAGAAATAAGCTGATCATTATATAATGGAGTTAAAATTGACAGTTTACCTTTTGATCCTAAAATCTTATTTTTTTTAGTCCATAACTTCAATAAGCATTTTAATATCGGCATATTTTATTCCCTCAACAAATTTACATTCCATCGAAATATAAATTGATGTACCTCAACTTCAGAAATACAGGCCATCTCAACTTTAGCCCAACTTGGAGACTGGTCCAAATCCATCAATCTTCTAATAAATTTCAACTGGGCTGCTTCATAATTCTGAAAATGAGGTAATTGAAGCCCACCTAACGCATACTTCCAAGTAAATTTATTTAATGCTACTCGTGGTAATTTACCTTTCCATAAAAATTCTCTTGTAATTTTATTTAAATCCTGAAAGAAACTCTTTGTAATTAATTAATTTCCTGAGGTTTATGGTAACTGTTGAATTTTTTTTTTACAGCATTAATAACTCACGAAACCTGTTCCTTCTTTAACTGCCTTGCAAGTACTTTATGTGGCCTCTCACCCAATTCATAATATCGCTGCTTAGATCAATTGATTAAACATTCAAATTGATAAGTCTGCAACGTATTATAACGCAGTTTCAATTTAATCAAAGCCACTTTAAAAAAAAATCTTCTGTCACTTCCTTCTGTAATTCTTTCTCCAACTCATCAATTTGCTTTTCTAATTCTAAACTTTCTGCCATATACTGCTTCTTAACTTTAGTGGAATACTAATAATCTGTCCTCTTAAATAAGCTTTTATCACATCCCATAACACAAAACGACTTATTACTGAATTAGTATTTTCAGACAAGAAAAAAGTACTGTTCTTTAACAGAAGTAACAAACTCTGGTTTTTTTCAACAACATGCTATTAAATCTCCATCTATAAGATGAACGTAACACTTCTGAACTTGCATAAGAAAAAAATAATAAAGAATGATCTGATATAACCCTGCTTTTATATTCTGCCTGTAGTTCCTTTCCTTGTAAATGTACCGATACTAAAAGAAATCTATTCTAGAAAATGAATCATGTCGAGACAAATAAAAAGAAAAATCCTTCTCTGTAGGATTAACCCTTCTCCAAATATCTACTAAATTTAAATCCTTCATCAAGTCCCCAATTTGTATCGCTGTCTTTAATTTTTTAATACTTTTTGGGGATCTATCCAACAAAGGATCCAATGCACAATTAAAATCTTCCCCAACTAAAATATTTTCATTAGCTTGACTTAATAACAAAAAGCATCCGAAATAAAACACTCATCATCTACATTAGGTGCATAAATATTAAATAAAGTCCAAAATTCATTAAAAATTTTACAATTCACCTTTAAAACCCTTCCAGCATTCCCTTCCATAGAATGTAACTCAAAAGACAAATTCTTATGAATTAGAATTGCCACACCCTTTGCCTTAGAGTTAAATGAAGAAAAAAAACACATGCCCAACCCAATCACTCTTCAATGTCAAGTGTTCATTTTCTGTCAATTGTGTTTCTTGTAAAAAAGCAATATCAATTTTCATTTTCTTAATATAAGCTAAAACTCGCTTTCGCTTAATCTGATTATTCAACCCCCGAACATTAAAAGTTGCAAATTTCAAACTAGACATCGTTACAAACTAACAATATAGACACTTAGTATAAAGTATCACTCCCCTTCTAATAAATGAAAATCACTCTCCCTCCCCAAAAATTTAAAAAAAGGTATATATATATATATATGTAAAAAGATTCTAATTATTCCCTCTCAAAAAAAACAAACACCACCCAAAGGTAGTAACGCCCTAAAAAACTGGGTGTGGTAAACCCCACTAGTGGCAAATAACTATCAAAGATTTCAGTGCCATCCACCCTCCCCAGCCAGAAATACATCATTCATATACAATTCAATACTGTAAATATATTCAACCCAATGACTTCAGTCCCAGTGATTGTTCTGGATCTTCAATGTCAATAAGACTTTGTGTTAAAATGTCTTTCTTTTCATTTTTCCCATTCTTTCCATTCTGCCCATTTCCATTTCCATTTGCCCTCCTTTTAGGCGATGATGGCGAAACTCTTCCATGACCACGTAAATCCAGTAATGAATTAGCAAAAACTAACACATCATGATCATTCTCAAAAAATTGAGATTGAAAGTTACCATAAAAGACCTTTAACACAGCAGGATATCGAAAAGCAAATTTATAACCTTTCCGCCACAGTACTTCTTTAGCCGAGTTAAACTCCTGCTGCCGGCTAATAATTTCTTGACTAAAATTGGCATTAAAAAAATACTCTGTTATTCTGGATCATCATTGGAGATTGACTTTGTTGTCCCTTCTGTCCCGCCCACTGTAGTATCATTTCTCGGTCTTGATAGTTCAGGCACCGAACTAAAACCGCATGAGGTGGTTGTCCTGGTAACGGCTTCCTTCGTAACGCTCTATGTGCTCTCTCCAATACTAGACCTCCTGAGAAAAACTCTTTACCCAATGTAGAGCTCGTCGAAAGAACCAAAGACTTGTTGATCCAAACCAAGGCTTTTATTAGCAAAAGACAGGAGCTCTTCACAGGTGGCCGATCAGTCCGGAATGATCCGACCTGGCTAGGGATACAACCCTTTAAGGCCCAGATAGTAGGCGTGGCTAAGCTCTCAGCCAATCGCTGTAAGCACAGTCATTGCACTCTAGATACTGTAACTATATACATTGGTGATAGGTCTGTACTATCACACCCAACACCTCGGGGATCCTACTCTTAAAATTTTTTATTGGGTCAAACCCTTCAATATCTTCTGGAAGCCCCACAATTTTCACATTATTTCTCCGACTTTGATTTTCCAATGAGTCAATTTTTTTCAATAAATCTCTCTTCTGGATTTTTCAATCCACAAACAAATCTTCCACTTTCTCTATTTTTTCCTTATTACGCAAAACTTGATCTTTATATTCAGAAAAAGCTGTTTCAATTAAAAAAAAATTCTTGCACTGTATCCACCGATTTAATACATTTATTGTCATCTGTCTTGAGTGTAGACATATCTTCAGACATATTAGATATTTTAGTTGTCACTTCCAAAAACCCTTGAGTCATTTGTTTAGATATATTGTCCATATGATAAGCAATCCCTTCCAGAACTGCACAAATAGACTCCATTCCGGATTCCAGTTCCACGAGGCCTACCTTCTCTGAACTCCACCTCCAATTGTTCCTGTGAGCAGCTTGTTAAAGGTAAGTCCTCTTCTTTTTCCATCATTATCGGGCCCTTCCCAGTGGGGCTGCAGGTCGCTCAAGACCCCCCACAGTCCACACAAGGTCCATTAATTCACAGACCCTGGACATACCGCACACGCTCGGCAAAGCCAGGGACCGCACAGAGGCAGTTTCCAAGACCATTCTACATTATCCCGGTTCACCTGACGGCGGTGTGAGCTTGAGGGCCTTCCACTCAGTCGGGTCGCCCACACGTCCAACATCGCAAACGCGTGAGTCAGCACCGGCTGAGCTCTTCAACATGCCGGCGCCATCTTGCGGAGACAAGGTCAGCGCCGGTGTAATACTTAGCCTGGCACGAGTTCTCTGTGCCTTGGAGGTTCCAGCTGACAACTCCATGTTTTCAACTAGACAGGTAGGCCTCAGTTCCTCAGCACTTATAAAAGGTAATTTTTTCTGTAATGGAGCCTTCGTTTTTTAAATCTTGGTTGTTATTGTGAGCCAGTAATGTTCTCAAGAATAAAAACAAAACTTTTATTCACTTAAATAATGTTTAAAAGCGGGTACTAAAAAAACTGGTTGGGGAGGACTAGGATTGCACGTCTGCCCTCTACACTATCTTGCCATGCTTTTCCTAAAGTCACATTGTTTGAACAAATTTGGGAACCATACATGGAACATAACAGAGGGAGCTTGCCTCGGACCTCCATCCCCTAAAATGACAAGAAGACAAAACGACTTGATTCAGTGTGTAGCAAATAGATGACGCATTTTTCATGTTTATTTTCCTTTGTGTGAAGGTATTGTTTTATGGTTTTATTGAATTGTATATGTTGAATATTTAAGAGTTTTGGAGGGAGGTGGGAAGAAGGGAGGGAGGGAAAGGGGGAAAAAAGGGAGAAAATGTCACTGTGTATATTTAATGAGAAACGTTTGTACATATTTTAGTTGATATGGTTCACAGTGTGAAAAATAAAAAATTATTTAAAAAAAATTGTCTGTAGGTCTTTGGAGCATTTAAAATTTTTTGAAACTTTCTGAGCACCTTGTATTTGCATAACATACAATACTGACCTCAATCAGTAATGAATGTTAATGCAGAAAATAGCTGTTGGCTGCAATCCAAGCCTTTGCCAAATTAATTTAATTAATAGACTCTCTTGGAATACAGGTGGGAGTGGGATTATTTTACACAGAAGAACTATGAAACATGGATCTAAAGAATAATTAGTATTCCCTGAAAAAAATGGTTACATTGTGAGCCGCTCAGATTTGTAATTTCTTGCCCTGCCAATGCCACTAATCAGCGTGCCTCTTCCCCCCCCACCATTAGTCATTCCAGTTCCTACTTCCATTCTCTCTCCACCTAACCTAGACTCCTCCCCACCTTTCTTGCAGTCCTTCCCCCACCCCTCCTCCTATCATCTCCCACCCTCACCAAATCCCCCCTTTTGTTCGGACATCTCTGGTGTTCCCCCACACCTTCATGAAGGGCTCAAGCATGAAACTTTGTTGATGTATCTTCACCTTTGCTACATAAAGGCATTGTTTGACCTGCTGAGTTTCTCCAGCATTTGTGTGTTTTTTCAGAAAACTATGAAGGGTTTCCTGGAACTTTTTGTTTTAATTTAAATCAATGTTTATTTAAAGACATTTTATTTATCAACAGGATACAGTGAAATATATTTAGAATGTCAAGGATTATTGAGAAATTAATGGTCAACATTCCAAGCAGTAGAGAGGGTTTCTGGAATTCACTGCTCATTTATAAAAGAAGATTCACTTCCGTATTTATTTTTAGCCTTTTCACAAATTGGAGAAACACACTTGGTTGGGTAACCAAGGGCGGGCCCCAGGCAAAGCAGACACATGGTCAATACTCCTGCCTTCTGAAGGCTTATCCTGAGAAGGTCTGCTCCCTCTGCTGTCCCTGTTGCCTGATGAGTGGGACCAGAGAAACAAGTCTCCCATAGCCCCCATCGTTCCTCACCACAGAATGCTCTCTATTGCAGGAGTGCAGGTAGATGCAAGAGCCACCAGTAGTTAGTAGGAAAAACCAAAGGTCTGCTGAAGATGGGGGTCCCGTTAATGGGACATCCGGCAGTTCAGGCCAGGTAGCTGTACAGACTTCCTCATGGAGCACAGCCTGTGACACAGACGGTTAGCATAGCAATCAGTGAAATGCTATGGCAGTGTCAGCCTGGTTTGAATTTGGCGCTGTCTGTAAGGAGTTTGTACCTTCTCCCTGTGTCTGTGTGGGATTCCTCTTTGTTCTCTGATGTTCCAAAGACGTACAGGGTTAGTAGGTCAATTGGTCATGTGGGTGTATTTGAGTAACAAAGGCTCATGGATCGAAAGAGTCTATTAACATGCTGAATCTCTAAATTGAAATCCAGTGTCAAGATGGCCGCGCTGCTGGAGCTGCTGTAGTGGCAGCAGCTGCCACTGGTGTTGACCCATGGAGAGCAAGGGAGCGGACATCCCATGCTCCCATTGGGTCCAGCCACCCAGTTGACTGCCATCGACTCCGCGTGGGCTTTGAACAGCCCATTGAAGGAGCCGACGGTGGTTTTAGTTGAAATTCTGCGACTGTGGATCTGCGCCCAGGATGGCGGCACCTATTGAACGGCAGCAGCCACGAGGGGCTGCAGACTCTGGGGAAGCGGAGGACTGGAGCAGGGCACTGTCTGAGAGGGAAAAGTGGAGGAGATGACCTGAGAGAATGGTGACCACAGTGGCGGACCATTTAGGTGGCCAGTGTACGCAGCGGGCTGTTGTCGACTTGAGGCAAGGAACCCGTGGAAGCTGTGGGCTGCTGGAGACTGCTGCTGAGAGATTCATGCCGGACTGCGGACTGCAGGAGATTGCTGTCGAGAGATTCATGCCAGACTGCAGACTACTGGAGACTGGCTCAAACTAGCTGGAGGGGTACCAGGTATGGGAAATGGGATGCAAGGAGTTGCCGAGGGGCTGGAGGGTGCCTGATTGTGTCAGAGGTTCAGATCAGGAGCTCCGGTTGCCCAATGATTTTGACTGGACTCTGTGTGGCTGCGGGGGCTGCGGAAGTGCTGGAGGTGAATCTATGGACAACGGGTTACTCTGGGGAGCAGGAACTCTCTTCTGCTTCTCTCTCTCTGACTGTGTCTGACTGTAAAACTGTGAGAGACGCTTAGGCGATTTCTGCTTCTGGCATATCAGTCCACCTTGCAGCAGGCAAAAAGAAATTTCATCTAATACGACACTGTTTTATTGCTATGACAATAAATTAAATCTTAAATGAAGAATGGGAAAGGGCCCAAAAGGAGCCTGGAGCAGAGGCAGGAGAAGCTGGGTCCCTCATCTGGCCATGGGTTACTGTGACTGAAAATGGACACTGGGCCAGGGGTCAGTATAGTTTTATGGGGGGCTCATGTGTTAAACATCCTCATGCCTGGGAGTGAAGAAGAATAAAGCCTGATCTTCAGGAGTGAGGTGCCTCTGGAGATATTACTATTCCGTTTTAGATAAGTGCATACCTTTTAGAGTAGAGAGGTGTCACACAGAGCAGAAAACATCCAATTCTGCCATTGCAATCTTTGGCAGGACCACTGCTGCTTGCTGTCTGACACTGTCCCATCCCGAGAGACAGGGAAGAATGGACTTGAGGTAGGAAGCTAGAGAGGGGGGGTGTTGCCTCCAAGCATTGTGATGAGCCCTGGCTGTGATAAAGCTCTGGGAGTAGTGTGTGTTGTTCTGTCCCCCAGAAGATGGCAGGAGGTGGAACTGCTGCCATTAGGATCAGCTGTTCTTTCTGGGTTGTGCCTTAGACGTGATGTGGAAGAGACCTACAGGACATTAGAGGACACAAGCAGCTCTTGGAGGGGGGGGGGTGTTATGATTTCTTCCCACCTCCCAAAGAGGCTTAGGCTTTAAATGGCCTGTAAATGGAGCTGATGGTGGTTTTATTTAAAAATCCCGCAACCGCAAGGTCTGAGCCCAAGATGGTAGCGCCTATGATCAGTAGTAGCCTTGAGGGGTTACAGACTCTGGGGATGCAGAGGACTGGCGTAGGACACCAGAAAACGAGGGGACCACCTTACAAATAGAAGATGCAGAGGAGACAACCCTTGGGAACGATGGCCATGGCAGCAGACCAATGAAGGATTCTGAGGCTAAAGAACACAAAATCAGTGGGCTACTGATGAATCAAGGCGAGGAACCCATGCAGGCTGTGGGCTGCTGGAGACTAGCTCAAGGCTGGCTGAAGGGATAGCAGGTATTGGAATTGGGATGCAAGAGGGCGCTATAGGATCCTCATCATGTCGGAGGTTTGGATCTGAAGCTCGGGCTACTGATGGTTGGACTGGGCTCTATGTGGCTGCAGGGGCTGCAGGAGTGCTAGAGGCGAATCCATGGATGCACGGTGACTCTGAGAGCTCTCTCTTTTGCTTCTCTTTCTGACTGTAAGAGGCACTACAGGCAATTTCAGCCAATGGTGAATCTGTCTGCCTCACGGCAGATGAAAATAAATTTCATGTAATATTGCACATGACAATAAATTGAATCTTGAATCTTGAAGATGTATGAGCTCAGTCTGTTAATTGGTCAAGTGGGTGTAATTGGGCAGCAATGGGCTCATGGGGTGGAAGGCATAATATCATGATGTATCTCTATAATAAATTAAATAAATTAGCGGTATTATTCCAGCATCAAATCCACCATGTTTTCCAACCTTCAGCTTGCTCAAACTAAACGAACTTCCTGCTTTACCTTCAGCTCCCATGAAGCTACTCAAGGCTCCCTAGTGTAAGTGTAGGAGCCAAAGGTGTGTTGTATATTTTTGTTGGTTTCAGAGCGGACTTTGGCAGTGTCCTGGGGTCCAGAGGCTGTGCGAGTTCTGTTTCTTCTGGTCTGCATGTGCTATTCACTTCAATTGTTGGCTCATGCGTGGGGGTTTTGCAGGGGTTTGAGAGTCGTTAGCCCAGGTTGTCTGGTATGGTGGGATAGAGATGAGGAGGGTGAGTAGGGCACTGATATTTTCTGTTGATCATTATCACATACAATAAAGTTACCATGTTTCATGGACGTTACCACAGTTGTTATCACATTTCATAGAACAACCACGTCACGTTATGAGTCCTTTTGTGTTCCTTAATAAACTTAAAATGCATCTAGACTTCACTATGAAATTGTTCTAACACATCACAGTTAGGAGCCTAATTAACCTCCGAGCGGCCTTTGTATGGACAGAAAATATTTGGACTATTTCCCCTCTTCAGTTTTCGAGCGATATATTGAAAGCAATATGGCAGTGCCTCTTACAGTCAGAAAGAGAAGCAAAAGAGAGAGCTCTCAGAGTCACCGTGCGTCCATGGATTCGCCTCTAGCACTCCTGCAGCCCCTGCAGCCACATAGAGCCCAGTCCAACCATCAGCAATGTTGGAAATGCAGAGTGCAGACTGCTGACAGTAATCCACCTCCATTGGTCTGAGCATCAGCCACAGAGGGATCCAGGACTTCTAAACCCAGAGCAGAATGTCCTATATACATATTGGTAGAGTAATTTGCTGAGAATCACAGCGATATTATCAACTGCCGCCGCGGTGGAAACTCGCTCGTGACAGCAGCACATCACAGCCATCAGAAGTGGTAGGCTTACTTTTGTGGATTCCTTTAATGTATTTTTTGCAAGTTTGAACACAGTTTGGTTGTACTGCTGCTTGTCTATTGGGGACTGTTGATTTTGGGCTTGTGTTGTGTGTGCTTGGTGCTCAAGCTCGGCAGACAGTGGGAGGGAGACACGTAAAATGGATGCTGTCACCGCTGCTCCTGCTGAAGCGTGATGTATCACAGACTTGCGGGTTGTAGACCTCAAATCAGAACTGAAGCAGCAGAACAAGATATAAGAGGTGCCTAAAGCATTCTCATTGTAAGGCTGAAACATGTAATAGAAGAAGAGGTGGCTTTGGTTGATGGGAATGAAGACCCTGAAAAACCACGGCCAAATACATCAACTGAATTTAAAGGCAGCAACTTGAAGGTGTCACAACATGGTGGTGAAGAGGATGAAGATGCAAAGGATGTGCAATTCAAACTGGAGAAAGAGTCAAATATTAAGGCAACGTCTGACATGTAGGATGAAATAAGACCAGGTGACTGTGTGTCAAACGGTGGAAGCAGGAGAAGCAAACAAAGTTCTTCTGGATCAAGTTCCAGAGTTTCCAGTACTACATCTGCACGTATAAAGGCTGAGGCTGAAATGACTGCTCTTGTTGTATGTCAAAAATTGTTTAATGATATGCCTTGGAAGGGTAGATAAGGAGGAAAGAGGAGCAGCTAAGGAGAGAGAAGGAGCAGCTGGAGCTGGAAGCAAACATTGTCGCTACTATGGCCAAAGTGAAGGTACTAGGAGCCTCACAGGGATTTCATGCTCGAAGTAACTTATCTGAAGTGTCTGATGGTATGGAGTCATATTTTGAGAAAGGACAATAGGAAAAGAAAACACAATTTCAACACATACAAACACATGGACAAATCCTCTTTATCATGAGCTATGAGTGATTTGTTTCAAGGGAGGCTTTCTACTTACCAAGTGGATAATTAATAGTCGTCATGTGTTTGCTACCATACCTTAAACAGAGAGAACAAAAGAAATAAAGTAGCTAGGCTTAGACCATGACAACCTTCCTGTGGAGAGGGTGCTAGGTTTAGAATGGTGTGTGCAGTCTGATGTTTTTAAATTCAAAATCATCTTGAAGGACTGACATCTCACAAGAAGGGGGATTCTTTCAACAGTCAGTTCAATATATGATCCTCGGAATATTGGCACCACTAGTCCTGACTGGCAAGAAGATCCTGCAAGATTTGTGTAGGAAAAGGATTGGTTGGGATGATACGATACCAGACTCCAATGGATGTGTTGGATTCAGGATCTTCATAATCTGGAAGACTTTAAGGTTGACAGACGCTTCAAACCCACAGACTGAAATGGTGACATCTCCTCAACTTCTGATGAGTGTGAGGACAGTTACAGAACTATTAATTACCTGTTACTGCATAATAACCATGGCCAGGCACTATGTGGTTTGTGATGGGAAAAGTGAGGGTAGCTCCATTAATGTCAGCCACTATCCCTCGAATGGAGTTGACTCCTGTGACCATGTCAAACAGAATGGACACAGTGTGGAGGAAAGAGCTGCAGATGAAACTAGCAGACTTCATATTTTTTACCAATAGCACCTCTGTGCTCATATACATCAACAATAAGACCACAGGTTCCAAACTTTTGTGGTCAACAGAGTTGCTGAAATTGAAAAAGTTTCACATGCACTATGTTACCACAGTTAACAATCCAGCAGATAGAGCTTCCCAAGGTTTGAAAGATAAAACTATAACAAAGAAATATGGGTGTCCGGGCCTAAATTTCTTCCTCAGCCTCAGGAAGAATGGCCTCAAAATCCCAATGGATTGGAAGTAATCTCATTAAAGGATTCTGAAATTAGGAGCATAGCTGTAAATTCTACTCAGATAACATCTGAAGAAGTGGATCCAGTATCTGGCCTTATCTATTACTTCTCATCCTGGACTTAAAAAGGGCAGTAGCATGGATGCTCAGGACTGTTTCTGTATCGTAGCAGAAAGAGGAAACAAGCAAGTGGTGTCCCTACTCAGCTTCATCCAGATAACATCCATTAGAGAGATCTGCCACAAAAGGAGACAGGAAATCTTGAGACTCAGGAAAACAGTGATCTCACAGTTGAAGAATTGGCTAATGCTGAAATGGAGAAAATCTGCTTTAGCAAAAAGAAGAGATTTGCAGATGAAATCTCAAGTCTGAGAAAAGTAATAAATGTTGAGAACTAGCCACATTCGTAAACTCAACCCCATAGTTTTAAATGATGTATTAAGAGTTGGTGGGCGACTTGGCAGTGCAGCAATGCCAAAAGAGATGACACACTCTGTCATACTGGCCAAAGATTTTCACATTTCTGATCTAATTCTTCGACATATTCATGAAGAATATTCATGGGTCATGGTGGTAGCAACCATATGTTATCCAGACTAGGCCAAAAATATTGGATTCCTGGTGCCACTGTGTCGATCAGAAAAATTGTGTCAAAATGTTTTGTTTGTCCGAGTATAAATACTACTCCTCGACAACAGGGGATGGCAGATTTGCCCCTGGACAATGTCTCTCCTGATGAACCTCCCTTCATATATGTTGGAGTCAATTATTTTAGTCCCTTTGGAGTGAAGCGAGGAAGGAGTGTTGCGAAGTATGATGGTGCTGTTTTCACATGTTTAGCTGTAAGAGCAATTCACATTGAAGTGGCATCATCACTTGACACAGACTCTTTCATCATTGCTCTTTGGCATTTTACAACCAGATGCGGTCAAGTGAAAGAACCATGATCCGATAATGACACCAATTTTGTAGGAGCTCAGAATGAGTAGAGGGAGGCAATTCAAAGCTGGAATCTTTGATTTGGATCTAGTCATAATACGCTACTCCAGAAAGGAATTGATTGGATCTTCCATCCCCCTGTTGGCTCACACCATGGAGGTGTATGGGAAAGATTAATTAGATCAGTGTGAAAGGTTCTTTATTCCACCCTAAATGTGTAAAGTCTTGATGAGGAGGGTCTCCACACAGTTTAATGTGAAGCTGAAGCTATCCTCAACAGTTGATCAATCACCAAGGTTTTTACAGATCCAAATGTCCTTGAAGCACTTACCCCAAACCACCTTCTGCTCCTTAAGATGATGCTATCGGTGCCACCATGGCATTTTCAGAAGACATACATGCTTGTTGCAGGTGAAGGCAAGTTCAATATATGTCAGACTTGTTCTGGGAAAGATGGATTAAAGAATATCTTCCACAACTGCAGGAATGATAGAAATGGTCAAACATCAGATACAACTTCACACCAGGAAACATCATGATCATTGTTGAGACCATTCTGGACAAAAGGAAACTTGTACGTCATGTTCGGAACAAGACCAAAACCGGCTTTCTGAACACACCTATCAACAAAGTCTGCCTTCTACAGGATACTGAGGAACTTTGACAAGCCGAAAACTATTTTGTTGTTTTTTTGGATCTTGCCCCTTGCCCTACTATACAATCTACAGACTTTACTGGTCCAGAGTAGTGGTAAAGTTCACTCTTTTTCAAGGCTACATGCTAGTAATCTCTAGCCTTATGAAGAATGAAATAAGATCTACACAACATTGGAATATACTGTGTTTGATTGTTATTTATAATTACGTAATTGTTATTTGAGACATAATAATTAGGGGCCAGTATTGTAGGAGTCAGAGGTGTATTGTTCATTGCTGCAGTTTGGCTATGGGCATTGGTGGCGTCCCAGGGTCTGGAGGCTGCATGCATTCTGATTCTTCCAGCGCACATGTGCTATTCACTTCAGTTGTTGTCGTATAGGTGGGGGCTTTGCAGGGGTTTGAGAGTCTTTAGCCCATGTTGACTGGTATGGAGGGATAGAGACAAGGAGGATGATATTTTCTTTTGACCGTTATCACATATGATAGACGTTACCACATCTCAGTTGTTAACATGTCACTTTACGAGTTCTTTTGTGTTTATTAAAATGTTTAAAATTCATCTGGACTTTGCTATGAATATGTTCTAATGTGTCACAGTTAGGAGCCCACTAAGTCTCCAAGCGGACTATTTATGGATAGTAGTCGTTAATCAGAATATCAGAGAAACAGGCCCTTTAGTCCTCCATGTCCATGATGACTAAGATAGTCCAATTTGCCTGAATTCAGCCCATAACTATCTAAACTAGTGGTTCTCAACCTTTTTCTTTCCACTCACATACCACTTTATGTATTCCCTATCCCACAGGTGCTCTGTGATTAGTAAGGGATTGCTTAAGGTGGTATGTGGGTGGAAAGAAAAAAGGTTTGAAAACCAATGTTTTAATCGTATTTAATTGACTCGTTATGTGCACGGTTTCAGAACTCCAAAGGAAATGGACCAGTGACAATTTTTCAAAGCAAAATATTTCAGTAACAATTGGGTCTAGAGCATTGATTCTCAGTTTTCTCTTCCCACTCACATACCACCTTTAGCAATCCCTTACTAATCACAGAGCACCGATGGCATAGGGAATACTTAAAGTGGTATGTAAGTGGAAAGAAAAAGGTTGAGAACCACTGCTCTAAACCTTTCCTATCCATGCACCTGTCCAAATATCTTTTAAACTTTACAGTTGTCCCGGCCTCTACCACATCTTTTGGAATCTCCTTCTGTACACCCTCTGTACTCTGGTATAGAGGGGGCATTCAGTGGCCACCTTCTCATCAAATCAATCTCTCTACAATAGATTAATTCCTTTCCCTTTTGTCTAATTCTGTGAAATTCAGTTTTAGCAGCAATGGTTTTGAAGGAATATTCCAGAAAGCGGAGTTTGAGGGAGGCATGAATTGGAGAAGTGAGGCTGTGAAGTGGTTGCACGATGGGGTCCACATGTCTAGGTGTGACTCATTCAACAGCAGTCAGGAGCCCATGGCTCCTGCCTTGGGAAACAATTTTCAATGGCTCTTAGTGGTGCAAATGAATTAGAGTCAAGGAGCCACACAGCATGGAAATAGGCCCTTCAACCCAACTTGTTCATCCTGACCAAAACTTCCCTCCCACCCATGTTCCACCTGCCTGGTTTGAACCATTTCCATCCAGATCCATCCAATGAATATATCTGTCTATTTTTTTTCTTAAACATTGCAATAGCACCTACCTCAATCATGTCCTCCAGCAGCTCGTTCCATATATCCACCACCCTGGGAGAGCTGACAACAGAGACACAGTGCTGCTCCAGAGTTCAACCACCTGGTCATAATGCCAATGCCTACAAACATAATTTAAATGGTCTATTAAAAGAGTTGATGGAATTTTTAAGAAAAATCCTGCCACCATGGAGGTCTATGCCCAGCATGGCAGCACAAGGGGAGCAGCGGACTAATCCAGGGCAGTAGTAAAGGGGAGAACACACCCTATTGAGATGGACAAGAAGAGGAGACGAGATGTCCCTATAGGATGGTGACCATGACAGTGGGCCAGTGAGAGGCTCAGTGGCTGAGGGACCCACCCAAACAGTGGATAATTTGTGGTTAAAGGATCCACACAGACTGAGGGCTGCTCGCCTGGCTCATGGCGACTAGGTATTGGAGCTGGGATTTGAGAGGGTGCTGAGGGTAAGAAGGGTTCCCAATCCAGTGCTCAGGATGCCGATGGATTGAATAGAAGTCAAAGGAGCTGCAGAGGATGCGGGAGTGGTGGAGGTGAATCCATAGACACTCAGTGTCTCGCTTTCTGTAAGGGACACCAGGTGACACTAATGATGACTCTTTGCCTTACAGCAAGCAGAAGGCAATTTTGTGTAATATTACATGTTCTGTACTATTGCATGAAAATAAAGAAATCTTGTTTATCCTCTGTGTAAAAATGTTACCCCTCAGGTCACTGTTAAATCTCTTCCCCCTCATCTTAAAACTTCTGTATGTCCTCTGGTTACCTACGGCCCCTGCTCTGGGCATTTTTCTCTGCATTCACCCAGTTTATTCTGCTTGCCTCTGTGATATCAATCCTCATTCTCCTGTACTCTAGGGAAAAAGCCTTGGCTGTTTAACCTCTCCCTATAGCTCAGGCCAACAAGTCCTGGAAGCATCTATGTAAATATTCTGTGCATCATCTCGACCACATCTTTCCTGCAGCACAATGATCAAAAGTTAACGCAGTACTTAGGAGTACTCCTTAAATAGCAAAGACTAAAACCATGGAGTAATCAGTTTTGATGTTCAAGTGAATTAGTGATAAGTATTGTCAATGCCGCCAATGGAAACTTGTTGATATTGGACCTCCTTCATCAAGCAAGGGTTATTGAGAGTGCAACAAAGCCCACAGGTCTGGTCTGAGTGATAATCAACCCATAATACCCACAGCTTGGAGAACATCACTACTAATGATATCTCCATTCCTATGGCTGGAGGGTCTCTCCACACACAGGCTTTGATTGACAACAGGAGGGTATTAGCATATTTTCCTGTTTGCTTGTTCTGCCATGCCTTTTGGCACCTGTTAGCTGCTTTGCTGTGGTAACATGCCATTTTACACATCCCCAGTAACTGTCAGCAGGTAAACAAGAAAATCTGCAGATATTGGGGTGAAGAGCAATACACAGACATGCTGGAAAAACTCAGCAGGTCATTCATTATTCCAGAGGAAGTAAAAGGTAACCAACGTTTTGGGCCTGAGTCCTTAATCAGGAGTGGGGAGCTGGAGGAAAGGAGACAGACAGAGAGGTAGGGAAAGTGAGAGTCTGGGGGAAGGTGTTGAATGGAAATGGAAGAAGAGTTGGAGAGTACCCAGACGCAAAATAAAGCATTGTTCGTCTAATTTGCTGACTGCAAAACTATCCATTATCCTGAGGATGCTGCCTGTAGAGTAACACACCACCAGGTAATGACATCTTCCTCTCTTAGAAATCTTCACATTCTTCCCATCCTGGAAAAGTTCACAACAGACCCTGATGTAATATTGGATATGATCATCATGTGAAGGTCGCAGAGATTCAGCAGTCTCCTTTCAAGGACCATGAATGTACCATCCAGGAATGTGTTATTGAATTAAAACCCCTTCTACTCATGGATAACCCAAATGCCAATGCATCTCTCTCTCTCTCCTCTTGACATTCATTCCCTTGTCAATCAAAATCAGAACCACCCAGACTAAGTCATCCTTCTCACATGAAGTCATGTGACTTAATACCTGGGTCAGCCTCCAGCCCAAGGGTATAGAAAGCAGCACATGTGCTCAACCAGTCTCTTTCCTGTTCATTACCCTGAGACCTCTCCTGGCTGTGATTGTGAAGCATACCTGGGGGACCATCATAGGTCATTTAGTTTAACTAGGTGTAGAATTAACTTATTTAATCTATGTGCCAGGCCAGTACATTAGAGATGGCAAGTACTGCCAGTTCTAACCCTTCGGCATTTCAAATACCTTCTCGAGGTATTTGTAGTTTAGTTACTTGCGCACTCATAAGATCAGTTTGTGTGAGGGCATTCTGTATCTGGTTTCGTGTTTGCTCCCAGTTATAAATAAAATAGTCTTCCCACTGACATGCGTGCCCAGGGCTGTAACTCCTTGAACCCTTCGGATCTGTTAGTTCAACTCTCACCACCACACCTTCAGACAATGATGTTTCCCAGCCAGACCACATAATTTGACATTCTCATTTAGTCTTGACAAAAGTGAATAAATTTTGTGTATTATGTACAGTAAATCCCCTAGTATCCAACACCTACGATGATGGGGATAAATGTATTTTCCACTTGCTTGAGACCTGCATGCCTAAATAATAAACCTGTATTAGGAATAAATGCAGCAGTTCAAAAGACAAAAATACTATACTGTACTTACACTGAACAAACGTCATTTGTATGAATATATAAACATTAAAGCATTTTACTTTATTTTCAGTCACATTCTTTGAAAACATTTAACTGTCGCTGCATCTGCAGGTTCCCCTCCTTCCACCTGAAAGACGAACAATAACATTATGGATAATTAACCCATCACCCCCTCCCCCCCCCCCACACTTCCCCAGGTTTACAGATAAAGCTTCTAACTGGGGCAAATCTTATTAAGCAGGGGACACTTCAAGGGAGTCATTCCAACAGCGAACGGCATCAATCTACTCTTCATCCTGGGTGACGCCATTGCTGTTTCACACAACTTTATTCAAACAGCTCCTATGAGCAAAGCACGACTAAGGCACTCCATTGGCTGAATTTTTGCTCCCATCTTCGCCAAAGGTTTATGCGTAGCTTCAGTGAACATTTACTTTTACAACTAAATGACGTATTTTTTTTAACCTATTATTTTAATCTTACTTACTTTAATTTTGTAAAATTGATTTTCCTCTTTTTTTTTTAACTTACTTGAGGCTGCCAGTTGCTTGAATTCAGGATAACAGGAATTTTACTGTATATGACAATAAGGAAACTTGAAAGCTGAATGTGGGGGAAGGGGGGAATGCCAATGTGGGGAGAGTTACATGGGTTGGAGTGGGTGCTTATTGGTCAGCGTAACTTCGGGTGAGCTGAAGAGTTTGTTTCCATGATGTTTGACTCTATGATTAACATGTATAGTTTGATATGAATACCTTGAAAATGTCTCAGTAGAGCAGGGGATGGCACGGGTGTTGACATGAGAAAGCAGAGGGTGAAGTGCTGCAAATTATGGACCTGCAGAGGGAGGCGATGGGAATTCAACATTTTCACAAACGGAGGAGTTACCAGGCTAAGGTAACATGCAGTGCAGTGCCTTCAAGGTCATGGGAGAAGATATAGTACAGGACTGGGAGTTAAAGATGACAAGAGGTGCTGCAGGGAGAGTCTGAGTAACCGGCCATCTCAACGTCACCACACAGCACACGTCAGTATTAATCAGAGTTCAGGATGGATTTATTAAAACCGTGTCCAACTGGAATTTTTAAACGGTCGTGGGGAATGTTGATCAGCATATTTGACCAAGAGTCACAGGGCAGACCGATCAACAAATTAAATCCCTGGGATTCCAAAGGCAGTTTGCATTGGATTAAAATTGATTTAACAAAGAGAGTGAAGAATAATGTTAATAGTTTTAGTGACCCTAGGATTATATACCATAAGGGTCAATAATGGTAGAGTTTATTATCATACACAAGAGTACAATATAAAGATGTACTGAGATTCTTGATAAAGGGTCCCAACCTGACTGATTATTTCTACCCACAGATACTATCTGACCTGTTGGATTTCTCTGGTAACTCTTTGTCTACTTAAGATTCAGCAGCTTTTGTGTTTCTCCATTGAAACTTGCTTGCTGCAGCCACACTGGTGAATAATGTGTAAATTAAATTGCTGCATGAGAGAAAAAATAAGATTAAAGATAAAAGGATAGATAAAAATTCACTGTTGCAGTTAGTGCAAGAAAAAGTGATATTTCAATTGTGCAGACAGATTTTTTGGTCTTGATGTAGAGTTAGGGTAGTATGAGGCTGTTTAAGAGCCTGATAGCTGTCAGGGGAAAAAACTATTCTTGAATGGTGAGGTGCTGGACCAGGAGCCTTTTGTCTGGTGCTAAGTGCCTTGCCTTTGTGGGTTTTTTTAGATTTAGAGATACATCACAGTAACAGGCCCTTCCAGACCACAGACCCAAGCCATCCTAAAACACTAATTAAACTTTAAACCTCGTACATCTTTGGAGGTGGTAGAAAACTGAAGCACCCAGTGGAAACATATGCAGACATAGGATGAATCCAGAGTACTGGATTCAAACCAGGGTCATTGGTGATTGTAATAATGTTGTGCTAATCATTTCATGATATCTCTTAAAAATTGAACTTGAATGTAGGGGCCATCTTTAGGAGATTTGGAGATGACAGTGTTGTTTGGGTTCGTGTGGATCCCATAGGTTAAGAGCTATACCAAAATTGAGGTACAAAGCACACATTTATTTTGGGGATGCAAACAGGACAACAGGGTCAACATGGTAGGCAAACCTATACACACATGCACACACAGTACACAACTGGTAAATGTCCACTTTGGATAACAAGGGAGGAACTGGCAGAAGAATGGGGGAAATTACAAGAACACACACATTCCACAGTTAGGATCAACGTGACACTATATGCCCCCACCCCTTGACCGGTATGACATGGCTCTTGCCACCTAACCTCGAGACTCACCCCAACCCAGTGTGAAAGGTGCTACTTATCTGCCACGAGGAGTCCAAAGAGGCAGAACAAAGGGGCACATTATCCTTTATAGTTCTGCAGGCAGTACTGGGGGTGGTGGGGGGGGAGGGGGGAGTCACTCAGGGCAGTCTGGGCCCCGTTGGCTGCTGTGGCTAATGGCTCGAAGCCAAGTGCAGGGGCTCAGCAGGGGTCAGCAGAGGTGATTCACCTGGGCCATTTGGGTGAAGGTCAGGGCTGAGTCTGGGCAGGCTACTGCATCTGGTGATTTAGGTGGGCCAATCGCAAGGGTCACCTTAATGGCTTGGGTGAGACTTTGATCTTGGTTGGCGGGCAGTGTGTCCTCTGAACAGGAGCACAGCAGCGCCACCAGGTGGTGGATGCTGCCTGTCCATTATAGACAGCAAACTTCTCAGCTCTTCAGTACAGCACAGAGGTCATGACTGTGTTGGTGAATGGAACAGCAGGATCTAATGTTCAGGGACACTCAGTAATACCATGTGCAGGCTCCTTTTGTGGCCACAGTGATGACAAAGAAAGATGAGAGTGAAGACATTCACATCAAGGGATGCTGCTGTTTTTGAGTGTTTTGTGAAAATTCTCTACTTCCCACCCAGCCCTCAACCATTCAATCCTATTGCATCCCCATTTCCCAGCTGGATTCTGCCCCCCACTTCCTCTTCAGTTCCATCTGCTCTCTCTTTCTACCACCACTCTTACCTTTTCTTCTTCTCACCTCCCAGCACTAATATTTGTCTCAACTTGCACAGGCCCCTGCCCAACCCCTCCCACTCGGTCTGCATCACACTCGCTACCTCCTCTCCCCACTCTTGGTCCTGAGGAAGGGTTCTAACCGGAATCACCAACTGTTCTGTTTCTCTCACTGATGTTGCTTGTCCTATTGATTTCCTCCAGCAGATGGTGTTTGGCTTCAGAGCCCAATATCTGCAGTCTCCTGGGTGCCTCCAGTTTATCACTCCGCTGCCATTTCTCTTCAAGGCGTGCCAACTTTAAAGAGTTTTTCCTCTCTTCAACGGGACTTCTGGGACTCCTTCTCTCTCTATTCCCCCTCTGTTTGTCCTGTTCTCCAACCACACCCTGATCCAGACTTGCTCTGAGGGCCACATGTCCTTCCTCAACTCTTGTCCTCACTGCTGTCTAGTCCCAAGTTGTTGCCAGCTCTGTTTCCAGGCCTCTCTGTCCAGCAACAGCAAGGTTCTCAGGTTGATTCAAGTCGCCTGCACTCCCAGTGGTTCTCCCACACTGTACCACCTCAGCCATGATGCGATACCAAATGTGTCCTGGACCACGTTTCTTCTTAGTCCTCCACCTCACCCACTCCTTCAACCAGTATCTCTTCATGATTCCAACCTCCACAGAAGTGCAGAACTTCCACCCAACAGTCTCCCTGCTCTCAGGCCTGGTTCCTCAGACTCTGCCCAGATCTCTTTGCTTTCCCTCCCCACTTGAGGCTCCTGATCCTCTGCTGCTCTACTTCACTGCCCCTAGTGGCCCACATGTTAAAAAAAACATAGAAACAAAGAAGATAGGAGCAGGAGTAGGTCATTCGACCCTTCAAGCCTGCTCCGCCATTCAACGAGATCATGGATGATCTTAAAGTTCAATACCCCGTCCCCGCCTTCTCTCCGTAACCTTTAATACCCTTATACTGAAGAAATAGATCTAATTCCCTCTTAAATATATTTAATGAACCTGTCTCTACTGCCCTCTGTGGCAATGAATTCCACAGATACACCACCCTCTGGGTAAAGAAATTCCTCCTCATCTCGGTCCTAAATGGTTTGCCTATTATCCTCAAACCATGGCCCCGGGTTCTGGATTTTCCCATCATTGGAAACATCCCATCTGCATCCATTCTGTCCAGTCCTGCCAGAATTTTATATGTCTCTATGAGATCCCCTCTCAATCTTCTAAACTCCAGCGAGTACAATCCCAATTTGCGCAATCTTTCCTCATAAGTAATTCCTGCCATTCCAGGTATCAGCCTGGTGAATCGCCTCTGCACTCCCTCCATTGCAAGAACATCCTTCCTTAGATAAGGTGACCAAAACTGCACACAATACTCCAGGTGGGGTCTCACAAGGGCCCTGTACAGCTGCAGTAAGGTATCCTTGTTCCTATACTCAAACCCTCTTGATATGAAGGCCAACATACCATTTGCCTTTTTAACCGCCTGCTGTACCTGCATGCTCGCCTTCAGAGACTGATGTACAAGTACCCCTAGGTCTCTCTGCACTTCCCCATCTCTTAATCTATTGCCATTCAAATAGTAATCTGCCCTCCGGTTTGTATTACCAAAATGGATAACCTCACATATATCCACATTGTAGTGCATTTGCCCAGTCCCTCAATTTATCCAAATCACACTGGAGCTTCCTGACCCCCTCTTCTGTGCACACAACCTCTCCTAGCTTAGTGTCATCTGCAAATTTGGAGATATTACATCCAATCCCCTCATCCAGATCATTAATGTAAATTGTGAACAGCTGGGGTCCCAGTACAGATCCCTGTGGCACCCCACTGGTCACCGCCTGCCACTCAGAAAACGAGCCATTTATCCCAACTCTCTGTCTTCTACCTGCCAGCCAGTTCTCAATCCATATCAATACTTTGCCCCCAATCCCATGAGCCTTGATTTTGGAAGCCAGTCGTTTATGCGGGACCTTATCGAAGGCCTTTTGGAAGTCCAGGTACACCACATCCACTGGCTCTCCCCCATCTATTTTACCTCTCACCATCTCAAAGAATTCCAATAGATTTGTCAAGCACGATTTACCTTTTGTAAATCCATGTTGACTCCGTCCGATCCCTTCTCTGCTAGTCATATGCTCTGCTATTACATCCTTAATAATGGACTCCATCATTTTGCCCACTACTGATGTAAGGCTCACCGGCCGATAATTCCCCGCTTTTTCTCTACCTACCTTTTTAAATAGTGGGGTAACATTAGCTACCCTCCAATCCATGGGCACTGATCCTGAGTCTATCGAGTTCTGGAAAATAATTCTTAAAGCATCTGCTATCTGAATGGCCATCTCCTTGAGTACCCTAGGATGTAGATTATCAGGCCCTTGGGATTTATCTGCCTTCAATCCCATCAATTTCCCCAAGACTATGTCCTTAGAGATACTGATTTCTTTCAGTTCCTCCCTTGCATTAGTCTCTATGTTTCCCAACATCCTTGGGAGGTTATTTGTATCCTCTCTTGTAAAAACAGAACTAAAGTAAGAATTTAATTGGTCTGCCATTTCCTTATTCCCCATTATATATTCCCCTGATTCCGACTGCAAAGGACCTACTCTGGATTTCACCAATCTTTTCCTCTTGACATATTTATAAAAGCTTTTGCAGTTGGTTTTTATATTTGCCGCAAGCTTACTTTCGTAATTTACTTTTGCTTTCTTGATTAATCCCTTTGTCCTCCTTTGCTGCATCTTGAACTGCTCCCAGTCTTTGGTTGCGGTACTTTTTTTGGCCAATTGATATGCTCTCTCTTTGGACCCAATGCTGTCTCTAATTTCCCTTGTTATCCACGGTTGAGTCACCTTTTTTGGTTTATTTTTATGCCAAACCGGTATAAACGATTTTTGCAATTTCTCCATTAGATCTGTGAATGCTTTCCATTGTCTATCCACAGTCAACTCCCCCATAAACACCACCCAATCAATCTTACTCAACTCCCGTCTCATACCATCATAATTCCCTTTATTTAAATTCAGGACCTTAGTCTCGGTTTTAATTTCATCACTCTCCATGTTGAGTGAGAATTCGATCATATTGTGATCGCTCCTACCCAAAAGGCCTCGCACAACAAGATTGCTGATTAGCCCCTTATCATTGTATAATACCCAATCTAAAATGGCCTGCTCCCGAGTTGGTTCCTCAACATATTGGTCTAGATAACCGTCCCGTAAACATTCAAGGAATTCCTCCTCCTCAGTATTTTTACCAATTTGACTAGTCCAATCTATATGCAAATTAAAGTCTCCCATGATGACAGCTGTTCCCTTATTGCACGCTTTTCTAATTTCTCTTTAAATGCCTTCCCTCATCTCTACACTACTATTTGGAGGCCTATATACCACCCCCACTAACATTTTCCGCCCCTTGCTATTCCAGCTTTTGCCAGCTATTGCCAGCTTTGTCTCCTCCTTCTGCCACCACGCTTCACTATACTGTCCCACCACCATACTCTCTCCTGACCTCACATCCCATCCCCAACAGAGGGACACACTGTGCATCATCATACACCTTAACTGGTCTGCTTGAAGAGCTACACTGATGAATGGGGCTACCATGGTCTCTGTACATCACAAACAGTCAACACTGTTGGTATGAGAGGATAATGATATTCATTCAGTTACCAGTTACTGAACAACAATGATGAATACTTAATGGGAACATGGCTTTAAGAAAAATAGAGGGTTCAAGTACAATTTCAAGTTCAAGTTCTGGTTGTACATGTGCACACACATACACACAATACATAGCACATAAGTATCACATAAATGTGGATAGGCTTTTTCAATTAAGAAAGGGGGAGATTCAAACTAGAGGACATGGTTTAAGATTGAAGGGGGAAAATTATAAGGGGATCATGAGGGGAAATTTCTTTACGCAGAGGGTGGTGGGGATGTGGAATGAGCTTCCGGCAGACGTGGTCGAGGCAGAATCATTGGTTACATTTAAGGAAAGACTGGATCGTTACATGGATAGGAGGGGACTAGAGGGGTATGGACCGGGTGCTGGTCAGTGGGACTAGGAGGGTGGGGATTTGCTACGGCATGGACTAGTAGGGCCGAACTGGCCTGTTCTGTGCTGTAAGTGGTTATATGGTTATATGGTTATATACATAAAGACATAATTTAAAAGCATATTTTGGAATGATTTACCTAGTTACAGAATACTGCTCATTAATCTCACAGCTTGCAGGAAGAAGCTATTTCCCAGCTTAGCAGTCCTGATTTTAATGCTCTTGTACCTCCTTCTTGATGGCAGTGGGTCAAATATCTGGAGTGCTGGATAGAAAGGGTCTTCTATAACCCTTCAAGCCCAATATAAGAAAGGGAGACAACAGTGATCTTCTTGCCTGTTCAAATGATCTTCTATATTAACTTCCAGTCTGCTGCATTGCAGCCACCATATCACATTGAGGCATCTAGACAGGGTGCTCCTGTAAAATGTTGTTAAGGTGGGGGCGGCCTTGCCCTCCTCATTCTCTTTAGGATGTGTAGGTGCACCTTCCTGGATAATGAGGAGGTGTTGTGGGTCCAGGATAGGTTATCCTTTATATGCACACCAAGGAACTTTGTACTCTGCACTCTTTCATTGAGAAGGCACATTGATTTGTAATGGAAAATGGTCAACCTTCATCCTCCTGAAGTTGACAATCATCTTCTTTGTCTTGTCTGCATTGAGACTCAGGTTACCTTTCTAGCACCATTTTATGAACCACCCAACCATCTCTCTGTTATCATCATCATGGGCATTAGATTGCTGTGGAGTAAGTTTCCATAGGCCGGCATAACATTGTGGGCTGAAGGGCTGGTACTCTGCTGGAATGTTCTGTGTCATTATTCTGTCAGCCAAACATGGCTTTCTTTTGAGTGATAGTTTTGATGAGAAAAAGCACAGAAACAGGCCATTTGGCCCAGGGATTCACTAGAAGTGTGCTGTACTGACGACTGGTCCTGCCTCCCAGCTCTTCCCCCTGGGGCCTGTATATAACCCTGGTTTCCTGCCTAAACCCAGAACCCCTCTGAAGCCTGTTTGTGAACCCTACCTGTGTTGTAGGCTAATAAAATTGTTTGTTCTCCCTCCAGTCGAGTGTGAGCTTTTATCTACGCTACAATTTTATTAGCTTATGAACAAGGATGGAGGCATTACTCAAGCCCAGTATACTAATAATAGTAATAGACCGCCAGTCCCCCGACACAGCTGAGGAGTTTGCATATTGGGTAGACTGCTTCCAGGCCTACCTGAATGTGACCAAGGACGTCTTCCATACAGACGAGCTCCAGTGGTCGACACTCATCTCAAGGGTAGGGATGAAGGGGTACGCAGTTGTCCAAGACTGCCCGACAAACAAGGCCGCCATCGAGGTGCTGAAGGCCCGCTACATGAAGGCCCCGAACGAGGTCCTAGCGAGGCACTAGCTCGCCCTACACCAATGGCCTAGAAAGTCGATTGATGACTAACTGCTGGATCTGCGGATGCTGGCTAAGAAGTGCAGGTATGAGGCCACTTTGGGTCGTGTCCGGGAAGATGAGCAGATCCAGGACACTCTAGTCGCGGGGGTGTGCTCGAGGTATGTGAGGCAGCAACTGCTCGAGTTGGGAAGGAAGGACTGTACTGACAATAACCACACCAGCAGTGCAAGTCTAAGACAGCTTTAATAAACTAATATGTACACTAAGAGGTCTTGTCTCTCTGCAAGACAAACCAGGAAGGCTAGACTGTAGCTCTGGACTGCTTTATATACAAGGTCACCGGGATGACCCCTGGTGACCTAGTGGTGTAATTACATATCACCACAAGGACCTCGCTAGCCACGTCAAGCTGGTCAAATCACTGGAACAGGCCAGTCTCGAGAACGATGACCTTGAGGCCAGTGGACTCGTGCCCTCAGGTGAGCACATCCAAGGACTAGCTACTCCCCTCTCACGGCTGCCACTTCCCAAGACCGGGAGTGCTTTATCTGTGGCAAGGGACAGCACCCCCGTACCCGCTTCCCGGTCAAAGACTTGGCGTGCTCCAGCTGTGGGAAGAAGGGACATTGGGCAAGGGTCTGCCACACGAAGGGAGGTCCGAGGAAGTCCATGGCCTGACTGCCCCTGGATCTGATTCCAGCCCCAAGCCATCTGCCCCAGACTCGCCTGAGATCACCTGCTGTGCAACCTGCCACCTATGGAAATGGTGCAAAAAGACTCAATGGCCATCTTGCAGCGATCTGATTTCAGTGCCATCATTATCAGAGGAGGAGGAAGGAGGGCGTCCATCTTGCCACGCCACGAAGTCGGCACCATCTCACCTGCACAGGTCGACTCAAGATGGATGGGGCCACTCGAGGGAAAAACACGGTGTCTCCGGCGACCTGGCATCACTGGTCCTCGACCAGAATAGACCTCACCAGCTCAGCAACTTGATGGTGATGGTGAAGGTAAATGGATATTTGACAAAGGCTCCGATTGACACAGGCTCCATGGAAAGTTTTGTAGACTCACGGACTGTGCAAAAATATAACTTAAAAATGTACCAGTCTAATTACCAAATCTTCCTAGCATCCTGGTCCCATTCAGTGCATGTACAGAAACATTGTATAGTTCATCTGTCATTTGAAGGGGGGGAATTTTGTAAATTTCACATGTACATTTTAGATGAATTGTTTGCTCCAGTATTGTTGGATCTGGACTTCCTGTGCCACCTTAAAAGTGTGACCTTGGAGTTTTCTGGTCCCCTTCCCATGGTAACGGTTCGGAACGGTGGGCCCTCAAAACCAGGTTCCACATGCAGCCTCTCCATGCTGAACATCGACCACCCCCACCCCCGTTCCCAAACCTGTCTGCCGACTGTAAGCCCATCACCACCAAAAGCAGGAGGTTCAGTGCGGCAGACAGGCAGTTTATAAAGACCTGCTGGAGGAGGGGATCATCGAACCTAGCACCAGCCTGTGGAGAGCACAAGTGGTGGTTGTAAAAGGGGAAAACAAGTACAGGTTAGTGATTGACTATAGCCAAACAATTAACAGATACACACTTTTGGACACATACCCCACATTTCGGATATGGTGAACAATAGTGCGCAGTATCTGATCTATTCGACTGCCTATCACCAGCTGCCAATCTGTTCCGAGGACCCATCCATAAACAGCATTTGAGGCTAATGATCGACTCTATCAGTTCTGGAGGGTCCCTTTCGGTATTACCAATGGGGTGTCTATTTTCCAGCGGCAGATGCAGGATGGTGGACGAGTATGGGTTGAAGGCTATCTTCCCCTACCTCGACAATGCCACCATCTGTGGCCACACCGTGGAAGGCCATGATGCCAATCTTCAGAGCTTTTTCCATGTGGCGAGAGCCATGAATCTCACTTACAATTCTGACAAGTGTGTATTCAGGACTACGCAACTAGCTATTCTTGGCTACGTGGTGGAGAATGGCGTCATTGGCCCCGACCCTGATAGGATGCACCCCCTGTTAGAGCTTCCCCTCCCTGGAACCACAAAGGCTTTGAGGAAGATGCCTGGGGTTTATCTCATATTACATCCAGTGGGTCCCTCAATACACCGACAAGGTTTGGCCCCTCTTAAAGCTCACCATTTTCCCCCTTTCGTCTGAAGCCCAGACGGCTTTTAATTATCCCCCGAAGTTACATTGTGAAAGCCGCCATGCATGTGGTGGAAGAGAATGTACCTTTCCAAGTGGAAAGTGGCACTTCGGACATAGCCCTGGCTACTAATCAGGAGGGCAGGCTGGTTGCCTTTTTCTCGCCGATGTTTCAAGGCCACAAGCTTTGGAACCTGTCTGTGGAAAAGGAGGCTCAGACTATTGTAGAAGCCATAAAGCACTGGAGGCACTACCTGGCTGGTAGAAGATTTATGTTCCTCATGGACCAGTGCTCTGTTGCATTCATGTTCAGCAATGCCAAGTGGGGAAAAAATCAAGAATGACAAAATTGCTAGGTGGAGGATTGAACTCTCCACCTACAGTTTTGACATCACCTACTGACCAGGGGCCCTTTTTGGCACTCCAGATGCCTTGTCCAGGGGATGCTGTGCCTCTGCACACACTGGTCAACTGCGGACCATACACAATGAGCTCTGCCATCCAAGGGTCACCTGCATGGCTCATTTTGTCAAGTCCTGCAACTTGCCCTCCTCAATAAAAGACATCAGGGAAATGACCAGATCTGTGTTCAGTTCAAGCTTTTTTTGCCCTGCGAAAGCACACCTGATTAAATCATTCAGGCGCTTTGAGTGGCTCAGCATCAATTTTAAGGGACATCTCCCCTCCACGAATGAGAACATTTACTTTCTCTTGGACATCGATGAGTATTCCCACTTCCCGTTTGCCATTCCGTGCCCAGACACCTCCATCCGTCCGTTATGAAGGCCCTAGACTCCATTTTCACCCTGTTCGGGTATCCCAGCTATATTCATAGCGACCAGGGCTCAGCCTTCATGAGCGACGAGCTGCGTCAGTGCCTGCTGGTAAGGGGCATTGCATCCAGCAGGACTATCAGTTACAACCCCTGGGGGAACGGGCAGGTTGAAAAAGAGAATGCCATGATCTGGAAGGCTGTCAAACTTGCCCAGAAGCAAAAAGGCCTTCCAGGCTCATGCTGGCAGGATGTCCTCCCCATCTCGTTCCACTCAATCTGGTCGCTACTCTACACTGCGATCAATGCTACTCCTCATGAGCTCATGTTTACATTCGACAGAAGGTCAGCATTAGGGACTGCACTCCTAGCCTGGCTCACTCGTCCTGGTCCAGTCCTTCTCAAGAAGCTTGTGAGGAGAAGCAAGATTGACCCCCTGGTGAAAAGGGTGAAATTGATCCATCCTAACCCCACGTACGCTGACGTGGAGTACCCGGATGGCAGGGAGGACAGTCTCCATCAGGGACCTGGCACCCACTGGATCCGTTGCCTCAGGTGCCCCACAAGCTACCGAGCTTTTTCTCCCCACCTCTGCTCAGGCCCTCAGGGGACCCGGTTCAGGAGGAGAGTGAACCCCCCCCCCTTTCTATCGTCAAGATGGAGCCCCAGCCCACTACCCTTCTATCACAGATGGACCAGGAGACTCAAGGAGCCCAAGACCCCCCCGTTGCTAGCGCTCCACCAGGATCTCCAGACCCCCGGACTGTCTGAATCTGTGAATCTGTAAATAGTATTATAAATATTTCTCTTCTGTGTCTATTACCGGTTTCTGATCCTTGTTCTCTTCATCCACAGACCCTGAATTCTGAAGGAAGTGGTGAATGTAGTGAACTGGGATTCACTAGATGGGTGCTGTACTGACAACTGGTCCCAATATGGTCACAAAGAGAACATGCAAACTCGACAGGTTAGGATGGAATCCAGGTCATTTGAGCTGTGTGGCAGCATCTCTGTTGGATGTGCCATGGTGCAATTGTTTTCTTTATATATAGAAAATGACTAATTTTATTGCAACAATCTGGTGCATTGCTCATGTCATGGTGAGAGAGGACAGTGGGTGTTTATCAGGACAGAAATAATTAACCAGCTACATCCTTTAGATATGTCTGTCACTCAAAAGACATGAAACCCTGCCCCAGCTAAACACACAGCTGTTAGTGACAGTGAAATTCACTTTATAATTTATTAGATCAAGCAGCGTCCTTCAAAGAGAATGAGGGGTGATCTCATCGACCTGTACAAATTCATGAGAGGAATAGATCGGGTGAAGACAGAGAGTCTTTTGATCAGAGTCGGGGGATTATTAACCAGAGAACATAGGTTTAAGATGAGGGGGGGGGGAGAGACTTAACAGGAACCCAAGGGGTAAATTATTTACACACTGGGTGGTGGGTGTATGGAATGAGCTGCTGGAGGAGGTGGTTGAAGCAGGTGTTATTGCAATATTTAAAGAAACATTGGGACAGATACATGGATAAGATGGGTTTTATATGGGCCAAATGCAGGCACGTGGGATGAGGGAGGAGCTGCATGGTTCATGTAGTGGTTAGCACAATGCCTTTACAGCGCCAGCGATCGGGACCGGGGTTCAAATCCTAAGCTGTCTGTAAGGAGTTTGTACATTCTCCCCATGTCTGCGTGGGTTTTCCCCAGGGGCTCCAGTTTCCTCCCACCTTTCAAAAACGTACGAGGGGTGCAGATTAATTGGATGTAAATTTGGCAGCATGGACTCCTGGGTTGAAGTGGCCTGTTACTGTGGTGGATCTATAAAAAAACTCGGTCAATGTGGACAAGTTGGGGTGAAGGGCTTGATCCACTTCAATGAGTTGAAGTACAGAACCCCAAAGGAAGGCCAAAGAAGGAAAAAACTGGCATTTCTACAGCAAATCTCACATTTTTCTGCAGATGTTTCAGTATATTTTGCCGGCAATGGAATATCTTTCATGTGTAGTCACTGCCACAGTAAAGGTTCACTTACCATCAGGGGTGCAACAGCATGAGGTCGTAAATGAGTCAGATAATTCTTCAAAGAGGGAAGAGATACATTTCTATGCATCAATGATTATGAGGAGGAGGCAATAAAATGGTGTTGAGATCAAGAATAGCCACCTCGTATTAAATAGCGGAGAAGGTTTGATGAGCTGAAGGGGCTAGATCTACATCTAATTACTTAATTTTTGTTCAAAGCACCTCAGTAACCTGAGCTGAGATTGAGCAAAGTTGTGATTAGGTTGTGTAGGTGTTTCATCAGTTAATGGATCAAAAGGTACAGATGGACAGGTTGGGAAGGAACTGACTCATTAATTGCACAAGCTCAGAGCTATCAGAGTTCTTCATGGTGCAGTTAAGTGAGAGCTGACTGTGCAGAAATTGTCTGGTAATTTTTAAAAACATTTTATTGATTGTAAAATGCTTTGGGCCACACTGAGAGCATGAAATTCACTGGAAAAATCCAAACTTTTTGTTTGAAATATTCACTTTGAGTTGAAATGAATCCATTTATTTATTGTCACTTTTACTTGGATACAGTGAAAAGCTTTGTTTATGTGCTATCCAGACAAGTCAACTCATACTTAGCACAGAAGGTAGTGCAATAATAAAAGTGCAGGTTATGGTACAGCAATGTCAATGTGTGTAGAGAAAGGTACAGTGAAGAAATAGGAGGGCAGCATCTTTTTTTTTTACCAGAGGGAGCTCCATTCAAGAGTCTGATAACAGCAAGAAAGAAACTGTCTTTAAATCTGGAGGTTGTTTTCAAGCTCATGTATTGACTACCTGATGGAAGGAGAGAGAGAAGAGAATGTGATCTAGATGCCATGGGCCCTTTAGTATGCCAGGAGTTTTCACAAAACTGGGAGGTATGGACAGATTCGATGGAGAGTTGAGATGGGGAGTGTGTGTATGATGGCCTGAGGCACCTTCACAACTCTCTGCAGTTTCTTGTGGTCTCGAGCAGAAAAATTCCAGCACCAATCTGTGATGAATCCTAGCAGCATCATGGGACATCTATAAAAAACAACGAGACCTCGGGGACATACCCTAAGGCTTTTGGGGAAGTCGGTTGATGGCCATGCTGTCTTGGATGTAACATCCATGTGGTTGGACCAGATGGGTTGTTGGTAATACTTGAAGCTCTTCACCATCTCCAGCTCAGTACTCTAGATACAGAAAGGGGTGTGTCTGAAAGTGATGGCCAGTTTCATCGTTTTGCTTACATTAAGAGAGAGGTTGCTGTCCTGACATGTCTCTAGACTCGCTATCTCATTTCTGTTGTAGTTTTAGATCTGGTCTATGACAGCAGTTTCATCTCCAAATTTGGAGATGGAGATAGAGGAGTATTTGGCCTTACTGTCATGAGTGTACATGTGTGCAGCAAGTATGTGTGTTGGCAGCCTTGCAGGGGTCAGTGTAAAGGATTATCATGGAGGAGATGTTACCAATCCTCACTACTTATGCTCTGCATGTCAGGAAATCGAAGACCCAGCAGATTAGAAGTTTGCTGCTACTTATATCTTAGAATTTGGAGATGAGATTGTTTGGGACAGTGCTGTAGGAGAGCAGAGCTATTGTCAACAAGTAGGAATCTGATGTCTTTGTTGTCCAGGCATCCCAGGTGAAGTGCTCATTTTTTAGGTGCTGGAGCTCGCCAAAATCGGCAACGAGGACGTCTCGCTAGACCTGGCCTTGGTGGCCACCATGTTGTATTTGGTGTCTATAATTGAGAGTGATGTGTAATATAACAAATATCACACAGTTGCACTCACTAATTATCATAAACTATAATTATCAACAAGTAAAGACCATCTTCCTTATCACTTTCACATTTCAAATAAACTACTGAGGCTGTCTTAATGCTCAGGCTTGTCGATTCATCAATGAGAACAGAAAGTTTGCCATTTATCTGCTAGATAAATGCTGGCAAGTTTTCATTTTCATATTAATGGTGATGTGATTAATTATCTCTGTAGCACTGATGCAGGAATGCAGTCCAATTCCAATGTCATGCTATTTTTGTTTTTAAGTTCTGGTAAGCCAAAGTGATCAAAGTATGTCTGTCATTCTAAATAATATGAACAACAACAAACTGAATTCCTTGCACTCTGCGACTCCCCCCCCCCCCCACCCACCCCCCAACCCCCTGCTCTCTACCCACTCCGCTGAATATTTTCTACTTGGCTCATTTAACCACCTGTGATGAAACACTATTGTGAATGTAAATGAGATGACCTTTTCTGTTTGACCCTGCTCTTACTGGCTGGCTTGTGACTCCTCCCCTTTATCCCCCATAAAGGCTATCATGCCACAACCCTTCCCCCAGTCGGGCCTGGGTCAGTGTGAGCCAGAAACACAAGAATGCCTTCAGTTCCAGAAACTTCAGTCTTTGCATAATTGATTGTGCATCAGCACCTTCCTGTAGAATCTGCTTCTCAATACTTTTGGAGTGACCCAAATCTCAACCTACCAGATGATTTTTTTTTTCTGAAGAAACACCTCTCTCTCCTTTGACCTCCCTCAACATCTCCTGTTCCTCCACTGGACTCACCCAATGTAGGCCTGGACCCTGGACCCAGCCAGTGCAGCCCTGGTCCTGGCCAGTGTATCCTTCACCCTCCGCATGCCCCATAGTTTTGACCAGAACCGGTGGTCCCTGCTATTTGGATACTGTGCACCGATGCTCGGACTGGAAGAGTGCAGGCTCAAGGAGATAGCATCTGCTATGGACTTTTTGCGATGGTGGGCAAATTGTAGAGCTTGCCTGGGAGGCTAGAGTTAATATTAGCCATAGTGAAGCATTTCATAATGATGGATGTCAAAGACACTGAGTGATATCAACTTGTTTTGCTCTTTTAGTAGTGGAGTTCTTGTAGGAGGTGGCAACTTCAGCTTGTTGCAGGAAGAGATTAAAGATGCTCTTGAATACTCCTATCAGCTGGTTTACTCAGTTCTTAGGACATGCTCAGGGACTCAATCCAGATCATTTATTTTCATGGGTTCACTTTTAGGATCCTGGATTCGACATTGGCTTTACAGGAGAAGCTATAGAGAGGTCATGGATGATTTCCTCTCATACTGGAGGCCTGTGACTAGTGATGTGCCTCAGAGATCAGTGCTGGGACCATTGTTGTTTGTTATCTATATCAATGATCTGGATGATAATGTGGTAAATTGGATCAGCAAGTTTGCAAGTGTCAGTAAGATCGGAGGTGTTGTGGACAGCAAAGAAGGTTTTCAAAGCTTGCAGAGGGATCTGGATCTGGACCAGCTGGAAAAATGTGCTGCAAAATGGCCGATGGAATTTAATGCAGAAAAGTGTAAGGTGTTGCACTTTGAAAGGACAGACATCCATGCTAAATGGTACTGCACTGAGGAGCATGGCAGATCAAAGAAATCTGGGGATACAGATACATGATTATTAACAGTGGCATCACAGGTAAGTAGAGTTGTAAAGAGAGCTTTTGGAACATTGGCCTTCATAAATTAAATATTGAGCAGAAGAGTTGGGATGTTATGGTAAAACTGTACAGTACATTGGTGAGGCCAAATTTGGAGTATTGTGTGCAGATCTGGTGACCTATCTATGGGAAAGATATCAACAAGATTGAAAGAGTGCAGAGAAGATTTACTAGGATGTTACCAGATCTTGAGGGACTGAGTTACAGGGAAAGGATTGGACTTTCTTTCCTGGAATGTAGAAGAATGAGGGGGAAAGTGATACCTGTAGAGGTATACAAAATTATGGGAGGCATAGGTAGAGTAGATGCAAGTAGTTATTTTACCCACTGAAATTAGATGAGATACAAACCAGAGAGTGAAAGGGGAGAAGTTTATGGGGAACTACTTTACACAGAGAATCATGGGAGTGTGAATGTGGGCTTAATTTTAACATGTAAGAAACATTTGGACAAGTACATGGATAGAAGTATGGAGGGATGTGGATTGGGTGCAGGTCAGTGAGATTAGGCAGAAGAATAATTTGGCATAGCCTAGATAGGACAAATGGACTGTTTCTGTGCTGTAATGTTCTATGGTTCATTCAGGAAAACCAGTTGGATGTCTGCAGTGCAGACATGTTGACTCACTGACCTCTTCAAAGCAGACATCGAATGCATTGAGTGACATGGGATATGCTGTAGCCTGTGTTTCTTCCTGCCTTTACTGTGAGAGTCTGCACATCTTGCCACAATCAATAAGTATCTGCAAGTTTCATCTGGGATTCAGACTTAGTCTGCCATTACCACTTGGCATTCCTGACAATTTTGCAGAGGTTATACCTGGATTTAAGGATTCACTGTTTCTGATGCCTGCCAAAATGTTTGGAATGTCTCCCACAGACGAGGTTTGAAAATGAGTCACATTTTTGCTCAGTGTTTGGTATGGATCCAGACTCCCTGTTTAGTTGTGTATAAACAGATATGATGACTGTCTGTGCTTGTTAATATCACTTGCCATTCCACAAAAAATTCTGAAGTTAGGCAAAAGCAATGTTCAAGGATGCTACTGCGGATGTAACTCTGATGCTGTTTTAAAGCAATGCAACACCATCAGCCACATTAGAAAATGATGTGTGGAAAATTGTGAGAATATAATTTTAGTCTGGAGAAGGGTTCATTGGTTCCACGTCCTGAATACTTTGGAATTGTGTAAGAAACTACATTCAGGATCCAATACCCAACAATTCCAATGGAGCAAACATGCTGAGATGCTAGAACATCCACAGATTTGGGCAATCCAGCAACATCTGTTCAGTCACAGCCTGATCCTGATGTTGAGGATTTGGAGAGAGGAGTTAGGATGGGTATGGGGTGAACTAGTGTGATAATGGTAACTAATGTTTATTTTTCTTTGCAGGCTGGACTGCTTCTTGGAGTTGATGTAATCTTGAGAAGAAAAAATTAATTTCTGCAACTCAATCCTTGACTTATTCATCATCAGACCTCAATCAGTGCAGATTGGCAACATCAGCCTCCACACTGCCCATCAACACAGGGCCACCATAAGGCTGCATGCTTAGTCCCCTGCTCTGCATATTGCACGCCCATGACTGTGAAGCCAAGTTTGGCCCCAATTCTGCAAACTCACAGATGACAACACCATTGTTGGACAAATAACAGGAAATGTAAAATATGGGGTGAACTGATGCCAGAACAACAATCTTGCTCTTAAGGTCACCAAGACCAAAGAGCTTATCATTGATTTTAGAGGCTGTCTACAATGATGGGGCAGAGGTGGTGAGGGTTAGAACCTTCAAGTTCCTGAGAGTCTAAAAATCAGAAGATGTCTCCTGGAGCCAGCACATCAAGGCTTCTGTGAAGAAGGCACATCAGCACCTTTACTTTCTAGAAAGTTTGAGGAGATTTGGTACATTGTCAAATACCCTATCAAATTTCTACAGGTACACAGTGGAAAATATAAGAGCTAGCTGCATCACAACCTTGTTTGGCAATACAAGTGCCCAGGAATGCAGAAGGTAGCAAACATAGCCAGGTCCATCAGAGGCTCTAACCTCCCATCAATTGAAGACATCAATGTGAGGCACTGTCTCAAGTAGACAGCCAACATCATAAAGGACTCTCATCATCTTGATCACAACCTCTTCTCACTGCTTCATTCAGCACCTCCAGGTTCAAGAACTTTCCAACCGCTATCAGGATCTTGAACTTTCTCTTGTTATACAAATCAGGGTCCACTCTGACATCACAAAAACACTTGTGCAAAATCACTTTTTTTGCATCAGAAGAATCGTAAATACTTATTATTCTTCTTTTGTACTCCTTATCTCTCTTTTTAATTAATTTATATCTACTATTGTAGTTTTCATTTAAATATCCATTTTGCTGCATTAAATAAGAATTTTGGTGCTTATGTACATTGTACAATGGCAATAAACTCTTCATCACATTATTGTTTTATTAATTTTAGCAAAATGGAGTAGGAAAAGATAGTTAAGGTGAATGAAATGCTGAGCAAAGAAACCAAGGCCATCTTAAACAAAGGAATCCATTCTTGGCTACCTGCAATAAAAAAACACCTGCTCTACCTCCAACAATCAATAGTATCAACTTCATTGGTGTTGAATTTTGGAGAAGAGTACGACGTGTAAGTACTACTAAATTGTGTGTTTAGAACAGGTGGTCCAGACAAGGGGAAGCGACTAGGGTGTTAAGTGGAACTGGTCCATCAAGTGGGTTCAGAGAAACCCCACCCCCTCAATGATCAGTTGTGTACTTCAAGAACTGGAGAGTGAAGCAATTAAAGACAATTGAAGAGACACAGTTAGGGTAGCAGTTAGCACAATGCTATTACACCACCAGTGACCCTGGTTTGAATCTGTCGTGATTTGTAAGGAGTTTAGATGTTCTCCTATATCTGTGTGGGTTTCCTCCAAGTGCTCTGGTTTCCAACCATGTTGCAAACACATACGGGGTTGGTAGGTTAATTGGTTACATGGATATGATTGGGCAGTGAGGCCTCATGGGCTGAGAGGACCTATTACCATGATGTATCACTAAATTAAAATTAAAACATCAGCTTCGCATGATGTGCCAGCATGCGATCATCATACAATCCAGCCAAATGCAGGACTATGTAGGGAATAACAGCTCACTGGTAGGTTCCTGCAGGACTTGGTCTCTACATTTGCTAGCCTGACCACCACAGCAACAATAATCAATGTTTAGCACTTACAGAGCAATAAAATTCCTCAAGGTTCTTCTCAGGTGCTTTCTTAAACATAGTCACTTGACTTTCAAGCCAGGGGTGTTTTACTTCAATTGTGAGCTTCAGGATCAACTAATCAGAGCCTTGATTGAATAATTTGACCTCAGTGGGGAAAGACAGTGAGTTCTGCAGGGAAGAGCACCCTAAGAACACAACACCTTCTTTAATTCTGTAGAGAGAGGTGGTTGTCTATTGGAAGATAGAGCTGCACAGAGGATGAGGGTTTAACATAGAAACATTATATCTGTCTGCAACAAGAGGGAAACTCTTGACAACCCTATGAGAAGGATGGAGCAGGTTATGAGAAAAAAGGAGCGTAGTAACGTTACTGTTGAGGAGGAAACCAGTTAAATCCATTTATGTCATTTATTTTAGCTTTCAAACAGAAAGCAATTCAGAATGGATTATCAGAGACCTTAAGAATAAAGTACAAAAACTGCTCATTGGAGTATTATAATTTCATACAGCAATCAGAACTTACTTAAGTTCCCCAATAGATTATCAAATGTCTACTTGAACATATTAAATGTACATTTGAGTACAATTGCATTTGCTGTGTTTTCAATAAATTATCATTCCTGATTCTCAGTGAATGAGAACCTCATTGATTTGAAGTAGCTAATAAAACAACAGCAATGTATAAAATATTCGTTCAAGTTCACTTATTATCATCTGACTGTAAATATACAACAAGATGAAACAGCATTTTGCTGGACCATAGTGCACACACAAAGCACACTACATGATAATTACATAAATACATCAAGATATTACATAAAAATAAACATTTATAAATATTTTGGATTCCGTTCATCAATATCACAGCCTGCTGGAAGAGACTGGCAGTCCTGATTTTAATGGTCCTGTACTTCTTTTCTGATGGTAATGGGTCAAAGATTCTGCGTGCTGGATGGAAAGGGTTCTCAATAATTTTTTCAGCCATATTTAAGCAACGCTCCTGGTGAATGTTATCAATAGAGGAAAGGGACACCCCTGTGATCTTCTCAGTTACTTTGACACCCAAGTGTGAAGAAAACATGACCAGACAAAATGAGGGAAGTTCCTTGCAGTTTGGTGGGGATTATCATAGTCTAGGCATCACCTGAAAAGGCAAAACACATGGACACGTGGTCCGTGTTGTAATTTTGGAAACAGGTTAGCTACAGTAGTTAGTGCTTGGTTAACTCCACATACTCTCAGGAGATACATGACTAGATAATACGTTAAGACCATAAGACATAGGAACAAAATAGACCATTCATCACCTCAAGCCTCTCCCGCCATTTACTTATGAGCTGATCCATTTTCTCACTCAGCCCCAATGCCAGCCTTTTCCCCATAACTTTTCATGCCCTGGTTAGTCAGGAACCTCAATCTCTGTCTTAAATACACCCAAAGACCTGGCATGACAAACCACATGTGGCAACAAAGTCCTTAAATTTACAACCCTCTAGCAGAAGAAATTCTGACACATTTCTGTTTTAAGCAGACACCCTTAAATTCTGAGATTGTGCCCTCTTGTCATAGACTCTCCCACCATGGGAAACAACCTTTCTATATCTACTCTGTCCATGCCTTACAACATTTGAAATGCTTCAGTGAGATCCCCCTCATTCTCCTAAATTCCAACGAATACAGGCCAAGATCTGTCAAATACTCATCATATAACCTTTTCATTCCTGGAATCATCCTAGTGAAGCCCCTTTGATCCCTCTCCAACATCAGCAACTCTTAAATGAGGAGCCCAAAACTGCTCACAATACTCCAAGTGAAGTTTCATCAGTGCCTTCATAAAGCCTCAAAAACCGATCCCTGCTCTTATATTCTGTTCCTTGTAAAATGAATCCAATGGTTTCTTCACCAGCATCTCAGCATTCCAGTTTACCTTCAGGCTATCCTGCACAAGAACTCCAAGGTCCTTTTGCATCTAGGTTTTTTCAATTTTCTCCCCATTTAAAAAATAGTCTTCCTATTTATTTTTTCTACCAAAATGCGCGACCATATACTTCACCACATTATATTTCATTTGCTACTTCTCTACCCGTTCTCCTAATCTGGCTAAGACCTTCTGTTGCCTCCACTACACTACCTGCTCCTCCATCTAACTTTGTATCATCTGCAAACTTGGTCACAAAGCCATTCATTCTATAATCCAAATCATTAATATACAACATAAAAAAGTGGCCCTAACACTGGCCCCTGTGGAACACCACCAGTAATTGTCAGCCAATCAGAATATAACCCTATATTCCCACTCTCTTCTCCTTGCCAATCAGCAAATTCTCTACCCATTCTGGTATGTTTCCTGTTATATCTTGGGCTCTTATCTTATTATGTACCTTGTCAAAGGCCTTCTGAAAATCCAATTACACAACATCCACTGCATCTCCCTTATCCAGCCTGCTTGTCACTTCCTTAAAGAGTTCCAATGTTTGTCAAGCAAGATTTTCCCTTAGGAAATGATGCTGGCTTTAGCCTATCCTGTCATGTGACTCAAAGTATTCTGTAACCTCATCCTTTTCATTTGACTCCAACATCTTCCCAACCACTGACACCAGGCAAACAGGTCTATAATTTAGTAAATTATGAAAATCTGTAGACACTGTGGTTAAAGTAAAAACACAAAATGCTGGAGAAGCTCAGCAGGTCAAATAATGTCTTTTATGTGGCAAAGATAAAGATACATAACTGACATTTTGGACGAGCCCTTCATCAAAGCTTTTCATCATTAGCTTTCTTTTAATCATTAAGGACACTGTTTGACCTGCTGAGCTTCTCCAGCATTTTGTGTTCTTACTATAATTTTCCTTCTGTTGCCTCCCTCTCTTCTTGAATAGTGGGGTGACATGTGCGATTTTACAGTCCTCCTGGACCATTCCAGAATCCATTAATTCCTAAATTACCAATGCCGCCACAACCTCCACTCCTATCTCTTTAAGGACCCGAGAGTGCAATCCACCAGGTCTGGGAGACTTATCCACCCTTAGATCATTCAGCTTTCTGAGCATCTTCTCCCTTGAAATAGTAACTGCACTCACTTCCCTTCTCTGATACTCCGGCACAAGGTAGTCTTCCACAGTGAAGACTGATGCAAACTACTCATTTAGTTTTGCTGTTAGCTCCTTGTCTCCCATTATTATTTCTCTGGTGTAATTTTCTATTGGGCCTATATCTACTCTCTCCTCTCTTTTATTCTTCATATGCTTGAAGAGGCTTTTTATATCTTGTTTAATATTATTTGCTAGTTTCATACTTCACCTTTCCCCCCTTTGGGTTTTTTAGTTACCTTCTGTGTTTTTACAAGCTTCCCAATCCTCTATGCTCCCATTTATTTTTGCTTCCTTGTATGCCCTCTCTTTTGCTTTCATGTTGGCTTTGACTTCCCCAGTCAGCCATAGTTGTGCCATTTTTTCATTTGAATATTTCCTCTTTTTTGGTATGTATTTATCTTGCACCTTCCCCATTTTTTGCAGAAACTCCATCCATTGCTGCTCTGTTGCTTTCTCTACTAGTGCCTCCTTCCACTCTACGTTGGCCAGTTCCGGTCTCATGCCACTGTAATTCCCTGTACTCCACTGAAATACCAACACATCCAATTTTATCTTTTCCTTGTTAAATCGCACATTGAATAATCGTATCGTGATTCCTTTAAGCTCTCTTACCTCCTCTGGTGCATTACACAACACCCAATCCAAGACAGTTAATGCCCTAGTGGGCTCATCATCAAGATGCTTTAAAAAGCCATCTCGTAGAACTTCTACAGATTCTCTCTCTCTCTCTCTCTCTCTTGAGGTCCAGTCCCAACTTAGTTTTCCCAATGTACTTGCATGTTAAATTTCCCCCATGACTACCATACATTGCCCTTCTGTCAAGCCTTTTCTATCTGCCTTTTCTATCAAATTGTTCACATCACGGCTACTGTTTAGAGACCTGTATATACAGCTAATAGTGTCTTTTTACCCTTGCCATTTCTTAACTCACAATGATTTTCTTCTGATCTTCTCATCCTATGTCACCTCTTTCTAGTGATTTAATACTGTTCCTTACCATCTGAGCCATGCCACCCACTCTGCTGACCTGGTTATCCTTTTGATGCACAAGGTCCTTTCAAGCTGCCATGTAAAATCGGGTTAACTGGGCAATTAGCCTGGTTAGCCTGGTCAGCATCGTCCAAATTCAACCAGGTCTCTGACCTTCCTCAGAGGTGGTCAGGGAACCCAGTTAAACTTAACCAGGATGTGTCCTCTGGCAGCTTGAACAGCAAAATGGCAGACCCGGTTACTCCTGTGACATCAGCGCTTGCCCAGTGACATCACAGGGAAACCCCTGGGTGAAGTGCCTGTCACAATCACGGGGGGGGGGGGCGAGAGAGGGGTAATTGCCGTGGTGATGGGGGGAGTGAGAGTGAGATTTTTGTCTTGGGGGGAGAGGGGTCACAGCCGGGGTGGGGGGGGGGGTTGCTGCCATGGGGGAGATGTCTCTGCCGTGCATGGGGAGGTTGCCACGATCAGGGGGAGAGACAGGCCAATGCTGTGGGGGAGGGGGGGTGAGAGTGTGGGGGCCGCGAACTGTCACTGCTGTGAATGCCACTGTGGTTCATAGTGACAGCTCAACGTTCATGGCAGCAGGATGTTGCTGAAGGGGGATGCATGATGGTCAAGGTGGGTGTTGATTGATGGTGGGGGTAGTGATTGACGGGGAGGGTGACTGACAGGTGGGGTGGTGATTAATAGTGGGTGGTGACTAATGGGGGGTGGCGAATGACAGGGGTGGTAACTGATGGCTGGTGGGGGAACGGGGGAGACTTACTGATAGTTCCCGTGTGTGCGTGACACGACACTTACTGCGTCATTCCGGGGGTGGGATCCTCCTAAATCACTGGGTTGGCGATTTAATGGAATGATTCCCCCTATAATTTAAAAGGTCCTTCCAGCACCTTTGCCCCAGTAATCACGCCCAAGTCCCAGGAGGGCTACACAGGTGCTGCAGTTTAAAAGAGGCTACTATGTATCCTTGGTCATTCAGCTCACAATGATATCCAGGATGGTCACAACATCATACCTGCCAATGTGTAGCTGTATTGCAAGGTCATCCATTTTATTTCTTATGATGTGTGGATTTAAATATAAAATCTTTTGTCCTTTATTTGTTACATCAGACTCTGCATCCTGTTGCATTATCTACCTGTCCTTCCACACAAACTCCCTATCAGCTGTCCCTACTTGTGCGCTAACTGCCTCTTCTTCTGCTTCTTCACCTTCATTCCCACTCCAGGCTATTAACAGAGGGGCAGGAGACTAGAAGAACCTTCTTGCTCTTCTCTGTACTCTGAGGTTAGGACCTTTTCCAGTTAGCCAATGGGTAGGGCCTCAGCATGCCTTCTGATTCGAAAGATGGTGCCTCACCGGTACAGCACTCAGTGTCTATTCCAGCATTGCACTCCAGTGCTTTCATAAGGGAGGAGTTGGTCTCACAGAAGTGGCAATGAGATGTTAAACCAACTACTGAAGAAGAAAAATCTCACACCAAAATCATCTTCCTGGCATTCTGGCCAATATTTCTCAATGTTGGGCCGTTGTTACATTGTGACTTGTCTGTGCATAAACTGGTCGTGGTGAATTGATGATTTCCAGATTACCTAGTTCTACACCATCCTGTGACTATATCTGCGGCCACTTTCTCTTTTGACCTTGTATAAAGCCTCTATCACCTTGACCCTTCCCCACAGGATGAGGTCCTTCTCTATTGTGAATAAATATTTGTAGATCAGTGACTCAGTCTCAGCCCCTCAAGTTATTTACTGTGCATCAATTTTATTCACATTTTTATTGTTTTCATCACTAATAATGGACCAATTCCTGAAACCCGACCAACTTCGAACACTGGCTATGCTCTTTTGAAGTCTTCCTCCAAAACTCAGCCAGCATTGTGGCCTCCACTGCAAACGGACTGCATCTTCTCCCAGGTCGAACCCTGAGTATTCCCAATGATCAGGGATACCACCACATATGTGGAAGCAAAGGATATACTCAAAGGACAATACATGGAGAAAGTTAACGAAATATACGCGCCATATGCTGGCCACCCGCAGACAGTGACCGGGTGAATTGGGCCATGAGTTTCTCCGGGCCCTGTGGGGACTCGCGCAGGTGTGCAACTTCCAGGCAGTATTGGCCACCCAAAATATGGAGGACATGATCCGGGATGCCTGTGTTGCAGGCATCAGGTCTGACTATGTGCACCAGAGGTTATTCGAGCAGAGTAAGTTAGACTTAAAAGGGGTGATTGATCTGGTGAAGTCGCTGGAGATCTCCCTCTGCAATGCGGAAGTGTACTCTGTGAATGGGCCCACATGGGGGTCACCGTCCTGGGATGCAGATCCACAGGCCACTGGTCTGCTACCATGCCTGATTAATGAGACCACCACAGCCACTGTCTCCCAGGAGCACCCGAAGTGCTACTTCTGCAGCCAGACAAGATATCCCCAAAAACACAGCCTGGCGAGAGACGCAACATGCTCCAAGTGCAAGAAGAAGGGCCACTACACAAGATTATGCTGATTACAGCCCTCCAGCCCCAGCACCGCTGTATGCAGGGCATGACAGCTGCCATCTTGGATGCTGGCATCTTCCGGGGATGACCACACTGCGACCTAAGGGGCTGCCATCTTGGACATTCCAGATGATAACTCTGCACAGGTTGGACCACGGACCGACCCTAGCCTCTGTAGTGCTGGATCAGAACAGCCCTCGCCAACTAAGTGACTAAATGTCTTTTTGATAGCGGGAGCACTGAGAGGTTTATTCATCCTCACACTGTCCAACATTACTCCCTTGAAGCTAAACCAGTCACCTACAAAGTCACCTTAGCCTCAAAGTCTCACTCTGTAGAAATCCACAACTACACTGTGGTGACACTGACCATGCGGGGCACGATATATAGAGACTTTAAGCTCTTCATTATGCCACAGCTCTGCACGCCAGTACTGTTGGGGCTAGATTTCCAGTGTCACTATGCAATATGATGGCCCTCTCCCACCCCTCATGGTCGGCAACCCGCAGTCCTTAGGTGTCCACTCTGTCCCCCTCCCCTGCTAGCCCAACCAACACATGGTCTTTCTACCCTCCACATCAATCCCCTGCCTCTGTTCGCGAACCTCACCCCCAACTGTAAGCCAGTTGTTACAAAAAGCAGACGATATAGTAAGGAGGACAGGGTGTTTATAAAGGTGATGTTACAATGACTCCAAGACGAGTGGATTATCGAGGCCAGCATTAGCCCCAGGAGAGTTCAGGTAGTGGTGGTCAAGGGTGGGGGTAAATGCATAATGGTGATCAACTATAGTCAAGCCATTAATCGCGACACGGAGCTGGATGCGTACCCCATCCCTCACCCAGTATCATGTGTTCTCCACGATAGACCTGAAATCTGTCTTCCACCAACTCCCCTTCCACCCTGAGAATTGCCAATACACACCTTTCGAGGCGGACGACCACCTCTACCACTTCCTCAGGGTCCCCTTCAGTGTCTCCAATGGTGTTTCAGTCTTCCAATGGGAGATGGACCAAATGGTAGACCAAGATGACCTACACGCCACCTTCCCATATCTGGGCAATGCCATGATCTGCGGCCATGACCTGCAAGACCATGATGCAAACTTCCAGAAATTCCTCACCATCGCCAAACACCTGAATCTGACCTTCAATAAGGATAAGTGTGTTTTCTGCACTACCCGACTGGCGATCCTTGGCTGCATTGTGGAGAATGGAGTCACTGGCCCTAACCTCGAATGCATGCGGCCTCTGCTTGACCTCCCCCTTCCCCACAGCTTCAAGGCCCTGAAAAGATGCCTGGGGTTCTTTTCCCATTACTCCCAGTGGGTTCCAAATTATGCGGATAAAGACTGCTTCCTTATCAAGTCCACCTCCTTCCTCCTTACAAATGAGGACATCACGAAAGCCGCAACATATGCAGTGGATGAATCTACCCTCTTTAATTAAGAGTGGTCGCCACTCTTAATTAGGGAGGTCACTCCAATACCTTCTTCTCCTGCACTGTCCAGGGCCCTGAAGTCTGACACTCCTCTATAGAGAAGGAGGCTCAGGTGGCAGTTGAGGCAGTACAGCACCGGAGTCACTACTGGAGATTTTACCCTGCTCATGGACCAATGGGCTGTGGCATTTATGTTCATCAATAAATAGCGGAGTAAGATAAAGAATGATAAAATTTTGAGGTGGAGGATCGAGCTCTCCACCTATAATTATGACATCCTGTACCAGCTGGGGAAGCACAACGAGTGCTCAGATGCCCTGTCACAAGGGACATGTGCCAGTGCACAGGTGGATTGCCCCAAAGCACTCCACAATGACGTCCGCTACCATGGTGTCACGAGATTTTTTCACTTTATCAAATCTCAGAATCTGCCATACACCATTGGGTATGTCAGAGACATGATCAGGGATTGCAGGGTCTGTGTAGAGTTCAAGCCGCACTTCTACTAACCAGGGAGGACACACCTGATAAAAGCCACACGTCCCTTTGATCACCTGAGCGTGGACTTCAAGGGCCCTCTTCCCTCCACCAATACAAAATTCCTCATGGTTATCGACACATATTTGTGGTTCCCCTTTGCCGACCCCTGCCCAGACATGACTACCATCACAGTCATTGGGGCTCTGCACAACCTGTTCACCCTGTTTGGGAACCCATCGTACATCCACAGCGACAGGGGGGTCCTCGTTTATGAGCAATGAGCTGCGCCATTTCCTGCTGGCCTGTGGTATCGCCACCAGCAGGACCATGAATTATAACCCCCAGGTAGAGAGAGAGAACAGCATCGTGTGGAAGGCCATCCTTCTTGCCCTAAAGTCATAACATAACATAACAATTACAGCACGGAAACAGGCCATTAGGCCCTTCTAGTCCGCACCGAACCAAACACCCCTTTCTAGTCACACCTCCCTGCACAATGCCCATAACCCTCCATCTTCTTCTCATCCATATACCTGTCCAACCTTTTCTTAAATAATACAATTGACTCCACCGCCACTATTTCTCCCGGAAGATGATTCCACACAGCTACCACTCTCTGAGTAAAGAAGTTCCCCCTCATGTTACCTCTAAACCTCTGCCCCTTAATTCTCAACTCATGTCCTCTTGTTTTAATCTTTCCTCCTCTTAACGGAAATAGTCTATCCACATCCATTCTGTCTATCCCTTTCATAATCTTAAATACTTCTATCAAATCCCCTCTCAACCTTCTACGCTCCAAAGAATAAAGACCCAATCTGTCCAATCTCTCCCCATACTCCAGATGCTTAAACCCAGGCAACATTCTGGTAAACCTTCTCTGCACTCTCTCCACTCTGTTTATATCCTTCCTATAATTAGGCGACCAGAACTGCACACAGAACTGCACACAGTAAGAGACTGCCTGTCTCTTACTGGCAGGAGGTCCTTCCAGAGGCTCACCAGGCCACCTGATCTCTGCTATGTACTGCCACTGATGTTACCCCTCAAGAAAGAATTTTCTTCTTCCCCAGGAAGATCACGTTGAGGACCATTCAACCCTTCTGGCTGACGTCTCCAGGACTGGTCCTGCTACAAAAACATGTGAGGGATCATAAAATCAAACCCCTTGTCAAAAGAGTTCAGCTCCTCCAAGTGAATCCCCAATAAGTGTATGTAGCCTACCCAGATGGGTGCAAGGAAATGATCTCCATCTGGGACCTAGCGCACACGGGGGGCCCTGAGGAGCACACGTACCAAGCAGCAACCCCCACTTTCATGGACACAGGTAATGTACCGTTGCACCCTCCCCTCACCCCAGTCACTCCGGCTGAACCGTCACGACCCCAGCAGGTCGACACAGATCTGGAGGTCCAGCACGAGACAGCAGCCCTGGCTGCAACCCCACAACTGGCACTCTGTCGTTCAGTACAGAAGATCAAGCCACCGGATCAGCTTAACCTGTAAGAATTTGAGCTCTACATCACCCTGCCAGACAATTAAAAAAAAACAAGGGGTGAATGTGGTGAACTGCTGACCTGTTGTTTTCCTAATGACCTGGTTCCATCCTGTCCTGTGGCCCCTCCCTCTTTTGACCTTGTATAAAGCATCTAAAACTTTGACCCTTCCCCAGAAAGCTTGGGTCATGGCACAGGATGAGGTCCTTGTCCATTGTGAATAAAATCCTGTAGATTAGTGACTTAGGCTCAGCCTCTTGAGTTATTTACTGCGTGTCTCTGGTGTCAGTGTTTCCAACATTAGATGGTGACTTCATTGACTTATAGACACGCGTGAAAGTATGTAAATACCACTGGAGAAAGGTGAATATTTATACATTCAAGTTCATTAACAGTTTGTGTATATGTTGCTGTCTCAGAGCAATGAGTTGTCTTCACTGTGTCATGGGTGTGGGTTGGTCTTACCCACTGGAAGTGCCTAACAATGTAAAAGGTTAAAGGTTACTGGATGTTGCATTGGAGAGGCTGTTAATGCAAAATCCAGCTGGCAACTTTGGGCATGATGCAAAATTCCAAAGGTGTGATGAGGAGAACAAGTTCGGAGGGTCCAAGAAGTGATGAGTCTGAAGGCAGTGTAATCAAACAAGGATCTTTATTTATGTGCAGGGGATGTTGCTACTATCTCACCACCTAGGCCAGAAATGTTGCTTAGACTTTTACTTTCTGTAGATGCTGCGTGACCAACTGAGTTTCTCCAGCACTTTAGAGTGTTAGACAATCCTAGTGTGTGCATACTGTAATGCAACTGATTGCACTCAGAGACAAGTGATAATGATGAGCCCAGGTTGCAATGGATATAGCTGGGATACCCAAAGAGGGTGAAAATAAAGTGCAAGGTCCTGATGACCATGGTGGTGGTCATATCTGGGCAGGGGATGGCAAATACGTTTTTAATAGCTTACAATCAATAGCCAGTAGACACAATAGTCCTCAGGTGAATTGGAGGTAAGGTGGGAAAACCAAGGTTTATATTGGGGTAGGTGAGGGTGGAGCCAGCCATCTGAACAATACATAGACACTGAATTCCAATTAATTTCATTCACCCCTTCCTTCAGAATTGAGCTTGTGGGTGACCATTCATTCAAAATAAATGTAATACTTTACAAATATTTACAAGTTAAACCTGTCAAGGGGTCTGGTAATTCTGGTCCAACACCAGTACTGGGCTTCCTAAAATTCCTGTGCCCCCTGTGGCACAGGGTCAATGGGTCTTGAGGGCTCCGGCTCAGGTCGTGGGGTGGATTGGTCCACTTCTTGAGCAGTATCCTCAGGGACCCTGAGTGGGGTACTCAGTAGTTCCTGGCACACTTGAGGCATTGGATCCTAAGTTCCGGCAGGTGCCAGGTCTCTGATTGACATGATGTCCTCTCTGGCATCGGGTTGGCCATGTAGGGATATGTTGGGTTGGCATGCAGCAGCTGCACCCTCTCGATCAGGAGGTCTGTCTTGTTCCTCATATGCTTTCTTAGCAGACTGGCTCGAACCATCAGCCAAGCCGGGAGAGTAGTCCCAGATGTGGATTTCCATTATTAATCAAAAGCTTGTGAGGAGTTGCGTTGGTCACCGTGCAGAGGAGCAAACTTATGGAGTGGAGTGCCTTTTTACCGGAGAACCAATTTCACGGCCTTCCATATAGTCACATTCTCTTTTTCAACTTTTCTGTTCCCCCGGGGATTGTAGCTAGTCATCTTGCTTGAGGTGATACCCCTTACAACCAGGTACTGGCATAGTTCTTCGCTCATAAATGATGAGCCCAGGTCACTATGGATATAGCTGGGATACCCGAAGAGGGCGAAAGTAAAGTGCAAGGTCCTGATGACCATGGTGGTGGTCATATCTGGGCAGGGGATGGCAAACAGAAAACATGAATACTTGTCAATGATGTTGAGGAAGTACACATTTCTGTTGGTGGAAGGGAGGGGCCCTTGAAATTGACACTGAGTCATTCGAAGTGGCAGGATACCTTTACCAGGTGCTCTTTGTCAGGGCGGCAGAAGTGCGGTTTGTACTCCGCGCAGACCTGGCAGGATCTGGTCATTTCCCTGATTTCCTCAATGTAGGGCAGGTTGCATGTCTTGACAAAATGAGTCATGCGAGTGATGCCCGGGTGACAAAGCTCATCGTGCAGTGACCACAACTGGCCGATGTGTGCAGAGTCACAGCTTCCTCTTGACAGGGCAGCTGGAGGCTAATTGAGAGTACCTGGCCTGTATGCTATGTCATAATTATAGATGGAGAGTTCGATCTTCCACGTAGTGATCTTAACATTTTTTATTTTGCCCCTTTTCCATTATTAAACATAAATGCCACTGATCACTGGTCAGTGACCAGTGTAAATTTTTTGCCGGCCAGGTAATGCCTCCAGTGCCTGATGGCCTCTAAAATGACTTGAGTCTCTTTTTCCACAAATGGGTTCCGAAGCTTGTGGCCTTGTAGGGTGCTGGAGAAAAAGGCCTGCCCACCTGGTTAAGGGTAGTGGCCAGAGGAATGTCAGAAGCATCACTTTCCACCTGGAAGGGTGTGTTCTCCTCCACCATATGCATGGTGGCCTTTGCGATGTAGCTCTGAACCTTGAAAGCTGCCTGGGCTTCGGCCGAAAATGTGAAAGAGGTGGACTTTATGATGAGGTGGACCTTACCTGAATAGCGAGGGACCCACTGGGCGTAGTAGGAGAAGAAGTCCAGGCACCTCATTAAGGCTTTCATGGTCTTCAGGATCAGGAGGTCTAATAGGGGGCACATTTGATTGGGGTCAGGGTCATTCTCCACCTCATTGCCCAGGATCGCAGATGTTTCATGCAGAACATGAAGAGTTGTACGTGAGGTTCAAGGCCTTGGCCGTGTGGAGAAACCTATGGTGGTTAGCGTCATGGTCTTCCAGAGAGTGTCCACAAATGGTGACGTGGTCAAGGTGGCTTTCAACTCATATACATCAACCATTTTGTCCAATTATCTCTGAAAGACTGAGAACCCATTAGTGATGTGAAAAGGGACCTTCTGGAACTCATAGAGCAGTCTGTCTGCCTCAAATGCTGTGTAGGGGTGATCCTTGGAATGGATCAGTAACTGATGGTATGCAGCTTTCAGGTCGATGGTTGAATAGACCCAATAATGTGCAATTTTGTTTACCATGTCTGAAATTTTAGGGAGGGGGTATGCGTCCAGGAGAGTGAAACGATTAATTGTTTGGCTATTGTCAATCACTAGCCTTGATTTTTCTTCCCCTTTCATGACTACCACCTGGGCTCTCCATGGCCTGTTGCTAGGATCAGTGATGTTTTCTTTGAGCAGGTGCTGCATCTCAGCTCTAATAAATTCCCAATCCCCTGAACTGTATTGCCTGCTCTTTGTAGCTATTCGTTTGCAATCAGGAGTCAGGTTCAGAAGCAGTGTGGGGGGGGGGGGGGGGGTGGGGGGGCTATGGTCAATATTTAGGGTGAAGAGACCGCATGTGGTGTCCAGTTTCTGGGACCTTCTGTTCTGCACAGTGATTGGAGGGAGGGGGCCAGAGTACTCCATGGTCATGCTTTTAAGGTGACAAAGGAAGACCAGGCCCAGCATCACAAGAGCACACAAATCCCTCAGTACATACAATCGGAACTTACAAAATCCCCCACCCCCCCTCTCTTACAGTTATATATACTATACAATACCCCTGGATTTGTACCGCAGAGGTGTCGCAGAGTTTATAAAGCTCTCAATGGAGCCAGTATCTACTAAGCAATCAGTCAAATGTCCATTTACTTGTTGACTCTCTCCTCTTGGCCTGCAGGGAGGCAAGATGGTGTCGACCATGAGTCGCAGCAAGATGGCCACCCTCCATTTTTAATTTTTTTTAAGATTAATCAATACAGACAACAATAATTACTATGTCTAAGTACATATTGTACTGACAATAACCACAACAGCAGTGTGAGTATAAGACAGCTTTAATAAACTAATATGTACACTAAGAGGTCTTGTCTCTCTGCAAGACAAACCTGGAAGGCTAGACTGTAGCTCTGGACTGCTTTACATACAAGGTCACTGGGATGACCCTTGGTGACCTAGTGGTGTAATTACATATCACCACACATATATCATATGATCAATCATTTTTATATATATTTATGAAGAAACCACAACCCCCCCCAACCTCCCAACTATTACCCTCCCTCCTCCCTGCCCCAACTACAAAGAAAGAAAGAAAGGGCAGATCATTATTTAGTCTTAATATTATAACTAAAAAGATTCTTGGCTGCAGGAGTGAAGACATCCTCTGAAGCGGATCGAGACCTCATATTTTAATATCAACAGCTTTTAAGTAAGGGCTCCAAACTTTAATAAAAAAAGAATATTTATCTCTCAAATTATATAAAATCTTTTCTAAAGGAATACAGGCTTTCATTTCATTATGCCATCTTTTCACCCCTAAATTTAAATCAGATGATGGTCTAGAAGGTGCCGACCTCGAGGCATGGCAAGATGGCCACCGTGGATTCCCACGAAGCAATACTTCCGGTGGTGGGTTCTGCAACAAGGCACAGCAAGACACTGGCAGCGAAAGTCAAGGAGAGGTAGAGTCCAATCCTTTGGGACTCGGGCATGGGTTGAAAGATTATTTGGGAGTTGCACACACGGTCACCCTCTTTGGGTTCCCTTTAGCCTGGCAGAACTTCACCCAGTGCCCTTGCTTACCGCATCCTGTGCACATGGAGTCTTTCACAGGGCATCAGGCATGAGGGTGCTGTACTTGTCTACAGAAGTAGCATCCCTGTTGTGCATGGCCACATCGTTGACGCTGAGGCTGCGGGGGTCACGAGCACCCCTATGATCTGGTCCTCTGAAAGGGAGCCGCTTTCACCCGTGAGGTCGTCAGCTCCTAATTGGGCCTGCTCAGGGCTTTTGTCAACTCCAGGGTGCTGGGCAAGTCTTTCTTCCCCCAACTCCACCAGTTGCTACTTCACATACCTCGACCTTACTTCTATCACGAGGGTGTCCCAGATTTGTTTGTCCTTTCTCACCCAGGCCGTGGCTGCTTTGTAGTGGCATTTTCTGGTCAGGGCCCACAGTTCAAGAATATAGTCATCCACTGGCTCACCCGGATTTGAGTCGGTGCCTCACCAGCACATCATTCTGGGGCCTCATGTAGCCGGAATCCAAGCCTTCTATGGCTGACTCGTAGGTAGCACAGTTTCTGATAACAGCATACCCTTTGGGGATGACTTGAGAGAGAAGTGCCGATCTCCGGAGACCATCCAAGTTGAAGACGTCTTGTGTGGCCATCAGGTAGGACTGGAAGCACTCCAGCCATTAGACGAATTCCTCCCGGGCCTCAGGGGACAAAGGGTCGATCTGGAGCATGCCTGTTTTCAACAGGGCTGCCATCATGTTTCAAAATTAAGCTATTAAAATTGTAACACAACTGAATGCACTCGGAGACACTTTTAATAGCTTCCAATCAATGGCCAGTAGACACAATAGTCCTCAGGTGAACCCGAGGTAAGGTGGGAAAACTAGGGTTTATTATTGGGGTAGGTGAGGGTGGAGCCAGCCATCTGAACAATACACAGACAGTGAATTCCAGTTCACTGCACATACTTTCTTGCTTACCTCTTGCTAAATTGACTCCAACATGTATCCTGTATTAACCACATCCTGCCTCAAACAGGTTTAGAAGTGTTCTGGAACTCAATATCAAGACTGAACTTAATGTTACAGTACACAGGAGCTAATTCTTCAAAGCAACTCCTAGCTACCTGACTGGAGCAGCAGGATTGATTTCAAAATATAATGAGTTTTTATTTTCATAATATTCAAAATTTACATGATCTTCCTCCATACTTTGCAAGTGAGGAGAAAGGTTAATGAAATGCTGGCCTATGTTTTAGGGTCAGGAGTATATTGTAGAAGAGTTCTGATGTAACTTTTCAGGGCATTGGTAAGAGCATACCTGGAGTACAGTGTAGATGTTTAAAATTCATTCAGGGGATGTAGGCTTCATAGGCTGAGATTCAGCATTGAATTACCCACCCTTTATTACCTTTAATAAAGGTAGATGATGTGGGTTCATAAACCACTGCAGTCCTTGAGGTGATGATGTCCTCACAAGGCTGTCAGAGAGGGTGTTTCAGGATCTGGACCCAGCGAGGGTAAAGAAACGGCAATATATTTTAAAGTCGGGATGGTGTGTGGCTTAGAAGGCAACCTCCAGCTGGTGGCATTTCCCGTGCTTTTGCTACCTTTGTCCTTCAAGCTGGTAGATGTGGTGGGTTTGGAGGATGCTGTCCAAGGAGTGCTGGTAAGTTGCCACAGGGCATCCTGTTGATGGTATAAAGTGCTACTACTGCTACTGTCAGTCAGTTGTGAACTGAGTGAATGGGTATGGATGGGCCATCTATCCATTGGTTTGCTGTGCATGTCAGGCATCTTGAGTGTGGTTCAAACTGCCCTCATCCAGGCAGTTTCTGAGATGAAGAGATTGACTCATAAAAAGAGGTTGAGCAGGTTAGGCTGATTTTAATTGGAATTCATAAAAGTGAAATAGATCTTAGAGCATGACAGAAACAATGAACCACTGGGAACTATGATGCAGTTTTGCAGTTGCCGAGATCTAGGTTTAGGAAGGTGCTCAGGAAAGTTAAATTAAGAATGGGGAAGCAGAGTTTCTTTAAATTTTTTTTATTTTTCACACTATAAACCATACTGACCAAAATACATACAGACATTTTTTCTCTTGAATATATGCAGTGTCATTTTCTCCCCTTTTTCCCCCTCCCTTCCCTCCCTCCCTCACCCCGTTCCCATTTATTTAAAGTTCAATCTATAAGATACATTAAACTCGTTAAACAATGTCGTCACTTAATAAAAATAAACAGAAATTTTTGTCTTTTACTTATTATATACTGAGTCAGTTCATTTCGTTGTCTTCTTCTGTCATTTTAAGTGGTGGAGGTCCGTGGTAGGATTTCTCCATTGTATTTCATGTATGGTTCCCATATTTGTTCGAATATTGTGATATTATTTTTTAAATTATATGTCATTTTTTCTAATGGAATACATTTATTCATTTCTATGTACCATTGTTGTATTCTCAAGTTGTCTTCTAATTTCCAGGTTGACATAATACATTTTTTTGCTACAGCTAAGGCTATCATAATAAATCTTTTTTGTGCTCCATCTAAATCAAGTCCAAATTCTTTATTTCTTATATTACTTAGAAGGAAGATCTCTGGGTTTTTTGGTATATTGCTTTTTGTGATTTTATTTAATATCTGGTTTAGATCTGCCCAAAATTTTTTCACTTTCTCACACATGTCCAAATTGCATGTATTGTTGTTCCCGTTTCCTTTTTACAGCGAAAACATCTGTCTGATACTGTTGGGTCCCATTTATTTAACTTTTGGGGTGTGATGTATAGCCTGTGTAACCAATTATATTGTATCATGCGTAACTTCGTGTTTATTGTATTTCTCATAATTCCAGAGCATAGCTTTTCCCATGTTTCAATCTTTATCTTTATGTTTAGATCTTGTTGCCATTTTTGTTTAGGTTTACAGTTAGTTTCCTCATTCTCCTTTTCTTGCAGTTTGATGTACATGTTTATTATAAATTTTTAAATTATCATTGTGTCTGTAATCACATATTCAAAATTGCTTCCTTCTGGTAACCTCAGACTGTTTCCCAATTTGTCCTTCAAATAGGTTTTCAGTTAGTGGTATGCAAACATTGTATCATGAGTTATATTATATTTGTCCTTCATTTGTTCAAAAGGTAATAATTTATTTCCTGAAAAACAATTTTCTATTCTTTTGATCCCTTTTCTCTCCCATTCTCTGAAGGAAAGGTTTTTATTGTGAAAGGGATTAGTTGATTTTGTGTCAATATTAATTTTGGTAGTTGATAATTTATTTTATTCCTTTCTTCGTGAATCTTCTTCCAAATGTTGAGCAGATGGTGCAATGCTGGTGAATTCCTAAGTTGCACCAATTTATCATCCCACTTGTAGAGTATATGTTCAGGTATCTTCTCCCCTATTTTATCTAGTTGTAATCTGGTCCAATCTGGTTTTTCCCTTGTTTGATAAAAATCTGATAGGTATCCTAATTGTGCTGCTCAATAATAATTCTTAAAGTTTCGTAGTTGTAAACCTCCTCGTTTGTACCATTCTGTTAATTTATCTAGTGCTATCCTCGGTTTCCCCCCTTTCTATAAGAATTTCCTTATTATTTTCTTTAGCTCCTTGAAGAATTTCTCTGTTAGGTGAATTGGTAATGATTGAAATAGGTATTGTATCCTTGGGAAGATGTTCATTTTAATACAGTTTATCCTTCCTATCAGTGTTAGGGGAAAGTCTTTCCAGTGCTCTTAGTCATCTTGTAATTTTTTCATTAATGGTTGATAATTTAGTTTATATAGATGGCCGAGATTATTATCTAGTTGTATACCTAGGTATCGAATTGCTTGTGTTTGCCATCTAAATGGTGATTCTTTCTTAAACTTTGTGAAATCCGCATTATTCATTGGCATTGCTTCACTTTTATTTGCGTTGATCTTGTACCCCGATACTTTCCATATTCCTTCAATTTCTTACGTAATTCTTTTATTGATATTTCTGGTTCTGTTAAGTATATTATAACGTCATCTGCAAATAGACTGATTTTATATTCCTTCTCTTTTATTTTTATCCCTCTTATTTTATTTTCTGTTCTCATCAGTTCTGCTAGTGGTTCTATAGCTAACGTGAATAGTGAGGGTGATAGTGGACATCCCTGCCTTGTTGATCTGCTTAAGTTAAATTGTTTTGATATATATCCATTTACTGTCACTTTCGCCATTGGTCCCTTATATAATGCTTTAATCCAATTAATATATTTCTCTGGTAGGTTGAATTTTTGTAGTACTTTGAATAAATAATTCCATTCTACTCTGTCAAAGGCTTTCTCTGCATCTAAAGCAACCACCACTGTTGGAGTTTTTTTTCCTTGTACTGCATGGATTAAGTTAATGAATTTACAGATATCGTCCGTGTTCGTCTTTTTTAATAAATCCAGTTTGGTCTAGTTTTACTATTTTTGGTACACAGTCGGCCAATCTGTTTGCTAATAGTTTAGCTATTATCTTATAATCTGTGTTAAGTAGAGATATTGGTCTATACGATGCTGGTGTTAGTGGATCTTTCCCCGTCTTTGGTATTACTGTAATTATTGCTGTTTTTCATGAATCTGGTATGTTTTGTGTTTTTTCAATCTGGTTCATTACTTCCAGGAGAGGAGGAATTAATAAATCTTTAAATGTTTTATAGAATTCTATTGGGAGTCCATCCTCTCCCAGTGTTTTATTGTTCGGTAGTTTTTTTTACTATCTCCTGTATTTCTTCTATTTCAAATGGTTTCATTAATTTATTTTGCTCCTCTGTTTGTAATTTCGGTAGTTCAATTTCAGTTAGAAATCCATCTATTTTTTTCTTCTTTCCCTTCGTTTTCAGTTTGATATAGTTGTTTGTAGAATTCCCTGAAGTTTTCGTTGATATCCGTTGGGTTATATGTAATTTGTTTGTTCTTTTTCCTTGATGCCAATACCGTTCTTTTAGTTTGTTCTGTCTTAAGCTGCCAAGCTAGTATTTTGTGCGTTTTTTCTCCTAGCTCATAGTATTTCTGTTTTGTCTTTATTATTTTCTTTTCCACCTTATATGTTTGTAGTGTTTCATATTTTATTTTCTTGTCTGTCAATTCTCTTCTTTTAGTTGTATCTTCCTTTATTGCTAATTCTTTTTCTGTATTTGTTATTTCCCTTTCCAACTTTTCTATTTCTCGATTGTAGTCCTTCTTCATCTTAGTTACATAACTTATTATCTGTCCTCTGATGAATGCTTTCATTGTGTCCCATAGTATAAATTTATTTTTCACTGATTCCGTATTTATTTCAAAGTACATTTTAATTTGTCGCTCAATGAATTCTCTAAAATCCTGTCTTTAAAGTAGCATGGAGTTTAATCTCCATCTATACATTCTTGGTGGGATGTCCTCGAGCTCTATTGCCAATAACAGGGGTGAGTGATCCGATAACAATCTAGCTTTATATTCTGTTTTCTTAACTCTTCATTGAATGTGGGCTGATAACAGGAATAGGTCTATCCTTGAGTATGTTTTATGTCTACCCGAATAATATGAATATTCCTTTTCCTTTGGGTGTTGTTACCTCCATATATCCAAAAGTTGCATCTCCTGCATCGATTTAATTATAAATTTGGTTACTTTGTTCTTTCTGTTAGTCTTTTTTCCAGTTTTATCCATCTTTGAGTCCAAATTAAGGTTAAAATCCCCTCCTATTAGTATATTCCCTTGTGTATCTGCGATCTTCAAAAAGATATCTTGCATAAATTTTTGATCTTCTTCATTAGATGCGTATACATTGAGTAAATTCCAAAATTCTGAATATATCTGACATTTTATCATTACATACCTCCTTGCTGGATCTATTATTTCTTCTTCTATTTTGATTTGTACATTTTTATTGATTAATATAGCTACTCCTCTGGCTTTTGAATTATATGATGCTGCTGTTACATGTCCTATCCAATCTCTCTTTAATTTCTTGTGTTCCACTTCAGTTAGATGTGTTTCTTGCACGAATCCTATATCAATTTTTTTCTTTCTTCAGTTCACAGCTTCTTCCTTTTGATTTGCTTATGTATTCCGTTAATATTTAAAGTCATATATACCCCGCATCGGACTTGTCAGCCACAAACGAGCCTGCAGCTGACGTGGACATTTACCCCATCCATAAATCTTCGTCCGCGAAGCCAAGCCAAAGAAGAAGAAAAGATAGTTCAACATGGCCATTTCATACTTTGTTTATCTTTCCTTTCCGTTTCCTCATCACCACCTTCCCTTCTTATCCATTTCTGCTTTCTTTTTTTGAACACATTGTAAGACAACATTTCTAAAAACAAAATATTTACACTATTCCCATATCTAAAATTCCTTTAACCCCAATAGTCCCCCCCCTCTCTGAGTTGCCCTTTGTCCCTTGTTGGGCAACCACATCTCCCCTCTCCATTTGGATTTGCGAATCCGCTCGCAAGCGTCAACTGATTTCGCAGTGACTGTTATTCTTCCCCACCCAGCCCCCCCAGAAAAGATTTTAATCTTATATATAACAAAGCTCACTCTCTTAATTCCCTCATTACTTCCTTTCTTCCCTTTCTTTCCCTTCTTAGTTCTTACTTATACTTTATTCTTGTTTTTATATATATAGTTATATATATATAGAAGGCAAAGGTATGAAAGAATTTATAAAAGAATGGATCCCCATGGTCCTAGGAATGCCAGAATTACAGGAAGGAATGGAAATAGAAAGGGCACACAGAATATTAGCCCCTAAATCACAGCCACAACAAAAACCAAGATCCATTCTAGTAAAATTCCTAAGATATATGACAAGAGAAAATATATTGGAGAAGGCAATGAAAAAAAATAAGAGAAGACAAAAAAACCACTGGAATACAAAGGTCCAAAAAATTTTTTCTACCCAGACATAAGTTTTGAACTCCTGAAGAAGAGGAAGGAGTTTAACGCAGCAAAATCGATTCTATGGAAAAAAGGTTATAAATTTATGTTAAAATATCCAGCGGTGCTTAAAAGAGTTATCCCGGGGCAGCAAAGTAAACTTTTCTCGGATCCGGAAAAAGCACAAAAATTTGCAGAACACCTACAAATCAGACAGGGAAGCAGAGTTGATTAAGAAAAGACAAGAAACAGACTCATGGTTAGATTATGTGATTTTATCAATCTGCTCTGCAGTTCAATAACTGGGGCTGCCATTCAAGGATGAATTTCTTCAGCTAGAGGATGATGAATTCATGAAATTTGTTATCACAGATGCCTGTGGAGACCAAGTCATTGGGTAAATTTAAAGCAGAGTTTGATAGGTTCTTGATTAGTAAGAGTGTCAAAGGTTATGGGTAGAAGGCAGGAGAAGGGGATTGAGAGGAAAACTACATCAGCCATTATTTAAATGGCAGACTAGACTCAATGGGCCAAATGACCTAATTCTGCTCCTTCATTTTATGGCCATATGAATTGCAGCTGATAGTTGGGTGTTGAAGGATTGGGCTTGTCGACCAGATCAGCAGTTTTGATGTTTGTAAGGGATGGGCCAGGGCTGGCAGTTTGTGTGTGAGTGTGGAGTGAAAAAGAATCAGGGACAGCAGTTTCGATGTTGTTGCAAATATCAATGGTGGGAATTGTAGTGGTAGAATTTGGAGACTTGGCCAAGCATGAGGTTGGGACCAGCATGAAGTCTGAGATGGTCAGTTGTCGTAGTTCAGAGGTGTGGCCCAAGAATTGAAGATAAGGAATTTATTCACTTGGCTGGTGTTGTGGTTTAAATCTGTGTTGTCCCAGAAGCGCCTAAGCATGATCATTCTCAGGACAACATGTTCAAGGTTTCCCATAGTAAATGGGGCATTGATGTTATCCTATGCTCCTCTAATGTAGAAATCTTGCCAGAAATAGGATAACATGTTTGTAAGTATTGCCAAATGACCTAGATTTATTTATTAATCTGTTTCACCCTAGAAAAAAATCAATTAGAAATTGAATAATGCTAAATAAAATCAATTATTGAGTTTGATACAACACTGGTGTTGAGCGTTTAAAAAAATGATCAATATAATTTCACAAACAATAGCTTCAACACATTGAGAGAGAATGATAGTTCAATATTGATGAAGGTAGGGCAATAAATGTGGTCAAGAGGACTGCAGAGCCCACCTCACTGACAAAAGACAAAGGAGGAAAAACCCAACACCCAACCCCAACCAACCAATTTTCCCTTGCAACCGCTGCAATCGTGTCTGCCTGTCCCGCATCGGACTTGTCAGCCACAAACGAGCCTGCAGCTGACGTGGACATTACCCCTCCATAAATCTTCGTCCGCGAAGCCAAGCCAAAGTATATGGATTTTAGTGAAGCATTTGACAAGGTCCCCCATGAGAGACTCATTCAGAAGTCATGACACATGGGATCCATGGAATCTTGGCTGTATGGATTAAAATTTAGCTTAAATGTTGAAAGCAGAGATTCAACAGAAAATATTTTTCCTAGAGGTCAGTGACTGGTGAGTTCTGATGGGATCTGTTCTGGGACCCCTGCTCTTTGTGATTTTTATAAATGACCTCGATGAAGAAACAAAAGGAAGGGTCAAGAATTTTGTAGATGATACAAAGGTTGGAAGAGTTGTGGATGGTGCTGAAGGTTGTCATAGTTTACAAAAACATATACACAGGATGCAGAGTTAGGTGGAAAAGTGGCAGATGGAGTTCAATTTGGATAAGTGTGAGGTGATGCATTTTGGAAGATCAAGCCAGAAGGCTGAGTATAGGATTTAAGGTCGGATACTTAACAGAGTGAAAGAACAGAGGGACTTTGGGGTCCAAATTAATACATCTCTCAAGGTTGCCATCCAGGTTGATAGGATAGTTAAGAAGTCCTATGGGATGCTTGGTTTCATTAATAGGTGGATTAAGTTCAAAAGCATAGAGATCATGTTGCTTCTCTCCAAATCTCTGGTGAGATCACGCTTAGCGTATTACATTAAGTTCTTATTGTCACATTTGTGGCCCGAAATGTGAAGTTAATGAAACATTAAACACAAGTTTTATCAGGTAAACTTCTCAGTGGCTTTATTCTCCCGTTTCCTTTGTTCTCCTGCTTGTGTTCTTATCTCTTTCTCTCATACCACGTGACTTTCGGTACATCTCATACATATTCATTATCATGACATCCCTCCTTTAATCAGAAATAAACTTTACCTTCACTTACCAATATCCCTCGGAAACATACAAACATCATAACTAATGGTAATACTATAACTCAACTACATAAAATTTACTTCCTACAGCACTCATACATGCACTTTATGATATAAGATTAAAATACTGTCCCAAAGTTCTTATTAAAACTATGGCACAAAGTCTTCATATCGTTTGGGCACTTTCCGGTTTTGTTTCGGCCTGCCTGCGATATTGTCGTCGCTTCTCGGTTGTTCACTCTCAGCGTTGGCAATACTGCTCGCCACGGCTTCGGGTGTTTCTGGCGCTCTAGTCACTTCATCAGGAGTGCTGGTAACTGCCTCTGGAACATCATCAGGTCTCTCAGTTTCAGCATCTCGTATTGGCCTTTCAACCTCTTCGCTCGATGTATCTCTGGACTGGTACCTTTTTACACCTGATACATTTCTCTTATACAGGACTCCAGTTGGAGACTTGACTGTCACCATACTGCCTCTTCTGGATACAACAGTATAGGGTTGATGGTAATAAGGTGTGTCTAGCTTACCACCAGTTTCATGCCTCACTAGAACATTATCTCCTGGCATGATGTCTGAGTACTTGGCTCCACGTTTCGAATCTGTGTACAGCTTTGCTGCACCTTTCTTTTCAGCATCGTGGTCCCTCATCTCCTGGTCGTCTCGGATTTCCTTTATTTCTGGCATTTTTGTACGGATTTTTCTCCCAAAAAATGCTTCTGCAGGACTTTTTCCAGTGGTTGCATGAGGCGTTGCTCGATAGACAGCCACATAAGATAGCAATGCTTCTCGCCAATTTTGTCCTTCAGCGTGTACAATCCTCAATCGTTTTTCAATGGACTGATTTTGTCTCTCTACTTCTCCGCTGGCTTGCGGCCATTTCGGAGTTACTTTATGATGGTGGATACCTGTGGTCCTCATGTATTCCGCAAATGTCTCTGAAATGGATTGTGGACCATTGTCAGAGTATAATGTAACAGGTAATCCATATCTTGCGAATATCTCTGCTAATGCTTGTATTGTTTTTTCAGTGGTTGTGGACTTCAACACCACGTACTCATAGTATCTGCTCTAGTAATCTATCACTACCATAATTGATTCACCCGTCGGTAAAGGTCCAAGAAAATCAACAGCTACGTCGATCCATGGTCCAGTCGGGAGTTGCGTACTCCAGATCGGTTCTGGCGGATTACTCCTACTTGTGATTTGACATCCGTGACAAGTTTTAACAGATTTCTATGCGTCCTTATCACAACCTGGCCACCATACCTTGGTCCTGAGGTTTTGCTTGGTACTAACAATACCTAGGTGTCCTTCATGCGCTAAGGATACGATCTTTGGTCTCAATCTTTGCGGTATCACCAATCTGCAACCTCTTAATACACACTGTCCGATGCAACAAAGTTCATCTCTAATGGGAATGTAAGCCTTGTGAGTACACTTGTCCCATTGTCCACTCTGTATGCATTCTCTTACTTCCCTGAGTTCTGGATCACGTTCGGATTCTCTCTCGACTTCCTTCGTAGTCACAGCTTTCGGTGTCGACTGAATAGCTATGAAGCGTACAAAGCTCTCTGTTTCAGTTCCCAATTCTGACTTGGATTGTGGACCACCAACCTTCACCAATCTGGACAGCGGATCAGCAATGTTTGCTTTCCCTGCAATGTGGATTACTTTATATTTGTAGGGTTGTAGTCTCAGTACCCATCTCTCTATTCTGGCACATGGTTTGGATCTAGGTGCATAGATCACCTCTAATGGCTTATGATCTGTGATGAGTTCAAATTCAATGCCGTATAAATATGCATGGAACCTCTCACAGGCCCATACAAGTCCGAGTGATTCTTTCTCTGTCTGAGAGTATCTTCTTTCCACATCTGATAACGATCTGCTGGCATAGGCAATGATTCTTGGTCCTCCATCATGCATCTGGACCAACACGGCTCCTAAACCAACCGGGCTGGCATCTGCTATGACTTTGGTTGATGCCGCCGGATCGTAATATCCAAGAGTTTTTGCATCTGTCAGGCTTTGCTTCAGCGCTGTGAACGCTTTCTTCTGCTCAGATCCAAAATGAAATGGTACACCTTTCCTGGTTAGTTTCCTTAGTGGTTCTGCCACTGTAGCGAAATTAGGAATGAACTTTGCACAAAAATTGACCAATCCCAGGAAACTCTTCACCTCTGTTGCATTCTGAGGTGCACGTGCCTCTGCAATAGCTTTCATCGTGGCCTCTGCAGGGTTTAGTCCTTCCCGTGTAAGTCTGTGTCCCATGAAGTCTATTTCTGACACACGGAACTGGCACTTGTTTCCATTCACGGTAAGGCCTGCCTCCTGTAGTCTAGATAGTGCATGCTTCAACCGTTTGTCATGCTCTTCCTTCGTTGGTGCATGGACTATGATGTCGTCAGAAATGTTGGCAACTCCAGGAATGCCTTGAATCACTCGATGGATTTCATACTGGTAGATCTCCGAAGCTGCATTAATTTCAAATGATAGTCTCTTGTAACTATACAATCCACAGTGAGTCACAAATGTTGTTACATCTCGGGAACCCGGATCCAGCTCTAATTGATGATAGCCCCATTTCAGATCAATTTTTGAGAATACCTTGCTGGTAGTTAGTTCTTGAAGTATTTCCTCCACTGTTGGTATAGGGTGTCATTCTCTAATTATAGCTTCATTGGCCATTCTCATGTCAACACATAGTCTTATGTCACCCTTTGGTTTGGGCACAATCACTACGGGACTGACCCATTGTGTCGAATGTTCCACCGGTTCAATAATGTCTTGTTCGATCAATTCTTTAATTTTGGCTTTGACTTTCCCACGAAGTCCAAACGGAGTTCAGCGCATTGGTTGTGCCTTGGGTTTGACCGTTTCATCTACCGCTAGCTTCAATTGTCGACCTTTCAGCTTTCCTACTCCTTGGAAGACTGCGGGGAATTCTTGCTTCATATCCTCGTATGACTGAATTGAATTGACACAAGCTCCAATATGAAGTATTGCCAGGTCTTGCGCTGTGCTTCTACTCAGCAATGGTTCTCCCCTCTCTTCTATGACCATAAACTCTGCTTCGGTGTACTTATCTCCAGCTTCAACAGTTGCAGTAAAACATCCAATGGTCTGCAATGGCTTGGTTGCTGTGTATGGATACAGTTTCTTGGAACACTTCTTTGAGGTACAGATGATCTTTTTCCTTTTCAACTTCTCCCATAAATGTCGATCAATCACATTACTGTCACTGCCTGAGTCTACAATGACCTGCATTGTTACTCCACCAATGATCACTGGGACTTTCTCATGATGTACTTCATTCAACGTAAATTGGTAACAACTCTGTTCCTCCTGGGTATCATTATCGTCACCGTCTATTTGGCGAATGGTCTCTTTCTTTCCAGGATACTTTCCTTTCCCCCAGGCTTTGCCTTTTGAAGTTGTACTCTTCCTCTTCTGGTCTGCATTGGACTTGCTTTTGCACTTCTTTGCAAAGTGGTCCTTACCTCCACACTTTCTGCAAACTTTGCCTTTGGCCGGGCAATATGGGTCTTTTCCAAAGTGACCTCGGTTTCCACATCGATAACACTCCACGTCCTGTGTCGACGTATATCTTGGCTGGTTATGGTGATGTGAGAGTCTCTTAATTTGCTGGCTTGAGTTGTCTTTCACGGTCATGGTATGAAATTGCCCTTCAACAGCCTCTAATGCAGCAGCAATGGTTAAAGCATCGGTGAGTTCCAACTCACTCCCTCTTTCCAGTAGACGTCTTCTGAGTTTATCTGATCTGCAGTGCTGTACGACTTGATCCAATAATTGGTTGTCCAAATCAGCTGGCATGTAATTGCATCCAACAGCTAGCTGGCGTAGTCTCGTCATGTACTGAGCAATTGTCTGGCCATCTTCTTGTCTCGTTTTCCGAAACAAATGGCATTGAAATGTAGCATTCGGTGTCACTACATAGTGTGCATTTAATGCATCTACCGCTTTCCGGTACTCATCCTTTCTTCCAGTATTCAAAAGTGTTTTAAATGTTTCCCGAACTGCAGGTCCAGCAGTGAAAAGAAGTAACACCCTTCTCTGCGCTTTTTGTTCAACTGTACCGGTATCTAGAAATAGGCCACGACTGTCGGCGTAGGATTCAAATTCTTCCAGCCATGCCTTCCACTTCACACTTACAGTGCTTGCATCACACGTTGGGTCAAAATGAGCAATTCCACTATGTGTTAGAAAGTCACCGTCTGCACCAGCCATGAGGAAATATTCCAGCCCCAAAAGTACTGAGCCAAAGAGAAAATTCTTATCACCTTGAAGTTGTCTGTAATCCTCTGTAATCTTGTTTAGTCTTTAATTTTCTTCAAGCTTCTTTCATCCTCGTTGCCAATGTCACATTTGTGGCCCGAAATGTGAAGTTAATAAAACATTAAACACAAGTTTTATCAGGTAAACTTCTCAGTGGCTTTATTCTCCTGTTTCTTTTGTTCTCCTGCTTGTGTTCTTATCTCTCTCTCTCATACCACGTGACTTCCGGTACATCTCATACATATTCATTATCATGACACTTATCACCTCATTAAAGGAAGGATATGGAAGCTATGGAGAGGATGCAGAGGAGATTACCTGGATGTTGCCAAGATAGGAAAATAAGTCTTATGAGGCAAGGTTATCAGAGCCAGCACTTATCCCTTTAGAGTGACAAAGGATGAGAGGAGATATAATAGATAAGATTCTGAGAGGCATAGATAAAGTGGATAGCCAGAACATTTTTCCCAGGACAGGAACAGCAAACACTAAGGGACATCACTACAAAGAGAAGGGAGGAAAGTTTAGGGTTATGTTTTTTACTCAGAGTTGTGGTTGGCTGGAATGCTGTGCCAGGGATAGTGGTGGAGGCTGAAACATTAGGAGCACTTAAGAGAGTCTTTCCAATCTCTGTGTGCCTCTCTTCATTTTTGATCAGGTCACCCTTCAGCCTTCAACACTCCAGGAGAAACAATCCAAGTTTGTTGGGAAGAATAAAAATGAGATTAATATTGATTAGTGTAAATGGTTGGCACAGATTTAGTGCTTGATTACATGCTATATGACTACTAACTTCATGATATATGTAAGAAAAATAGATAAAAAATGTTTGTTTTTTTTGGTAGGAATATATAAGCCAGCTCAACATCGAGGGCTGAAGGGCCTGTACTGTGCTGTAATATTCTATGTTCTAATCTTTTGGCTTTTCATGCATCAAAGAATGAAAATGTTGACATTTGAAACCTCACAGTATTTGTTAGATATGTTGTCAAGATCATTGGGCTTCTTGTATCTCTGAGTAGCACTGTCATGCATTCATAGCTGGCTTCTGAATGACGACTGGTGAAGAACTTCAATTTCTTCTTCAACCCTGTAAATAATGGCATTGGACCATAATCATCAGACCTAAAGAAAAAACTTTTGTAGTTTCTAGTAATACCTTTGATCTTGAAAAGTAAGTTAAAATAGAAAATAGAAGAATATGCATTATGTCCGCAGGAAAGTTTCTTGTCTTATTTTAACTGCCAGCTGTTTCCACAGGGAGGGGTTGGATACAATTTGTTGTCATTGCATTCTTTTATCAGAGAGACCTAAAAGGAGGGAAGGCTCAAGACTGAAAATATGCACCAACAGGCTTAAAGGCAGGTTCTTCCTGCAGCCATCAGGCTCCTGAACGAACCTTTCAACAGTGTTCTCATGCTGCGCTTGCTTGGTGCTAATTGATCTTCATTGTAATCCCATAGTCTGTGCAATGTACAAAGCACTGTTATGTTAAAGAACTGTTAGATTGCTCACAGAAGAATGCTTTTCCCTGCATTTGGTATTTTATGACAAATACATTTGAACATAAATGAAATGCTGAAAAGTACAAGACTTTATTGATTCATTAGGAGCAAAATGTTGTAACTCCATGACAATTGTCTCTTTGGATGTACATTGAGCAAAACATTGATTTAGTGTTTCCTTTCCAATTGCTCAACCTAACAGAAGCACTGGGCCCCACCACTGGGGCACTGGGAGCAGCCCTGGGCCCCACCCCAAGGTCACTGGGAACAGCTCTGGATTCAATCCCTGGGGCACTGGGGGCAACTGTGGGTCACACAATTGAAAGAGTGAGGGTATAGATCCTAACAATATTTGGACTTCATATTTACAAACAAGAAGGCATAGATTTAAGATGACCAAAAAGAGTTTTAATGGGATTTTGTGGAGTAAGTTATTTTCCTACAGAGAGTGGGCGATGTCTGGAAGTTGCAGTTGGAGGAGGTTGTGCAGTCAGATACAATCAATGTTTAAGAGACATTTTGATAAAAACACTTGAATAGACCAGGTATAGAAGATATGGTTTTAATGCATGTCAAAAATGTAATTGGAGTTGGGCAGCACGGACATGATGGGCAGAAGGGCCTGTTTTTGTTCCATACAACTCAAAACATTGTAACACAGAAAAAATATGCAATTTACTGGAGGAAATCAGTGGATGGAGCAGCATCATTTATAGGTGCCATGTCTCATGTATTCCCTCCAGTACACAGGCTAAGTTCTATCCTTGAAGTTGGAAGGTGATTAAATTGAAGCTTTCAAGGTGTGAAGGGGAACCTGTGGAGTCGAATGTGGGGAATCTGTTGGCAAGTCCAGGACAAGTATCAGGAATGAAGTCAAACACACATGGGGTCGCACAGTTTGACGACGTTCACTCTCACAGCGAGCCACAGATGCTGGATGTCAGCTGACGAATTGTCTGGGACCCAAGGTATGAGAGGGTGTGGGGAGGGGTGTTGCTCTGATGGTGTAGGGTCTCGCAACATACTGGACCTCCCGCACACTGGAGCAGGGTCGGGACCGGGATCCGCGAGGTTGCCGATGGAGAGCAGGGCTCCCTGATCCTACCGAGGGTTGGGAACCAGCCTCCGAGAAGGGTGCCTTGGTGCTCGAAGCAGACAGGAAGCCGTGCGGCGATGGAGGTTACGGGGGCGCCGAAGGCGGCGGGATCCACGGACACCCGGTATCTCCGAGGGAACTCTGGCTAGCGGACTCGTGGCGCCTCGTTGGTGCAAAGGAAAAACTTTCTGTGCTTTTGTGCCCATAACAATGAAGGGACTGTTTAAAGACTCGGGGTCGGGCAGCGCTGGCAGAGACAGAAGCAACGCTGAGCAGAAAGTCCCAGGCACAGCGTGAGCTCCCATTGCCCCCACCCCCGGAGCGATGGGCCCCTCACGCCCATGGCGAGTGCACGATTCTGTTCAGCGAATGTCCGTCAGATACGGCATCAGAAACGAATTAGGAGGCGGAATGCGATTTGGGAGGGGAGGGGAGGGGAGGGGAGGGGAGGGGAGGGGCGGGGCGGGGCGGTGGGTGTGATTGGGCTTCGACGCTTTATAAAAGGAGGGCAGCCAGACTTGCGAACTTGACCGTTCACCGGAATCCTCCGGCAACGTCCCGGACACCAGGTAACGGCGCCCTCGCCAGCAGTCTGCCGGTCAGCGAGGACTTTGAGTGGACTCCTTTTCGGTGCTCGTGTCGTTTGCATTCTCTGTTGGAGGTTGGAGGGTATTCCACGTGTTTTGTTTTGTGCCGACTCCTGCCGCGCGTTAGTTTCTTGTTTGAAAGTTTGGAGAGTTTGCAGAAGTCCTGCTCCTGCCACAGCGGCTGTGAAGCCGGGCGTGAGCCCAGAGCGTTGGGACATCGTGACTTTGGGACAGCAGTGTCCCGGACACTTCGTTCCCCCTCCTCAAAGGAGGGTCGAGGTCAGTTGATGCCCGTCCCGCTGTGTTCGTCCTGCTTCTCTCTGTCCGTCTGCCGTTCACGGTGAACCAGATCAAATCTCCACTTGACCTTTGGGCGCTGCGGCTGTTTAACTCGGGTGAGGATTCTGCACAGTTCGACAGAATAAGCGACGACGGATGTTTTCTAGGGCAGACGCTTGTTGGAGGGATTTACGACCGACAGCGGTCCCGGTGCGAACCGTTCTGCCAACAAGCGTTTCTTGATGGGCTGAGACAAAGACGGAATCTCAGAGGGTTTACTGCAGGGAAGGAGGCCGCTCGGCCCTTCGGGACTGTGCCCGCTGTGCAGCAGCGCCACTCCACCCATTCCAATTCCGCAAATTACAGTTAAATGTATGACTAGGAGATTGGTGCAGGAGGGAGGGCTTTAAATTCTTGGACCCAACGAACATAGGACCTCTACAAGAGGGATGAGTTGGACCTTGAGGTGCACCTCCAGTTCCTGATGAGATTTGCTGGTGGGGATTTAATCTGATTTGCCAAGGTTTGTGACTGAAAATTTCAGGAGATGAAGATCACTTGGATGTTCGAGTGAGTAAGTTCGGGAGACAGAGCAGGCAGGAACATGTCAAAGAGTGTGGAAACTGAATTTATTTAAATGCAGGTTTGACAGTCCGAGAAGATGAACTCACAGCATTGTTGGGTATATCGGACTGGGAGGTGTAGCCATAATGGAAACATGGCTGAGAGACTGTTCCAGAGTATAGATGATAGAGGTGGGGGGATTGTGTTTTTGACTGGGGAGGACATCGTGGCACTACTGAAAGGATATTTGTGCGGTTGGGGCTAATAAGACCATATAGGTGGAGCTTTGACACAAGAGGGGAATGATCACTTAAGTTGATGGGGTTTATTATAGATTCCTCAATAAGCCAGGGGGTAATAGAAGAGCTGATACTGTATATCAGGACTTTCAGATAGGATGCAGGTCAGTGGGACTAGGCAGAATAATGCAGACTAAAAGGGTCAAAGGGCCTGTTTCAGTGCTGTAGTGGTTCTATGGTTCAGCAGAATATAATCATAATTTATTATATTTGCTATTGTAGAATATGATTTTGCCTTCCCTCATATTGGCAGGGAATCTGACAGTGCAAAGAGCTTGGATGGGGCTGAATTTTTAACATGTGTCCAGGAAAGTTTTCTCCAAAAATATGTGGATGGCCCAATAAGAGGTAAACATGGGAAACATGGCAGGGCAAGTGACTGAGGGGTCAGTAGGAGAGCACTTTGGGACCAGTAACCATAATTCCACAGAACCATAGAACACTACACATAGAAGCAGCCCCTTTGTCCTATCTAGTTCATGCCTTGTCCTGTTGATCTGCACCCAGATTTAGCCCTCCATTCTCCTCCCATCCTATCCAACTTTTCTTAAATATCAAAAGAGCCTGAATTCATCACTTCAGCTGGCAACTCACTACACACTCTCACTTTGACTCCATTAGTTTTAAATAGTTATGAAAAGAGGATAGGCCTGGATAACTTAAAGTTCTAAATTGGAGGAAGGCTAATTTTGATGACATTAGGTTGGAATTTCCAAAGATCGATGGGGAGAGGCTATTTACAGATAAAGGATTGGGCGGCAAGTAGGAGGCTTTTAAAAAGATTAGGATAGCTCAGGGAATGCATGTCCCTCTTGGAGTGAATGGCAAGGCTGGTAAGAGAACTCTAGATGACGAGAGTCATTGAGGCTCTGATCAAGGAGGAGGAGTCCTATTTCAGTTGTAGATAGCTGACATCAAGTGAATCCTTTGAACAGCATTGAGGATGTGGTAGTTCACTTAAGAGGGGAAGAGAGGATATGAATGGCTCGGACAGATAAGGTTAAGAGATACTACGATTAAAGGCATAAGAGAACTGGAGCTCTTCAAGGTCATCCATGATATGGGTGAGTCCTAAAGGAGTAGTTCTCTTGTGCATTTAATGTGGAAGAAGAAATTGAGCCCAGAGAATCAGCAGAAAAAATAGTGATGACTTGAAGCGAGTACACCTAATAGAAGAGGAGTCACTGGAGGTCTTAAAACACAAAGTTAGACAAATCTCTGGGGCCTTAAAAATGTATGCTAGGACATTTTAAGAAGCTAGGAACCCTGATGAAGATATTTGCATCTTTGTTGGGCACAGGTGAAGTCCAGGAAGATTGGAGGGCAGCTAATGTTGTGTCTTCATTTAAAAGACGCAGAAAGGAAAATTGGGGAGCTGCAGGCGATGAGTTTAATGCCAATTGTGGACAAGTTGGTGGAAAGGATTCTGAGAGACAGAATTTACTTGCATTTGGAAATTTAAGGACTGGTTAGGGATAGTCAGCATGGCTTTGTGTGTGGGAAATGATGTGTCAAGAATTTGAGTTTTTTTGAAGAGATGAGTAAGAGGATTGATGGGGGTAGGGTGGTAGACATTGTCTACACAGTCTTTAGCAAAGTGCTTGACAGGGTATCACATGACCGGTATCCAGAGGGAAAGATCCAGGGTGAGCTGGCTAATTGGATGCAGAACTGAATTAATGATGGAAAACTGATGGTGTTAGTGGAGAGTTGTTGCTCAGATTAAAGGTTTATGACCAAGGGCATGCTTCGGGGATTGGTGCTGGGTCCCTATTTTCATCTTTATTAATGACTTGGATGACAATGTAGTTAGCATGGTTAGTATGTTTGCAGTTGACACCAAGGTTGGTGGTATAGTGGACAATGAACAGATTGCAACTCGATCCAGATTGGTGGTTCTCAACCTTTTTCTTTCCACTCAAATTCCACTAAGTATTCCCTATACCATAGGTGCTCTGTGATTAGTAAGAGATTACTTAAGGAGAAGGCCACTCCGATATAAAACCTACGACCCAAGGACCTCGCTGCCACGTCCCAGCTTGCTTGGCCACGGCACACGAACCATGGGTGTAAAGGGTGGGGCCAGTACTGCGCGCACTGCACTCCACCTAAAAGCTCCTTTGCGCAGGCCCGAGGACAGGTCCACGTCCTCCCCCTCCACGTCCTCCCCCTCAAAAGATGCTCACAAACTCAAGCTAGCATGCTGGAACATCAGAACCATGCTAGACAAGGCTGACAGCCACCGACCTGAACGTCGGTCTGCCCTCATTGCACATGAACTCCTCAGACTTGACATCGACATAGCCGCTCTCAGTGAAGTCCGCCTGGCAGATGTAGGCAGCCTCCAAAAACGCGGCGCGGGCTACACACTCTACTGGTCTGGCAAGCCTTCGGATGAACGACGCCTATCTGGTGTAGGCTTCATGGTCAAGAGCTTCATTGCCTCCAAACTCGAAAACCTTCCGACAGGCCTCTCGGACCGAATCATGTCCATGCGACTCCCACTTCAAAACAAGCGTCACATCACCCTCATCAGTGTCTATGCTCCAACCCTCCAGGCGGAACCAGCAGAAAAGAACAAGTTCTACACCGACCTGCGCAACCTCATCCAACGTACCCCTACAGCCGACAAGGTTGTCATCCTGGGCGACTTCAACGCTCGTGTCGGCAAAGACTCAGAAACCTGGCCAGGAATCCTGGGCAAGCATGGCGTCGGCAAGTGCAACGACAATGGGCGCCTCCTGTTGGAGCTCTGCGCAGAACAGCGACTTGTCATTACAAACACCCTTTTTCAGCAGAGGGACAGCCTTAAGACCACCTGGATGCATCCCCGATCCAAACACTGGCACCTCCTGGACTACATCCTGGTGCGAGAAAGTGACAAACAAGATGTGCTCCACACCAGGGTCATGCCTAGCGCGGAATGCCACACTGACCACCGGCTGGTTCGCTGCAAGCTCAACCTTCACTTCAAGCCAAAGCCCAGGAACAATAAAGCCCCCAGAAAGAGGTTCAATGTTGGAAAACTGCAGTCAGACGAAGCGAGAGGAAACTTCCAGGCAAACCTCAAAGCAAAGCTCGACGTTGCAACCCGCCTCACGGACCCGTCCCCTGAAACCCTCTGGGATCAGTTGAAGACTACCATACTGCAATCCACTGAAGAGGTACTGGGCTTCTCCTCCAGGAAAAACAAGGACTGGTTTGACGAAAACAGCCAGGAAATCCAGGAGCTGCTGGCAAAGAAGCGAGCTGCCCACCAGGCTCACCTTACAAAGCCGTCCTGTCCAGAGAAGAAACAAGCCTTCCGTCGCGCATGCAGCCATCTTCAGCGCAAACTCCAGGAGATCCAAAATGAGTGGTGGACTAGCCTCGCCAAACGAACACAGCTCAGCGCGGACATTGGCGACTTCAGGGGTTTCTACGAGGCTCTAAAGGCTGTGTACGGCCCCTCACCCCAAGTCCAAAGCCCGCTGCGCAGCTCAGACGGCAAAGTCCTCCTCAGCGACAAGATCTCCATCCTCAACCGATGGTCAGAACACTTCCAATCTCTTTTCAGTGCCAACCGCTCAGTCCAAGATTCCGCCCTGCTCCAGCTCCCTCAACAGCCCCTAAGGCTAGAGCTGGATGAGGTTCCCACCCTGGATGAGACATATAAGGCAATCGAACAACTGAAAAGTGGCAAAGCAGCAGGTATGGATGGAATCCCCCCAGAAGTCTGGAAGGCTGGCGGCAAAACTCTGCATGCCAAACTGCATGAGTTTTTCAAGCTTTGTTGGGACCAAGGTAAACTGCCTCAGGATCTTCGTGATGCCACCATCATCACCCTGTACAAAAACAAAGGCGAGAAATCAAACTGCTCAAACTACAGGAGAATCACGTTGCTCTCCATTGCAGGCAAAATCTTCGCTAGGATTCTACTAAATAGAATAATACCTAGTGTCGCCGAGAATATTCTCCCAGAATCACAGTGCGGCTTTCGCGCAAACAGAGGAACCACTGACATGGTCTTTGCCCTCAGACAGCTCCAAGAAAAGTGCAGAGAACAAAACAAAGGACTCTACATCACCTTTGTTCACCTCACCAAAGCCTTCGACACCGTGAGCAGGAAAGGGCTTTGGCAAATACTAGAGCGCATCGGATGTGCCCCAAAGTTCCTCAACATGATTATCCAACTGCACGAAAACCAACAAGGTCGGGTCAGATACAGCAATGAGCTCTCTGAACCCTTCTCCATTAACAATGGCGTGAAGCAAGGCTGTGTTCTGGCACCAACCCTCTTTTCAATCTTCTTCAGCATGATGCTGAACCAAGCCATGAAAGACCCCAACAATGAAGACGCTGTTTACATCCGGTACCGCACGGATGGCAGTCTCTTCAATCTGAGGCGCCTGCAAGCTCACACCAAGACACAAGAGAAACTTGTCCGTGAACTACTCTTTGCAGACGATGCCGCTTTAGTTGCCCATTCAGAGCCAGCTCTTCAGCGCTTGACGTCCTGCTTTGCGGAAACTGCCAAAATGTTTGGCCTGGAAGTCAGCCTGAAGAAAACTGAGGTCCTCCATCAGCCAGCTCCCCACCATGACTACCAGCCCCCCCACATCTCCATCGGGCACACAAAACTCAAAACGGTCAACCAGTTTACCTATCTCGGCTGCACCATTTCATCAGATGCAAGGATCGACAATGAGATAGACAACAGACTCGCCAAGGCAAATAGCGCCTTTGGAATACTACACAAAAGAGTCTGGAAAAACAACCAACTGAAAAACCTCACAAAGATAAGCGTATACAGAGCCGTTGTCATACCCACACTCCTGTTCGGCTCCGAATCATGGGTCCTCTACCGGCACCACCTACGGCTCCTAGAACGCTTCCACCAGCGTTGTCTCCGCTCCATCCTCAACATCCATTGGAGCGCTTACACCCCTAACGTCGAAGTACTCGAGATGGCAGAGGTCGACAGCATCGAGTCCACGCTTATGAAGATCCAGCTGCGCTGGATGGGTCACGTCTCCAGAATGGAGGACCATCGCCTTCCCAAGATCGTATTATATGGCGAGCTCTCCACTGGCCACCGTGACAGAGGTGCACCAAAGAAAAGGTACAAGGACTGCCTAAAGAAATCTCTTGGTGCCTGCCACATTGACCACCGCCAGTGGGCTGATAACACCTCAAACCGTGCATCTTGGCGCCTCACAGTTTGGCGGGCAGCAACCTCCTTTGAAGAAGACCGCAGAGCCCACCTCACTGACAAAAGGCAAAGGAGGAAAAACCCAACACCCAACCCCAACCAACCAATTTTCCCTTGCAACCGCTGCAATCGTGTCTGCCTGTCCCGCATCGGACTTGTCAGCCACAAACGAGCCTGCAGCTGACGTGGACTTTTTACCCCCTCCATAAATCTTCGTCCGCGAAGCCAAGCCAAAGAAGAAAGAAAGAACTTAAGGTGGTATGTGAGTGGGAAGAGAAGGTTGAGGATCACTGCTCTAGACCCAATTGTTACTGAAATATTTTGCTTGAAAAAAATTGTCATTGGCCCATTTCCTTTGGAGTTATCAAACCATGCACATAATGAGTCAATTAGGTATGATTAAAAGTGGTTTTCAAACTTTTTCTTTCCACCCACATACCATCTTGAGCAATCCCTTACTAATTACAGAGCACCTATGGCATAGGGAATACTTAGCAGAATTTGAGTGGAAAGAAAAAGGTTGAGAAATACTGATCCAGATAAACTGGGAACATGAGCCAAGAAATAACAGATGGAATTTAACTTGGACAGGGTAAGTTGTGGCACTTTGGTAGGTTAAACCATGGCAGAACTTGCACAGTGAATTGAAGGACCCAGGAAATTGTTGTGGAGCAGAGAGACTAAGGGTACAGGTGCACAGTTAAATGAAATTGGCAACTGAAGCGGACAGGGTGGTGAGGAAGGTGCTTTGCATGGGCACAGGAGCAGGAATGTCATATTACAACTGTACAAGATGTTGGTCGAACCACACTTGAAGTTTTGAGCACTGTTCTCATCACCCAGATATAGGAAGGATGTCATTAATCTGGAAAGAGTGCAGAAAAAATTCATGATGTTATCAGGACTGATGGGCTTAAACTGTATAATGAGAGGTTGGGACTTTTCTTCCTTGAGTGTGGGAGATTGGTGGGGCAAGGGTTGGGGGGAATGTCATAATGGTTGATTCAAACATGAGTGAAATAAATAAGGTAGTATTTTTTCCAGGGTAGGGGAATCTAAAACTAGAGGGTATAGATTTGTGAGAGGAGAAAGATTTAAAAGGGCTTTGCGGGACACCTTCACACACAGGATGGTGATTGTATAGAATGAGCTGCCAGAGGAAGGGGTAGGGAGAATTGTAGCATTTAAGAGACACTTAGATGAGTACATGAATAGGAAAGGTTTAGAGGGATATGGGTTGAACGCAGGCAAATGGGATCAACTTGATCAGCATGGACAAATTGGGCAGAAGGATCTGTGCTGTGGAACTTAATGACTTTATAATTCTTCTTTCAAGGGCAACAATCCAGCTTCTCAGTCTAATCACATAACTAAAGCTCCTCTTCCCAGGTACCCTTCTGGTCAATCTCTTCCCACCCTCTCTGAAGCAGTTACATAATTGCCAAAGTGTAGGATCCAGAAATGTTCCACTTGTGGTTGGAGCAGGTTCATCTTGATGGCCCTGCTCTTTAATTCTCTCCTTCTATTTGCAAAACTCATTATCCCATATTTTTTAACTACTTTCACAAATTGTTCCAAAACCCCACACATAATTGCAGTTCAAAACACGACAGATGCTGGAAATCTGAACTTAAACTGAAAATGCTGGAAACACTCAACAGACCAGGTAAAGAGGGAAAATGAAGTGAATGTTTCAAATCAAGGTCCCTTTAATAGAATGGGGAAGTTTGTTGGGGGGGGGGGGGGAAACAGCAATAATTGCCACTCTGATTCCAAATCGACAAAGCCAAGATTCCTTGGATCACATGCTTCCTGACATTTTGAATGAGCCTACCATTGAGGACCTTGTCAAACGACTTTCGAAATCCATTTTAACATATCCAGCATCCTATCTTCTTCAATTTGATTGTCACCTCCTTGAAAAACTCAAATTCGTGAAGCCTGACTTGCCCTTGACAAAGCTATGCTGACTTTTCCTAATACAGTAAAACCCCTGTTAACTGGAATTCAAGCAACTGGCAAAAGAAAATGCAGAAAATAAATAGGAAAAAATATGAGAGTTTAACATTGGCGTGTCTCACCATTAGTTCGCTAATCGTGCACATGCAATTTCAAGCAACCAGAAAATTCACTCATCTGGCATCTAGCAATTTCTATAGGTGCTGGATACCAGGGGTTTTACTGAAAGACTGCTTCTCGAAATGGTCATAATTCTTGTTGCTAAGAATCCTCAATAGTTTGCCCACCATTGATGTAAGACTTAGTGGTTGATAATTCCGAGGATTCTGCCTCTTACCGTTCTTGCACAAGGGAATAACATTTGCAATCCTCGAGTACCACTCCTGTGGCCATGGAGGACACAAAGGTCATCATCAATGCCCCAGCAATCTCTTCCTTCACTTCCTGTAGTAACCTGGGTATATCCCATGTGGCCTTGGAGGATTGTCCTTTTTTTCAGTTCAAGTTTATTTATCATCCATTTGTACAAGTACAACCTGACAAAACAGTGTTCTCTGATCCTCGGTGCAACACCCTGCAAAACCACATTCAGACAAAACACACACATAGACAAATGCACAGTTATTGTATGCAAAATATTACAATAAATAAATATTTGTAGAGGTGGATACACTGCTAACTGAAGGATCACACAACCAGATGGGTTGAGTTCAGTGAGCAAAAACTGATTTATTGCAGGCTACCTGGGTGGTTTTATACTCCCAGCCCGGACCTGACTGAGAATCAGTCACTGGGGTGTCACGTGGATCCTCAAGCGCGGGCTTCTGAGCCCGGTGCTGAAGTCGGGAGGAAACCCCTGTTGGCGCCATTTTGGCTGGCTGCCCCATGAATGCATGAAAAGCGGGGCCGGTTCGCCTGCCTAATGGTGTACTGCCACACAGCCCCCCTGCCCCCCCAGGACCGGCGCCAATATCCTTTTTTTGCCAGGTGGTCTTGCTTCTTGGGCTGGGTCACAACTACTAGTTCGGTGGGATTGAGGTGGGCTGGCTTTAACCTGTCCACTGTAAACAGTTCCCTCTTACCACCCATGTCCAGTGTGAAAGTGGATCCTGAACGCTGGACGACTTTGTACGGACCTTTGTATGGTCTTTGTAGAGGTGCTGTGGAACAGCCCCGGCTGATAAAATCGTACTCTGCAGAGTACAGCTTGTTAGGGACGTAAGAGGACCGTGTGCTGTGTCTGGGAGGCGGTGGGGGTGTGAAGGTGTCCAATTGGGCCCGGAGGCAGTGAAGTAGACTGTGTGGTGACTGCTGGGGGTTGTGAGGTGCTTTGACAAACTCACCGGTTAGGGCTAGCGGTGCACCGTAGACCAGCTCGGCTGATGCCTGTAGGTCTTTGGGTGTTGAGCAGATGCCCAGGAGCACCCAAGGCAGCTCATCCACCCAGTCAGGGCCGGTGAGGCAGGCCATAAGTGCCAACTTAAGATGGTGGTGCAATCGCTCAACTAGCCCATTGGCCTGTGGGTAATAGGCCATAGTGTGATGTAGCTTGATCCCCAGCCTGTTGGCAAGCTGTGCCCAGAGCGCAGAGGTGAACTGGGTGCCCTGATCACTGGTGAGGTGGTTCACGACGCTGAACCAGGCAATCCAACCATTCAAAAGCGCTTGGGAGCAGGAATCTGTGGCATTGGAATCGCCTCGGGCCAACGAGTGGTGCGGTCTACCACTGTGAAAAGGTAATGGTTACCTCGGAAAATGGGTAAGGGTCTGACGATGTCCATGTGTATGTGGCTGAACCGTTCCCGGAAGTGTTCAAAATCTACAGGCGCTCTGGTGTGCTTGAGTACCTTGGAAAGTTGGCAATGGGTGCAGATTTTGACCCAGTCTGTAATTTGCTTCCGAAGCCCGACGAAACGTTCTGCCACCATACGGACCGTGGTCCTGATGGAAGGGTGGGAAAGGTCATGTTTATGATGGAGGATGTTTATGATGGAGGCACTGGGGCGCCGCGGCGGGGGCGGCACTGGGGCGCCGCGGCGGGGGCGGCACTGGGGCGCCGCGGCGGGGGCGGCACTGGGGCGCCGCGGCGGGGGCGGCACTGGGGCGCCGCGGCGGGGGCGGCACTGGGGCGCCGCGGCGGGGGCGGCACTGGGGCGCCGCGGCGGGGGCGGCACTGGGGCGCCGCGGCGGGGGCGGCACTGGGGCGCCGCGGCGGGGGCGGCACTGGGGCGCCGCGGCGGGGGCGGCACTGGGGCGCCGCGGCGGGGGCGGCACTGGGGCGCCGCGGCGGGGGCGGCACTGGGGCGCCGCGGCGGGGGCGGCACTGGGGCGCCGCGGCGGGGGCGGCACTGGGGCGCCGCGGCGGGGGCGGCACTGGGGCGCCGCGGCGGGGGCGGCACTGGGGCGCCGCGGCGGGGGCGGCACTGGGGCGCCGCGGCGGGGGCGGCACTGGGGCGCCGCGGCGGGGGCGGCACTGGGGCGCCGCGGCGGGGGCGGCACTGGGGCGCCGCGGCGGGGGCGGCACTGGGGCGCCGCGGCGGGGGCGGCACTGGGGCGCCGCGGCGGGGGCGGCACTGGGGCGCCGCGGCGGGGGCGGCACTGGGGCGCCGCGGCGGGGGCGGCACTGGGGCGCCGCGGCGGGGGCGGCACTGGGGCGCCGCGGCGGGGGCGGCACTGGGGCGCCGCGGCGGGGGCGGCACTGGGGCGCCGCGGCGGGGGCGGCACTGGGGCGCCGCGGCGGGGGCGGCACTGGGGCGCCGCGGCGGGGGCGGCACTGGGGCGCCGCGGCGGGGGCGGCACTGGGGCGCCGCGGCGGGGGCGGCACTGGGGCGCCGCGGCGGGGGCGGCACTGGGGCGCCGCGGCGGGGGCGGCACTGGGGCGCCGCGGCGGGGGCGGCACTGGGGCGCCGCGGCGGGGGCGGCACTGGGGCGCCGCGGCGGGGGCGGCACTGGGGCGCCGCGGCGGGGGCGGCACTGGGGCGCCGCGGCGGGGGCGGCACTGGGGCGCCGCGGCGGGGGCGGCACTGGGGCGCCGCGGCGGGGGCGGCACTGGGGCGCCGCGGCGGGGGCGGCACTGGGGCGCCGCGGCGGGGGCGGCACTGGGGCGCCGCGGCGGGGGCGGCACTGGGGCGCCGCGGCGGGGGCGGCACTGGGGCGCCGCGGCGGGGGCGGCACTGGGGCGCCGCGGCGGGGGCGGCACTGGGGCGCCGCGGCGGGGGCGGCACTGGGGCGCCGCGGCGGGGGCGGCACTGGGGCGCCGCGGCGGGGGCGGCACTGGGGCGCCGCGGCGGGGGCGGCACTGGGGCGCCGCGGCGGGGGCGGCACTGGGGCGCCGCGGCGGGGGCGGCACTGGGGCGCCGGATAGTGCCCTCCCCTTGAGGAGTCGAGAGGTCCTGGAACCACAGGCCCTGGAACCACAGTCCCTGGAACCACAGTCCCATGATGGCAATCCTGAAGGCCTGCGTCTCCTCGTCGGACTTCTGGTCCTGGGTGAGCTGGTCCAAGTCAAGGCCAGGTGTCAGCGCACAAATGGCCAGTTGTGAGAGTGCATCGGCGATCATGTTGTCTTTCCCCGCCTTGTGCCTAAAGTTGGTGGTCAACTCCGACACGATGGAGAGGTGAGGCTGTTTGCGGACCGACCAAGGATCTCTTGCCACAGCGAGCGCCTGAGTGAGGGGTTTGTGGCCAGTAAAAAATGGTGAAAGGGCTACCATCCAAGAAATAATGAAAGTGACGCACTGCCAGGTACATGCCCAGCAACTCACGATCGAAAGCCCTATACTTGCACTCTGTCGATTGAAGAAGTTGGCAAAAGAATGCCAGTGGTTTCCACTGTCTGTTCTCCTGCTGCTCCAGGACGGTACCGACGGCTGTGGCAGAGGAATCGATGGATAGCGCCATTTGCATGTCGAAGCGTGGGTGGACGAGCAGGGTAGTCTTCGCGAGGGCATCTTTCGTGGCTTCGAAATCTCTGCTAGCTTTGGAGTCCAGTCAGCTGTCTTGTCTTTGGCTGCGATGAGGGCGAAGAGCGGCTGCATGATGTGTGTGGTTATAGAAATTGACCATACCTGCGAACTCCTGTAGCCCCTTGAGGTTGTCCAGGCATGGGAACTCCCTGATTGCAGCGACCTTTGTAGCGGCAGGTGTTGTTCCTTCGGCCATGATGGTATGGGCTAGGAACTGCATGCACTCTTTCTCTTTTTTAAAAACTTTATTTATTCGTTCAAAAAACAAATCATATATGATATATACAACATTTAACTACAAACATGAACATTATTTTTTATATATTTAAAAAAAAAGAAAAGACCCCCCCTTAAGCTAACTTTACTAAGGAGAGCCATAAAGAAAGAAAAAAGAAAAAAATATTAAAGAAAAATTAAATATACATATTAAGATCTAATCAATGTAAATATTCTGAATATAACAACCACTTATTAATTAAAAAATTACAATTATTAAGTGAAACATGTAATTTTTTCCATTATTAAACAATATGCCATCTATTAATATCAATCATATTTGTATCTTTCCACTTACTAGCAATACATTTTTTCACTACGGATAAAGCTAAATATACAAAAGCAAGTTGAAGCTTATCTAATCCCAAACCTTTCAAAGGTTGCAAACTACCCAATAAAAATACTGTTGGATCTAAAACTATTTTAATCTTATACAGATATTCTAAAAACGATTGAATTTTCTTCCAAAAAGATTGTATATGTATACATGACCAAACGGCATGAAAATAAGTTCCAACCGTATCACCACATCTAAAACACAAATCTCATTATGAAAACCATACTTTTTTAATTTTTCAGGTGTTAAGTATAATTGATGTAAAAAATTATAGTTAAACATTGCATAACAAGCATTTATCAATCTAGTTACATTATCATAACAGATAATCTTCAGAAAAAATAAAACCATTTACTTTTAGATCTATCCCAATCCTTTTTATCCATACCATCCTGTAATATTTGATACATAGATGAAATATAACTCTTCTCTGGTACCTTCATAAGAAAAGTCTCAAATTTAGTCATTTCAGGTAAAATCATATCTCTACCAAACATACATTTTACCAAAGATCTAATTTGATAATTAAAAAGAGTTCTTATCAATACCAAAACCTTCCCTCATCTGATTAAAAGATAAAAATTTACCTCTTTAAAACAATCTCCCAAATTTTTCACACCTTTAAATCTCCAATGCAATAAACTTCGATTATGTATTGAAAAAGAAATAAGTTGGTTATTATACAACGGAGTTGAAGCTGATAATTTACTCCTAGAGCCTGTAATTTTATTTTTCTTTATCCATAACTTCATTAAATGTTTTAGTATAGGCACATTATATTGTTATAACAAATTTATATTCCATCTAAACAAAAATAGATGTATTTCAAATTCCATACCCGCAAACTCCTGTAGCCCCTTAAGGTTGTTCAGGCATGGGAACTCCTTGATTGCAGCGACCTTCGTAGCGGCAGGTGTGGTTCCTTTGGCCATCTCAACTTTAGCCCAACTAGGAGGCCGTACCAAATCCATCAATGATTTAATAAATTTAAGTTGGGCTGCTTCATAATAATTTTGAAAATATGGTAAACGTAATCCCCTAACTCATATTTCCAAGTTAATTTATTCAAAGCTATTCTCGAAAATTTACCTCTCCATAAAATCTCCCTAACCATTTTATTTAAGTCTAAAAAAAATTATCAAGTAAGTACGGAATAGATTGAAACAAATATTGTATACGCGGAAAGATATTCACCTTAATTGTATTTATCCTACCCATTAAATTAATAGGTAAATCTTTCCATTTGATCAAATCAGTTTTGATTTTTTTCATTAATGGAACATTATTTAATTTATATAAAGATTGATAATTAACATTCAAAATTATATGCAAATATTTAATTCAATCAGTCCATTTCAAATTAATAATATTCTTATAAACTGAATAATCTCCTTCACTTACCAGTAATATTTCACTTTTTTCCCAATTAACTTTATATCCAGAAAGACATCCATATTGTATTAATCATTCCTTCAAGTGCAAAAGTGACTGAGCTGGGTTTATGAAATATACCAATACATCATCAGCAAATAAATTAATTTTATACTCCTCGTCTAAAACTTTCATACCTTGTATCTGTGTATTTTGTCTTATCAGCTGTGCTAAAGGTTCAATCACTAACACAAACAAAGCTGGTGATAAAGGACAACCTTGACGAGTTGATCGAGTTAACTTAAACAGTTCCAAAATCAAACCATTCGTCAATACTCTAGCTACCGGTTTACTATATAGAGCCCTAATCCAATGAATAAAAAAGGACCAAACTTAAATTTCTCCAAAACTTTAAACAAAAAATTCCATTCGACTCTATCAAATTCCTTTTCTGCATCTAAAGATATCACCATTGGGTGATCTGAAGATTGTCGAAATCTATTAATCAAACTAATCATGCGCAAAATGTTATCTGAAGCATATCTATTCTTTATAAAACCTGTTTGATCTATATGAATCAACTTGGGTAAAAATTTAGCTAATATTTTGGCTATTATTATAATCTACATTTAACAATGAAATTGGTCTATATGAAGATAATTTCAAAGGATCTCTATTTTTGTTAGGAATTACTGTAATTAAAGCACTAGAACAAGACTCGGGTAATTCATAATATTCTCCAACTTGATGTAATACATCCCCAAACACTATAGATAAATCATCATAAAAAATTTTATAAAATTCAACTGAAAATCCATAATCACCAGGCGATTTACCGTTCGGCACTTCCAGCATAGCCATTTTAATTTCTGAATCAGTAATTGGTTCTTCTAACTCCTGTATATCTGCATCCTCTAATATCGGTAAATTCAACTGTGATTTTAAAAAAAATATAAAATAAAATCAATCGATCCAGTTTCTTGTTTTCCTTCAGATGTATATAACTTTTTATAAAATGAGTAAAATTCATCATTAATCTCATGAGGTTTATAAGTAATAAGGGAATTCTGTCTAACAGCATTAATAGTCCTCAAAATCTGTTCTTTCTTTAATTGCCACGCCAGTACCTTGTGTGCTTTGTCTCCCCATTCATAATACCGTTGTTTAGTCCTATTAATCACACATTCAAATTGATAAGATTGCAAAGTATTATATTCCAATTTCAACCTAGATAATTCTATTTTCTGATCTTCTGTAGCATCTTTCTGAAATTCCTTTTCTAACTCATCAATCTGTTTCTCTAATTCAAAACTCTGATTTAATTGATTCTTTTTTATTTTAGAAGTATAACTAATTATTTGTCCTCTCAAATAGGCTTTCATAGCATCCCATAATACAAACTTACTTTGAACCAAATTAGAATTTTCTTTAAAAAAAAATTAATTTGTTTTTTCAAAAAATCAATAAATTCCATATTTTTAACAACATTGTATTAAACCTCCAACGATAGGCCACTTGGATTTTCTCAGAAGTTGCATATGTAAAAAATAACAAAGAATGATCTGAAATCACCCTACTTTTATATTCTGTTTGTTGTATTTTCCCTTGAAAGTGTGCTGATACTAAAAAGAAGTCAATCCTTGAAAACGATTCATGTCTAGATGAATAAAAGGAGAAATCTTCCTCTGTCAGATTAAGATGTCTCCAAATATCTACTAAATTAAGATATTTCATCAATGCTTGAACCTGAACTGCCATCTTGGATTTCTTAACTTTCTTCAGAGATTTATCTAATAAAGGTTCCAAAACACAATTAAAATCACCACCAACTAAAATATTATCATTAGCCTGACCCAAACATAAAAATGCATCTGAAATAAATATTTCATCATCTGCATTTGGGGCATAAATATTAAGTAAAGTCCAAAATTCACTAAAAATCTTACAATTTAATTTAAGAATACATCTTGCCTTTTCCTCCATTGATTGTAATTCAAAAGAATCAATTTTTATGTATCAAAATTGCTACACGTTTAGCCCTAGAATTAAATGAAGAATATACATGCCCAACCCAGTCCCTCTTTAATTTCATACTTTCCTTCACATTCAAATGTGTTTCTTGTAAAAAAAAACAATATCAATTTTCATTTTCTTAATATACGCCAAGACTTGCTTACGCTTAATCGCACTGTTTAATCCTTGAACATTAAAAGTAGCAAACCTCAACTTTGACATACTTACTATTATTACTAAATACCAATAGTATCTTTATATGAAAACTCAAATCAAAGTATATAGGCCCTCCAATAGAAAAAAAATCACAAATTAAAAATTAACTAAAATGAAAATAAAAAAAATAAAGAAAAAAAAAGAAAACCACCCCCCCCCAAAAAAAAGTACCAAAAGGTAGTAATCCCATAAGCAAAAATTGGGTGTGGGTCACCCACCAGTGGCTGATGACTAGTTAAGAACTTAGAGCAAATCTCTCTCCCCACCCAAACAATCAATAACATCAACATATAATAATAACAAAAAAAATAAGAGTAAGAAAAAGAAAATTCTTCTTTTCATCCAAGAGATTCTAATCTCGAAGATCCCATTTCAAGAAGTTGGACTCTTTCCATTCCCGTTTCTCCCATTTCTGCCATTTCCAGAACAACCAGATTTTTCTTTAGGAGACAATGGTGGACTATGTCTTTGTCCTCTTGTATCTGGCAATGAATCAGCAAAAATCATTGCTTAAAGATCATTTTCAAAAAACCGAAATTGATAGTCTCCATAAAACACCTTCAACACTACAGGGTAGCGAAAAGTAGACTTATTACCTTTACACCACAAAACTTCTTTAACTGGATTAAATCAATGTCGACGTTGAATGACCTCTTGACTCAAATCAGGGTTTAAAAAAAACTCTGCTATTCTGAATCAATAATGGGGTTTGTCGTTGTCTCGCATTCTGCACTGCTAGTCGAAGTATTGCTTCTCTGTCCAAATAATTAAAACATTGAATTATTACTGGTCTTGATGGTTGACCAGCTGAGGGTGTTCTTCTTAGAGCTCTATGGGCTCTTTCCAGTACTAATGCCCCAGAAAAAAATTCTTGCCCTAATACTTGTGGGATCCAGTCTTTAAAGAAACGAAGAGGATCTTGTCCTTCTATACCTTCTGGCAAACTAACAATTTTCACATTATTCCTTCTGCTTTGATTCTCCAAGTAGTCTATTTTCCTCTCTAGCTCCTTCTCAAGTTCTCTCAATTCTATGACTGATTTTTCAACCTTAACACTTTTTCTGTGTTAGAAGCCACTTGTTGTTTACAGTCCAAAAAAGCAGTCTGAATTTTTAAAAATTCTTCATAAGATGCATCCACACGTATCTTAACCATATTTAATTCTGAACTTATACCAGCATTCATTTGAACCATTTCATTCATATGAAATGTCAACAAAGGTTTTATAACAGCTTGAACAATATAATTTAGTTGCATACACTGTAAGTCAGTAAAGCTCAGCTCTGCTCTCTCTGACATAGTGGCAGAATGAGGTAACTGCAGCTCCTGCTGCAACTCAACAGAAGGCATTTTAAAAGTTTTACTGCAGGTCTGGACTCCCAGCGATGGCACCCCAACTTCCTCAGGGAGTCGCCGCTGATCTCCCCCCGTATCTCGTTTTTTCATGAAATCATGAAGGTAAGCAATTTCTTCAAATTGAAGTGCTTCCTGATGCATTTCCAATAATGGAGTCATCTTCCTGCGTGCTCCCTCCGTTGAAATCGATAGGCTTTCCAAATCGGGATCCACTTCTTGGGAACACGCACCTTCTTCCAGAGAACGGGTAATTCCAGCGCCATCCTTCACTTGGTGAGTAATAGACATTTTTGTTCCAGCTCCCACAGGCAGTCTTTGAGGTTTAGACACTGAAGAGATTGAGCCTGTGGCTGTATCAAGTCGTCTCGGCTCTTGATGTTTAATCTTTTTACCATTAGTGGCCATAATAGTTCCTTGATACTTTAAACTAAAATTTAAAAGTTTAAACTTGAAAACAAAGAGTTAAAAAACGGGTACTTAAAAGTCTGGCCAGAGAGGTCGAGATTACACGTCTAGACTCTACGCTATCTTGCCACGCCCCATACACTCTTTCCTGAACTGGCACTTGGCCGGATTGATCGTTAGGCTGAAGTTGGCCAGTTGGGAGGGTGTGCAGGTGACACTGTGTTGTGCCTGGTCTCTGCTGGTGACAAGGATGTCATCTAGGTAAATGAATACGAAATTCAAATCCCTGACCACTGTGTCCATAAGGTGCTGGACGGTCTGGGCGGCGTTCTTGAGCCCAAATGGAATGCATAGGAACTTGAACAAGCCAATGGGGATGATGATGGCTGTTTTGGGCATGTCCTCGGGGAGCACTGGGATTTGGTGATACCCGCGCACCAGGTCGACCTTAGAGAATCCCCTTGTAGGTAGGCCGTATAGTCCTGGATGTGAGGGATCGGGTAACGGTCAGGTACTGTCGCGTCATAAAGCCGTCGATAATCTCTGCAGGGGCGCCAGCCGCTGGAGGCTTTCGGGACCAGGTGGAGTCGTGAGGCCCAAGGACTGTCGGAGCGTTGAATGATTCCCCAGCTCCTGCAGATGTGAGAACTCTTCCTTCGCTATCTGGAACTTATCCGACGGGAGCCAATGTGCCTTGGCGTGGACCAGAGGGCCTTGGGTGAGGATGTAATGAAACAACGCATGACTTGGTGAGGCGGTGGAGAACTGTTGCTTGAGGAGGGACAGGAACTCATCCAGGATGTGCTGAAACTCATCCTTGGATGTGCTGTCCATGGCCATCTGTGGCTGCTCTGTGTGGAAGGCGTTGAGGCAAACGGATTGGAAGGTACGGGCATCTACCAGTCGCCTACCTCAAATATCCACCAGGAGGCCATGGGCGAGGAGGAAATCGGCACCCAGGATGGTGGTTGGAAGGGAAGAGACGGTGAACCTCCAAGAAAACTTTCGCCAGCCGATCTGGAAGTAAACTGTCTTGTTCCCATACGTCCGGATCTCTGTTGCATTGGCTGCACAGAGGGGAGGTCCTCGAGGTCGGTTCCTGGACTCTATAGCCTTGGCCGGGATGACGCTGATCTGGGCCCCACTGTTGACGAGGAAGCGCCGGCTGCTGACTGAATCCCACAGGGAGAGGAGGCTGTGTCCTTGGCCAGCCGCCGCAGCCATTAACAGTGGCCGACCAGCTCATTTCCTTGGAATGAGCAGGGCTGATGACACTTCCGAGCCTTGGCTCCCCAGCGCTGGTGGTAGAAATTAGAGCGGATGCCATGCCCTTGGTTATGCTCTTGGTGGTCCCTGCAGGGACCAGGTGTTCTATCGCAGTGCTAGGGGCAGGCTTGGTGTGGTCATGCCCGTGCCCCGTGACCTGCTGGACCGCTGAGCCCTCCGGGAATTGCTTGAGCCATAGCACTTGGTCCTTCTAATCAACCTTCCTCGGGTCGGTAAAGCTCTCTTGGGCCAGTAACGGCCAGATGTCGACGGGCAGATGGTCGAGGAAAATTCGCTCTAAGAGTGGGCAGTTGGTGTGATCACCCATGAGCGCAAGCATCTCTTCCATCAGCTCCACCAGGGACCTGTCCTCCAAGGCGTCGAGGTGAAGTATCCGAGTGGCATGTTGATGCCCGGATAGTCTGAGAGATCCGGTGAGCTCTCGCTTGATGGTCCCGCATTTGTCTTCGGTGTGTGGCCACTGAATGAGGTGCAGCACATGTTTGGCGGTGGCCTGGTCCAGAACGGCGACCACATGGTAGACTTTGGTCGTGTCAGACGAAATCTGGCAGAGGTGAAACTGAGCCTCCACGTGGCTGAACCAGGTCTCCGGCTCCTGAACCCAGAAGTCAGGCAGCTTGACAGCTATAGCACTGATCCCAGGTTCGCTCAGGTTGAGTTCAAAGACGTTTGAACCAATCGGGGTCACCAATTGTAGCAGCAGCTACACTGCTACCGAAAGAACACACAACCAGACGGGTTGAGTTCAGTGTGCAAGAAAAACTGGTTTATTGCTGGCTGCCGGGCTGGACTTGTACTCCCAGCCCGGACCTGGCTGAGAACTGCGCTGGGGGGCGCAGGCTTCTTCCAGTGCTGAGAAAAAGGGGAAACCCCTGATGGCGCCATTTTTGACGGCTACCCTGCCACGTGGATTATAAGTGGGGCCGGTTTGCCTGCCTAGTGGCATGTCGCCACAAGGCCATCATTTTGGTAGGAGAAGTAGAAAGATGGAGCATCTTTCAAATCATGAGAGATTGAAAGTGTTTATGTTCAGAGAGCCCTGGGTCCATTTGTAAATTTGAGTGAGCAACTATGTGGGCAAACAATAGGTTAGTCTTTATTGCACAAGGATATTTTGCTCCATTAATGTGGAACCTTGATAAGATCACATAGGGAATATTGTACATGGGACTAGCCTAAGAAAGATGGGAGTGTGAGGAGATGCATAACAACAGTTCATCAGATTGATTCCTGGGATGGTGGTTTTGTCATGTAGAGAGTTTAATCTAATGGACCCCATGCTCTTTTGAGTTTAGAAGAATAAGCGGTGATCTTATTGTAACATACAAGATTCTTACAGGGCTTAGTGGGGTAGTTTCTTGGATGAGGTCTCTCCTCACTTTGGAGTGTCAATAACCAAGAATCATAGACTGAAAATAAGGGGCCAGCCATGAAAGATGAGAAGCTATCAACTAGTGTTGTGCATCTGTGCTACTATCTGCCAAAAGAGGATTGTGCAGGTTCCAAACATTATTTAGTATTCAAGAAATAAATCATTAGAACTTGAGATATTGAAGAAAGTGCTAGAAAGTTCAGCTTTAATCCTGTTGGTTGATGCAGCAGGACAAGAAGGCAAGAAGCAGCCTGTGCTGTTTAGCTGGGTGACACAATAACTCTGAGGGTTTAGTTTGTGGGGCATGGACTGCATCCCACAGAAGAATTCCCCCTTAGTCATTGCCAACACTCAGTCAGGGTATCTCTTCTGCTTTCTTCTTTGGAGCATAGAAGGATGAGAAGACACTTTGATAGAGGCCTACAAGATTATGAGAGGCATAGATAGGGTGGACAGTCAGCACCTGTTTCCCAAGGCAGGATCAGCAAACACCAGAGGACACATACAAAGTTAAGGGAGGGAAAGGCAAGTTTTTTTTACAGAGTTGTGGGTGCCTGGAATGCCTCGCTAGGGAAGATGATGGAGGCTGAAACATTGAGGGCATTTAAGAGACTCATAGACAAAGACACCTGGACTAAAGAAAAATAGATTATGGCATAGGGAGGGTTTAGAATTCCTTTTAGGAAAGTATATATGTGTCGGCACAACATTGAGGGCCAAAGGGCTTGTACTGTGCTGTATTGTTCTACGTTCTTATAATCTGACACAGTCTGTATCTCAACAGGTCAGCTCATTAGAGATGTCTCATTCGACCACCGATCCTCCGGAAAGAAGACGACCATTGGCTTCTCATGTTGGTCGTAAGACAACCCCCTCCAATGACTCCAATGCTAAAGAGAATACCATCCCTGACTTCCAGTACTTTGGGCTCATTCCTAGATCTCCACCCAGTCTGCAAGGTAGTAAATGCTTATCTTTCACAAGTTTCTGATTTTTCCATGGCTCCAAGTCTCATCAAGTTGATGAATTAAGGCATTAACCAGGCTGGGTTTATGTGAGCACTTATCTGGGATCCAGTTCCATTTTGTTGATGAATATAGAAGGATGGAAACCTGCTGACATGGTGGAATGTTGTTGCATAGGGAGGCATATTAATCAAGTGGTCAACAGTTTGATAGATTTAAGAAAACAGTAGGTGCAGTCAATACTTAAAATTGAAATAACTAATAAGTGGGTGATTAGGATATTCAAATATGTAAAGAATCTCCATTTCATCATGCAGTGCTCCCTGTCCTGAAATCAATTCCTTTGCAAATAACCATCTATTAAATTGAGGCATGCTGGTTCCTGCAGTGCAACTTTAATTAGCACTCTGAGAAAAGCAGAATGAAGTGATTAACACACTGACAAAAACATCTATTTCATTGTGGAGGTTTCATGTTTGTGGGTCAAAAGCTAATGGTGCAGCCAACATAGGATGATCCCAGTCAAAACACACCTGGGAAGCAAGAGGGGCAACTTGATAGAGGGGCATAAAGATCTTGAGAGGTATTGATAGCCAGAATATTTTTCCCAGGGTAAAAGGATACATGCTTGTGGTGAGGGAAAGAGATGTGTGGGGCAAATATTTTACATCAGTGGTTCTCAACCTTTTTCTTTCCACTCATGTATCACTTTAAGTATTCCCTATGCCATCAGTGCTCTATGATTAGTAAGGGATTGCTTAAGGTGGTATGTGGGTGGAAAGAAAAAGTTTGAAAACCACTGTTTTAATCGTACCTAATTGACTTGTTATGTGCACGGTTTCATAACACCAAAGGAAATGGGCCAATGACAATTTTTCTCAAGCAAAATATTTCAGTAACAATTGGGTTTAGAGCAGTGATTCTCAACCTTCCCTTCCCACTCACATACCACCTTAAGCAATCCCTTACTAATCATGGAGCACCGATAGCATAGGGATTACTTAGGGATTTGTGAGTGGAAAGAAAATGGTTGAGAACCACTGTTTTACACAGATGGTGGTGGGAACCTGGAACAGGCTGTCAGGAGTAGAGTCGGAAGTAGATACAATAGTAGTATTGAGAAGGCATCAGGAAAAATAGGTGAATATGAAGGGGATGGAGGGCTATTGATCAGGTGCAATTAGAAGATTAGATTTTATTTGGACATCACGTTTGGCACGCATGGGGTGAAGGGCCTGTAATATGTAAGCCTTTTATTGAATCACAAAATGCTGCCTGGCAATTTGTGGGCTCTATGGTTTCTGGATTCCAACCACAGACTCTGCAGAAAACTCGACAAAACTATGCATGTCTGCTAAATTTGTGCCAAGTTCTTGGGGTGGACCCTAATCAGTTCTAAACAGCATTCCTCCTAGGACAGCGCAGCAATGAATCTCCAGTATGGGTTCCATGGCCCCAATGCCCACTCTGTGTAGATTTAAAAAAAAATGCTTCCTGCTCACACTTCTAAGCTAATTCAGATTTCTCGACTTGCGCTGCCTCAATCAAGAAAGGACGGCCTCTGTCTGTTTTATAAATTAAGACATACAGCACAGAAGGAGGCCTTTCTGGCCCTTGAGCCTGTGTTGCCCAAACACACCAATCAACTTGCAGCTCTGTACTTTTTGGAAGGTAGGAGGAAACTGGAGCACCCAGAGGAAATCCATGCAGACACTTGGAGAATGTACAAACTCCTTACAGTCAGCACCAGATTCGAACCCGGGTCGCTGTCAGTGTAATAGCATATTGGTAACTTCTACAATAACAGTGTCACCCTTTTAACATTTTATTGACCTCCATTGAAATATTCCTCCACATATTCACAGGATCTCTCAAAAGCTGTGTTTTCCTGGGATACAAGATGCAATTTAGTTTGAATTCCTGACATAAATGAATAATAAATTCTTCATCAAGAACAAAGGATTGCTTTAAAGCAGAGAAGGCGGGAAGAAAATGAAAACCTCCAAAGTGGAGCATTTTTGTTCTTGAAGTTTTTCCGCAAGGGCTACAAATTGTAAAATCACGCTTGACATGAGTTTTAATGTTGGGGGTGCATTAAGGAGTGTTTCAACAACTGATGAATGAGTTACTAATCAATAGTTCCATTCTGATGCCGGGGAGGAGAAATTAGAACCTAGCATTCCTGAATGATTCCTGGGAACAACTATGATTCTGTTGGACATCTCACCCCTTTTAGAGTCAAATGGCATGAACAGAAATGATGAAGATTACAAGATCACAATATATAGGACCAGGAGTTTGCTAAAAGCTATTCTAATCATTGCCTGATCCATCCACCCACTCTGCCCCACTCACCGGCTTTCTCCCTGTCACCCTTGATGGCCTGACTAACCAAATACCAGTCAATCTCTGTCTTAAATGCACCCAATGATCGTGCTTCCACAGCAGCCTGTGGCAACAAGTTCTACAGACTCACAACCCTCTGGCTAAAGAAATTTTTCTGCATCTGTTTTTATTGAATATCCTTTTATCCTGAAGTTGTGCCCTTTGGTCCTTGACTCCCCAACCATGGGAAACATCCTTGCCACATCTACTCTGTCCAGGCCTTTCAGCATTCAAAATGCCTCTGAGGCCCATCCCCATCCTTCTGTGCTCAAATGAGTATAGTCAGAGCTGACAAACATTCTTCAAATGCTCACCCTTTCATCCCTGGTATCATTTTTGGAAATCTCTAAACCCTCTTCAATGCCAGCATGTCTTTTCTCAAATGAAGTGTCCAAAACTGCACACAGTACTCCAAGTGAGGTTTCACCAGTGCTCAACATTACATCCCTGCTCTTATATACTATTCTTCTAGAAATGAATGCCAACATTACATTCACCTTCTTCACCACCTACACAATCTGAAGGTCAACTTTTAGGGCATCCTGCACATGGAGTCTCAAATCTCTTTGATCTTTGGAATTTTAAATTTTCTCCTCATCTAAATAATAGTCTGCCCGTCTATTTCTTCTACCAAAGAAATGAAGAGGAACATCTTCTCCCAGAGGGCAGTGGATCCATAGAATTCTCTGCCCACAGGATTTCCCTGGGGAGCTTGTTTAGTGCAATGCTATTACAATGCCAGGGACTTGGGTTTGAATGCACCACTGTCAGGAGATTGTACATTCTCCTCATGACTGCATGGGCTTCCTCCGGGTGTTCTGGTTTCTTCCCATTTTACAAAAACATAACGTGTTTGTCAGCTAATTGGTGTATTTGGGCAGCATGGGTCTGTGGGCTGGAAGGGCCTGTATGTCTAAAATTAAATTAAGATGGAAGCAGAAGTTGCCTCATTAAATGTATTCCAGACAGAGCTGGATAGATTTTAGCTCAGTAAGGGAATTAAGTGTCATGGGGCAAAGGCAGGTTGGTGGAGCTTAGTCCACAGCCAGATCAGCCATGATCTTGTTGAATTGCGGAGCAGGTTTGTCAGGCCAGGTGGGTTCCTCCAACTTGTATATTTAATCAAGATATTCAGCCCACCCATGCTGGCTCTTCCAAGGAGTTGTCCAGCTTGTCCCATTCTCTGCCATTCTTTCCATATTCCTGATTGACTGGTGGGAATTTCAAGCCTGGAAGTTTAATTTGGGAATTTGCTCAGGACTGAAAGTCTTGCAACCCCTGTCCTCCAGGCTTCTGTAACTTTAAAAGAATCAGCTGTAGCATGAAGCTCACTGCGACACAGGACTGTCTATTGCTGTACACAACAACAAAGGTCTCATTTCACCCCCAGTCACCAAATGCTGAATCAAACATTTAGTTCCTTGAAACATACTGGTCCCATTCTCCATCTTTGTGCAAGAAACCAGTGTCAGTTGTACCTGGGGTGAAGCATTGAGATCATAGGGCACAGGATAAAGGGTCAAAGATTCAGGATGGAGCTAAGGAGACTTATTTTCTCGTAGATAATTGGAGTTTTGTTTTCAGAGGGCTGTGATGCTCAGTCATTGAGTAGACCCTATCACCGAGACTGATTGACACCCAGATGCTGAAGAAATTAAGGTATGAGAGAATTAGGCAGGGATGTGAATCAGATGAAGACTCCAATTTGAGCCTTGTTTTGGAAATGCAAGGTCTTCTTTGTTGAATCGCTCTGTCATTCCATGGGGCAACAGTTCAGTTTTCTGTCCCCTTTCATCAGTTGCTGAGCTGGATATTGCTGCTAGTTTTGTGGACAGAGGTTCATGAACTGTGGTTGTGGGCACAATGATGCAACAAGGCAGGGGCTCTTACTGGCCAAGAAGCTCGAGTCCTGGGCTATTGCTTAGTTAATGAGTTCACGTATCACTGTGGCAGCTGAGGAACTTCTCCTAATTCATCAGAGTTCCTTTTTTTTTTAAATAACTAGCTGGTTCATGAATGTCATTAAGAGGAGAAAATCTGCTGTCTGAACCCAAGTTTCCCTACATCTCTTTCGGTGCATTTGTACATTGTACCATGTGTATGACAATAAACTCATCATAATTATTATTACCTGACTCCAGACCCAAAATGTGGTTAACTCTTAATTGCCATCTTGATCCAAAGGAATTTGGAATGGACAGCAACGGTGATGTTCACATCTTTGGGTTACTCTTGCCCTTTTGTTCTAACTTAATGAGGAGACCACTTGAGGTCAGATGATTCAAGCATAAGCACTTTGTGGGAGATGTGTTCACCCAGAAGAAGTTGTGACGACATAGTGTGAGTAATGGCCAAAGGTCAGAAGTCAACTATTACAGATGTTCAAACAGGTTCTATGGTGCATGACTGAGAGCTTTAAGGTCATGAATTATTAACCAGAGATAGAATGGGTGAGATATAGGTACATATGAACAGCTTATAGATATTGGGACTAACCTTTGATTGTTTTGGTTTATAAACTTAGCAGTGTTTGTTGCAGGCAAAGATCTCAGTTTTGTTGGGGTGTTTTCTTTTGAATTAATAGAGCAAATAAATGTTTCCAGATGTAAGAATCATATAAAAATAAGTAGTTAAGAAGCAGATGGCAAGGGACTTAGGAATCCTTTCATCTTCTGGCTCATGAAAGATGCATTTCTGCACGGATAGAAACTTCATTGACATCAATGTTCTTTTTCAAAATATCCTTTACATCAGGTTTTATTTTGAGCTGATGGGTTACTTGCTGGGCTGGAATTCTTCATTTTTAGAACAATAATGATTAAAAAAAAAACTATTTAAATATGGCCTGCTTTTTAAAAGAAAGAATTTTGATGGAACATTTTTGTCACTATTCCTTGAACTTCCGGCATATATCACCACTCTTTGGCAGGGAAGCTTAAAAAACACAAAAGGAAATGATTATGTGTGAAGGCTATTTAAAGTTTAAAATTGCATTGTTTTGAAAATAATATGGGCAAAATGGATACAGTCAGGAAAAAATTAGGGACCTCACTGTTAATTAAAGCCTTATTGCAATTGGCTTGTGGAATTGAAACCTTTGGCCTGGGCTTCCCTGTTCTTGCCATTTACTCATCATCCAACACCCATGTATCCTGCTCCATCTCAAAGCATATTTGCACAATGCCCCCAGCCTCTCCCTTCATGCATTAGGGTGGTACTGTCTTGTCACTGCACCAGTTTAGGCTACTGAAGCTTTTAAGATCAAGAATGGTGCTTGGTATTGGGAATGTACAAAAATGGGAGCAAGATCAGGCCCGTCTATCCTATTCCACTATTCAATCTGATCATGGATCATCTACTCTCCAGGTCTCAACTTCTCTTCTGAGATCGCTTCCCATCACCCAGATTCATGGATCTGTCAAATGTTAATTTATAAATGCCCCAATGAGCCAGTCTCCACAGGCCTCCAGGAGAGCAATTCTAGATATTCACCATCCTCTGCAAGAAGACATTCCTACACTCCTACCTTATAAATGACCTACCAAAGCAAGATTAATTAATTTGTATATTAAGGGATTCAAGGATTGAGGTTGCGATAGGAATAGATGCTGAGGTAGGTCGTCGCTGATCATATTGATTGGATTAAAAAGGTCAAATGGCCTCTTTCTATTTCCTGTTACCATAATCATTCTGTGGCCTGTACACTCTGCAAAAATTCAGAGCAGAATTTTGCACAATGGGTTAGAAATTTGAACAAGATGATCACACCAGTTGTGTGTACAAGGTAATGATGGTGAACCCTGCCACTCAAACCAATGAACATTTTTCACTTGGCCTTCAACATGTTTGTGTTTTGTTGTAGACTTTGAATTGGTTGTCATGCATGAATTCAAATCAAATGTGAAATTATCACCCTTGTGTTGATCAAAATTGAAACCTAGCTTCTAACCATTAAGAGTTATTGTAATCTCAGATCTCTTGCACAAGTCACCATTCCCCATACACTTCATACCCTTCCATGAACTTGATGCAGGCTCATGGATCTGACCATGGAGTAGGGGTACAAGGCAATGCGAGGGCACAACAGTGAGTAGAGTTTGTCTGCTTTGCACTTCAGGCCCTGCTGCAGAACACTCTGATGGTCTCTGATCAGGTCAAGGCTGGGCTAGAGCCTGTCAGTTGTCTAAGCCTTAAAATCAGAAAACCATTGAGCACTACAGCACAGAAACCTGACCTTCAGCCCATCTAATCTGTATGAAACTGTTATTTTGCCTGATCTCATTGACCTCCACCCAGATGATAGCCCTCCATTCCCCACCCTTCCATGTACTTAACCAAATTTTTCTTAAATATCAAAATTGAGCTCACATTCATCACTTCAGCTGGCAGCTCATTGCACACTCCCACCACATTCTTTGTGTTCTCTTTCAACATTTCATCTTTCACCCTTAACCCACATCCTCTTGGTCCTGTCCCACCTAGCCTCAGTGGAAAAAGCCCGCTGGCATTTATGCCTTGTAGCAGTTTTAAACATCTCTAATATGCAAAGAATTAAAAATCCTTAAAATCTATTAAAAAATTAATATCTTGAAAAAGATTTAAACAAAAGCAATTTAAAACATTAAATTAAAGTAAAACAAATAACTGAACTATTTTTTGTTGATCTCGGGGCTGGGAATCTCCATGCAAATATCTAGGGATCTTGATCCTATGTGAGTTCTGAATTGCATAGGATCAGGAACATAGTTTGCTCTGCTTATTGAGTTCTGACCCAAAAGGAAAGGCAAGTTATCCAAAGTCATTGAGATCAGTGTTGGGTGCTGAGTGCTGAGGTAATGGTGGGGAAGTCAAACAGGATTGGACTGGAATCTTGGGCTGCACATAGAGCTGGACAATGGTGCAACATGGCAGTCATTGGTGGTGTGTGTCTCTGATTTACAGTGGGGGCTGTCTCAGTCTATGCCACATTTACTCTGGAGTGGAGGATGCCAAGTTGTCGTATTCAGATCCTGGCCACTACCAGTATAACTGGACTCTGTCTTCGCATGAAAGGCCATCCAATTGTAAACTGATGGTGACCAGATGTGCTTGATGGTTCACAAGATCATCTCTCCTGCTTTAACCACATCAGCTGAAGAGCTGCATTTGTCTTACAGAGACGTTTATGGAACCCATTAATATAATTGAAAATAGTATTAAAATAAGAGACATAATAAACAAAATTGAGAATCATTGGGCTATAACTTGGATAGAACCAAAAAACCTTCAGAATTGAATATAGTTTAAAAGAAAAGAATAGGCAGAATGTGTTAACACATGAAAGGTTTCAACTAAAGACAATAAGAAGCTCCTACTAGTGACTATTAAGATGCATCTTCCATGCTCTTGAGTTTTAAAAAAATTTAGACATACAGCGTGGTAATAGGCCTTCTAGCCCATAAGCCCATTCCATCCAAATATACCAGTTTACTTTCAATCCCGATTTGGTTTTGAAGGTGGGGGGGGGGGTGTGGGTGCAGGCCTGAGAATACTTGACAAACAAACACAAATACAGCTGCAAATTTAAATGTGCTTTATTATTGCTTTGCAAAGTGCGAGAACTCCATTGCAGCAAGAGGCACTACAATATGCAGCTAGTCTCGCCACAAGGGAGTCTTGCACATGGCTCACAAGTTGCATATTTATACAGTCAAATGTCCAGCTTTCCAGAACATTAGAATAGATTTTCACAATCCTTTTTCCAGATAGGTACATGTTTCTTAGGATATTTCTTAAGATTATATTGGGTTGTGTCCCTTACCTAATGGCTCATAGTCTTTTGTCTTTGCCTAAAGGAGTTTTTCTTCACAATCAGCTATAGCCTTGCTGAATCGTCACATAATGGAACGTGCTCTGCTTCTCTACTTTTGTCAATACTTTAGGATTCACATTCTCAGAGGAAATCCATGAAGATATAGGGAGAATGTACAAACTTCTTAAATAAAGTCTTGAATTCATACTCAGGCCACTGGTGTTGTAATAGCTAATCGTACCACCTGTGACAATTATATAGTGAGAATAATTAGTGCAATGCGGTGTTTGTCCAGAACATAATGTGCTTGCATGTAGAAGTCCCAATGACAATCTTCAGATGTTATCTCAATGCCCTTTCTCATGAATATCCTGCTCCATTGACTGGTTTTGGTTTTGTCAGGGCTGTTTGGCTCCAAGTACAGTCAGAAGAGCTGAAGTCCAGAGGGAAAGTGAGAGTGACTGCCCTTGACCAAGGGTGGCATCAAGCAGCCCTGATAAAATTGAAGTCATTGGCCATCATGGGCTGAAGGGTTCCATGGTTGGAGCTATACCACACAGAGATGGCTGCAGTTATTGGAGGTCAATCACCCCAGTTCCAGGATATCACAGCAGTAATCCCTCAGTGCAGTGTGTGAGGTTGAACCATCTTCAACTGTTTCATCAATGCCTTTCCTACCATTAAAAAGTTAAAGGAAAGTGTGTTCAATAGTTGAATAATGTTCAATTTCTCCTACTCTCCTCAGCAGACAAAGCAGTCCACCACTGCATGCCAATGTGGTCTGATGGGTGGCAAGTAACATGAATGGAGAAGTGACACAAATTGAGCATTTACAACAACTACCTTCCCTTTGTTTTCAACCTTTGCTGATTTTCCCAGCATTAACATCCTGGGGATCATATTAATGAGAAGCCCTATAAATTACAAGGTGTGATTGATGACTCACCTCTAAATGGCCACCTGTTTACAAAGGACCAGTCAGGAGGATAATGGAGCATTCTCAACTTGCCTGAGTGAATGCAGCTCCAAACATTTCTCAAGAAGCCCAACGCCATCCAGAAAAAGCAGGGTATCTGCTGCTTTGATGATTCACTTCCTCCTCCACCAGTGTATTATGGCTGCAGGGTGTACCATCTACACAATGCACCTGGAAATATTTACAGTCCCTTCCACACTCAAAGCCCCTGTTGCCAAGGAAGGCACCACCTCCTGCAGCTTCTCCTCCAAGTCACACCACCATTTTGACTAGGATACACATTGCCAGCCCTTCATTGTCTCTGAGTCAGAATCCTGAAGCTCCCTCTCCACCAGTACTCTGGGAGTACCTTCACCAGAAAAAAATACAGTGGATACAAAAAGGCAGCTCCCCTCCACCCCCTCAGTGGCATCTAGAGATGGCCAATAAATGCCAGAGATCCCAATATAATTGAATAATCCATGAAGATCCCCACCTCCTTGTCCACCGCTGATCAAATGTCCATGTCATTTTTTGCTAGTTAGCCACTAGTGCATGGTACATACTGTAACAAAATATTTTTTTAGTTTTTTTAAATTTGGGGTGATACAACATGGTAACAAGACCTTCCAGCCCATGAGCCCACACCACCAATTACTCCCATGTGACCAATTAACCCTCTAAGTTTTTGTTACATGGAGGGAAACCAGAGCACCCAGCGAAAACCCACGGGGAGAACATACAAACTCCTTAATCTTCTGGTCATTTCCCAGGATCTTACAAACAAACTACTGCTCTCTTTATGATGTTCCCATTCCACGCTTGTGAGATTCCTTTCTCCTTTCTATCTGTTGTAGGATAGCCAGCTGTATTTGCGAAGCAATGCGATCTAATGAGTTCCGGTCAATTTACCAACTCTTACATTCAAAGTTCAAGGTGGCTAGTTTTACTCCTGAGAAGGTGAGGTGAATGCCAATATTTAGACTGTTGAGGCCGAATGTTATCAAACACACAGAACTGATAAAACACAAGTGCTAGAGGAACTCAGTGGGTCAGGCAGGTTCCATGGAAGGCAATAGGCCAGGATAATATGATTCTTCATGGAGGGTTCCAGCTCAAAGAGTTGACTGTCTGTTGCCTTCCACAGATGCTTCCACAGATTCAGCACTCTGTGTGTTGCTCCAGTTTCCCAGCATCTGCAGTCTCTCTTGCTTACCAGTGAATTGATCAATGCACCTGCTGCGATAAATATCGTCATAAAATTAGATAGGAAAGAGAGGTTGGCAATATCCCTTCAGACAATGAACATTTTAACTATGCTGCTAATCACACCCATTGTAATATTGCACTTGTTAATAGCATTAAAAGAGCTAGTGAGTAAAGTTCAGTTTGTTTATATTTTGTGCCATTAAGCATGCTTGTCTTTGTCATACTAATTTAAGGTGTGACTGAGGTTGTACCATGTTCAGTGCTACTGAGGAACTTTTTACCAGCATATAACAACAAGGGTGGAAAACTAGATCCTCAAGATATGGGGATGAGATTTTAAACTGAGATGAGGAGGAGCTGCATTTGCCCCCAAAGTGGTGAAAATGTGGAATTCTCTGCCCAGGGAAGCAGTAAAGGATTCTCATTAATATGAATTAATGGTTTGGGGCTGAGAGATGGAGTTGAGTCCTTGGCCAGATCAGCCATGATCTTATTGAATAGTGGAGAAGGCTCGATGGGCCAGATGGACATCTGCTCCTATTTCTTAATAACATTGCATTATTTTAAAGAGGGTCACATGGTCAGGACTGTATGGACCATTGCAATTGAAGTTTAATTTTATTGCAATTGCAAAAAGACAAAGGAAGCTTATTTGTGGGCATATTCAACCCCTGCATAGTATAGCAGTTAAAAAAAAGTACAGAGGGCAGAGTTACAGAACTACAGAGCAAAATAAATATTATTCTTCTATTTTGGGGTTCATTCAAGAGTCTGATAATGATGGGAAAGAGACTGTGCTTGAATTTGGTGGAGCATGACCTCTCACTTGTGATCTGGGAGGAGGGAGAAGAGAGTGTGGCTGGGGTAGGATGAAGCTTATTTTGGCTGCTTTTCCAAGGTAGCAGGAAATGTAGATGGAGTCAATGGAGGGAAGGGGAGTGTCTATGATAGTCTGAGCTGAGCAGTTTCTTGCTATCTTGGTGGGGTATTTCCCATCCCATGCAGTGAGGCACCTTGTCAGGATGCTTTCGTGGTGCATTTCGTCATCTGTGAATGACCAGAGTGATAGTGATGGGGGGGTGGGGTGGGGGTCCTTCATGATCTTGAGGCAGCACCTGACATCGATGCACACCATGCAGGGTTTGTTGCATCTGTCTGTAGAAGATGAACTGCAGCACTGGAGACATCCCTGGGACACACAAACTGAGTGATATTGATTTTATTTGAGAGGAAACAATTGTACATGGAGCTGGAGTTGGCTTGTCTTGCTCCCAGGAGTCAGAACCTCTAAGTCTTGTCCTTGTGCATTAGGTGAGCTCATTTGGCAGCTAAACACCTTCGGAACACAGCAAGACAATTATAGCTCCTGCATCTTCAGCTTAGCCAGCTTTAAGCAGCGTCATGGCAACCTTGGTAATATAAATAAGTAAATAGTACTGGCCAAGTTGGAGAAATTGAAATATTTACTGTCATAAAATGGGAGAAGAAGAGGTGCAGCTCTTACTTTTACATTCTTTCTAGGGATCATTTATCTTTAAAGGGCCCTTCAAACCATTAGTGGGGCTGCTTCAGTACATAGGAGGCTAATGTCTGTGGAGTTTGATTGAGGCTCCATCTTTGTCTGCATCCAATGAAGAGAAAGATTCCTACAGCAGGAAGGGGGTGGGGGAATGGTGAAAGCAGGCAGGATGAAAGGAGGAAGCAGTGGATAAATAGGCTTCCATGCTCAAAATTGGATACATCCTTGGATGCCAAAGGAAGTAGGGGAGGAGAGATCAGAAGTTCAAGCACAGTTATTCGAGGGGGCTAACAGAGAATGTCACTCAACTGTTTAGTCAAGGCTAGAAAAACAAACACTAACTAGAGGAGAAACTGTCCAGGGTCTGTGGTGGAGGAAAAACTAGTTACCATGTTCAGGGGCTACGTTAACTTTTTCCCTGGGCAAAGCAGAGGTTAACAGGAAACAACCAGAGATATGTTAACAGCAAATGGTGGCTGCCTCACCTGATTGAGTTCTTCAATGAGTGGATAAGGAGGGATGGGAAAGATGCAATGGAAAACCATCTATAGACTCAGGGCAACAGGGAAAAGGCAGGAGAATGGGGTGGAAAAGGATAGTAAACCAACTATGATGGAATGATGGGGTGGGCTCAATGGGCCAAATGCCTTATTCTGCTCCTCGGTCTAATGTATATGCAGAAGTTACTGAAGAGCAGAGTGACTGGATATATAATTGAGCAGGGATCAGAGGGTTAACAGCATTAACATTTGAATGTTTACCAGAGGGGGGGGGGGGGGCAGTGTACACCTGATTTCCTGAGTTCCGCTGACACCTGACCGTATGTCCTGTGCCATGAAGAACTTCCATGATGCTGAGTCTATGGAGTAGATTTAACAGTACTAGCAACCTGGTTTTGAATCTGCCGCAGTCTTTAAGGAGTTTGTTTGTTCTCGTGACCTGCGTGGGTTTTTTCCGGTACTGTGGTTCCCTCCCACCCTTCCAAAATGTCTGGAATTGTTGGGTTAATTGAGTGTAATTAAGAGGCACGAGTTTCATGCTGTATCATAAATTTTTTTTAAAATAAGCTCCACCCTTGTCTGCCACTCTTGCCATATCATAATCAAATGGTAAATAGCATGCCCCGACATTTTCACATTGTGTCAATAAATCATGAATACAGGCACAGACATTTTTCTGTCATTGTTTATTTTCATTAACCTCTCATCACAAAGCGTCACCACCACTTGTTGTAAACTTAGTCGACAGATGTTAGCGCCAGCTCAAACAGCAGTTGTCAACCTATGCAAATTCCTGGTGTAGTGTTGATTTTTTTTCATTCATTACTGCCAGGATTGGTGATGAGCAAGGTTTCTTCTGTTGAGATCCACAGACCCATTTTCAGATCAATGTATTTTCACATTTGGAGTTGTTGGATGCAGTTGAAGTTAAATGAAGTTCAAGTTCATTATCATTGCACTGTATATATACAACCTGATGAAACAGAGTTTCTCTGGACCACAGTGCACTCACATACACACACAATACTCAGCATATAATAATCACGTATACGTACAAATACGATATAAAATGAATGTATTTAAATATTTTGGAATAACTTACTTGGTTACAGGATACTGCTCATCAATTTCACTAGTGTGTCCATTGACCTCAACAATTGTCCATTAACAATGCATCGTATTAATGCTGTTTTCAATCCCAGCTAAAGCTAGTACTCCACTAAAAATAGTTTTTTTAATATGTTAACACTTGTTTTAAAAAAAAAGCCACCAGAAAGGTCAGGAGAAGAAGAAGAAAAAATAATATTCCCATTGATTTTTTACACAAAGTGGTGGGTGCTTGGAATGCATTGCCAGATTGGTAGGACTGTTGGTGAAGGCTAGAAACATGGGGGGATATTAAAAAAAACCTCTCAGATAGGTTCAAGAATGTAAGAGCAATGTAGGGAAGGGTTAGATAGTTATGGAGTGGCTTTACATCACGGGCTGAAGGGCCTGTACTGCTGTAATATTTTATAATCTCTGGAAGTTATGCTAAATCCAGTCCCAGATGTTCGCCTGTTGGCCTGCAGTTCTGTCCCTTTCATACTCATCTCGGGATAGATATGGTTTTGTGGGATTTGGGGCTGAACACAGGCACGTGGGATTTGCTTGGGTGAACTTGTCTTTTTTTTAAGCAGGGACAAATTGGGCTGGTTTCATTGAGATAAAATTTGGTGACTCTGAAAGACTGCCCCAAACCCAAGCAATGACTTGCACACCACATTGTCCTTGGGAGAGGGGGTGAATCTTGCTCCTCACTTTTCCAGTGACACTGAAGCCAACACTATGAGGTTTTCAGAGTACAATTGGGCAGAGTGAACCAGTGAGGCCAGCCTGTAGAGTTGGAGGTCTGGTGCAAATTGTAAGGACAAAGACTGTTCTTGTTGACCTCCTTCACAGGTCATCTTCATCTAAGGTCATTCCTTTCCATGCCAGCTCTGTAATACCACAGGTGCTCCTTTTGCCTCAAAAATGGAAGAGCACAGAGGGTGTGCCACTCTGTCAGTGGGGCTGCCTTTCAAATGAGATGTGAGATCGTGACTCAGTCCACTCTGGATTCAACTCTTTTGAAGAAGAGAAAGGAAGATCATTGCAGTGCCCTGGTCAATGTTTGTCACTTAACCCAATCAAAAGTAGGCAATATGTGGTACAGAAAAGTGATGTAGGAATTCAGCAGGTCACGCAGCATCCATAGGAAGTCGACGTTTCAGGATTGTCAAAGATCAGACAGTGACCTGAATTAAAAAGGTTGTGAGGGGAGGTGGGCGGTGAGGTGAAGGAGGAGGAACTGATAGGTAAGAGCTAAGAGAAAGAAGCTGACAAGTAATTGGGGTGGGGCAGAGGGCTAATGAGAAGGAAGGGAAGAAGGGTGAGGAGCTGGAGGAAGGGAGACAGAGAGATGAGCGAAACAGAGACTGACCGGGGAGGGGATTAACAGCAATTGGAGAAGTCTATAATCTGGTTATTAGACTATTAGTATCACTTGTCTGCGTTTGAGATCCTGCTGTGTGCAGATTGGCTGTGGCCTTACATTTGCAAATGGGCTGCACCTCAGAAAGTCTCATTTGGTATTCTTTATTTTAGTGTATCAAAATTGTTGGAAATCGATAAAAATGAAAGTACAGCAAACTGTCCCAGATCTTTGTGCTCATGTCATTGATTATTTTCATTGGATGTAATTTTATTTCAATGCAGGATCACTTTCTCCCGACTGTCAAGTTCCAGTCGTCTGCTTGTTCTCTCCAGAATGCTTTGCACAGCAAGAACTCTTCTGGGGCTGATATTTCTAAAGCTAATTAATAATTAATGTGCAAAAACAAAGATATTTCCATTGTTATATATAAAACCTTACAGCTGCACAGATCCAATAGTTCAGGAAACCATTTTATAGTGCTTAGCTTGCACAGCCCAATCTTCTGAAGCAGAATCCATTCCCTGATGGATAATTCAAATGCAGGCTTGTTAAGGCAACTGCCCCAGCGAGATATTTCCCCAGGGAGTGAGTAAGTTTTATGAAACAAGTACAGCAGCTAAACTAGTTCTAATAGCAATGCAATTCTCTTTGAGCAACAAAAATGGCACTTCTGCCAAGCATGAAATTCTTGTACACCACGGATATTTCAAATGGAATCTCTAGTGGAATGAGTCTGAAAGAAGCACAGAATGGAGTTCACTCAAACAGATGCTATTGCTGCCATTTAATTGCCCCCTTTGTTTCAGCACAATTAGCATTAATACAAAAGATTTTCAGTTCCTATGTTAACTAGTTTGCTCAGATGATTTAGGCTATCCAGTCTTTTTTTTTCTTTTTTTTTCACACTATAAACCATACTGATCAAAATACATACAGACATTTTTCTCTTGAATATTCTTCTTTTTTGGCTTGGCTTCGCGGACGAAGATTTATGGAGGGGGTAAAAAGTCCACGTCAGCTGCAGGCTCGTTTGTGGCTGACCAGTCCGATGCGGGACAGGCAGACACGATTGCAGCGGTTGCAAGGGAAAATTGGTTGGTTGGGGTTGGGTGTTGGGTTTTTCCTCCTTTGCCTTTTGTCAGTGAGGTAGGCTCTGCGGTCTTCTTCAAAGGAGGCTGCTGCCCGCCAAACTGTGAGGCGCCAAGATGCACGGTTTGAGGCGTTATCAGCCCACTGGCGGTGGTCAATGTGGCAGGCACCAAGAGATTTCTTTAGGCAGTCCTTGTACCTTTTCTTTGGTGCACCTCTGTCACGGTGGCCAGTGGAGAGCTCGCCATATAATACGATCTTGGGAAGGCGATGGTCCTCCATTCTGGAGACGTGACCCATCCAGCGCAGCTGGATCTTCAGCAGCGTGGACTCGATGCTGTCGACCTCTGCCATCTCGAGTAGTCTTTGAAGAAACAATAGTGTGTAAAACCTGTTTTCATTGTTACTGTGAGTGGCATCAATTTCAGTACCATTAGGTCATCAGCCAGTGGTCAGCACAGAAAATCCTGTCCACTTTCACCATTCCCCCACCCCTTTCCTGCTGTAGGAACATTTATTTTCATCGGGTGCAGGCAAAGATGGTGCCTCAATCAAATGCCGCAGACATTTGTACTGAGGTAGCCCCACTATTGGTTTGAAGGGTCTTTTGAAGATGAATGATCCAGAAGAAAGATTGAAAATCGCAGGATGAAGAGGTTGTCCATTTGGCACACTGTGTCCATATTGACCAAGCTCATCTCCTTTTGTGCCTTCAGCCTGTATCTCTTTAAGCCTTGTCGATCAGTTTTCCTGTCTGATAGAACAACAGTCATACAAGGAAAGAGACTCTTTGGCCCAACTTGCCCAGACTGTATTTGGCCCATATTCCTATCCACATATCTGCCCTCTGTGTAAAAATATTACCCCTCAGGTTTGTGTTAAATCTGTCCCCCCCCTCACCTAATTCCCCTACTCTGGACAAAAGACTTTTTTTCATCCAATCTATTCCACTCATGATTTTGTACACCTCTATAAGATTACCCCTCATCCACCTGCACTCCAAGGAATAAATCCCCAGCCTGGTCAACCCCTCACTATAGACTAGACTCCGGAGTCCTGACACATTCTCGGAAATCTCTGCCCCATCTCCAGGTTGACAACATCCTTTTTGTAGCATGGTGACCAAAACTGAACATAAATGGGATATCATAAACATCTTGTACAACTGCAATATGTTCTCCCTATCTACCTTTGATGCCACTTTCAAGGTGCCATGTTCCTGTACTCCTGGATCCCTCTGGTCTACAACACTCCCCACATCCTGACCATTTACTGTGTCAATCCTACCCATGTTAGGCACCTCACATTCCTCTGTATTAAATTCCATCAACCAATCCTCCACCTACTTGTCCAACAAATCAAGATCCTGCTGCAATCTTTGGCAACTGCTTTCACTATCTACAAAAGCAAATACTTCCTGTCATCCGTAAATTTGTACATCACAATTGTCCCTGCTTCTCCAACTTCCTCTGACAGATTATTCCATATTCCCACCAACCTCTGTGTGAAGATATGTGGCTTAGAGGTAACCTGTAAGGGATTGTGTTCCCATATGCCTGGTGCCCTTGCTCTTTCGTGAGCAAATACATAGGGCAGCAGTTGGTGCTGATACCTCAGCACTCCTGTAAACCAAGTGTAGACCTATCTTGGAGTGCTCTCTGGGTGGAGTCTGCATATTCTTCCCATTCACCCCGAATGTAGTGGTTTCCTTCCACAAACAGGACATCCAGGTCAGGAGGTTAATTGGTTACCATCCACCTCCTCTCAATCGCAGTTAACTCCACTGCAACATTGACATGATTCTCAACCCTTCTGCTCTGATTGAGTCTTAATCTGATGGAGTCTTAACAAAAGTGAGTTAGAATACACAAGGTAGATAGAGGGACTTGTGGCCTGTGCCAGGACATCCACCTCTCCCTCAATTTCAGGAAGACCAAGGGCTTGCTGATAAACCTTCAGAGAATGGGCTCACTCCCCTATCCATATCAATGTGATGAGGTGGAGATTGTAGACAGTTCTTTGAGGTAAACATCTCCAGTGATTTGGATCACCCACCTCAATGCAACTATCAAGAAAGTCTGTTAGCACCTCAAATTCCTCAGAAGCCTGAGGAAATTTGATCTGTCAATTTCTGTGGATAAAGTGTAAGGTGCTACATTTTGATAAGAATGATCAACAAATGCCATATATGTTAAATGGTGGACAATTAAGGAGTCCAATAGAACAAAGGCCATATATGTTAAATGGTGGACAATTAAGGAGTGCAATAGAACAAAGGCCATATATGTTAAATGGTGGACAATTAAGGAGTGCAATAGAACAAAGGCCATATATGTTAAATGGTGGACAATTAAGGAGTGCAATAGAACAAAGGCCATATATGTTAAATGGTGGACAATTAAGGAGTGCAATAGAACAAAGGCCATATATGTTAAATGGTGGACAATTAAGGAGTGCAATAGAACAAAGGTCATATATGTTAAATGGTGGACAATTAAGGAGTGCAATAGAATAAAGGGATTTAGGAATTCTGGTACATAATTCCCTAAAAGTGGAGTCACATGTAAATAGGGTAGTGAAGAAAGCTTTTGGTATGTTGGCCTTCATAAATCAGAGTATTGAGTACAGGAGTTGGAATGTCATGTTGATGGCATTGGTAAGGCCAAATTTGGAATATTGTGTGCAGTTTTGGTTGCCAAATTATAGGAAAGACATCAACAAATTAGAGAGAGAGAGAGAGAGTGCAGTGAAGATTTACAAAAATGTTGCCTGGGTTTCAGGGTTTGACCTACAGGGAAAGGTTAATCAGACTAGGACTTCACTCGCTGGAGTGTAGATTAAGAGGTGATTTGATAGAGGTATTTAAAATTATGAGGGGAGAGATAAAGTAAATGTAGACAGGCTTTTTCCATTGAGAGTGGGGGAGATTCAAACAAGAGAGCATTGAAGGAGATTGAAGGGGGAAAAGTATAGGGGAAACATGAGGGGGAATTTCTTCACTCAGAGGGTGGTGGGAGTGTGAAATGAGTTTCCAGCCAAAGTGGTAGATGCGGACTCAATTTTAATATTTAAGGAAAAGTTGGATAGGTATATGGAAGGTTATAGGGTGGGCGCGGTCATTGGGACTAGGTGGGATAATGTGTTCTGTGTGGACTAGAAGGGCTGAACTGGCCTGCTTCTGTGCTGTAATTGTTATATGGTTATATGGATGCACCCAACCCCAACCAACCAATTTTCCCTTGCAACCGCTGCAATCGTGTCTGCCTGTCCCGCATCGGACTGGTCAGCCACAAACGAGCCTGCAGCTGACGTGGACTTTTTACCCCCTCCATAAATCTTCGTCCGCGAAGCCAAGCCAAAGAAGAAGATATGGATGCACCTTTGAAAGTATCCTGTCAGAGTTCACTGCTGTTTGGTACAGGAATTTATCACAACATGTTTGCAAAAAACTTTGGAGTTGTGAATGCAGCTCAGATCATCGTGCAAACTGCTCCCCACTTCCACCCACTAATCAACTCCATCTACACTTCCTGCTGCCTTGGGAAAGCAGCCATGTCACCTCGGCCACATTCTCTTCTCCTTTTTTCTGTCGGGAAGAAGATTCCCTTTATTGTGGTTTTATCTGCTGCACTTTGGGTTGACCTGAAAAAAAACTCTCTCTTTGTACATTGTCACATGTATCAATAACCTTGAAATTGAACAATTTCCTCAGCTTGTGGTTTGTCCTCCTCATTTCCCCCCCCCCCTCCCCTCACCCACCATTTTATTCAGGGATCTGCATGTTTTCTTTACAATTTCCAAACAAAGGGCTCAGGCCACAAAACATCAGGGGCCTTTGTACTTCGTTTGGATGCTGCACGACCTGCTGAGGTTCTCCAGCACTTTTGTGTTCTGCACTCAACCCCTGCATCTGCACTTGGTACCTGCTCTGCCATTCGATCTCATGGCTGATCTTTTGCCTCACTGTAACTCTCCTGTACCAGCCCTCTATCCCTCAATTCCCTTAATATCTAAGAGCCCAGCACTCTGCTTCCAATATACCAAGTGAGTGAGCCTCCACAGCTTTCTGGAGTAGAGAATTTTAAATCTCCACAGTGAAATGATGTCATGAATCCAACAAGTCAGTTCTGCAGGCAGGAAAATAATAGTTAAAATTCAGATGAAAAATAAATTAAAATATGTGGGTCCCATTCATAGATTACTATCATAATTGGAAGATTTAAGAAGCCTGGATGCTCCAGAGACTCTCTGTCAAGTGACTGAAGGTTGCTATTTGATCCATATCTTTACAAGTTTACAAATTAACCTTGTTTAGAGGAAGGGGTTAGATTAGTGAGGATTTTTTTCTTTTATCTTTTAGATTAATTAGTTAAATATGGGTTTAATATGGATCATATCATTAATATGATATACAAAGGGATTGTCTAATTTAGTCTTATCTTTTTTCTGTTCAGGACTATATTGGGGGATATTATGAGAAAGGGATAAACAGTTAATTACTACATTTGATAGAATTTGATGTCTTAAATAAACAATTAAAGGATAGGTTTTTGATTTACATTTTGTGTTAAATTTGTGAATTGTAAATGATATGACTTGCTGTTTTTTTTAATATTAGATGATTTTGTATGTAGAATTTGTATGTTAAACTCAATAAAAATATTTTAAAAATATACAAAAAAATCCATAATTTCGAATTCAGATTTTACCTGTTCCAGTTCAAAGATTTGGGTGTTGAGATTGTTTTTCTTTGTAGAGAAAAAGATATGCAATTGGTGATAAACTGATGTTTCATTAACAATTTTTGGTCAAGAAATATTAATTGGAAATGAGAAGTCTGAAGTAAAGGCCATGATGTGCAACACATTGAGATGCATCTGGTGCAGGGAGTTTCACATTCCTGGTGGTGACCGAGCAGGATATATCCTGCTAGACGATTGTGTTGCCTATGTTCATCTAAATCCATGTGGTGCAGATGTGGACAGTCTTGTGTGTTCCCCAGATGTTTGGCTTCTATAAAGGCGCCTAATGATCTGCATCAACAACATTTATGTGTCACCTTTACTATTACAGCATGCATGGTGCTTCAGAAGAGTACGGTCAAAGTAAAAATGGACAGGGCTGAATATATTTCCAGGATAATCAGGAGGCTAGAATTGGGAGACTTCCGAGGGTGCCAGGGCTGGGCAGGGTGACTGAAATGGGAAAGGGAGGGAGGCAGAGGCCAATCCACATCAGTTGCACATTCAGAGTTCTAAATGACATCCTGTCATTTTGCTCCAAATGTGAGGAGCAGAGGGTTTATCAGAGGGTGTTGGGTGTATGAAACAAACTGCCAGAGGAATTGCTTGAGGCAGGTACGATTGCAATGTAAAAGAAACGTTTGTACAAACACACGGATAGGATGGATTTGGAGGGGCATGGGTCAAAAGCAAGCAGTTAAGGGTGGGACATTTTGGTCAGCAAGGGCAAGTTGGGCCACAGGACTTGTTTCATTGCTGTGTGACTCCATGACTCCCTCAACTGAGGGAGTACAAGGAAAAACATGATGCACATCGCTGTGGATAGGATGCTGGGAGGGGACGCCAGTCCAAGCACCTTGTTTCGAGCTGGATATTTATTACACCACCTTTGATTCAGACTTCTAGCTTCCTTATTGTTTTTCTAAAGAAAGGTAAGTAATGCTGAACTGGACAGTAATTGATACCATTGCAACTGTGAATGGTCAGACTAGCTTGGAAAACCACAGGGGGATAAAACAACACACTCTTTTTCTTTTTGTTAAAGGTTTCCTTGATATCTGGGGTGTAGATGTACATCCAAATCTGGATGACGTTAACAGGACACAGCATCACACAGAATCCTATGACTGCAATTACCTGATTGTGAGACGAGGACAACCTTTCCAGATCACCATCATGACCAATCGCCCCTACAAAGCCGAAAAGGACAAATTGTGGATTGAGCTTTTAATTGGTGAGTACTTAGAGTCATCGAGTCACCCAGCATGAAAACATGCCTTTTGGCCCACAGTCATAGTGGCTGCCTCAAGCATGTCTTCCAGCAGCCCCTTCCATATACCCACACCCTCTGTGTAATGAAGTTATCCCTCAACCTTCCCTCTAGTTACTAATTCCCCTCCTCTAGGAAAAAAAAAGACACTCTGCATTCACCTAATCTATTTTTCTCATGGCTTTGTACACCTCTTTGAAGTCCTCCTGCACTCCAAGAAATAAAGCACTAGCCTGCTTAACCTCTTCCTAACTCCCAAACCCCCATGTCCTGGCAACATCCTCATGAATCTTCGCTACATCCTCTCCAGCTTGACAATACCATTCCCGTAACATGATGACCAAACCTGAACATAATATTTCAATTGGGACTGGCCAATCAGTATAGTTTGCATTCATTGTGATCAGCCATTTAGTTTCCTTTTCCCTCAAGCTTACAGGACTGTTTGTCGTAAGTGATCCTCAGTTGTGGACCAGCCTTTATTCATTTGAAAGATAGATCTTGGTCTGCCCAACACCAATAATCCACCATGCTGTTGCTTCCATTTAAGACCAGAAGATGCAGAAGTAGTATTAGGCCATTTGGCCTATTGAGTGTGCTCTGCCATTCGAATCATCGCTGATGTATTTTTCCTCTCAACCCTTTTCTTCTGCCTTCATCCCATAATCACTGCTTTAAATAAACCTAATAATTTGGCTTCCACAGCCATCTTTTGTAATGAATTCCATATTCACCACCCTGTGGTTGAAGAAATTCCTCCTTATCACCATTCTAAAGGGACATCTTTTTATTCGGAGGCTGTGTAATCTTTGGGCTTGGTACACAGGTTGGGGGAGGGGTGGTTTCTGCATTACCCTACATTGTTCTTGTATAACATTAGCCTGTGCAAGAATTTGCTCTTGTCTTATGTTTGTTGCAGTAAGGTGAACAAGTGCAATCTCAGAGGGCTCCAATCCAGTTGCTGGAGCTTGGCTAGTATTCTGGATTAAGGTGGAGCTTGCAGCTATGGAGAAGGCAGATCAGTATTTGTCACCAACAGTACCTGGAATAAGACCATGAACCCCCTCCTGGTTCTCAAGCCTGGGATTTGGCCTGATGTGATGCCACTTTTAGCAGTGGGCAAAACTCTTTGCTATCAAGATGAGGTTTGAGTCTCCCTCCAGAGACTTGAACCGAAAACCTCTGAAATTCTTCTAGGTAATGCTGGAGAGATGATAACAGAGGCCCCTCTGATGTGACTTTCCATATATCTTAAGGGCATGGGGAAAATGCTTCTCAAAGGAAAAGAGAGCCCTTTCACATGTACTGATCGATATTTGTCCCTCAGTGTGGCTGAAATGCTTTCGTGGGCATCTATATGGTCTTTCAGCAGAAATGTTAACCCCCATGCAATATCTAACCTCATGACCTGGCACATCCCTCAATCTGCAATTACTGTCAACCCTGATTCAGTGAGGGAGTGCAGCAGGGTATGCTGGCAGCAGCACCCACTGTACTGAAGACCCGCTCTCTGGAATGAGCTACACCTGGAATGGAATAGATCCAGGATAGCTACAACATTGGCATCTCTTCAACAGCATGGAAAGTTACCCAGTTGTGTTCAGTTCACATTGTTGCTGGATCTTAATTCTGAAACTTTCCCCAGAGGCACTGAAGGAGCAACTTCATCAGAAACAATACAGCAATGTATCAAGGCAGCTCCAAAAGTGCAACAAAGTAGCAAGGCAGGCCCAAAAATGCAGTAATGTAACAAAATAGCTCCAACAATGTAGTGATGTAATGAGGCAGTTCCAACAGTGCAGCAATGAAACAAATCAGCTCAACAATGCGGTGATGTAACAAAAGATAGCTCACCACAACCATGTTGTGAGCAATGAGGGTTCAGCATTAAATGCTGGCCTTTCTCATCAATTCTAGGTGCTAAATACTTTATAATTTTTCTAAAAAATCAAACTTACCTGTCTGCTGTCACATAATAATCTTGAACTGGCTGTAAAACTCTTTTTGATGTGCTCAGGTCACTGTAGAAATGTCTGCTTTCCCTCTTTGCTGTGTTGTGCATTAGGAGAACAAAAGGACTCAAAGTTATTAAATTCAGCATGTTGGAATTCCTGTATGAAGACTAAGTGTTCATCCACACCTTTCCTTGCCTGAAACCTCAGATATTTGCTAAATCTGTCTGACTGCAGATGAGAGAATTCAGAATGACAGGGGAACGGCAACACTGACATTTCTGCTTCACTTTCCAAAGACCTTTCTATTTTCATGTGCCCAAAATGAAACTGCAACAAGTAGACAAAGTAATGACAAGGAAATGTCTAACATAGAGCATCTGTAACATAATTAGGTTCAATCAGAATTTTGCCAATGACAAGGTGTGTGACTGTCTCTGAAAATCCCAGCAGGTTGCAAAACATTACAAAAGGAGTTGGCTCAGATAATTGGGAAGGAAATCTGGGACAAATAGTGGGCCAGCAATAGAAAACTGTAAATTCAACAGCAGGTGACTGAGATACAGAATGGACAGAGTAAAAATTCTTTGAAGCCATAGAGGCTTACAACATGGAAACAAGCCATTTGGCCCAACTTCCCATGCTGACCAAATGTCCCAGCCACACCAGTTGCACTTGCCTGTGTTTGTCCCATATCTCTCTGAACCCATCCTATCCATGTGTCAATCTAAATGTTTCTTAACATTTTAAGAGCATCTATCTCAACCATCTCCTCTGGCAGGCTGTTCCATTCATTGCCTACCCTCTCTGTAAAAGGTTCTTGTTAAATCTCTCCCACCTCAACTACAACCTATGTCCTCTGGTTACCAAGGACCCTACTCTGGGCAAAAAAAAAACTGTGTGTTCACCAACCTATTCCTCTCATAATTTTGTACACCTGGATGAGAACACCCCTTGTCCTCCAAGGAATAAAGCCCTAGTCTGCTCAGTCTCTCCCTATAGTTCAGGCTCTGAGTCCTGGCAACATCCTCTTGAATCTTCTCTACACCCACTCCAGCTTGATAGCATTGTTCCTCTAGCCTGGTGATCCAACTGAACACACTACCCTTCACCAATGACTTACATAACTGTAACATAACATCCCAAATTCTACACAATACTCTAATTAGTGGTCAATGTGCCAAGAGCCTCTTGAAATGCCAATTTCAAGGTACTATGTACCTGAACTCCTAGATCCTTTTGCTCGACAACATTCTTACCCCTAAATGTATGCATTCTTTGAATATCATCTCCATCAATCAATGGGTCCAAATGGAATTCGGTATGATATCTAGCTCCTGGTCCAGGCAATTTCTGCCCATCCATCTCTGTAAGGAGTAAAGGGAAGAAATGTCATGGATGAATAGAGAGATAGAGAGCTGAAAATGCAAGTGGGACAGACATAAAAGTGGCTTGTCATAAAAGCTGGACAATCTAATCTTAGAAGACTAGAAGGAAATTAACACATACGAAGGAAGACTGGGAGAGAACACCCCCCTCCCCCCCAAAAAAATCTAGGTAAGTGGTGGGGGGTGGGAGGTGTAGGGTGGTAAACCCACAGCTTCAAGTTCTGAAGCAGCTGGGATTTTTACTGAGAAATTTGTCCCCAGTTGGGTGTGCTGAATCCTTTACATAATTGTACTTGTACTTTGCAAGCAGTTTCCGAAATCCATTTCATTAGCTGCAAAAGAGCACATTCAGCCCCCTCATCTGTTTTTTGTTTCAATGAGACAATAAAAAAGCCCATCCGTTTCTGCCCCTTTCATTGAAAAAGATAACACCACTCCCATATTTAAATATTTACGAACAGTCCTGCAACAATTACACTTTGCCAAGGAAGATGTGACAAGTGATGTGGAGATGGTTCCTAACTCCTGGGAGGTTTGGCTGTAAATTTTACACAATGGTCTTTGCCCCAGACCCTTAACCAGGGGAGAGTTTCCCTTCACAAACCCTGTCAGTTCCCCATTAAACATGAAAACTGATCAAATGATCTCTTCACCCTTTTCTTACAGAGCACAAGCAAATAAGTAAACAAAACCTGTTCCATTTTAGGTATCCTGCTGCAGGAAGTATGATAAGGCTATAGAGGTTGACTAGGATAATTCAAGAGAGCAGAAGATACAGGTGGGAGGAGATACCAGAGGAAAAAGATCAAGATCATAGATCTCAGAATATTAATAGTAGATTACAGACAGCTAGGTAAGGTTAAAGGATGACAGTCATGGAGTTCTACAGCATGGAAACAGGCCATTCAGCCCAACTTGTCTATGCTGACCAAGCTAATTCCATTTGTCTGCATTCGACCCATATCTCTCCAGATCTCTTATCCAAGGACCTGTTCAAATGTCTTTAATGTTTAAGTTGTCAGCTGATATCATATATCCATCACCTACCTGATGCTCAGGTCCCTGTTAAATCTGTCCTCTCATGCTTTAAATCTATGCCCTCTGGTTTTAGATTCCCCTACCATAGGGGAAAAAACTGTGAGTATATACCACATCTCTGACCCTTTAGATCTTACATACCCCTATCAGCTTGCCTCTCAGCCTCAGAGTGAAACATCTCTGACTATTTGAGGGCAGTCTGGTTAACAGAGTGGTAAGCAACTAGTGCCCCTGGTTCGAATCTGCCACTGCCTATAAGTTTATAGATTCAAACCGTGAGTATGTGTGTTTCCTCTGAATGTTTTGGTTTCATCCAATGTTCCAAAGAAGTACAAGATTTGAATAGGTTAATTGGTCACATGGGAGTATTTGGGTGGCTTGGTCTCATGGACCGGAAGGGCCTGATACTGTGCTGTATCTCTAAATTAAATTATCCAGTCTCCCCCTATAGATCAAGCCCATCAGTCTCAGCAACGTGGGTGTAAACCTTTTGTGCACCATTTCCAGCCGAATGATTCCTTTCGCCGTGAGAGCTGAACAGCACACAGTACTCAGCCTCAAACTGTGGTCTCACCTTTTGGCAGAGAGAGGAAAGGAAATTCCTAAACTCAGAAGGGAATGAGCCTTTGGAATTCTCCTCCCTGCAGCACTATTGAGGCTCAGCCATTGAGCAGCATGGGATTCTGGAGATGGATGGAACTGAGGGATAAGGTTGGAAAGTGGACCAGGCCCAAGACCACCCTGAGGAGCCCTGTGCCTGCTCTGATTTCCTCTTGTTGTTTTCTTCATTCTAACTGAAATAATAAACATGGGAACAATATTTCCTTTGGTCAGTGACTTGCGAATTTCTCACCAAAGGATTGGGGGGTGGGGTGGGGGGGTGGTGGGGAGGGAATTCCCTTTGGTAATCATCAGAGGACAGAACAGTCAGCCAAGCAGTGGAAGTTGGAAAATGATAAGCTTGGAAAGGATAAATGTTTGGGAAACAATAACTTAAGCCAATAACCTTGTAACGATTCCAGAAGACCTGATAAATGCCCAATACACAGATATGCTGGAAAAACTCAGCAGGTCACACAGCATCCATAGAAAGTAAAAGATAAGCAATATTTCAACCTTTGTCCTTCATCAGGTATTTAAAAAAAAACAGGTAGATGCCTGAATAAAAAGGTCGGGGGGGGGGGGTGCAGGGCAGGGGGAGGAAGGAGAGAAGAGGAGGGAGAAGGGGCGGGGGGGGGGAGCACAGGCTAAGAGGTAATAGGTGGATACAGGTGGGAGGATAGAAGCGAAAAAGCTGAGGGTCAAGGGTAATTCTCTGAATGGAGAGGGAAGGGGAGGTGGAGGAAAGGAGACGGAGGGATGGAGACAGGGGAGGAGTAATAACGAAGCCCACTGGGGGGTAGATATGAAAATATTCCAGCAGCATCAATGTTTGGCCCTCCTCTCCCTCTCTGGTTTCTTGTACTCTCTCCCAATCTCCAGTTACCTGCCAACAACTTTTACATAAACATTTCCACAGTCTAAAGCCACAGGGTCAAGGTCAGGCTTAGTGGAAGTTTTAATTACAACACTGAACTTGGGTTAGAACATAGAAATAGGAACAGGAGTAGGGCAACCAGGTGATCTGAGAATAGACTAATTTCTACCCACCTGCCTTTTCCCCATATCTCGAACTAGGTAAAATTCTATCATCCAACCTTGTCTTAAATATATTTACTGAAGTAGCCTCCACTGCTTCAATGGGCAGCAAATTCCACAGATTCAGTACCTTCTGGGAAAAGCAGTTCCTCCTCCGTCCTGAATCTACTACTGAATCTTGAGGCTATGTTCCCTAGTTCTGGTCTTCACTACCAATGGAAACTTGTCTACCTCAATCTTATCTATGCCTTTCATAATTGTATGTGTTTCTATAAGATCTTCCCTCATTCTTCTAAATTCCAGCAAGTACAGTCCAAACAACTCAATCTCTCCTCATAGGTTCACCCTTCATCTCTTGAATAAACCTGTTGAACCTCCTCTTCACTGCCTCCAAAGCCTTCCTCAAGTAAGGAGACCAGAACTGCATGCAGTACTCCAGTACTCAATGGTGCCTTGTACAGATGCAGCATAATTTCTCTGCTTTTAAATTCTATTGCATTAGCAGTGAAGGCCAACATTCAATTTATGTTTGTGATAGCTTGCTGCAGCTGCAAACCAAACTTTTACAATTCATGCACAAGCATTCCAAGTCCTTCTGTATGCTGCAATTGCTTGCCATTTAAATAATATTCTGCTCTTCCATTTTTCCTTCCAAAGTGGATAACTTCACATTTGCCATCATTATACTCCATCTACCCGATCTTTGCCCACTCACTTAACTTATCTATAATTCTCTGCAAACTCTCCATATCCTCTGCCCATTTTGCATATTCCACTTAATTTAGTGTCATCAGTAAACTTATATAACCACATAACAGTTTATTGCATGAAAACAGGCCATCTTGGCCCTTCAAGTCCACGCGGATTCACTCAAACAACTCCACTAGATTCCCCCCACCTATTCTCCGCCCATAACCCTCCAACTCCCTCTTATCCATATATATATCCAGCTTCCTCTTAAATGAAAGAATTGACTCTGCCTCAACTATTTCTTCCAGAAGATTATTCCATTCAGTCACCACTCTATGAGTGAAGAAGCACCCTCTAATGTTTCTCCTAAAATTATGCCACCTTGCCCTCAACTTGTGTCCTCTTGTTTCAACCTCCCCTGCTCTCAGGGGGAAGAGTCTACTTGCATCTAGTCTATCTATTCCCTGCTTAATGTTAAACACCTCTATCAAATCCCCTCTCAACCATCTACGTTCCAATGAATAAAGTCCTAACCTCTTCAATGTTTCTCTGTACTCTAGGTATTTTAAGCCAGGCAACATCCTTGTAAATCTTCTCTGCACCCTCTCTACCTTATCTATATCCTTCCTATAATTTGGAGACCAGAACTGAACACAATACTCAAACCTGGCCTCACCGACGCCTTAAACAGTCGCAGCATCACTTCCCAGCTCCTATACTCTATGCTATGATTTATGAAGGCTAACATACCAAATGCCTTCTTAATCACCCTGTTCCCTCTTCCTGATCATTTATGTATATCATGAAGAGTTGCAGGCCCAGCACTGAGCACCCTGGTCACCATACAGAAAAAAACATCCCTGCACCCCAACTTTCTGCTTTCTATTGGTTAGCCAATCCTCTATCCATGCTAATGCATCACCCCCAACTGGATGGAACCTTTATCCTCTGTAAGATTTTTACGCAGGACCTTATCAAACATCTTCTGGAAATCCAGGTAAACAACATCCCATCCATTCCCCTCTATCCACTGCGCTTCCTCAAAGAACTCCAATAAGTTCAGCAAACAGGACCTGCCTTTTCTGAATCCATGCTGCGTCTGCCTGATGGATCCATTTTGCTTCTGGTGCCTCGCAATTTCTTTTTTAAAGATGGCTTCAAACATTTTCCCCAACTACAGATGTTTAACTAACTGGCCTATAGTTCCCTGCCTTTTGCCTATATTCTATTTTGACAAGTGGCGTGACATTCACCATCATCCAATATACTGGACCCTGCCCAGAGTCCAGAGAATTTTAGTAAATTATCACCAAAACCTCGACTATTAACTTCTGCCATTTCTTTCAGTACTTGAGATGCATTCCATCAGGGCCAGGAGATTTGTCTATCTTTTGACCATCAAGTTTTCTGAGTATGATCTCTTTAGTGATAGTTATTATATCCAGGCCCTCACCTCCCATCACATACATAACATTTGCCTTTGGCATGTTCGACGTGACCTCCACTGTGAAGTCTGACACAAAATAGTTATTCAAAGTCTCAGCCATTTCCTCATTATCCATGATCAATTCCCTGTTCTCATTCTCCAAGGGGCCAACCTTCACTTTAGCCACCCTTTAGTGCTTTATGTAAATATAAAAACTTTTAGTGTCTGTTTTTATATTTTGTGCTAATTTTTTTTTACCATAGTCTACCTTTACTTTCTTTGTGGTTCTTTGCTTCATAGTTTTCCCAATTTTCTAGTTTCCCAGGGTGCTTGGTGACCTCGTATGCATGAGCTTCTAGTTTGATGCCTTCCTTTATTTCCTTAGTTATCTCGTGCTGACTGTCCCCACTATTACCATCCTTGTTTTTAAACCTGAATATACCTTTGTTGAGCACTGCAAAGAATCCCTTTGATAAGGCTTACAATGAAGCTGTCCAAATTTCAAATCCAATTTGTGTTAATCACATTGGCAGTAGCCAGGAAGTGCATTGCGGTGACTTGGAAGTCTGACTCTATTCTTAGTATCGAGTGATGGAACAAGGAAATGCTAAGTTGCGTTCCCCTGGAGAAAATAAAGTACAGCACCTTTCGGAATATTTGGCAGCCATACATGCACTACATAGGTGCGTGGAAGAGGTTGTTCTACTGTTCCCTGCTGCAGCTCCCTCTCTCCTGCACTGATCCTGATCGAGGAAAGTCAAGAATGACCACCGACCTGGAAGCCATCCGTTGAGCCGTGATAGTCTCTGTTTCTTTTTTATTATCTGTACTCTTACCCATTTCCTCAATGTTAATGTGTGTTATTTGTTATTGACATTGTAGTATAAATTAATCGTTTAGTTTTATAGGTGGGGAGGGGGTGGGTAATGATGTGGGCTTGTATATACAGTCATAAAGAAAAGGAGTACATATCTTCTTCTTTCTTTGGCTTGGCTTCGCGGACGAAGATTTATGGAGGGGTAATGTCCACGACAACGTATATGAGATTGTGAACTGCCATCATTGGTAGGATGCGGTATGTGACTACACAGGCCTGTGTGAAAAATTATAAATAAAATATTCAAAATAATCCCTTTGAAAGTCCTCCACTGTTCCTCAACCCGGCCCTCCAAATAGCTTGCATTCTCAATATACACTAGCCAACTCCTCCCTCATCCCCTTGCAGTTTTCCTTTTTTAGGCATCATACACTGATTTTAGAGTGAATTATTGTACCCTCCAATTGTATGATAAACCTCGATCATACTGTGATCACTCTTTCCAAGAGGATCCCTAACTACAAGATCGCTAATTTTACTTCTCTCATTGCACAGGACCTGATCAAAGATAGCATGTTCCCTTGTCAGTCAGGTAACATGCTGATCAATAAAGGCATCATGTATGCATTCTATAAAGTCCATCTCAAGGTTGCATTGACCAACCTGATTCACCTAGTCTATGTGTATGATAAAGTCCCTGAAGATGATTGCTGTTCCATCCTTGCATGCCTCCGATATTAGTTTATTGCCTGTGCCACTGTAATGTTGTTGCCTTTAGACAACTCCAACTTGTGACTTTTTTCCCCTTTACTATTCCTAAACTCTTCCCAAATGGACTCAACATTTTGCTCCTTAGATCTTGCATCATCTTTCACTATTGTTATGATTTCATCCTTAGCTAAGTGTGCTACCCCACTTCCCTGACCTTCCTGCCTGTCTTTCCTTATTACCTGATATCTTTGGATATTTAATTCTCAATGGTCTCCACCCTGCAACTATCTTTCTGTAATGGCCACTAAATCATACCCCTTTGTACTAATTTGTGCCACAAGTTCACTGACCTTGTTTTGAATACTTCGATCATTCAGATAAAGTGCCCTTTGTGCTTTTAAAATCTGGTAACCTTTGTCTCTTTAGCACTCGACTTTTATCTCCCCTACTCTTACTTTTCTCCTTTTTAACCTTTGCTTTTACTTTTTCCACACTCGTCTCTTGTACTTCATCCATTCCTCTCCAGTCTGTTGAACTCACCCCCCTTCCTCCCTGCTCCCCTCCACTATTTAGTTTAAAGCCCTGTCCACAGTCTTAGTTATGTGATTTGCCAGGATCCAGGTCCCATCACAGTTCAGAAGGACCCCCTCCCCTTTGAACAGTTCCTTCCTTCCCCAGAGCTGGTGCCAATTTCCCATGAATTGGAACACACTTCTCCCACACCAATCCTTGAGCCACATATTTAACTTTCTAATCTTCTAGACCATGTGCCAATTTGCATATGGCTCAGATAGTAATCCAAAGATTATCACCTATTTGGTTCTGCTTTTTAATTTGGTCCTTAGCTCCTTCATTTCCCTTAGCAGAACCTCTTTCCTGAATCTGCCTTCTCGAAGGAGAGATTTGATAGGCCGGTACTGTTTTCCCTGGAGTGAAGAAGGCTGAGGGGTGACCATAGGTTTATAAAATCATGAAGGGCGTGGAGAAGTGGATGTTCAGTCTTTTTCCCAGGGTAGGTGGTCTAAAACTGGGAGGGATGTGTTTAAGGTGTGAGAGGAAACTTTAGGAACCTGACAGCAAGCTTTTGGCAGAAATGGGGATGGGTGTGTAAACAGGCTGCCAGAGGTGAGGACAATTATGATGTCCAAACAATCATTTTGATAGGAGTATGTGCAAGAAAGGTGTAGAGCAGTGGTTCTCAACTTTTTTCTTTCCACTCACATACCACTTTAAGTATTCCCAATCCCATAGGTGCGCTGTGATTAGTAAGGGATTGCTTAAGGTGATATGTGGGTGGAAAGAAAAAGTTTGAAAACCACTGTTTTAATTGTCCCTAATTGACTTGTTATGTGCACGGTTTCATAACTCCAAAGGAAATGGGCCAATGACAATTTTTCTCAAGCAAAATATTTCAGTAACAATTGGGTCTAGAGCAGTAATTCTCAACCTTCCCTTCCCACTCACATACCTTAAGCAATCCTTTACTAATCACAGAGCACTGATGGCATAGGGATTACTTAAAGTGGTATGTGAGTGGAAAGAAAAAGGTTGAGAACCATTGGTCTAAAGGGACATAGGCTGAACGCAGAGAAATGGGGGTGGTTGGTTGGCATGAACAAGTTGGGTAGAAGGGGCAATGGTGTCACTAGGGTTGATGTCACCCAGTGTGGTAACTCATGATGTCATTCCTCACCCTACCCATGGACCAGACCATACAGAATCTTTAGTAATATTTTTTGTACTAATGCTGCTCATAAATCGTAATTCCCATATATCACTGAATGTTACGGCAATAGAAGTGAGATAAACAACCAGCAAAATTAAAATTACACCTTTAACTTACAATATCATACACACAGCATAAATGATATTTACATTTACATAGTTTCATGTGACAAAAGCGGCAATTATAAAAACACCAACAGCAATGAAAACGAGTGAGCAGACGAAACCTCGTGATTCGAAGTGTCATTGTAATTGGGCATTAAAAGGTTCAAAAAGTAAATTATCATCGAGTTTTAGGCTTGTAGATATATTGATACATGTAAGATGGTCTTATGAAAGATAAGATTAGATTCAACTTTATTGTCACTGTGCCAAGTACAGATACAAAGCCAATGAAATGCAATTAGCATCTAGCCAGAAGAACAAGAATAGTGCTCTTTACAGGTAACTGCGAATAAAAGCTAACGCTCCAGCAAACAAACAAGTATAAAAGTACTGACAGTACAATATGGGTGCCATACTGTGTCCCTGCTGAACCTGTGATGTTAGGTTCAGCAGAATCACAGCCTCCAGAAAGAAGCTCTTCCTGAGCTTGCAGGTTCAAGAGAGGATGCTCCTGTAGTGTCTACCAGTTAGAAGGAGAATAAAAAGTCCACAGTTAGGGTGAGAGGCATCCTTGATAATGGTTTTGTTGTTATACCTAACTACAGGGATATTTTTATTTAAAAAATACATTTCTGCTGAAACACTGCACAAAAATCTTTTAAGCAATCATTTTGGTGTCAGTCACCTGGTGTGGTCTGCACCTCCCACCCCCCCCCCCCCCCCCCCGTGATGCCAGTGTGAATGAAGGACCTGTCTCTGTGCAGTATAATTCCATGATTCTGTAAATCAGACACCCAATGCATGGCCTTCCGTCTGAGTCCAAAGGCTGTGAGTTCAAGTCCCTGCCGAGAACCTGGAGCACAAGCATCCAGGTGACAGTCTGGTGTAATGGGATGGGAATGCTGCACATTGGAGAAACCTTCTTCAGTAAAGTTCAATCTCCTGTTCCAGCTGCACCTCTTCATCACCTTTGCTCAGAGCTGCTGAGCTAGGGATCATGTGCTTAAATGGGCTGCATTTCCAACTGCATAAAGAGAGTGCCTCACTGACTATAGGTTCCACTTAATCCAGGTATCACGTTACATTGGGGGTCCCACTGACCACAAGTAATGCTGACCAGAGCTCCCACTGACCATATCCCACTGAACACAGCTCCCACTGATTATGTCCCTCAGACCTCTGTTCTCCCTGACCACAGAACCAACTGACCTCTGGTCCCACTGACTGCAGGTCCTACTGATCATGTCCCACTGACCTCTGGATCCACTGACCACAGTTCATGCTGACCACAGACCCCACTGACAACATCCCACTGACCTCTAGTCCCACTAACTGCAGGTCCTACTGATCATGTCCCACTGACCACAGTTCATGCTGACCAAAGGACCCACTGACCACATCCCACTGTCAACAGGTCCCAGTGAGCTTAGGAACCATAGCCAAGCATTCTATTGGCTGCAGCACTGAACCATTCATTGTAAGGTACCAGCAGTGCTCTGCTGAAGTGCGCAGAGGAGGGTATGCTCTCTGAAATGTTCTCCTTCCACTTATGCCTTCTGGACCCTGTGTATTTCCAGTTGTATAAAAAGAAAGTGAAGGCTGAGTTTTGTCTTTGACACTTTTAACCGCGGCACCGTTGGCGTTGGTTAGCACAATGCCTTTACAGTGCCAGTGATCAGGACCAGAATTCGAATCCTGCGCTGTCTGTAAGGAGTTGATGCAATCACAAAGAAACTTCACCAGCGGTTATATTTTGTGAGGTATCTGAGATGGTTCAGTATGTCACCGAAGTCTCTCATAAACTTCTACAAGTGTACTGTGGAGAGCATTCTGGCTGGTTGCATCACTGACTGGTAAGGAGGCATCAATTCTCAGGACAAGAATAAACTCCAGAGGGTTGTTAACTTGACCTGCAACATCACAGGCACCAGACTTCACTCCTTCGAGGACATCGACATGAGGCAGTATCTTAAAAAAGCAGCCTCTATCCTCAAAGACTCCCCACCCCCCAACCTAGGCCATGCCCTTTTCACTCTGCTACCATCTAGTAAAAGGTGCAGGAGCCTAAAGACGAGGCACAAGGACAGCTTCTTCCCCGCTGCCATCAGATTCCTGAATAATCAATGAACCAAAGACACTGCCTTGCTTTTTGTGTTATTTTTTTCAGTGATGTTGTAAGATGGTTATAATATGAATGTTTGCTCTATGATGCTACCGTAAAACACTGAATTTCATGACTTGCTCATGACAATAAATTCTGATTCTGAGAGTTGTCAGCCAAATTTGTTAACTGTTCTTCTCTCCACAGATGCTGCCTGACTCACCGAGTTTGATGGAATTTTCTGTTTTTATTTCATTTCTCTTTTTTGATCAGCTGCTTTCAAAAATACTTCAAATTCTCAGGTCTAATACCATTGTTTGGAGCTTCATAAGCAATTTTCTTTGTTCTAGTACTATCCCAAATCCCTTGGTTAATTAATCACATTTTCTATGATGCATTTGTTTTCAATAGAAAATATATTTGCTGAGAATTATGAAATATTTAATTGTCCACCACTGTTTATCTGTTACCCTACCATGTAAGTTTATTCCCATATATTTTTTTGTCAAATCACTCCAAGTGCCTCTCTAATTCTGATATATTTTTAAAAAATTATTGTAAATTTAGACATACAGCATGGTAACAGGCCCTTTCGGCCCACGAGCCCGTGCTGTCCAATTACACCAGATTAACCTACACCCCGGTGAGAGGAAACTGGAGCCCCCTGGGGAAAACTCACGCACACACGGGGAGAACATACAAACTCCTTACAGACAGAACGGGACTTGAACCTCAGTTCTGATCACAGGTGATGTAATAGCGTTGCTCTAACTGCTACAATAACTGTGCCACCTGTTGTACTGAAGTTTGTTGGTTTCAAACTGAGTGGAAAATTATTTCATAACACAACCATCAAGCAGCTTCCATGGTTTTTGTTCCTATTAACTTAATTCCACAGCTGCCTGAAGTTGGGCTTCTGGATTACTCACCCAGTACTTTAACAACTGTTTGATCACTGCAGCCCATGTTGCATGACAGGTCTTCTTCAATAGAATATAATCTCATGGAAGCAATGCATAGTCTGGAATTGAGACTTACTGTGTGTTCTATTTTCTTCCAGGTCGCTACCCAAACCTCACGAAAAGAACTTACATTCCGATTTACATCCAAGAGAAGTTGGAGAAAGGAAAATGGGGAGCCAAAGTAAAGTCTGTCCAGGGAAACAACCTCTGCCTCTCACTCTTGTCTCCTCCAGACTGTATAGTGGGAAGATTCAGAATGTACGTTGCCATCATGACCCCATATGGAATCCGTAGAACTGCTCGAGATAAGGAAACAGACATATATTTCATCTTTAACCCTTGGTGTGAAGGTAATGTGTTTTACTTAATTTACCGCATGACTCATGATAAAAGCATTCGCTCCGTGAAAAATAATGGAAAGAATGTTTTGGATGGATTGATTTGCCGAGTATTTCAAGACTAAATCCTTATCACATCTCAGGACCGTGCAGCAGAGGCAGGCTTGGGATGCCTGAGTTGTCAGCCCCTGCTTCATAGAACATAGAATTTCCAACATCAAACATAGAACATTACAGCAGACTACAAGCTCTTCAGCCTACGATGTTGTGCCAAAATATATAGACCTACTCCACAACAATTTCATTTCTCTATCTTACACCCATAACCTTCTAGTCTTCATACACCAGTGTGCCTATCTAAGAGTTTTTTAAATGTCCTTATTGTATCAGTCACCACCACCACCCTGACAATGTATTCTAGGCACCCATCACTCTCAGACCTCTGAACTTTCCTTCACTCATCTTAAACAGATATATTTGCTGTTGTTTCCCCAGGAAAAAGGTGCTGGCTTTCTACCCAATCTAAGCCCCTCATAATCTTATACAACTCTATGAACTCACCTCTCATTCTTCATTGCTCCAAAGAGAAAAGCGCTGGCTCTGTCAACCTTGCTTCATTTGATACATTCTCTAAACCAGGCATCATCTTTTCACCCTCTCCAGAGCATCCCCACCAATATTTGTACCTTTATAATTTATAGGACCATATTCTCATTTGTATTGGGGTAGGATATGTGGCATGGTGGTGAGGAAGGGAATAAATAGAGAATCTATATGTTATATGAGTTTTGAAAGGGATTGTATTTTTATTTGAATTCTTATGAGTTTATGAAAATCAAAAATAAAATATTTTTTAAAATTTTGACCTTGCAACGTGCATCACTAACTCCATCTGCCACTTCTCTGTTTAACTCTGCATCCTGCCTATATCCTGTTATTTCCCATTAGTGCCACCAACAAATTTTAATTGATCTGAGAATCAACAGTGATCAGCAAGATTGAAGCTCAAGTTTCCGTTTGTTGTCACAAATGCAAAAGTTACACAAAAATCATTTCCCTTTGTTTGCCCTGTAAAGGCACATAAAGATAAGCCACTTATCCAGCTCCACTTCAGGTACAAGAAAGAGAAGCAAAAGCAACTCGTTTCAGAGACATCCCAACCCCTCCTCTGATGCTGCTTCCTCTCCTCCCGTAACCTCTGATGACCATACAGCCTCTTGCCTGGTCCAATGGTGATTCCAAGCTCCAGGAAACTAAATCTCCCTCCTCAGACCCAGGTTCCAAACTCCGATACAATCAGGAAGCTGATGGCACCAGAGGCCCTTCTTAACATCAGCACCCTCACAGATCCTGGTCCAAATACCTTGTCCCCACAAGCCAGTCTCCAGCAGCTTGCAGCCTGGTAGGAGTAGGTTGACTGGTCCACGACTGGGGTCTCCTCCCCTAAAGGGTCCTCTCCCAGGCTTTTTTCCTCTCACTGGAGGAGGGATTTTCTTGTGTTGTGGTGTCCTGTGCTGGTCCACTTATCTCCTGGATACCGCAAACCTCGAGGCCTGGCCTGCCAAACTCCATCTTGGGTGTCAATCCCCCATGGGTTCTCGATGAGAAACTGCTAATGGCCTAGTAGTACCTTGCGGATGAGTGCCAACGAACAGTGATTCTGCTCCCAGATGCTCAGCATCTTCAGCACAGTCACCCCCACAGCTGCATCAACACCAACATCTTGGATTGTCCCCACTGAGCTCACAAAACAGGTTAAACAAGACTCTGATTGTAGTGCAATACACAAACATGGTGGAGAAACTCAGCAAGTCACAGAACATTCACAGGAAGTAAAGGGTACCCACCATTTCGGGCCTGGGCTCTTCGTCAGGTATAAACAAAAACAGGCAGGGGCCTGAATAAAAATGTCAGGGGGGGTGAAGGTGGGGGGGGGGAGAGGAGGAGAGGAGAGAGAAGGGGACAGGGGGAGGAGCACAGACTAATGTAAGAGGTCATAGGTGAATAAAGGTGGGAAGGTAGAAGTTGATTGGGGCAAGGATTAGCTCTCTAAATGGAGGGGAAATAAAGGAGAGGGGAGCAGGAGGAAAGGATAAGGTATGTGATAGACATGGGGGAGGGGTTAAATGAAAATTGGAGGTCAATGTTAAGGCCATCTGGTTGGAGAGTCCCCAGTGTATGTTCCTCCAATGTATGGGTTGCCTCAATTTGGCAGTGCATGAGACCATGGACAGACATGTTGGAGTGGCATTGGGGTATGGAATTGAGATGGTGGTCCCTGCTGCTGCAGCGGACAGAGCAAAGGTCTTTACTTCCCATGGATGCTGCATGACCTGCTGGGTTCCTCCAGTAGGTTTGGGTACTGTATTGCATTCGAACCCAGCCTCTTGTTTAAATTCTCAGCCCTCTTCCCTCCCCATCACTTCTCATCTTCTTTCTCTTCTACCCTCCCACGTATTAATCTGTGCTTCTCCCCTTCAAGTTCCTCCCTCCCCTCCTCTCCTCCTCCCCCACCCCCTACCATTATTTTACTTGTACCTCATTAAGGGCCCAGCCCTGAAATATTGGTTACCCTTTACTTCGTATGGATGCTGTGAGACCTGCTGGATTTCTCCAGCACATTTGTGTATCGCAAAGCTGAAAGCTGTGTCAACTAGTTTCTTATTACCCACCTGCCTCTTTTCCCAATCTGAACAACGCATTCAAACAGCATTATGCTGTTGATCAATGACGATCATCCCCTCATCAAATATGCTCTTGTGCATAACACCAGTGGTAGGGCCAGAACAGGCCATTCTAATTCCAGCTAATACTTTCTAAATTCCAAAGATGCGGTTGAGACTTTTTAAATGATCTCGAATTTTCGGTGTTATTTGTGAACATGAAAGGTGGATACTTTTCACCCAAGCGTCTTTGGGGTATTACACATTGGGTTTCCTCTTATTCATCATTCCAATTCTATCTGTTTTGTTCTAAACTTGCAACCGGGTTTACTGTGGTGATTCAGAGGATGCCGTGTATCTCAGTGACCCTGATGAAAGAGAGGAGTACGTCTTAAATGACATTGGCTGCATTTACTTTGGGCACTTGGATGAAATAACAACCAGATCTTGGGTTTTTGGACAGGTATGTCTCTCATTTTGATGGCTTGCTTCCTCCATTCATGTGTGCTGCAGCTTCCCTTGAATAAATGACTAGAATCTCAAAATTAAAACATAATTCACAAGCAAGGAACAGTCTTGGAGAGGAAGAAGGTTCAGAAAGGGTAGAGATGCTAATCAGGGCAGGCAGCATATCTGGGTGGGGGGGGGGGGTGTGGAGAAACAATTGATGTTTCACGTTGAAGGCTTTTCAGCAGGTTCTAAATCAAGCACCTTTCAAAGTGCAGGAAAGGGAAAAGGGGGGGATAACAAGGAGGGGGTGGTAAGAAAGTTTTTAAATAACAAGTGGTGGCAGAGGCAGCTGAGAGAGGATGGTAGATACTGGTTCATCCTGGCTGTCTGGAGGAAGTATGCATTGAAGGAGACTGCAGGACCTTCAGCCCATGACGTTATGCCGATGAATGTCAACCTACTCCACAAAAATCTAATCCTTCCCTACATCACACACTGCATAACTTTCTACTTTTCTTGGGTATATCTGTGTGGCTATCTAAGAGTTCATCTGAATGTCTCTATTGTACCAGCCTCCACCACCACCCCTGGCAATGCATTCTAAGTGCCTATCTATTTCTGTGCAAAAACCTTATTTCTGACATTTCCCCTGAACTTTCCTCCACTCATCTTAAGCTGATGCCCTCTAGTATTTGCTTTTGTTGCCCTGGAAAAGAAGATGCTGGCTGCCTACTGTTAGCTTACTCAGATTCCATTTCTCCTTCAGTCAAGCATGTTTCCCACCCCAGTTCAATGTGTCATGAGGAACCAATGACTTTTCAGTTCCCTGCTGTCTTCTTCTGGACAGGTTGCAGCCCACAGGGCTCAATATTAAATTCTTTAGAAAAACAATGAGGTGCTGTTCCTCAGGCTTGCACTGGGCCTCAGATTAACAGTGCAGGAGACAACAGATAGAGAAATGTGAGTGGGTGTGGGAAGGGGAGTGGTAATGGTAACTAGTGCCTTTGGGTCACTCTTGCAGTACAGATGCTCCACAAAGAGATAACCCAACCTGTGTTTGCTTTCTCCAGTGTAGACCACACTGTGAACACTGAATGCAGTACACTCAATTGGAAAACATGCAAGATGATGACTGATTCATCTGGACTGATTGTCAGTGTGCCTGGATGGTGGGAAGGGAATAGGTGAACGGACAGTATTCGACTAAGATTGTAACAGTGCAGGAGGCCACAGGCATGGAGGTCAGGATTAGAGTGGGGTGGACAATTAAAATAGAGCAGTGCATGATGCCTTATTTCTCAGCTCGGATGAAGAGTCAGCCATAAATGTTAACTGTTCCCCTCTCCACTGAGTTCAGCTGGCATTTTATGTGTTCTTTCCATTTTTCTTTCTTGATCAGCTGTTATTTGCTAGTTTCAAAACATCCTTCAAATTATGTTCTTTGGAACTTCATAAGTAGCCTTATTCATTGGAGTACTATCCATAATGTTTTGGTTAATTACTGATGGATCACATTTTCCACGATGTATTTGTTTTCAATGGAAGATATGTTTATTGAGAATGTTCAATGTCCACCACTATTTATTGTGTAATCTTATTCCCCAATATATTTTTGCTACATCACTCCACAACCCTATCTAATTCTGATATATTTAGGTTTCAAAACAAGGGTAAAATTATTTAATATTATGATTACTCTTCCCTAGCAAATTGAACATTCTGATTCTTCTTATGATATGTACTTAGAAATTAAGAAACTCACCAACATTAATGATTCAGTTACAAAATTGTATTAGAAATTTGAGATAAGAACAGAAAATGCTCAGCATCAGATTGCATTTGTGGAGGTAGAAACACAGTTATCAGTGTGGTAATATTATACAGTTATAAACTGATTGTCTTTTTACATTATAATCACCTGTCTATTCATTTGATTGCACTAGTTTGAAAGAAACATATTGGACACATGTATCTACATAATGGATAGAGCTCGAATGCCTCTGCAAACAAGAGGGTGCCCAATCAAAGTGAGCCGCGTGGCATCTGCCATGGTAAGTTACAAGCATGCAGAAAGGCAGGACCAACTTTACAGCCTAATTGTTCAAGAGCATGGAAAACCTCCATGAAGATAAGCAAGCAATAGAAGTGAAGGTATCAATTAGGAAAGGATGGTCTCACACATCCTCAACCCCTCTAGACCCCAAAACTAATGTCGGTCTATCTTTCAGTGCTTTCTGCAGCTTTGTAAATTATAACACTGCCATGGTAAAAGTGGGGTTCTGGATTAAAGCCCTAACTCCTCCACAGACTACATCTGGAGCATGACAAGATGTGTCTGTCACTGTTAAATGGACTTAGATGAGAGAGAGAAGCATACATTTTTATAATCATTTGAAAGTAGCCGAAGTTGTTCTATTGTTACCCAACCAGATTCTTTGTGGCCTGTTTCACAGCTATAAACAAGAAATCCATGTGAACCCTGGTTCAAGTTCAAATTCAGGTTTATTAAGTGGCATAAAAAATGCAGTGATAGATGCTTTTTTGTGAGCATCTCATACATGGTATAACAAGTAAGACGCAGTACAAGAGTACAATGTACAGAATTACGGTTTATATGGAGAAAAGATAGCAAATGTTTAATATTTTGGTGTATGATGTCCTACACCTGATGTCCCAGGTTGCAGAGGGCCAACACCTGATGTCCCAGGGTGGGAGGGTCTACACCTGATAACCCAGGGTGGGATGATCTCAGCTATATTTTCAGGTTAGTAGCCACAGCAAAGTGATCAGATTTTTAAGCAAGTCTTGCCCTAGTTTACAGATCTCGGAACAGTTGTAACCACATGAAAGGTCTGTTTGGGACCTCAGATTGTGGTGAGGGAGGAGGAGTGGGTTCAGGTATTACACCTCCTACAACTACAGTGGAAGGTTCCGGGGGGTGGCGATGGGTGGGATGGGAATAGTGCACAAGGGAGTCGTGGAGGGAGCGGTCCCTATGGAAGGCTGAGAGGGAAGGAGAAGGAAAAATGTGTCTGGTGGTCAGGTCCTGTAGTAAGTGCCAGAAATTCTGGCAGATAATGTGTCGGATGCAGAGGCTGGTGGGGTGGTAGGTGAGGATGAGAGGGATTCTGTGTTTATTGTTTCTAGGGACAGTGGGGTCTAGGGGAGATGAGCAGGGAATGGAGGAGATGCAGGTGAGGGCTGAGTTAATGGTGGTGGGGAAGCAACATTTGTGGAAAAAAGCATTCATTTCAGAGGCTCTGGACTGGAAGACCTCATCTTGGGGGCAGATGTGGTGGAGACCGAGAAATTGAGAGAAGGGGATGGAGTCCTTGCAGGGGACAGGGTGTGAGGACAAGTAGTCCAGGTAGTTGTGAGAATTAAATGTCAGTGGAGAGTCTGTCTCCTGAGTTGGAGGTCCAGAAAAGGGAGAATGTTATCAGTGATGGACCAGGTGAGTTTGAAGACTGGATGGAAATTGGCCATGAAATTGATGAAATTGCTGAGCTCATAGCAGTTGTATGTGGCTGCCCTGATGTAGTTGTCGATGTACCGGAGGAAGATTTTGGGGGGTCTTGCCTGTGTATACTTGGAGCATGTTTTGGTCAACAAAACCCACGAACAGGCAGGCATAGCTGGGACCCATGCGAGTACCCATGGTTACTCCTTTAATCTGGAGGTAGTGGGATGAGTTAAAGGAAAAATTGTTAAGGGTGAGGACAAGTTCTGCCAGGTGGAGAAAGGTGATGGTGGAAGGTGACTGCTCAGGCCTGAGGTCCAGGAAAAAGTGAAGTGTTTTAAGGCATTCTATACAGGAAATGGAGATGTAAAGGGATTGGACACCCATCGTGAAAATGAGGTGGTCCAGTTTGGGGAATCTGAAGTCTTGGAGGAGGTGGAGGGTGTATGAGGTGTAGTGGATGCAGGTGGGGAGGGATTGAACTAGGGGAGAAAAGATGGAGTCAAGTTAGGATGAAATTAGTTCCGTGGGGCAAGAGCAAGCAGAGACAATGGGTCTGCCCAGATGGTTAGGTTTATGTATCTTGGGTAGAAGGTAGAAATGGGTGGTGCGAGGATGGGAGACAAAGAGATTGGTGGCCATGGGTGGGGGGGGGGGGGGGAGGGAGGTGCCCAGAGTTGATGAGGTGAGAGATGGTGTTGGAGACGGTGGCTTGGTGATAATGGTGGGGTCCTGTGGGAGGGGTTGATAGGAGGAGGTGTCTTAGTGCTGTTAATTGGCCTCAGCAAGGTAGAGTTCAGTGTGCCAGACCACAATAGCACCACCCTTGTCTATGGGTTTGATAGTGAGGTTAGGGTTGTTTCGGAGAGAGTGGAGGGTGGAGTGTTCTGACGAGATGAGGTTAGAGTAGGAGATGGGGTAGTGAAGTTGAGACAATTGATGTCCCAGCAACAGTTGGAGATAAAACGGTCCAGAGTGGGCAGCTGGCCAGGAGGAAAGGGTGGGGGGTGGGGTTTGGAAAGTTGTGGCCAAAGTAGTGGGCCTGGAGGCAGAAGTGATATGCGCAGAACTCATTGAGGGGTGGACAGAGGGGGACGAAGGTGAGACTTCTGCTGAGGATAGAGTGCTCCACCTCTAAGAGGGGAAAGTCAGAGGGGATAGTAAAAAACCAGGCAAGGGTCAGATTGGGAATCGGTGTGGTGCTGGGGAGAGGGGGAGTGTTGGAGAGGTCCGAGGATGGAGAAGGGAAGTGGGGGAGGTTGGGGGGGAGGAGTGTTGGGGGGATTGGCAGGGGAGAAGGGTTGGGGAGGTTGGGGGGGGAGGAGGTGGGTAGGGAAGTGCGTGGGGGAGGATACTTTCCCCTTATATTTGACCTACTGAAGTGCAACACTTAACACTTGTCCAGATTAAATTCCATCGGCCATTTCTCTGCCCATTTTGATAACTGGTCTATATCCTGTTTTATTCCCACAACTCCACCATTTGCCAACTTAATAACCCACCCTCCTAATTTTTCCATCAAAGTCATTTATACTGTAAGTCTCAGACATTAGGGGTTTCAACACAGATCCCTGTGGAACACCATTGGTCATAGGCCTCCAGCCAGAATAACACCCTTCCACCACTACCCTCTTGACTTCAATGACCCAGTCAATTTCATGTCCAGATTTTCAACTCAACATGGATCCCATGTATCTACACCATCTGAATCAGCATATCATAAGGTACCTTGTCAAATACATTACTGAAGTCCATGGAGACAGCATCCACTGCCTTAGCCTCATCAACTACCTATGTCACTACCTCAAAAATTTCAGTCAAAGTGGATCATGGGAGAAAACCGGAGCACCTACAAGAAACCCACGTGATCATGGAGAGAATGTACAAACTCCTTACAGACACACCAGATTTGAACCCAGGTCGTTGAGACTGTAATACCATTGCACTATCTGCTATGCCTACTGGTAGAAAATGTCCTTTCTAACAGTTTCCCCTGCCCCTGATGTGAAGTTTACTGGGGCATAATTTCTGAATTATCTCCTTTTCCCTTCTTGAACAAAAGTACAACTTCAGCAACTCTCCAGACCTGTGGAACCTCTCCTGTCACTAGTGAGGTTGCAAAGATCCAAACAGGTTAAAATTCGTGCAAAATGCATTTTGAAGGAAAAAATATAATTAATATAAAAGGATGGATAAATATTCACAGTTGCAGTGATGCAAATATATAACAAGATAGTACTGTCAATTGAGCTGATGATCTAAGGTGCTTCAGAAATAAAATTTGACACCAAAGCACTCAAGACAACATTGGACAGTTGACTAAAGGTATAATTTGGTTATCAGCTGCATCTTTACTAAGTAATTTAAGGATCATCATGAGCACTCTAAAAGAGGAAACCTGATCCTCGAAGTTACACAGAGTTAGTGAATACTTGGTAAGATCAGAGAGAAATAAATATAAAGGGGATTGAATATATCACATAGTAGTTTTTTGGCTGTCCATCCCTTTATAGGATGATGAATGTTCCTTTCAGTCAGTTTGTGGGGTTTGATATGAGGATATCCCACTCCTCAGAAAGGAACAATGTGTGTGTGTGAATGGATTTAGGTGAGTAGGGTTGCACAGGTCCAGGCCCACCCTCTTGACATCCCCTCCCTGATCCAGTGGCATGGTGAGGCTGGGGAGGTCCTGTTGCAGTGAATAGCCAAACCAAGCTTCAATGCAAGGAATGCGTTTGCTAGATGGCCATTGACCCTATGAGAGGGTTTGTCCACCCTTTAACAGGTCTTGTTTTTCATCCTGCAGGGTGTCTAGCCACCCTCCTCACCAGGCAAGCCTAGTAGGTGAGCCGGTTTAGTCGCTGGCCATCCAACTATGTGACAAGTAGTACTGGGTTACATGGTACCAGTCGCACTCAGATGAGTGACCTGACCAGTTTATCACAGAGTAGAGAAAGTTACCAGTTGATGAGAGGTTAAGGGAATGGTGAAAAATATTGGATCAAAAGTGACCTTTCAGTTTAAGATTTTTAAATTTTTAAAATTTAGATATAACAGGCCATTTTGGCCCACGAGTGTGTACCACCCAATTTACACCCTATTAACCTACACCACCAGTACATTTTTGAATGGTTGGAGGAAACCAGACGCTCTGGAGGAGAACTTACAGACAGCACGGGATTCAAACCCCGGTCCAGTCCTGATTACTAGTGCTGTAAGGGTGTTGCGCTAACTGCTATGCCAACTGCCAATATTGAAGATTGCATGAGTTACAGAAAAACAAAACAATTGCTCTGAGGATTTTCTGTGAGATTTTGCTCTCCCTCAACAAATGAGGCCTTTCATATTTTGTTCATTTTTCCTTATGATTTTGAAGGAGGCCATTTGTACACTCTAGTATATAGAGAAATTTCTTTAGTCCTTGTAACCTCTTTGCTTACACATTCCAATTAACAACCGTCTACTTGTTACCCTCAGGATATCTAACTGTAAGCAATCCCCCAATGTATCCCTGGGATGTGACAAGAAACAGCAGTATCTGAGGAAGCCCATGTGGTAAGAGGGACAATGTGCAAAGTTCAGACAGTTAGTTGGCACCCATGGTCAGAGTTGAATCAGGTTTGCTGGAGCCATGAGACACCGGCACTACCCACTGGTCCACCGTGTTTTTCCAAAATGATCAGAAATTTACATGCTAATTAGCTTCTAAAAAGCCAGACCAATATGCATACTGAAAGAAAGCATCGAGAAAATGTGTTGATGGTTTTCTGATTAATTTGGATTAATTAAGATGGTGTGAAAGAGAGATGACTTGGACTGGACTAATGACACTATTTGTAAGAAATTAAAAAGTTCACAGATTACATAAGGTAATATAAGCAAAGGAATGATGAAGCTTCTGAACCTGTCCCAGTGATAAAGCATTGATATAAAACCAAGGCAGGCATATAGGATTGTTTTAGAATTATAGAACGCTACAGCCAGAAAGCATGCCATTTGGCCCTACTACTCCCTGCTGATATATCATTCCGCTAGTCCCATTGACCTGCACTCATTCCATAACCATTCAGACTCCTCCCATCCATGTACTTATCCAATTTATTCTTAAAACTTAAGAGTGAGCCTGCATTTACCATATCAGATGGCAGCTCGTTCCACACTCCCACCACTCTCTGAGTGAAGAAATTCCCCCTAATGTTCCCATAAACCTTTCTCCTTTCACCCTAAAGCCATGTCCTCTTGTATTTATCTCTCCTAATCTAAATAGAAAGAACCAACTTGCATTTACTCTGTCTATACCCCTCATAATTTTGTAAACCTCTATCAGATCTCCCCTCATGTTTCTACGCTCCAAATAATAAAGTCTTAACTTGTTTAAACTTTCACTGTAACTCATCTCCTGAAAACTGGCAACATCCTAGTAAATCTTTTCTGTACTCTTTCAGTCTTACTAATATCCTCCTGTAGTTTGGCAACCAGAACTGCACGCTTGGCCTCACCAATGTCTTATACAACCTCACCATAACAACCTAACTCCTGTACTCAATACTTTGATTTATTAAGGCCAAGGTGCCAAAAAGCTTTCTTTACAACCCTGTCTACCTGTGATGCCACTTTCAGGGAATTGTGTATTTGTATTCCCAGATCCCTTTGTTCCTCCACACTCCTCAGTGCCCTACCAAATTAAATTTCTATTAATTTAATCCCAAAATCTGGGTGTCCCTGACAAGCCCACTGTTTGCTTCCCATCGCTAGTTGCTCAGGAGAAGATGATAGTGAGTCACCTCAAGTCTGCTCCAATGAGGTTGGGCAGGCATCCCAAAGTTTGGGACAATCACAGAACTCGCTAGATGTGCTGTTGTCCTGGATCCTGCAGGTGGTAGGCATCCGGTAAATTGCTAACAATCCATTTTGCAGATAGTTCACATTATGCATTGCTGCTGGAGGGAACAAATGAATGGTGGATTGGTACCAATACTTTGTCCTGAATTGTGTCAAGCTTCTTGAGAGTTGTTGGAGCTAACTCATGCAAGCAAACAGAAAGCATCCCATAAGGCTCCCAACTATTAGTCTTGAGGTATCAGGAGGTGAGACATGCACTGCAGGATATCCAACATCTGACTTTCTCTGTTGAGTTTCTAGTCAACAGTAACCCCAGGACAATGATGGTGGGAGACTCAGTGACAGTGATGCTATTGAATGTCAAGGATAGGTGCTTGCCTCTCTCTTGCTCAAGATGGTCATTGCCCAGCCTTTTTGTGCCATGACTCCTACCTGTCACATATCAGCCGATGTCAGCCCAGTCCTGCTCCTGCTTCATGAGGGATGGGTCTGCTTCATTTGTTGAACAGACGCAGAAATTGAGGCCCTGTGCAATCAGCAGCAAAATCTCTGATTTTGACCTTCTGATGGAAGGAAGGTCATTGGTGAAGCAGCTGAAGATGGTTGAGTCCTTGAGAAACTGGCACTGGGATGGTTGACCTCCCAATCACGGCAACCATCTTCCTTTGAGTAAGGGCTTTATTCTTTGGCTTGGCTTCGCGGACGAAGATTTATGGAGGGGGTAAATGTCCACGTCAGCTGCAGGCTCGTTTGTGGCTGACAAGTCCGATGCGGGACAGGCAGACACGGTTGCAGCAGTTGCAAGGGAAAATTGGTTGGTTGGGGTTGGGTGTTGGGTTTTTCCTCCTTTGCCTTTTGTCAGTGAGGTGGGCTCTGCGGTCTTCTTCAAAGGAGGTTGCTGCCCGCCAAACTGTGAGGCGCCAAGATGCACGGTTTGAGGCGATATCAGCCCACTGGCGGTGGTCAATGTGGCAGGCACCAAGAGATTTCTTTAGGCAGTCCTTGTACCTTTTCTTTGGTGCACCTCTGTCACGGTGGCCAGTGGAGAGCTCGCCATATAACAGGATCTTGGGAAGGCGATGGTCCTCCATTCTGGAGACGTGACCCATCCAGCGCAGCTGGATCTTCAGCAGCGTGGACTCGATGCTGTCGACCTCTGCCATCTCGAGTAGTTCGGCGTTAGGGATGAAGGCGCTCCAATGAATGTTGAGGATGGAGCGGAGACAACGCTGGTGGAAGCGTTCTAGGAGACGTAGGTGATGCCGGTAGAGGACCCATGATTCGGAGCCGAACAGGAGTGTGGGTATGACAACGGCTCTGTATACGCTTATCTTTGTGAGGTTTTTCAGTTGGTTGTTTTTCCAGACTCTTTTGTGTAGTCTTCCAAAGGCGCTATTTGCCTTGGCGAGTCTGTTGTCTATCTCATTGTCGATCCTTGCATCTGATGAAATGGTGCAGCTGAGATAGGTAAACTGGTTGACCGTTTTGAGTTTTGTGTGCCCGATGGAGATGTGGGGGGGCTGGTAGTCATGGTGGGGAGCTGGCTGATGGAGGACCTCAGTTTTCTTCAGGCTGACTTCCAGGCCAAACATTTTGGCAGTTTCCGCAAAACAGGACGTCAAGCGCTGAAGAGCTGGCTCTGAATGGGCAACTAAAGCGGCATCGTCTGCAAAGAGTAGTTCACGGACAAGTTTCTCTTGTGTCTTGGTGTGAGCTTGCAGGCGCCTCAGATTGAAGAGACTGCCATCCGTGCGGTACCGGATGTAAACAGCGTCTTCATTGTTGAGGTCTTTCATGGCTTGGTTCAGCATCATGCTGAAGAAGATTGAAAAGAGGGTTGGTGCGAGAACACAGCCTTGCTTCACGCCATTGTTAATGGAGAAGGGTTCAGAGAGCTCATTGCTGTATCTGACCCAACCTTGTTGGTTTTCGTGCAGTTGGATAATCATGTTGAGGAACTTTGGGGGACATCCGATGCGCTCTAGTATTTGCCAAAGCCCTTTCCTGCTCACGGTGTCGAAGGCTTTGGTGAGGTGAACAAAGGTGATGTAGAGTCCTTTGTTTTGTTCTCTGCACTTTTCTTGGAGCTGTCTGAGGGCAAAGACCTTGTCAGTAGTTCCTCTGTTTGCGCGAAAGCCGCACTGTGATTCTGGGAGAATATTCTCGGCGACACTAGGTATTATTCTATTTAGGAGAATCCTAGCAAAGATTTTGCCTGCAAAGGAGAGCAGCGTGATTCCTCTGTAGTTTGAGCAGTCTGATTTCTCGCCTTTGTTTTTGTACAGGGTGATGATGGTGGCATCACGAAGGTCGTGAGGCAGTTTTCCTTGGTCCCAACAAAGCTTGAAAAACTCATGCAGTTTGGCATGCAGAGTTTTGCCGCCAGCCTTCCAGACCTCTGGGGGGATTCCATCCATACCTGCTGCTTTGCCACTTTTCAGTTGTTTGATTGCCTTATATGTCTCATCCTGGGTGAGGACCTCATCCAGCTCTTTTTTTTTAATGGGCTTTAGCACTTTACTACACAGAACAATTAATGGGTTGCTCTTTTCCTCTGACATTGAAACTTCTCCAGTATGATTTTGCTCAATGACTGAGTCATTGTCTCATTTTCACCAAAAGACAAGTCTGTGTAGAACTGCTGGGCCTGTATTAAAGAACTGCTGGATCTAATGCACCACTTCCATTCAGCCTTAGAGATGCTTTTACAGTTTGACATTCAAATTCTGATGAATTAAGTTCAAGTTTTTTTTTAATCATCTGACTATACACATAGCAACCACGCAAAACAGCATTTCTCCAGACTATGGTGCACACGTACACACACAATACACAGTGCATACTAATTTAAAATGAATATACAAATATTTTGGGATGATTTACTCGGTTACAGGATACTGTTCATCAATCTCACAATCTGCAGGAGAATATGTTTCCCAACCTGGTTGCCCTGATTTTCATGCTTCTGTGCATCCTTCTTGAAAGTTCAAAGAATTAAGACATTTCCTTTCAACAAATTCATAATTTTGATGTATTCCCTGGCCCAAGTTAGTGTAGAAGAAATCTCTTTGAACCAGATGGCATGAAGTGGAATTTGGACGAGTGATCACGAACATCCACAGCACAGAGAGAACTGTTGTTACTTTGCAGCTCTCAAGCTGTTACCTTGGACCTCATCAGCTTTACTCACTCCCCAGTTGCATTTAATTTTATTCAGCAAGTTTTTACTCAACCTCTCGGTTGATGAGGAAAGTTACTTAATTTATCTCCTGATTTCTTTGATTGAAAATTCCTTTTCACTTGTTTTACCAACCCTGGCTAATTTGATATTTGATGTTTACCGATACAGGGGATGTTTTAAGGGCTGATCCAAACTTCACAATAAATGGCACACAGCAACAACACAAAGGTATTCAGTGCCTTTCATGTATGGTGGTCACAGGAATGTTCTGGGGCAAACCTTGGCACAGAGCCATATTTCGGTATATCGATCAAAAGCTGAATCAAGAAGTGAGATCTTGAAGAGCAGCTTTGGTTAGTTATAACAACAGAGAGAGAGGCCATTTAGCACATCATGGTTTGAAGGGGACCAATGCTCCCATTCCTTGTCTTATTGCACGGTACCCCTGGACAATCTCTCACACATCCTCATCAATTCCCCTTTTGGACTGATTTGCTATTAACCTACAAATAGCAGGTTGTTTACAGTGGTCTATCAACTGGCACTGGGATGTGGGAGGAACCCAGAGTGATTGGAGGAAATCCACAGGGCCACATGGGGTATGTATAAACTCCAAATAGGATCGAACTAGGTTTGCTGGAACTGTGAGGCGCAGTTCGAACCACTGCATTACCATGCTGTCTGAGGGAAGGAGAGATGAGGAATGAGAGATTTATGGAGAGATTTTTCAAGCTCAAAGTCTCAACAAATGAAGCCATTCCTCTCTCTGAAAGGGCTATTGAAGTTGGGAAGCATGGAAGACCAGAATGGGAGGATTACATTCAGAAGGCTGCAAAGCAGCACACTAAGCACCTCTATTACAGCACTAGTAACAAGGGTTCAAATCTGTCACCGTCTGTAAGGAGTTTGTACATTCTCCTGTAATGGATAAATATTGGGAGAAATTTGATAAGATTAGTGGGTTACACACATGCACACATTTTAAAACAGATCTTATTTGAAATACTGAAGAATTCATATTCAGGAACTATGGAGAAATGTTATGTACATTTCTCAAGTAGGTGCTAATTGAAATGACAGCATGAAATGAATAGACCATTGTCTTGGATTGGAGACAGGCTGGCTGGTTGAATAACTACAAGGTGCTCACTCAAAGGTCAATGAGAAGTTTTGTTTATCTAAAGGCACTTTCTGGTGGCCAATTGACCCGCTTGTAAAGCTGCATATTTTGGCAAAATGTGGCAGTGGGAAGGTCACGTGAATGTGCAGGAGGTGCCTGCAAGGCAAGTTTGGTAACCCTCCTCTGAGAGGGATAATCCCCGCAGCACAGTTGCCTCCCCAGCTATCTGAATGTAGCCGCCTAAAAGTGACTGCATTCGGATGACAGTCAGCTGGCCAGCACCTGACAGCTCCTCTCCCAGTCCCCACACTGTCAGGCGGCCGGCGTGGGCTGTCAGTGCGGGGTCATCCCCACACTGATCCCACTGCCCCGCTCTCTCCCCACTCATGAAATCAGTCCCCACACTGTCGGGCAGTTGGCGCGGGCTGTCCCCACACTGTCGGGACTGATTTAGGGAGTGGCGAAAGGGGGCTGGAGTGGCCAGCGGGGGAGAAGGGGGCTGGCTGAAACAATGCCGGTACCTGACTCAAGGGCCTCCTTTTCCCCCGCCATCTGCTCCAGCCCCGTGAGTGGGGAGAGAGTGGGGCAGTGGGATTAGTGTGGGGATGTCCTGCATTGTTTTCCCCACAGTGTGGGGATTGAATTCGTGAGTGGGGAGAGAGTGGGGCAGCGGGATCAGTGTGGGAATGTCCCACGCGGGATGTCCCCGCACTGATAACCCGCGCTAGCTGTCCCAGCTGACAGCCAGCCATCCTGAATTGACAGCCCAAGGGACAGGAGCCATAATGCGTTCAGATGTGCATCCCGGTCCAGCTGTCCTTTCAAGTGGCCAGCATTGTGCTTTCAACGCTGCCACCTGAACTGCAATTTAAAGGCCCACTTCTGCTTCTTCAGGTGCATTTTTAGCAGAGAATGCACCTGAAAAAGCCTTAAGACAACAGATGGGAGCAGAAGGATAACTCCTGTTGTTTGCTGAAGAAAGTGGGGGTTTTTGCAAGTGAGTCACATGACCTTTCTGACAGTTGGCAGTTGGGGAGAGAGGGAGAGGAGACAAGCTCTCTCAGCCAGTGTGTGTGACGCAGAAAGCAGCTGAACAATGCAAGCCAGGAAGCTTGTTGAAACAGAAAGCTCCAGAGCAGGGAATGGCTGGAAGTGCTATCTGTCTGATATTTCTCTTGGAATAAAGGGAACAGAAAGGAACTCTGTGATAGCCTGAAAGAAAGAGATTATCATCTGGAGAACCTTAATGGGGCAAGTTTCATCAGCGAGACATTGAGGTGACTAATGGTGGTACCTCAGTTGTAGAAATTCTGGAACAACAAATCTCTCTCTGCAAATCCTAATTCCTGAGTGGTAAACATTTACCTTTCAAGCGCCAAAGCCTGGTGAATTTTATACATGTTAAATTCTGTGCACAGTCTAAGAATTGCCTACAAGGAGTGAACTTTGAAGAAAGGGAAGTGAGATTGAACTGTCAACCAAAGAACTTTTCTTAAATTTACACACACATTACATACACGTGTGCTTAGAAGGGGGCTAATTTGGGTTAGTTAAGTATAGAGATGAATTAAAGTTTGATTGTGTCTTCATGTTTAAAGTTAATTAAAAACAACTTTTGTTTAAATGATTACTTGTCTTGGTGAATGACTTATTGCTGCTGGGTTTTGGAGTCCTTTGGGCTCGTAACACTCCTAATGTCTGAGTGAGTTTCCTCTGGCTGTTCCAGTTTCCTCCCACACTCCAAAAACACTTATGGGGTTGTTCAGTTAATTTGGCCACATGGATATATTTGGATAGTGACGCCTTGAGGGCTGGAAGGGCCTGTTACTGAGCTGTAACTCTAAATTAAATTTTAATTTAAAAATTAAATATTAAGTTGCAGAGAGAGGGAGAAACAAGGTTCAAAAGTAAAAGATGTGAGGTGGAACTTAAGATGTTATCTGCACTGAGACCTCTCCATGATTTAATAGCCTGTTAAATAGGTCACTGAGAAATTCAGCCTAGAAACACTCCCTTCAGCCCATTAAGTCCCTATTGTATATTTATTCCATTTTATTCTTCATATATTCCATCATTTTACTCAGATTCTACCACCCACCAGGGCAATTTACAGCAGGGGCAATTAAGCCATATATTTTTGGGATGTGGGAGGAATCTGGAGCTCTTTGAGGAAACCTATGCAGTCATGGGGAGAACTTGCAAACGCCACACAGGCAACACTCAAGGTTGGGATCTAATCAGATCTCTCGGATTGTTAGGCAGAGCACTGCATCACTGTGCCGCTCTGTTACTTCCCTCCTAATTTCCAGGTCAATAGCTTGTCCTTTTTTTCCCTATCTTGTATAAAACTCTAGATGTGACAAACAAATATTTTCTTTGCCCAGATTAACGCAAAAGATGATGGTGGTGTCCTTGTTGGAAGATGGGACGGGGTGTACAATGATGGAGTGGCACCCACGGCCTGGAATAGCAGTGTGGAAATCTTGCTGCAGTATTTCCAGAGTGGGGTCTCTGTTAATTATGGACAGTGCTGGGTCTTTGCTGCAGTGTTAAATACAGGTATGAGCATTAAAAAATACATTTAGACTTGTATGGCACAAATATACTAAGGGGCTAGTACAAAATATAATGCACACACACACACACACACACATATGCCACTGGGTAGACATACACATACACCCACAGATGTACACATACACCCATGGACTGGCACACATTTATACACACACACATAAATACACCTCCACACAGACAAATCATACACACATATAAAGTCACACTTAGACATGCACATTCACTTGGAAAAACTCAGTTTGTCTCTCTGTAGCTCATGAACATACTTGCAGTTACACACATAGTCTCTGTCAGATGCACATGCAATCAAAATGTGATTGGAATGACAGGAAATATTGTGTTTTGATGGGGTTATCCTAACTGATAAATCTGCCAGGAGATTCTGAGCCTGTGCCACAGAGGGGATGGGGTTAGTTGTCCCCACCTTCATTAAGACTGTAGCTGACTTTCTGCACCTAATTTCCTGTTCTGCCCTCATATCCTCTTGTACCCATAATGCCTAAAGATATTAGCTTTGAAATGACTGAGTGACTGAGAGTTCGCAACCTTGGAAAAAGAGGTAGATTGATTCACAACCTCCTTGAGCTCATCTCAGTTTTCAATGACTGACCCTTTGCATTTATCTCTTGTTTCACACTCTCAGCATCCACAATGTTGATCCCTCCCAAGTTTCATGAAGCCTTCTCTCATTTTTCTAAACTCCAGAGAATAAATGTCTATGCTATCAAATTCTTCTCAATCCATCCTCCTGGTATGGCTCCTTTCCCTGAGAAATTAACCTGGTTGATTTCAGGCCTTTTTTTATAAAGGCATTCATGCCTAATTGCTTGCTGAGTCTTTGTTGGCTTATTGTCCTTCTTGTATGATAATCTCCACCTCACTGCAAATGTCCATTTTTAAAATCAATCAGTGTATTAAAATTCTTCTTTTCCGTACCTGGCAGGATGTTTCACACTTGCATCATAGAGACATAAAGCATGGAACATCTGCCCAACTTATCCATGCCGAACAGGTTGACATTCTGGGCTAGTCCCATTTACCTGCATTTGGTCCATAGCCTTCTAAAGTCTTCTTATCCATACATTTGTCAAAGTGTTTTTTGAACCTTACAATTGCACCAGCTTCTACAGTTTCCACTGGCAGTTCATTCTGCACATGGACCAGCCTCTAAATGAAAAAAGAATCCTCTCAGGATTCTGTTAAATCTCACCCCTCTCACCTTAAACCTGAGCCCTGTAGTTCCACAATTAATACCCTGAGAAAAAGGTTGTGAGCATTCACTTTATCCATGCCCCTCATGGATTGATAAACCTTGATAGGTCTGGCTCAATCATTGAACAAGCACATCCATCAGAAGTAAAGGTAATCAATATTTCAAGCTGGAGAACTTCATCAGGAATAAAAAGAAAAACAGTTGCCTGTATAAAAGAGGTCACAAGTCAGTGTGCTAAACACAGTTCATGGAGTCATAAGATTTCTAGGGTTGAAGTTTATTCAGACCTTGTACATTCTCTGAGTTCATAGGTCATTGGGACTAGATAAGGTTTCCAGGGTCATAGTTCAGTAAGTCTTTAAACATTTTATGAGGTCACAGGTCAGTGAGATTGGATAAGGTTCCTACGGTCAGTCAAGCCATAGTTTTGGGGAATCATACTGTTGATCAATGAGACTTGGTATGAGAGCAGTTGGATTAGATGTAGTTTCTTTTGTTGTTTTTTTTAATGATACAGCATGGTAGAAGCCCATCTTGGCCATTGAATCCTGTGCTGCCCCAATTGCACTCAACTGACACAATTAGCATAGAGGTTAGCGCAATGCTGCTACAATGGCAGCGATCGGGACTGGGGTTCAAATCCTGTGCTGTCTGTAAGGAGTTTGTACATTCACCCTGTGTCTGCATGGGTTTTCCCTGGGGGGACTGGTTTCCTCCCACTGTTCAAAAATGTACCGGGGGTATAGGTCATTTGGATGTAATTGCACGGCACAGGCTCATGGGCTGAAAGGGCACGTCATCCACATTTTTAAGAACTATTTCATTCCTGGATTGGACATTTGCTGTCTTTGAGAAAGTCTTAAATGTGTTATTTTATTGTAACTCTTTCCAGTCCTTCGGTGCTTGGGATTACCAGCCAGGGTGGTGACAAACTTCTCCTCAGCTCATGATAACAACGGCAACTTGTGCACTGACATCATTCTGGATCCAGACGGAAAGAAAATCCTCGAATTAACCAAGGACTCGATCTGGTCTGTCTAATTAACAGTGCGCAACCGGTGCCCTACTGAAGCCACATTGCATGTGAAATCCAAGAACCACATAGATTGCAAATGCTGGAAGCTTGAGCAAGCAATAAACTGCTGGAAAGACTCAGTGGGTCAGGCAGCATCCATGGGTAAAAAAGGTCAGGAACCTTAGTCAAGTCTTGATGATGGTGTCTGACCCACTGAGTCCTTCCAGCAGTTCATTGTTTTCCATGTGAAATTAGTTGACTTTGTTTAATTTCCAAGTTAAAGATGAATCAGCAATCCAAGTGGAGTTAAAGAAGGAAGTCTTCAGATGCTGGGGTCAAGTCCAATGCACAAACGTGCTGAAGAAATTCAGCAGGCCACACAGCATCTAAAGGAAGTAAAGGATTACCAACATTTCAGGACTGGGCCTCTCTCCTCATAGGCTGACCCCTTCATCTCAGAACAAACCTGGTAAACCTCTTCTGCACTGTCTTCAAAGGCAGAATATCCTTTCTCAAGAAAGGAGACCAGAACTGCACTCTGCACTCCAGGTGTGGCCTCACGATAAACCTGTACAGTTGCAGCAGAACCTCCTTGCTCTTAAATTCAATCCCTTGAGCAATGAAAACCAACATCCCAATTGCCTTCTTGATTACCTTTTGCACCTGCAAACCAACCTTTAGCGATTCATGCAGAAGCTCTTCCAAGTCCCTCATGCTACAATCTTCTATTCTTCCTGCCAAAGTGGATTGCCTCGCATTTACCAACTTTGGACTCCATCTGCCAGACCTTTGTCTACTCATTTAACCTTTCTATGTCTCCCTCAGACTCTTAGCATCCTCTGCATAATTTCCTTTCCCACTCAATTTAGTGTCATCACCAAACTTTGATATGTTACACTCCGTCCACTCTTCCAAATTGTTACTTTATGTCATGAACAGTTATGGGCCCAGCACCAACCCCTGCAGCACTCTGCTCACCAGAGAAACACCATTTATCCCAACTAGTAAATACACAAAAGTGCTGGAGAAACTCAGCAGATCTCACAACATCAATAGGAGGAAGACAAGAGATATATAACCAAAGCTTCAGGGCTGAGCCTTCATCAAGGTTTTTCCAGCACTTTTTTGTATTTACTACAATTGCTGTGTTTGCAGACAGTCCTGTTTAACTCCATTTATCCCATCTCTCTGCCTTCTATAAGTTGATCAATCCTCTATCCATGTTGCCCTAATTCCATGCATCCTTATCTTAAGGAATGGTCTTTTACATAGCATCTACTGGAAACACATCAACCTGTTCCCTTCTATTCATTGCCCTCATCCTATCCTCAAAGATCTCCAATAAACATCAAACACGACCTCCCCTTCCTAAGTACATGCTGTGTCTGCCTGATGGAACAATTTCTATCTAGATGGCTTGTTATTTCTTCCTTAATGATAGCTTCATTCTCCTGACTACACACGTTAAACTAACTGCAGGTACCTGCCTTTTGCCTACATTCTTTTTAAAACGATGTCATGACATTTGATGTTTACCAAACTACCACTACTTGCCCAGAGTCCAGAGAATTTTGATAAAATATCACAAACACCCCATTTCTTTCAGTATCCTGGACTAGGGGACTTATTTATCTTTTATACTCATTAGTTTGCTCACTACCACCTCTTTCATGATTGTCCTCACCTCCTATTGTGTCCTTAATATCTCTTTGGCATGTTAGACATATCCAACAAGGACTGACACAAAATAGTTGCTTAAGGCCTCATTACTCAATATTAATTTCCACATTACTCAATATTAATTCCCCCTTCTCATCTTCCAAGGGGTCTATGTTCACTTTAGCCACCCTTTTCTGCTTTATATAATTATAATTTTTTTTAACCATCTGTTCTAATATTTGTGCTAGTTTACTTTAATAACTGAGCTTTTCTTTATTGCTTGCTCAGTAGGGATTATGCATGATTTGTCTACTGGTCTGGTCATAAATTAACCTCTATCTCTGCATTTTAAATCGATGAACTTGAGATTACCTGTAGACATTAATATCTGCAGGAAATGTACCAGAAGGTCAGTATGTACTGGGGGTAGGGATTTTCCAGCCTATTCATTCATAACTGGCATTTATAAGCCTTCTCTTCATTCAGCAGCCCCAGCTTGCTCTACTTCCCTTAGCACGGTGCTATGTCTTGTCCCCAAGGACCACCATTGACAAAAAAACGCAATTGAAATGAGATTTCAATTAAAGAATGTTCTTAACGTACTGTGTGCTAATTTTGTTTTCAATATCTGAAGATTACTTGTAGGTATTTTTAAATAGTTGAAAGCATGGATATTTAAAGTTGAAAGTTAAAAAGAGCTCTCTGTGTTCAAAGAGTTAATGTAGTTTGGCATTCTGAAATAAGCTTGTCTCCTGGGATGGAGTGTAAGCTTGTCTAATTGGAATATATTTAGATTGTTCCCAGCTGTTTGCTACATTTGAGCTCGTGTTTCTATAGTTGAAAGCAAATGCCTGAATGCAGCTCACAATCACATCCATTTTCTTATGGAGAGATTTGGCAAATAGCCCACAATTCCTGAAAGGGAAAGAGATGAAAATGTCTGTATGCTTCACAGCCTCATCTCAAAGCTTTTCACAGCCACTGAATTGCAAGTGCAAAGACTATTGTAGTGTAGGGGAGTGCGGGAGCCAATCTTGCACAGCAAGCTCCCACAAATACCAGTGCTACCTGATTGCAGAGAAGTTCATGTCCCAAAATTCAGACTGAAGACATATGAGATTATTCGGTGCTCTCTGTACTCAGCCACAGTCCCATTAACTTCTCAGACCCAGGTGATTACACTGTATGACCAATTACCTCATTACTACGTTGTACTAGATGAATGTTTCCCCAATCCTTAATGATGTTGATTAACGGATATCTATTGCAAAAACTACAGGGGTATCTCACTGCTGTTCATCGCAGGCAGATTTTTGCCCGCATCCTCCTGAACAGACTTGTCATTGTCTCGGAGTGACTTGTCACTCTCCTGGAGGCGCAGTGCGGCTTTTGGCCAGAATAGAGTGCAGTGGACATGATATTTGCTGTGAGACAAGTTCAGGAGAAGTGCATCAAGCAGAACAAGCCTCTCTACTCTGTCTTTATTGACCTGACAAAAGCATTTGACACTGTAAACAGGGAGGCTCTCTGGATCATCCTGAGACATTACAGATGCCCAAGGAAATTCGTGAGGATGATCCACAGTTGCTCATGCTGTTTTCAATTCTCAATTAAGATTAAATGTGGCAGAAATAATAGCAGCCTTGGACCTCAAGTTCTCTTGCCTTGTTTTCCTGATGTTAGCTTTTGTTCCTTGTTTAGGGATCAGGTTAACAAGAGTCTTATTGCCTTGTTTTTTATTGCGCCACAGGAACTATCATTGTTGGAATGAATGCTGGATGACAAGGGCAGATCTGCCACCAGGCTACGATGGTTGGCAAGCTGTGGATGCTACACCTCAAGAGACGAGTGAAGGTGTGTTGCCAGATCAGGGATTTACATTTTTGACATTGATGCTTAATATTATGGCACCAAATACTGATGACTGTTGAAATACAGTATGGGCATATACATCCTCGAAAAATGCAAGGTAGTCTGTGAATATCTCCAGTGTGGCTTTTGCTCCTTGCAATCCTCATGTAAAAATGTATTGTCAGAGAAGCTGGTCAAATTTTAGCCAAAGAGAAATTTAGAGGAGTACATTTCTGATCTTTACAGTGAATGCTAGCTACAGGGATCTATGGTCTTCAGTTTCAGTCCAAGGGGGAGGCATATGATTTATTAGGCTTTTCCCATTGTATCAGCCTGGATTTTCCAAATGTTTCTGTAAAATGTTTAGAGTAAAAGGCATAGAGTATGGTAACAAGCCCCTCCAGCTTACAAGCTCATGCCACCCAATCAACCTTCGATCCCTATACGTTTTGAAGTGTGGGAGGAAACCGGAGCAGCCAGGGAAAATCCACATAGATACAGAGAGAATGTACAAATTCTTTACAGAGAGCGCCAATTCGACCACAGGTCATTTGTGCTTGTAATAGCATTGTGCGAACCATTCTGCTTTGTGCTGTGTTGGCAAAATAAGATGAGTAGTCCAGGAAATTAATCTGGTTTCCAGCAACAACTATATGAAGGTTGGTGCTGGGATAATGATACAAAATTAAGGGAAAGGTAGCCATTCCTGAACCCCCTAAGAAAGAAATAGAGCATTGCAGCACAATTACAGGCCATTCAGCCCACAATGTTGGTGCTGATCTTTATAAATCTACTCCACAATAATCCACTTTTTTCATACCTCACATTCTTAACCCTTTACTTTTCTTACATCGACATGCCTATCTAAGAGTCTTTTGAATGCCCCTATTGTACCAACCCCCAGTATCATCCCAGTAATGCATTCCAGTCACCCACCTTGATTTTAAAATCTAAAGTTTATTTCTAAATTTAATAAAATGTATTTAAAAAATAATTTTTAAAAATTACCTCTGACATTTCTCCAAAATTTGCCTCCACTCACCTGTAACAGATGTCCTCTGGCAATTTGCTATTATCACCCCATGAAAAAATGTGTTGACTGTCCAACCTATCTAAGTCCCTCATAATCTTATACACCTCTTTTAAGTCACCTCTCAGCCTTTGTCTCTTCAAAGAGCTTCTCTTCTGTTGAACACTGGACACAGAATGAGGCCATTTATCCCATTGTGCCTCTATGGGGTACCGAGATCCAGCTGTGGATGACTTCCAGAGCTAGGCATGGGGTCTATGCACAGCCCAGGAGGTCTCCTCTCACTTGGACCAATGGAAAAAGCTAGGACAATTGCAGTTGAATGGCTTGTTGTTCAAAAGTACTTCTTGACTTGAAAATCTTGGTTTAAACATGTGCATATCATGGAGAAACCTAGGAATTATCACCATGCTTCAAAGTTCAGAATAAACTAGGCTTGGTAGTTGCTTTAAGGTAACTTGTGTCAGGTCCCTGAATAACTCTCATTGGAGAGGGAACATTGTCTTGACAAGTTTCAGTATGAGCTCGCAGTCGTCGACATTGTTAAATCAAGCTCCACAGCACTGACAGGAAGAGAAAGTAAGTTCACTGCAAATGAAATTCATTAGAAGCCAGAAAAAGAAAACAGGTTTGAGAAATGTGGAATAACAAACTGACAAAAAAAAACTGCAAGTGATAGATAACCAAAGCGAAACCAGAAAGTGATGGAAATATAATGCACGCCAAGGCAGATCCCATGCAGAGAAGGCAGGATGGGATATTTCAAATTTGCATCTCACTGAAAACAATGATGAATACGTCCTAGTAATCCTGGAAAAAGCAGCAGGACCAATGAGAACAAACAGATCCACTCACCATAGAGGGCTGGATAAAAAAAAAAGCTTATTCAATGCAAGGTGAACAGGCAGACAAAGATACAGCAACCAATAAATGCTAGATGAATTTTTGTTGCATTATTTTCCAACTAACACTTTATTGAATTGTTATTTTTGAATACTTTTTATTGAGTTGGAACGTAAAGCATAAGAGCACAGGACAGGCCCTTCAACCCATGATGTCTGTGCTGACCATGATGAATGGGGACTTGTCCAAGAATTGCCCATATCCTTGCTTTATATTCGATCAGTTTATCCTCAGAATGAAATCCTGGCAGGGCAGCTAGATGTAGCTTCTTCCCATTTCACTGGCACTTCTGTGGATGGAAAGAAAGACAGCAGTTTTTTTTTTCCTGAGAGTCACAGCATGGTGACAAGCTCTTTCAGTCCACGAGCCTGCAGCAATCAAGTACACCCATGTGACCAATTAACCTACCAGCCCCTAACATGCTTGGAATGTGGGAGGAAGCCGGAGCACCTGGAAGAAATCCACATGGACAAGGGGAGAATGTACAAACTCCTTACTGATAGGGTGGTCTTCATCTGTAAAGCTCTGGATGCTACACAAAGTCAGAAGGCCTTATTTATCACATACTACGTCAAAACTCAGATATTCATGTGGCAACACCATCATCTGAGAAGCTGGGTTTGGTCTCCCTGCAAAAAAGAGGCAATGGGTTTAAAACTATGTGTTATACACAAAGCTGCATTGGATGCGAAGGTTGGTGGGGTGGTAGATGAGATCATGGGGATTCCTGGCCTTGTTGCATCTCAAGGCAGAGGGCCAAGGCAGATCTGTAGGAAATAGTGGAGATGCGGGTAAGAAGGGTTGAGTTAATGGTGGTAGAGGGGAAGCCATGTTTTATTAAGAAGGAGGACATCAAAACTATGGTTTAAAGCTATAAGTGGCTTAGATAGAACAAGGGAAGGGAAATTGTTTCCAGTGACAAGTGTGGCAAGGACTAGACAAGCAGGTTGGAAATGATTAGCAAAGGAAGCAGAGTTGAGAAGAGGAAACCCATCGTTAATCGGAATCCTGATGAGGCAGTGAGGCAGGAATAGGAATGGGGTGGAGGGTGGTAACTGGAAATGCTTGTGATGACTAGGATTAATCAGGTAATCCTATTAATGTAGCTTCTTCCCCTTCGCATCCAATGCAGCTTTTACTGTTTTACCTTTATCTTCAGATAAAGGTAAAACAGTAAAAGTTCTATTATTGTCATGTAATACTACATTTAGAATGTAACGTACATGAAATTCTATAACTTTTGTCTACTGTAAAGTAGACAGAGAGTCGCTACTTTGTCCAATGCCCCTCACAGGAACCTAAAGCACCTGGTGTTCCTAAGCGTTCTCCCCTCCAACTAGTGACGAGTCCTGAGCCTGCTTAGTTTCCGAGATCAGTCAATCTCAGGAGTGTTCAGCCTATTAGGTGCTGTGAACCCGGGGTAGGCTCAGTGTCAATTTGTGAGATCTGTGGATCCCCACGCTGTTTGACTTTGAGAAGATGGAAGTGAGTCCAACAAGAGAGATTGCAGATGCTGGAAAACCAGAGCCACAGGCAAAGAGCTGGAGGAACTTAATGGGTCAGACAACATCCATGGAAGGCAATAGTCATCCAGCGTTTCAGGCTGGAACCCTTTGTCAGGACAGAGCCTGATCAGGGCAGAAGGTGAGTCTGCGGTCCTGAATTCTGGTGGTCCTGCTTCTATTGGTGCTCTCGTGGTGCTTTTGGAGAAAGAGTTCCAGGATCTAGACCCAGTGATGATTGACCCACCCCCCCCCCCCCCCCCATGTCAGGATGGCAGGACAGCACGTGCCTCAAAGGGAACCTGCATGTGACGGTGTCTCTTTGCAACTGCTGCCTCTTTCCATTCTTGCTGATGGAGTAAGCAGTGAACATTGTAGCTGGTGCCTGCTGCAGCCATTATACACCACAGATAGGGGAACAAATGGCTCGATTGTCACCAATCAAGTGGGTTGATTTGTCCTGGATGGTGTTGCGCTCTTTGAGAGTCATTGGAGCTCTACTCATCCAGGAAAGTGGAGCAAGTTCTGTAACACCTTCATCCAGCCTTGGAGTTAGTGGCAAGGCTTGGGGGTCATCAGGAAGTGAGCCACTCATCAGGATATCAGGACTTTCAGATGCTGATCTAGTTGAGATTCTGGGTTAATAGTTATCCCTAGGATGTTGATGGCAGGGAAACACTTGATGGAAATATCACATTCAATGTCAAGGGTAGATGGTTCAATTCTTTCTTGTTAGAAATGGTCAGTTTTAGGCACTTTTATGGCACACACTTTGATTATTTATATATTGCTCATGAGGGCACAAGTTAGTGCCGCAAAATCTTAAAGAACCTTGTGCAGTTATCACTAAAGAAGGAAGATAGTAGGTCGAGAACAGTCAGCCTGAGGAACTCTTGGACTGATGACCTGGTGCTGGGATGGTCACCCTCCAGCAACTCCAATCAACCTACATGGTGTGACGGATGATTCCAGCCACTGGAGAGCTTTTCCTTGGCTTCCAATTACTTCATTTTTACAGGGTTCCTTGGTGCCACACTCAGGCCAATGCTGCCTCTCTGTTTGAACCTCATAACATAGAACAGTGTCATGCAGAAACTGGCTCTTTGGTCCACGATGTCTGAACACGATGGCACATTTAACTAAATCTCTTTCCTTGCACATCATCCATATCCCTCCATTCCCTGCATATTCATGTGTCTATCAAGAGTCCTCTTGCACATTACTATTGTATCAGGTTCTGCTAACCCTGGCACCCTGTTCCAGGCACCCACCACTCACTGTGTAAAAAAAACATGCCCCAAGCATCTTTAAAACTCTCCTCCTCTCCCTTTAAATCCATATAATTTAGTATTTGGCATTATTACCCTTGGTAAATAATTCTGACCATCTACTCTATTATATTATAATTTTATAAACTCCTATCAGGTCTCTCCTCAGCCTCCAATGTGCCAGAGAAAACAATTCAAATTGGTCCAACCTCTCCCCAAAGCTTATCCCTCTAATCTAGGCACCATCTTGGTGAATCTTTTCTGAATTATTTCCAAAGCCTCCACATCCTTCCTGAAATGGGGTGACCAGAATTGTACGCTATGCTCCAAGTACAGCCTAACCACACTTTTATATAGCTGTAACATGACTTGGTTACTTTTATACTCATACCTTACGCCTTCTTTATTATCCCATCTAGTTGTATGGCCATGAGGTACAATTCTCTTTGCAAGAACAAAATCATCTGCAATCTTTTTAGCCTGGTTGTTTATCTCTTTGATACGTAATGAATTATCTTTCTGTCTAATGATCAGAACTCTTTACCTATTGCTCCAAGTAATTCACATCAATGAGCTGATGGTTCCTCTGTGCCTCTCACTCTCAATTTCCATGTTATTACCATACTTATAGTTCATTTGATAAATGGACAGAAAATTTTGACTCAGTGTTTCCCTCTGAATTATTCATGGATTAATTCTCACATTCTTTTCCTCAGGCATGTACAGGTGTGGACCAGCCTCTGTAAATGCCATAAAACATGGGCAGGTTTACTTTCCGTTTGATGGACCTTTCATTTATGCAGAGGTAAGTGAAAACTCTCGAGAGGAACAGCAGGAGATTTTATGTGATATCAGGTATATAAATACTGACCAACTATTATATTGATGAATAACTGATGAACTGTAATAAAATCCATGCCAAGTATCAATACTATTACCCTTCAAATCACTGACAATTTTCTGAGTCAAAATGGCCTGTTCCTTGCTGACACTGAGGGAGAGGTTTGTAACGACTCTGATTTACCACAGCTTATACCATGAAGTCGACTTCCTTTATTATTCACTAGACACAACATTGCAATCTTCAACTCCCCAAACACCACCCAGCCAAACTCCTCTGTCCTTCTCAATGGCTCACCGCCACATGGATGACGTTGACGCTCTCACTCTTATCTTCCTGTGTCTGAGATCTAACATCCACATACTGACACCTAACACACCCGCACATGTGCACTATTACTCCCAAGTGTCGCTTCACTTACATCATCAGAAGCGAATGGTATTGCTCCCAATGCATCCACGACAGGTTGTGGTGGTGGCACCAAGCCATTATCTTTCCATTGGAGATTCAGCCCATGATGGTGGTATAGATGGAATTGAGGCTGTGTTTAGCCACACAGTTGATGTGTACAGGGAGTACAGTTGGAGGCTAAGCATGCAGTCTTTTTGGGCCCCAGTGTTGTCACCAATCCTCATTGGTAGCAACCTGCGGGAAAGGAGGTCATGAATCCAAGACAAATAACATGGTGTTGGAAGGGGTCAGGCAACATCCTAGGGCAGTTGCAGTCAATCAATATTTTGGATTGGAGCACTTTATCAAGACTAAAGTAAAAAGGGGCTGATATATTAAAGGGGGAAGAAGCAAAGATTAGTTGCAGAGGAGGGTGCTGAGGCCAAGCTGTCTGAGTTTGGGGATGACTTTATTTGGCAGCAATGTGTTGAAGATGGAGCTGTAGTCAATGAATGGAAATACTCAGCAGGTCAGGCAGCATTTGGATTCTGAGGAACCTGAAGGCTCTGACCCTCCCAACAATGCAGCCAGGTGAGAGGTCCCTTGGCCTCTCCTTCCCCAAATCAACAATAAACACTTTGGTCTTGGTGACGTTGACAGCAAGATCGTTGTTCTGGTGAAATTACCCATATGAAAGGGAAATAAGCTGGGGAGGGAAAAAGCAGTGATAGCGTAATGAACATGAGGTGGGAGAGGTGCAGAGACAGGAAGAAGAAGAGACAACTGGGAGGGGGAGGAGGTTAGATGAAAATAGTGGAACTACATAGAGGTGGGGTTTCCTAAAATTATAAAAATGGATGTTCCTGCCACCGGGGTTAAGGCAGTCAAGGAGGAATATGATGTGTTGGTCCTCAAGTTTACATTTGGCCTCACCCTGGCAGTAGATGAGGCTCACAACAGACATAGCACTGTGGGAAAGGTGAAGGGAGTTGAAATGGTTGGCCTCTGGGAGTTCAACCCAGACTCTCAGACTCACAGATAGTGCACTTGGTGAAGAGGTCCCCTAATCTGTGTTTGAACTCACCAATGCAAAGGAGGTCCCACGTGTACACCGAATGAAGTGAATTAGGTTGAATAAATTCAGGTCAATGACCATTCTCCAGCTTTTACTTTCCATTATCTGCACTATTTTGATATTCAGTGATAAATTAAATATTACCATAAAACAAGGTAGTGAAGTGGTGGAGACTTGTACTTGCACAGCAGGAGAACATCCCTTGTGGGACCGAGACCCTTGACACATTATTGAAGACGTTTGCACTTGGAGAATGAAAACGAATTTTGATTTTTTTTGAAGGTAAACAGTGATGTTGTATACTGGATCAAACAGCAAGATGGTTCCCTAATTAAAGACAAGGTGAAGACTGATGAAGTGGGCAAGTTGATCCTGACCAAGGAGACGAGGTCTGATATGAGGAAGAATATCACGGATCTGTACAAATACCCAGAAGGTAAGGACACATCCAGCTTTGAAGTTGGGAAGTACTTTTAATATGAAGTAAAAATGTTTCCGGCCACATGCAGGGAAGATGCTGGCAAGATGCAGAGGCAGAGAGGGTATAGTGCTAGCCCACACACTCTGCCTGTTTGCTCCCACACAGAGCTTCAGTCATTATTCACCATCTTCCTCTTCAATCTAAAGGCAATAAATGTTTTTGACTCTTTCAGTCCCCTTCAATGCAATATTTTATGTTGCTTCTGCTGCATGTTACTTTCTCTTTCAAACTGTGAGTGACCGACATAAAAAGACAGACCTACGACATAAAAAGACAGACCTACATCTCCACTGAGTATCTCACAGCAGTGCACATGCATCTCCCAACCAGTGGAGGCACAGGTGGAAACAAAGCATCATCCAAGAAGGCAGAAGGCCTCCCCTTTGGTTCGGTGAAACAGCATTACTGCCATGATGCGAACACCTGTGTCTGACTTTGAGGTGAAAATAATTATAGTTTGTGGACATTAAACTGCAGAAAAAATGAGGGAGGGGGTAGATTAGATTTAATTTAATTTTTTTGTTTTTTTTCTTTGATGTTGTACAAGTTATTTCAACAAATGTGTTTAACATGATCACATAGATCATTTCAATTAAATGCTTTTGAGGTAGAAGCAATAGTTCATGTAGTTTTACCTACTTTTTTTTGCCTTTGTTTTGTGCTTTACTTACTCACGTACAAATGAAGTATAATGCAATTGTCAATTCTGTATATATGCTTGATATGTTAAAAAAAACTGCAAAAACATCCAGAAATTTTTAAGCTTGTCCTTTCTAGTGTAAGTAAAGCAGGAAAGTCTGCAGAGGCTGTGATTGTAGTTTAATACACAAAAATGCTGGAGAAACTCATACAATATCTAGAGGAGAAAAAAGGTAACCAGTGTTTCAGGCCTTCATCAAGGTAGAAACAATGCTGGCAGGTGCCTGAATAAAGTGATGGGACATGAGAGGAAGGGGCAAGGGGAGAAAGAAGCACAGGCTAACAGTGTGGTGCACTGTTAGCCAGAATCAGACACACATAAGGTAAAGACTGTACAACAGTCCACAAAGACTTCCACAGAACCAAGCTGCTGTAGTTGCAGTAACTCTGAGTGAGCTTTGGGAGGCCGGCGCAGGCTTATATCTAGGAGGGTGATTGACTCCTGACCGGGTGGGGGTTGATCCCTTCAGGCTGATTGATTGACAGCCGGCCAGGTGTTGTCCTGTTTCCTTACACTTCTGCAGGTACAAAGGTTGCCCTCTGCAGTGTGCCGGTGGTACACTCCTGCAGGTACAGGTGTTGCCCCCTGCAGTATGCCGGTCGGTGGTGTACCACCAAAAACAGGTAAGAGGTCAGAGGTGGATTTAGCTGGGAGGGTAGAAGAGAAAAAAAAGGGTGAGAAGTGATGAGAAAGGGAAGGGGTGGGAAGGGAAGGAGGTGGGAAGCTGGAGGAAAGGAATCAGAGGGGTAGGGAAAGAGAGACTCTGGAGAGGGATTTAACAGAAACAGGAGAAATCAATATTAATGCTATCTAGATGGAGACTTCCCAGATGAAATATGGTGTTGTTCCTCCAATTTGCAGGTAGCCTTGGTTTAGCACTGAATGTAACTTATTTTTAATTGCATGGTTATTCTTAATTAATGCAAAACAGTTGCTCCTGCCCTGAAAATTAAGTTTTATTAGTATGGAATCGCATAACTTTAGACTTTAATGATTGTGAAAGAGTTCTTTTCTCTGTTCTCTCTCAATCTTAAATCTATCAGCGCAGTAAGAGCAGAGGTTAGTGCAATGCTGTTACAGCACCAGTGATTGGGACTGGGTTCAAATCCTGTGCTGTCTGTAAGAGGTTTGTATATTCTCCCCATATTTGCGTGGGTTTTCTGGGTGCTCTAGTTTCTTCCCACTCTTCAAAAAACGTACCAAGTGTTGCAGGTCAATTGGGTATCCTGATTCTGGGTGCGAGTCCAGACACGGTAGGGAAAGACAGTGAATGAGGGCTGAGATTTCCGGTCAGGCCATATGATGTGCAAGGAGCTTTACCTTCTCAGGTGCATGATTGGCAGGTGGATGGGGATGAAGACGAGGCCATACTCCAAGGGCAGATGGTTTGGTGAATTCTGAGTGAACATCACAGGATAGAGCAGGGGATATTGGATAAATGGGCTATTGGTCATGGTAAATTTGGGGATGGAGGTGTGGGTCCAGCTGTGAGAGATAGTGATATTAGGAAAGGAAGAATGTCTGCTTGGGGAACCATAAGACATAGGAGCAGAATTAGGCCATTTAACCCATCGAATCTACCCCGCCATTCCACTATGCCTAATTTACCATCCTTTTCAGCCCCATTCTCCTACCTTCACCCAGTATCCCTTTGTTCCCTTACAAATCAAGAACCTGTCTCTCTCCATCTTAAATATACCCAATCATGGCCTCCACAGCCATCTGTGGCAATGAATGCCGCAAGTTCAGAACCCTCTGGAAAAATAAATTCCTCCTCATCTCTGTTCTTAAGGAATATTTATGTGTTTTGAGGCTGTTCCCCCTGGTCCCAGAATCCCCCACCACAAGAAACATCTTCTCCACATCCACTCTACCCAGGCCTTTCAGTATTCAATAAGGTTCAATGAGATCACCCACATTCTTCTAAACTCCAGCGAGAACATTCCCAAAGCTGTCAAACACTCCACATATTATGACCCTTTCATTCTGGGACCATTCTTGTGAATCTCTTCTGACCCTCTACAATGCTAACACATCCTTCCTTAGATAAGGAGCACAAAACTGCTCATAATACTCCCAAGTTCAGTCTGATCAATGCCTTAAAAAGCCTCAACATCACATTCCTGCTTTTATATTCTATCACTCTCAAAATGAATGCTAGCATTGCATTTGCCTTCTTCTGCACGAGGACTCCCAAGTCCCTCTGCACCTCTGATTCCTGCACTCGTTGCCCTGAGGAGAACCTGCTGAGTTTCCTGCCCAAAGCCAGAAAGCCACAGCCTTCTCCATCTAAACATCCTTGATTGAGCTGTCTGTTTGACTGAAGCTTGCCCATCCTCTTTATGACATTCTTTGAATGAACTGCCTATTTAAGGGGACCTCTTTCCCACTAAACACAGAATGGCTTTTAGTAGGTTGTGTCTGGGTGAAACAGGGTTTGAGATTAAGGACATTGGCTCCCTGTCTCCCTAACTGACTGATTTTGTTTTTGGTGTTGACTTGCCCTGCAGATATACTTCAATCTGATAAGTTAAGGCAGTGGTTCTCAACCTTTTTCTTTCCATTCACATACCACTTTAAGTAATGTCTATGCCATCGGTGCTCTGTAAGGGATTGCTTAAGGTGGTATGTGAGTGGGAAGGGAAGGTTGAGAATCACTGCTCTAGACCCAATTGTTATTGAAATATTTTGCTTGAGAAAAATTGTCATTTGCCCATTTCCTTTGGAGTTATGAAACCATGCACATAACAAGTCAATTGGGGATGATTAAAACAGTGATTTTCAAACCTTTTTCTTTCCACCCACATACCACCTTAAGCAATCCCTTACTAATCACAGAGCACCTATGGCATAGGGAAAAATTAAAGAGGTATGTGAGTGGAAAGAAAAAGGTTGCGAACCACTGAGTTAAGGGTACACCCCAAAATCCTGGAGTTACTGTAAGGGAGTAAGTAGCGCAGAAGAGAGCGCCTGAAAACAGGGATCTGACTAGTGGTGAGGCTCAGGCAATGTAACAACATTCCTGAGGATATCAAAGTTTTTATATAGACACCTTAACAACTTTAAGCTATATTTAAGTGAGTTATTTCTATTTCTCTGCAACATTCATGTCACTTTGAAGTTTCTAGTCAGTGATTATTTCATTTCAGGAACAAATTTGAGTGAGTATATGACAGGACACTCCACTGAAGATTCAATAGGTAACAGTCCATTATCTTTGCAAACTTCAATCCAGAGACACCATGGAAATATAATTGTGCAATATCCCAGAGTGAGTGCTGAGGTGATGGGATTAGGATGGAAAAATATGTGCCCAGAAAGCTGCAGAGATCTATCCACACAAAAAAAGTTCTATAAAGGCTGCATTGTACCAGGCAGCCATCAAACTTTGCTAAAATAAGCCATGTTGAAATACACTGGTGGTGTATGAGACAGCTTAGTACAACTGTAGTCAAATTTGTCCTCGCTGGTAATTTTGCTTCATTTGATGCTTTGTCACCATTCTAGGTGATGATTCCAAGTTGTTTCTGACTGGGCTGCAGAAACCTGAGGGTCACCCAATCCCAACCGTCCCATATCCTCACTTGTACCAAGTCTTCTTTGTCTCTCAGCCCTGGATCTGATGATCTGTTAAACAAGAAATTCTTCAGATGCTGCACTCAAGCCCGAAATGTTGGTTGCCCTTTGCTTCCTATACATGCTGCATGACTTGCTGAGTGTCTCCATCACATTTTTGCATTGCACCTGATGACCTGAGTTTGATGCACATGCTAATTTACCCATTTTCATCCTTATCTTTTGATCCCATCACAGTCTCCCCCTTTCCTAAATTGACGATTCTCTGTGGAAGCTGCATTCTACCAGCTCTGGCCTCTGGAGATCCATGAATTTAATTGCTCCTTCATCAGTGACTGTGCCTTCAGATGCCTGGTCCCAGACTTTGGACTTGCTTGCCTGAACCTCTGTTCCTCCATCTTTACAACATTTCCTGAAACATGCTCAACTAAGTTTCTGGTCTCTGCCCTCATACCTTTCTCATGGCTTGGTGTCAACAATAGTCTAATGCTGTCCAGAGCAGCCTCTCAGCACATTATGCCATGTTAAAGTTGCTATGTAAATGAAGTTGTTGTCAATGAAAGGGCAGGGAAAGACTGGTAATGCATGCAACGTCTCCCTTACCATCACATGCAAAGTTTACAGTTCGGGGTGTGGTGGGGGTGGGGGGGGTGGGTGGGTGGTATCACGATCTGTTCTTTCTGTTTGTTTATAAATAGTTTAGTGATTCCAATGTCCAAACTTAAAAATGAAAACATTGATCATTGCTGTACCACCCCTCCTTCTCTTGCCCTTGCTTCAAAGGAATCTGGGATTCAACCCCAGAGCTGTCCTAAACCCAGGTGGTGACTGCACACTCAAATGGATGCACAAAATCCCAGAAACACAATCTTCAGCAAGGAGAAGGTGTTTTTCCCAAGTTTCAGAAGGAAGACCTGATTTATTCAGAAGTGTGGGCTGATATAAATGAGGTACAGACCACAGCAGGGACCTTTCCAATTTGGTGCACATTCCGAGTGGGTTCCACCTGACTTCAGGTCCTCAGCTACAATTCTGAAGCCTGAAGTTTTCAGCAAATGATCCAAAGATGTAACATTTTCCATCTATCTTTTGACATTCTCTTCAATCACAGAGTTCCTTGAAGAAACACAGACCAATGATGGGTGAGGTCGCAGGTGACTTTCCCCAGTCCTCAGTTAGCCCGGCAAGCCAATGACCAGGTTGAAGTAATTCTTCATCTAATGACAACAACTGAATGAATTTCTAAATAATAATTTGTGTGATCTGTGGCAGGGAGGTGGAACAAGGTCTGGGATTACCAAGTTAAAGATGTGGAAGTGAATGTAGGTAGCAAGTGAAGTGAATATATAAAATGAGGGAAGAAGGAAAAGAGAATGAGAGTGTGTGTCTGTGCGTGTTTGTGAGCGGGGGTGGGGGGGGGCAGAGAGATGGAGAGAGAGAGAGAGTGAGATAGATAAAGAGAGAGAGAAGATAGAGAACAATGTAGATAGAGAGAAAGAATGAGAGATAGAAAGAAAAAAGCTGATAAAACGGGCAAACCATAACCATATAACCATTTACGGAGCGGGAACAGGCCATATTGAAGGTTATTTAGTGAAACAGTAAAAGGTTTTAGAAAGCATAATTAAAGAGGTGAAACGCAAAATTTGTTAAAAATGACAGTGCTTGAGTTGAATACTGATTCACAGATTAGCTTTTCAATGCTCCAGGTTAATAAATTTTTAATTGCTCAATGATAAAATTTTAATTGAAGTTGAATTTAGCTGTGGGGAGAAATATTTTATGTCTAGGGCCAAGCTTGCTGCCTGATTAGATGCATCAGTGATGGAACCTCCCAGTCTGGAGGCCCCTGGCCAGTGACATGAGCTATGCAAGTAAGGCGGCACTGCCCTAATTCTGTCTCTAAAACCCTCCTTAAACTGCTCTAACTTTCCTCTTTCAGATGATCCTTAAAACCTACCTCAGCAATCAAGCAGTCCAGCTATCTGCTTGTAAATTTTGTTTGAGAATTCCTTTGCAAACCACACTATTTTTAAGGCAGCTGCACGATATGAATGCAAGTTTATAGAGTGGCTACTCTTCTGCTGTGTGACTTGTCGTCCAACTCAAGGCATTGTCAGAGAAGCATTATCAACATAAGGGGTTGATAAAGAGGTGATATGTGGTGAGGTGGAAGAAAGTAGAGAGAGTCATGCTGAGGATATTGCATTTCCTGTCAGGGCACCTCAAAATGGAGCTCACCAACAAGCATACCTCATGACACTGTAGAGCACTGTTCAAAACAGGGCATTTTAACAAGCGGGTATGTTTCTCTTCATGTAGCCTGGATGTTGGAAAAAACATTAACCTAGGGGTCTTCTAATGCCTTCACGTAAGAATTCACTCTATCCTTTTTATTCCATGTTTCCTCCCATTACATTCCCCTCAACGATCTCTATCTAGGCAGTCAGGAGGAGAGGTTGTCTTTGGAAGCAGCGATCCAGCATGGAGTTAAGAAAGAACCAGTTGAAACTGAATCGGAATCAGATGTCTCGGTAGAAATGCACGTGGATAAGAACATTGTCCTGGGTACCGACTTCAAGATCGGCCTGGAGATCAAAAACAATAGCAATGCAGATCGAACAGTCAAGATCCAACTCTCCGGCTACATTGTGTTCTACACAGGAGTGCCAAAAGTCCAAATTACGGATGAGGACATTGAAGTGGAAGTGGAGGCTAATCAGGGTAAGTCCTAACATTTCTCCACCAATGACTATGATTTGGGATTTGGGGAACAGCATGAAAAGAAAAATAGACAAGGTAATTCCATACAGATAAATATGAAGTAACCCACTTAGGGTGGGAGAACATGCAAGGCACAGGAACACACAGTAAATGTAGGAGAACAGAGGTGCTTTGGAAGGTATGTCCAGGTGTATAAGGTGGGCAAGAAAGTTTATGAGGTATTTTCCTCCAGTGAGCAAGGCACTGAAGACAGGAGCAGGGTAGAAGCGAAGAGCCTGGTGAGAGCACAGCTGGAGCTCCGAGTGCAGCTGTGGTCACTGCCCCATGGGGAAGGCATGATAGCCCCAGGGACAATGCAGAGGTAAGGTATAGCTGCAGAGATTTTGTCTGTTCAGTTTGTTTCCTTTAGAGAAAAAGAAGTTGGGGGGGAGGGGTTTACTATGGGTGAATAAAATACAGAGAAGCTGGGAAGGGAGAAACTTTGCCTTGATGCAGTTGATGATCAGTAGCAGCTATTGAACGCATCGGGCAGAAGGATTGGAGGGTGTCCGAATAGTCGGGGAGCTGAGCTAAACTTTCCGCCCATAGCTGAAGACATGTATGAAGGTTTCACAGGAGCCTGATACACTGGAGCCCATCCAAACACAGAACAGACTGTGGGTATGCTGATACCTTATTCTGGATACATGTCCACGGTGGAACCAGGAATCCTTGCTCCCCATACTGATCAAGATGTCCCAAGCTCACTAGTCCCAAATGCCTGTGTTTGACCCATATCACTCTAAACCTGTCCAATCCATTTATCTGTCCAAATATTTATTAAATATTCTAATAGTATCTGCCTCAACCACTTCCTCTGGCAACCCATTGCCTACAACCACCACCCGCTGTAAAAACATTGCCCCTCAGGTTCTGGTTAAATCTCTTCCCATCCCTTCATCTTAAACGAATGTCTTCTGGTTACCAATTCCCCTACTCTGAGCAAAAGACTGTGTTCATCCAATCCATTCCTCTCATGACTTTGTACACCTCTATGAGATTACCCCTCATCATCTTGCACTCCAAAAAATAAAGCCTTTGCCTGCTCAACCTTCCCCTATATCTTAGCCCCTGAATCCCGGTAAATCTTCTGTTAATCCTCTCCAGCTTGACATCAAGAATGAACATAGAATATAGAACAATGCAGCACAATACAGGTTTTTTGGCCCATGATGTTGTGTTGGCCTATATAAACCTATCCCAGCATTAATGCAGCCTTTCACCACAAATTTGTGCTCCAAACACCTGAAACACTCCTTCCAAGTGAAGCAACCTTTCACGTGAATTTATTCAGGTCATTTACTGCATCCTCACCTAGATCGTTGAGACTGGGCATGGATTGAGGGACTTTTGTTGAGCATCTTCAATCTCCATGTCCCCTACCATAACAAGGACTTCCAAGTGGCCAACCACTTCAATTCCACACAACATTGCCACATTATATAACCAGGTTGAGGCCACATGTAAATTGGAGGACCAACACCTTATATTTCATCTTGGTAGTCTCCAATAAGATGGCATTAACATCGACTTCCCCAATTTCCGGTACCAGGTAACTCCCTCTCTGTTCTCTTGCTTTCCCTCATTTCTCTCTCTCCTTTCCTTCCCCTCTTTCCATAGCCCATCACTCACACTTTCCTCTAGTTCTTCATCCCCTTCCTTCTTCCTATTAAAGATTAATATTTTGACCTCCCAAAGTGCAGCTCCTCACACTTGTCTGGATTAAACTCCATCTGCCAATTCTGTGCCCATATCTGTAACTGAACCATATCCTGTTGTATTTTTGTTAACCCTTTACACTGTCCACAACATTGTTGTCTACAAATCTTTGTATCATTTGCCAACTTACCATCCCACTCACCATGTGTACATGTGTATGTGAACACATACATGCACTATACACATGTATGTGTGTGCATATATATTTAAATCACAAATAACACCAATCAACATCACTGGTCACAGACCTCAGCCAGAATAAGACCCTTCAACCACTACCTTCTGCCTTCTATGGGCCAATCAACTCCCTCTTCAATCAACTCACCATGAATTCCATGCATCCGCACCCTGTTGGCCGCCCACGTCTTCGCTACAAAGACATAATCAAGTGTGATCTCTAGTCATTCCATGTCAACCATATTGACTGGGAGGGCCTCGCAAAAAATCGCACTGCATGGCGTTCCACAATTCACAGTGGCATATCACAATGTGCCAACAACTACAAAAAGTTCTGAGGGCAAAAGAGCTACAAGACACCGTGTTCATCTTTGCTCACAAAGGGATGGGCCATGATGATGGTGCCCTCTGAAACAATCCAACATGAGGGACCTTGTCAAACACCTTACCAACATCCATTAACACCATTCACTGCTCTACCATTATCAACCATTTGTCATCTCCTAATAAAACTCAATCAAATTTATGAGACTTGACCTGCCCCTCATAGAGCCATGTTGACAGTACCTAATCTGACCATGACTTCCCACATGTGCATGAATCCCACCTTGAGTATCCTTTCCAATAGTTTTCCTATCACTGATGTGAGGCTGATCTGTAATTTCCTGAATTATCTTTCTTTCTCTTCTTGAACAGCATCAGACACTCTCCAGAACTTTGGGACATCTGTCATTAGTGAGGATACAAAGAGTTATCATTTAATATAATTTAGACCAATTAACCTACTAACTCTGTATTTGGTTTTTAATATTTTATTTAAACTTTTCAACCATGTCATTATGCAATTTATATAAATAATACTTAAACAAATTTAAGACAGTGATTCTTCTTTCTTTGGCTTGGCTTCGCGGACGAAGATTTATGGAGGGGGTAAAAAAGTCCACGTCAGCTGCAGGCTCGTTTGTGGCTGACAAGTCCGATGTCCCGCATATTTGATTTTTAATATTTTATTTAAACTTTTCAACCATGTCATTATGCAATTTATATAAATAATACTTAAACAAATTTAAGACAGTGATTACACAGTGTTTAAACCACTCCCCTACCTCCTTACCCCCTCCCACTATATAGAATATATAATATAGTAAATATATAATATAATTGACTGAGAAAATTAAAAAGGAAAACTAAAATAGAAAGATAAAAGTGAAGTCTGGACGACACAGAGGGTTGGCTCGCACGCTTGAGTCTTACAGTGCATATGACTTATAGGGAAGAAGATTTATACAGGACTTAGGAGGCCGTAAATATATATTTTTTTACATATTTATTCCTGTCCTATGCACATACAGGATCCAAATCTGCACAAAAAGTGAATATTTATTTCTTAAATTATAAGTAATTTTCTCTAAGGGAATACAACTTTGTATCTCCGAATGTCATCTTTCATACATAAGAACAGATCCGATTTCCAGGTCACTGCAATACACTTTCTTGCCACTGCGAGAGAAATTTTAACAAATTTAACTTGATGTATTAGTAAATTTAGTTCAGGCCTTGTTCCTTCAATGTTCCCCAACAAAAATAGCAATGTGGAAAAACAATACCAGTAATTTGTCCCAAAAACTTTCCCAGATCCTCCTAAAAAATTCTAACCTTAAAACATGACCAAGTAGAGTATAAAAAAGTTGCTATTTCATCACCATATCTAAAACATTGATCTGATAGATCTGATTTCATTTTATGCAATTTTTGAGGTGTTAAATATAATTTTTAAATTTTTTTAAAATTTTTCACACTATGAACCATACTGACCAAAATACATACAGACATTTTTCTCTTGAATACATACAGTGTCATTTTCTCCCCCTTTTCCCCCCTCCATTCCCTCTCTCCCTCACCCCATCCCCATTTATTCAATGTTCAATCTATATGATACATTAAACCCGTTAAACAATGTCGTCACTTAATAAAAATAAACAAAAAATTTGTGTCTTCTACTTTTACATACCGGGTCAGTTCATTTCGTTGTCTTCTCCTTCTGCCATTTTAGGTGGTGGAGGTTTGTGGTAGGATTTCTCTATTGTGTTCCATGTATGGTTCCCATATTTGTTCGAATACTGTGATGTTATTTCTTAAATTATATGTTATTTTTTCCAATGGAATATATTTATTTATTTCTATGTACCATTGCTGTATTCTCAGGTTATCTTCTAATTTCCAGGTTGACATAATACATTTTTTTGCTACAGCTAAGGCTATCATAATAAATCTTTTTTGTGCTCCATCCAAATCGAGTCCAAGTTTTTTATTTTTTATATTACTTAAAAGAAAGATCTCTGGGTTTTTTGGTATGTTGCTTTTTGTGATTTTATTTAATACCTGGTTTAGATCTTCCCAAAATTTTTCACTTTCTCACATGCCCAAATTGCATGTATTGTTGTTCCCGTTTCCTTCTTACAGCAAAAACATCTGTCTGATACTGTTGGGTCCCATTTATTTAACTTTTGGGGTGTGATGTATAGCCTGTGTAACCAATTATATTGTATCATGCGTAACTTCGTGTTTATTGTATTTCTCATAGTTCCGGAGGATAGCTTGTCCCATGTTTCATTCTTTATCTTTATGTTTAGATTTTGTTCCCATTTTTGTTTAGGTTTACAGCTTGTTTCCTCATTCTCCTTTTCTTGCAGTTTGATGTACATGTTTGTTATAAATTTTTTAATTTTCATTGTGTCTGTAATTACATATTCAAAATTGCTTCCTTCTGGTAACCTCAGACTGTTTCCTAATTTGTCCTTCAAGTAGATTTTCAGTTGGTGGTATGCAAACATTGTATCGTGAGTTATATTATATTTGTCCTTCATTTGTTCAAAGATAATAATTTATTTCCCAAAAAAAAATTATATTCTTTCGATCCCTTTTCTCTCCCATTCTCTGAAGGAAAGGTTATTCATTGTGAAAGGGATTAGTTGATTTTGTGTCAATATTAATTTTGGTAGTTGATAATTTATTTTATTCCTTTCTACGTGAATCTTATTCCAAATATTGAACAGATGGTGCAATACTGGTGAATTCCTATGTTGCACCAACTTTTCATTCCACTCATATAGTTTATGTTCAGGTATCTTCTCCCCTATTTTATCGAGCTCTAATCTGGTCCAATCTGTTTTTTTCCCTTGTTTGATAAAAATCTGATAGGTATCTTAATTGTGCTGCTCTATAATAATTCTTGAAGTTTGGTAGCTGTAAGCCCCCTTGTTTGTACCATTCTGTTAATTTATCTAGCGCTATCCTTGGTTTACCCCCTTTCCATAGAATTTCCTTATTATTTTCTTTAGCTCCTTGAAAAATTTCTCTGTTAGGTGAATTGGTAATGATTGAAATAGGTATTGTATCCTTGGGAAGATGTTCATTTTAATAAGTTTATCCTTCCTATCAGTGTTAGTGGTAAGTCTTTCCAGTGCTCTAAGTCATCTTGTAATTTTTTCATTAATGGCTAATAATTTAGTTTGTATAGATGGCCTAGATTATTATCTAGTTGTATACCTAGGTATCGAATTGCTTGTGTTTGCCATCTAAATGGTGATTCTTTCTTAAACTTTGTGAAATCAGCATTATTCAATGGCATTGCTTCACTTTTATTTGTGTTAATCTTGTACCCCGATACTTCTCCATATTCCTTCAATTTCTTTTATTGATATTTCTGGTTCTGTTAAGTATATTATGACATCATCTGCAAATAGACTGATTTTATATTCCTTCTCTTTTATTTTTATCCCTTTTATTTTATTTTCTGTTCTTATCAGTTCTGCTAGTGGTTCTATAGCTAACGCGAACAGTGAGGGAGATAGTGGACATCCCTGCCTTGTTGATCTGCTTAATTTAAATTGGTTTGATATATATCCATTTACTGTCACCTTCGCCAATGGTCCCTTTAATCCAATTAATATATTTCTCTGGTAGGTTGAATTTTTGTAGTACTTTGAATATATAATTCCATTCTACTCTATCAAAGGCTTTCTCTGCGTCTAAAGCAACCGCCACTGTTGGAGTCTTGTTTCCTTGTACTGCATGGATTAAGTTAATGAACTTACAGATATTGTCTGTTGTTTGTCTTTTTTTAATAAATCCAGTTTGATCTAGTTTTACTATTTTTGGTACACAGTCGGCCAATCTGTTTGCTAATAGTTTAGCTATTATTTTATAATCTGTGTTAAGTAGAGATATTGGTCTATACGATGCTGGTTTTAGTGGATCTTTCCCCGTCTTTGGTATTACTGTAATTATTGCTGTTTTGCATGAATCTGGCATGTTTTGTGTTTTTTCAATCTGGTTCATTACTTCCAGGAGAGGAGGAATTAATAAGTCTTTAAATGTTTTATTGAATTCTGTTGGGAGTCTATCCTCTCCTGGTGTTTTATTGTTCGGTAGTTTTACCCCCTCCATAAATCTTCGTCCGCGAAGCCAAGCCAAAGAAGAAAAGAAAGAGTTTTTTTAATATCTCCTGTATTTCTTCTATTTCAAATGGTTTTATTAATTTATTTTGCTCCTCTGTTTGCAATTTTGGTAGTTCAATTTTAGTTAGAAATTCATCTATTTTTTCTTCTTTCCCTTCGTTTTCAGTTTGATATAGTTGTGCTTAGAATTCCCTGAAGTTTTTGTTGATCTCCGTTGGGTTATATGTAATTTGTTTGTTCTTTTTCCTTGATGCCAATTCCGTTCTTTTAGTTTGTTCTGTCTTAAACTGCCACGCTAGTATTTTGTGCGTTTTTTCTCCTAGCTCATAATACTTCTGTTTTGTCTTCATTATGTTCTTTTCCACCTTATATGTTTGTAGTGTTTCATATTTTATTTTTTTGTCTGCCAATTCTCTTCTTTTAGTTGTATCTTCCTTTATTGCTAATTCTTTTTCTGTATTTGCTATTTCACTTTCCAACTGTTCTATTTCCCGATTGTAGTCCTTCTTCATCTTAGTTACATAACTTATTATCTGCCCTCTGATGAACGCTTTCATTGCATCCCATAGTATAAACTTATCTTTCACTGATTCCATATTTATTTCAAAGTACATTTTAATTTGTCGCTCAATTAATTCTCTAAAATCCTGTCTTTTAAGTAGCATGGAGTTTAATCTCCATCTATACATTCTTGGTGGGATGTCTTCCAGTTCTATGGCCAATAACAGGGGTGAGTGATCCGATAACAATCTAGCTTTAATTCCATTTTCCTAACTCTCCCTTGAATGTGGGCTGATAACAGGAATAGGTCTATCCTTGAGTATGTTTTATGTCTACCCGAATAATATGAATATTCCTTTTCCTTTGGGTGTTATTTCCTCCATATATCCAAAAGTTGCATTTCCTGCATCGATTTAATTATAAATTTGGTTACTTTGTTCTTTCTGTTAGTCTTTTTTCCAGTTTTATCCACCTTTGAGTCCAAATTAAGATTAAAATCCCCTCCTATTAGTATATTCCCCTGCGTATCTGCGATCTTCAAAGAGATATCTTGCATAAATTTTGATCTTCTTTATTAGGTGCATATACATTTAGCAAATTCCAAAATTCTGAATATATTTGACACTTTATCATTACATACCTCCCTGCTGGATCTATTATTTCCTCTTCTATTTTATTGGTACATTTTTATTGATTAATATAGCTACTCCTCTGGCTTTTGAATTATATGATACTGCTGTTACGCGCCCTATCCAATCCCTCTTTAATTTCTTGTGTTCCACTTCAGTTAGATATGTTTCTTGCACGAATGCTATATCATTTTTTTCTTTCTTCAGTAAATTTAACAGCTTCTTCCTTTTGATTTGGTTATGTATTCTGTTAATATTTAAAGTCATATAGTTCAACATAGCCATTTCATACTTTGTTTACCTTTCCTTTCCCTTTCCTCATCACCTCCTTCCCTTCTTATCCATTTCTGATTTCTTTTTTTGAACACATTGTAAGACAACACTTCTAAAACATAAAATATTTCCACTATTCCCATATCTAAAATTCCTTTAACCCCAATAGTCCCTCCCCTCTCTGAGTTGCCCTTTGTCCCTTGTCGGGCAACCACATCTTCCCTCTCCATTTTGATTGCGAACCTGCTCGCAAGCGTCAACTGATTTTGCAATGACTGTTATTCTTCCCCACCCAGCTCCCCCGAAAAGATTTTAATCTTCACATATAACAAAGCTCACTCTCTTAATTCCCCCCTTACTTCCTTTCTTCCCTTTCTTTCCCTTCTTATTTCTTATACTTTATTCTTCTTCTTTATATATAGTTTGCTGTCATTTTTGTTCTTGTTACATCTCTTCATTTCTCTGTCTGTTTTGTAGGTGTTCTGCAAATTTTCATGCTTTTTTTGGATCCGAGAACAGTTTGCTTTGCTGCCCCGGGATAACAATTTTAAGCACCGCTGGATATTTTAACATTAATTTTTAACCTTTTTTCCATAGGGTCGATTTTGCTGCGTTAAACTCCTTCCTCTTCTTCAGGAGTTCAAAACTTATGTCTGGGTAGAAAATTTTTTTTGGATCTTTGTATTCCAGTTGTTTTTTTGTCTTCTCTTATATTTTTTCATTGCCTTCTCTAATATATTTTGTCTTGTCGTATATCTCAGGAATTTTACTAGAATGGATCTTGGTTTTTGTTGTGGTTGTGGTTTGGGGGCTAATGTTCTGTGTGCCCTTTCTATTTCCATTCCTTCCTGTAATTCTGGCATTCCTTGGACCCTGGGGATCCATTCTTTTATAAATTCTTTCATATCTTTGCCTTCTTCATCTTCCTTGAGGCCCACTATCTTTATATTGTTTCTCCTATTAGAGTTTTCCATTATATCTGTCTTCTGAGCTAACAGCTCCTGTGTTTCTTTAACTTTTTTATCAGATTCTTCCAATTTCTTTTTTAAGTCATCTACCTCCATTTCTATGGCTGTTTCTCGTTCTTCCACCTTGTCTACTCTTTTCCCTATTTCTGTCATGATCATCTCTAATCTATTCACTTTTTCATCTGCATCTTTTATTCTTCTTTTTATTTCACTGAATTCTTGTGTCAGCCATTCTTTTAATGTTTCCATATATTCTTGAAATTTTTTTTTATCCCTGTACTGTCCCTTCCCTTCATCTTCCATTTCTCTGTGTAGAGTTTGATGTTCTCCCTCCTCTTCTTCTGAGTCCACTCCAGGATCTGTGTCCTTTACCTCTGTCTCTTCTGACTTTCTTGTTTGGTTGTTTATCTTAGTTTGTTGGGTATTTTTGTTTTTATTATTTTTATTAAAGGTGTCTTGGTGTTGGTCTTCTTCCTCTGGGCTGGTCATCTGCTGTTTTTCTGATTTCCTTTTTTCACTCTCTTCCTTCTTGTTTCCATTATTTTCTGTGTTTTCCTGTTGGGAGCTTTGCTGTCGTGTTATTCTTGCCTGTTCAAGCTGTGGAGATCCACTCCTCAGCTGGTCCCCCCTCCCGTCGGTGTTGTTTTTGTCGTGTGCATCACGCATGCGCGAGGATTCGTGCATGCGCAGTTGCGCACTTCTGTTTGGCTCCGTGAGCCATCTTTGTAGTCCTGCGCTCAGGGTTTCCACTGACCTCAGGGAGCGGGCTTCTCTCTCCACGGTGGGCCTCTTCCGACGTCTTTCCTTCTTCTTTTCTTCCCGTTATTTTTGGTTTTTCTCTCTTTGGTGCCATTTTCTCCACACTTTTATTTTTAATTTGTTGTGGTTTCTGTGTCTGTGGCTTTGCTTTTTCTTTACTTTTTTTTTCTTTTCTGGAGAGGGCTGGTATTTTCTTACCGGTCACTACTCCATCATGTGACTTCCCCGGTGTTAAATATAATTGATGTAAGTAATTATATTGAACTAAGCTATATCTAACATTTATAATGTTGGTCATACAATCATGGCAAAATTCTGCCCATCTTTGCTTGACTATCACAATATTCAAATCAACCTCCCATTTCTGTCTTTATTTACGAACTCCTTTTTTTACTGGTACCTGCTCGTAGTATAGGTACATTACAGAAATAAATTTCTTAGTATAACCTTTCCTAATAAGAACCTCAAGCTTACTACAGACAAGTAAAAGCATAGTTGAACCTAACTTTTCCCACTGTAAATAGCAGATATTCATAAAAGGTACAAGATTATTTTGAAACAAAGGCATTTTGGGCGAAATACTACCTTTTGATCTAATTTCCTTATTCAATGTATTCCAAATATTAATCAAATTTTTAAGCAAAGGTGTTTCCCTCACAGCAGTTATTAATTTTGGATCCCATTGATAAATAAATTCTGCTAAATTGTCTCCAATTTTATCCAATTCTATTTTAACCTGTGCTGGTTTTCTCAATCCCACACTGCCCGTGTTTCAAATTTGGGAGGAAACCTGAGCACCTGGAGGAAACCTACACAGTCATGGGGAGAGCTTACAAACACCTTACAGACAGCATCAGATTCGAACCCAGATCATTGGCGATGTAATAGCGAAATGCTAACCACTACTCTAATCGTGCTGTCCATAATCATTGTCAAGACCCCAGCAATCCCTTCATTGACTCTTTCAATAACCCAGGATATATTCCATCTGGCCCAGGGGATCTGTCCCCCTAAATGCTTCTCAAACGACCCAACACCACCTTTTTCTTGATATAAAAATGCCCAAATTTATAAACACCCTCTATTATGCTCCCCATCGCTATCAATGTTGTCTCCATGGTAAACACTGAAGCAAAGTACTTATTTAGTTCCTCACACAGTTATTCCAAATATAAATCCCTATCTTGTTTTCATTGTGTATAAAATGCCTTAGGAGTCTCTTTAATTCTGCTCATCAGTGACATTTCATGGCCCTTTTTGGGCTTTCTAATGTCCTGCATGAGCTCTTCCCTGCAATCTTTATATTCCTCCAGGGCTCTGTCTGACTTTAGCTTCCTAAACCTGACAGATAGTAGGTAAAATGCAACAGTGGTGGAGGGAATGAATGTTCAGTGTAGTAGACAGGTTTGCCAGTCAAAAACACTGCTACATTCTGATGTATCAACTTTCCTTGGAGATGTACTCATCCAGGCAAATAGAGTGTTTCATCACACTCCTAATGTTCCTTGCAGATGATAGAAAGGTCTTCTGCTGTGAGGATGAGTCATTGATCTTGTATCCAGTTCAATTTCTCAGTCTTAGTCTCTTTGTAAAGAAGCAATGCTTGGCATTTTGATGGCATTTATGGGTGAATACAAGGAGTCTTTTACCCAGAGGGAAAAGGTTTAAATGTGAGGGGGGAGAGATTTAACAGGAACCTGAGGGCTTTTTTACACAGAGGGTTGGCAGAAGAAATGGTTGAGACAGGTACTGTTGCAATATTTAAGAAACAATTGCACAGATACATGGAATAAGATGGACTTTGAGGAATATGAGCCAAATCCAGGCAGGTGGGACTCGTGTGGGTGGGATATTTTGATCGGCATGGGCAAGTGGGGCCGAAGTGCCAATTTCCATGGTCTCTTGACTTTATGAATCTTAGGAATTCTGCTTCTTCATAGGATGTGTTGCTCTGGTTTAAATCAATATCATTATAATGGTCTGAACTTAAGGTTATTGCCCAGTAGCACTACACTACCTTAACCTTTTTAGAAGTTTCAAAAGTGATTAGACTTATAATGATTTTACATGCTGCAAAACTTCTTGTACAGAACATCTAATTCTACAAATATGGGCCTCGTTCCTTCATTAAAAAAAATAATATTGGAGATTTTACTATTTACCCCTTTCTATTGATGACCATTGTATTCATTTGATAATGTAAATCCAACTTATAACCAGATTTTATTTTCCTGCTTCAGTCTCTTGATTTGAATTCTTCCATTTGATTGGTTGCAGCACACAGAACATTACTGCATAGTATAGGCCCTTCAGCCCATGACCCACATAAACCTTCTCCACAGTAGTCTAATTTTATCTACCTCAAAACCCATAACCCTCTATTTTTATTACTCCCACATGCCTATCTAAGAGTCTTTTGAATGCCCCTCTTGTACCAGGCACCACCACCACCCCCCAGCAATGTATTCCAGTCATCCACCATTCTCTGACACTGCACCACAACTTTCCTCCATTCACTTTAAACAGATATCCTCTGGTACTTGCTAGTGTTGCTCCGGGAAAATCCTCAACGTTTAGCTTTATCATCCCCCCCCCCCCCCACCCCAGTAGACGGTGGTGCTCCAGGACAGATATAGAACCAAGTCTTCATTTTCAAAGCAAACCACTGGCATCTTCCAGTGGGACATGGCCAGGGTTGCTCCTTTACTGATGGACTATCTGGACTATTTGTATATGCAAATTTACCAAATTATTCTATGAAACTTATGGGAAGTATTTTTTTAATTCATAACATAGTAGAAGTTGATTCTGGCCATTGAAACCCATGCTGTAGAATTACACCCAATAAACTTACAACCACGTATGTTTTGGAGGTTTAGAGGAAACTGGAGCATGCAGAGGAAACCCACACAGACATGGAGAGAATGTACAAACTCCTTACAGACAGCGCTGGATTCGAGCCCAGGTCGCAGACACTGCAAAAATGTTGCATTAACCCCTATGCTAACCATGCCACAACAGTCTAATTTTTCCCTCCCTCACACCTATGACCCTCTATTTATCTTACATCCACATACCTATCTAAGAGTCCCTTAAATGTCTTCATTGTACCAGCTTCCAATACCATTAAAGGCATTGTATTCCACATACCCACCATTCTCTGTGTAAACCTATCTCTGACATCTCCCCTAAACTTTCCAATGGATGTCCTCTGGTATTTGCTATTATTGTCCCTGCTATAAAGGAGCTGGCTGACCTTAATGTCTCATAATCTTATACACTTCCATTAAATCACCACTCATGCTCTGTTGCATCAAAGGGAAAAGCACAAGCTCAGTCAACCTTTCTTCATAAGACCTGTTCTCTATCCAGGCACCATCCTGTTTATTCTCCTCTGTATCCTCTCCAAAGCTTCCACATCTTTCCTGAAATGAGATGACCAGAACTTAGCACATCTACTCAGAGGTTTATAGAGATGCAGCATTACCTCGCAGCTCTTGAATATCATTAATATCTTCCTTATTAATAGTATGTTCTGAAATCTTGATATATTGGACAGGGTGTGGTTTGCATTCAATTTTCATGAATCAAGGAAGAATTGTTCTGGATACGCATTTGCCAGACTGTTTGGATTGCCAGACTGAACAATTTACCAGCATAAGCAAAGAATAAAAGGAACCAAATTTGTGTAAGACAACCCAACAGTTTTACAAATGAAGTTGCCAGACTTCTAAACTGTGATGCTCACTTCAGCATAGTTTCCCTAATCTGATACACCATTTTAGTCCATCAGACACAAGTGAAAATCGAGTCAAATACATATGAGGATAGTTTGGTTGAACAGTCTGCTCTACAGTTCCTCATCTGCAGCCATGTGGAAGAGACTGGGCATAATTTGGTTAGCCAGAAGATTGTGATACTGAAGATTCCAAAGCTGAATATAAAGGTAAGTCCTGCCCAGAATATATGAACTTTAATTTAATTTGGAGATACAGCACAGTACAAGGCCCTTCCAGCCTATCTGTCTGCAATGCCCAAATACAGCCATGCAACCAATTAACTTATTAACCTTGTACATTGTTGGAACATGGCAGGAAACCAGAGCACTCAAATAAATCTATGTGGGTCAAGGGGGAGAATGTACAAACTCCTTACAGACAGTGGCAGATTTGAACCTGGGTTAAATGTCATAATTGGGCAGATTGGTAAGAACCATGCTGTAATATCATTGTGCTAACTAATCTGCCCAATTAGAACAGTTAGTTCAGGCAAACGTGATAGAAAATCCAACTGAAAAACCAAAAACATTCTTACAATCCTTCGGGTCAGTGCAGTCCATCCATGCAATTTGCTTCTATTTTGACCATCTGATCCCTGGTCAGAAACAATTGTTGGTGAAATTCCTTTTAAGATTCCCTCAAAATACGAAAAACAAAACTCTCCCTGAAGTAGTGGAGGACAACAGGCCTGGAGTGATTGGGGGAAATCAGAGAAAAAAATCATATTGGGCAATGAGTGGGATTGAAGGGTAATAATTTCCCAGAAAAATCCCTTTTGAATGATGACAAGTACACCAATCATCATATTCCAAACTTCTATTAAATTAGTGGTTTTCAAACTGCCCCCAAACTCACATTCCACCTTAAGTATTCCCTATGCCATAGGTGCTCTGTGATTAGTAAGGGACTGCCAAAGGTGGTATGTGGGTGGAAAGAAAAAGTTTGAAAACCACTGTTTTAATGGTACCTATTTGACTCGTTATGTGCACAGTTTCATAACTCCAAAGGAAATGGACCAGTGACAATTTTTCTCAAGCAAATTATTTCAGTAACAAATGGGTCTAGAACAGTGGTTCTCAGCCTTCCCTTCACACTCACATACCACCTTATGTAATTTCTTACTAATCACAGAGCACTTATGTCATAGGGATTGCTTAAGGTGAGTGTGAGTTTAGGGAGGGAACTTGAAAACCACTATGTTAAATCTACATCCTATCCCTCAGTTAGGAAGGTTGAAATTGTGTTCCCTCCCCCCCCCCCCCCCCCCCCCACCGAACTATTCAAGCCTGGAAGGAGTGAGAAAACGAAGAACAGTAAATTTAAATGTATTTATTTACAGCATGGTAGAAGCCCATTTTTAATTATTTATTTTTTTAAATTTTATAAATTTTTTAATTTAGACATAAAGCATTTCGGCCCATGTGTCCATTCTGCCCAATTTACACCTGATTAACCTACATCCCCAGTACATTTCAAAACCATGTTACCCAATTACACCCAACTAACTCACCAAGACTGTCCATTTTGGGAGGGTGGGAGGAAACTGGAGTACCGAGGGAATCCCACGTAGGTCACAGGGAGAATGTTCAAACTCCTTAAGAAAGGCAAATTAAACTCGGGTTACTGGTGCTGTAATAGCTTTGCATTAACCACTTGTGTTGCCTATAGAACAGGAAACCAATCACCTTGATGTTGTAGTAAGAATGTGCTGGAAGGTAATACAGTAAAATCCTCGGAATTCAAGCAACTGGCAACACAAACAACCGTCAAAAAATTTTGAGGAAATAAGTAAATGTTTTTTTAAATAAACAAGAATAAATAAAAGTTTAAAATTGTAAAAGTAAATGTTTTCCAAATCAACACACAACACCTTCAGCCAGCAGAGAGCCCTGGTCATGCCCCACCTGCAGCAGCTGTTTGAATAAAGTTGTGTTTGAATAAAATGGTGGCACCCAGGATGAAGAGCCAGTCAACGCTGCTCTATGCTGGGGCGACTCTCCCAAATTGTCTCACTATCCCTGCCTAGTAAGAATTTTTATCTTTATTAGTATTAAGTATATTACTCAGGCTTTAGCTGTAAACTTGGGGGTGGGGGTGTTAATTATGACAGCGTGAACTCAGTTCCAACCTGTTTCTGTTAGGCCAAGTGAAAACATGGTTAGCGCAGTGGCGCGTGCCACATCGTTACAGCGCCAGTGACCGGGATTCAAATTTAAATTTAAATTTTGTAAGTTTCAGGAATTACCTGTATTAAAGTGAACTTTACATAATTAAAGACCACAATACTCTTTTTTTTTCCAAATTAATTTACATTTTGCACTGTCTTTTGTCTTTTAAACTGTTTATTCTTAATGCAGGTGTATAATTAAGCATTGGAAGAGCATGTCTCAGGCAAATGGAAAATTTGCATAAGCAGCATCCACAATCCCCGTAGGTGCCAGATACCGGGGATTTTACTGTATGGGAAAGTGGTAAAAAGGCCTTTCAAAAATAATGCTACCAGTAAACAGTGTCAGCCTGAACTTTGACTACACGCTGCAGAGATTTTTGATATTCTATGCAGTTGGATAGAAAGGGTTATGGTGTACTTGGGCTTCCAAACGCTGTTCCATAAGTTTAACAGAATCTGTCACACAAAATTAGAATTCATGGAATTCGAGGTTAATATACTGGTATGGATTAATAATTAGTTAGTGGAGAAAAGCAGAATATTTTCCATTTGGGAGGCAGCGACTTGTGAGATGCTTTGGGACTGAATGGTGAGACCCGGTGAGTCATAAGTGATGTCAATACTTGGGATGAGGGCAAATGATGTGCAAAAGCTCAGCAACAATGTGATCTGTGAGGAGACTGGACAGAGACTTCCTGGGTTATGGGTGGATCAAGATAGAAGGCATGTAGACAGCCGATGGGATATCATGTGGAAAATGTGAAGTCACACGCTCATGTGAAGTGAAGGGTGACTTATTTCAGTAATGCGAGCACAACATTGTTTGTTTAAGACCCTGCCTGCACAAAGGGCCTAATTGCTGAGTATCAGGTGGGCTTCTTCCAGCAGGTCCCTGGGAGTGGGGTACAAATGACGTGTATGGGATTGTGGGCAGTCTGTCAGCAATTATAAACTCTGGCCCATTACAGTGTCTTTAATAGGTTAGAAATAGAGAGGGCAGCAGATGAAATGATCAGAGCAAGTTGAATAGAAAGGATTTTAATACATATTAAAAAACTAAATACTTGCATTTTTCACAGCACCTTACAAGAGCTGATAACTTCCCAAGATATTTTGAAGTGCACATTTGTTGCAATGTGGGAGAAAAGTGGCACCCACTTTAGGTACAGCAAATGCCAACTCACAGAAATGTCAATGTAGCCAAATGCCTGTGTGTGGTGATACTGAGTGAGGGTTTAATTGGCCTGCTCCTCCTCAAGGCAGCTCCAGATCATCTGAGAAAACAGACAGGAGCTTTCTTATATCATGGCAATCCAGATACAGCACTGCAGCACTCCCACTGCACTGCTTGGGGCCCTGTTCCCAAGTCTATGGCTCATGACCTGAACTCAGTTCCACCCTGTTTCTGTCAAGCCAAGTGAAAACACTACAGGTTATGTGAAAGGTTTGAGGAAGTTCTCAGGCCCATAGTATCATGGTGCCCAGTGACCAGGGAGTCTGTTCATTCTTCCCGTGTCCATATGGGTTTCCTCTGAGTGCTGCAGTTTCCTTGAACTCTCCAAAAGAGTTAGTTGGTTAACTGATCACATGAGTGTAATTGGATGGCATGGGCTTGAAGGACAGAAGGTGAATCTCTATATTAAAACAAATAAATTAAATCATTGCATAAGGAAAACTCAGTATGTAGTTGAAAATTGGATGGTAAATGTAGAATCAAGGAAGGCTTGTTCTTCACTTTTACTCTTTGTTTTATACTTGCCATTTCCCATACATCTCATTTATTTGGATCTGATTACTGTATGTAATAGTCAATACCATGTAAAAGTTGACCCCCTAGTTTTGGCCCAAAGATCTGATATTTTCAATATCTCGCATGCAAAAGTCAACTCTCCTATTTTTGGCCCCGCCAACTGCTCATTGGAGCTCCCAATCCCACGACCACGGACCCTCGCCTCAGCTGCTTGCCCATCTGAGCTCCCGACTTCCCATCCACAGACTCTTGCCTAGGCCCCAGCCAACCACCCAACTGAGCTCCTGACGCTCCAACCACAGTCTCTCATCTAGGCCCCAGCCACCTGTCCATCCAAACTCACAACACCCCAAATGCAGACTTTTCTCCTGTTCCTGGCTATCTGTCCATATATCCGAGCCCCCAACACCTTGAAAATGAAGTTACTGCTCAGTCCCAGCCGCCTTCCCGCACATCTGAGCTCCCAGCTCCTTGAACAATGAAGGTACTTACTATGGTCTGTAATAATAGAGTGCTAGTGATCCTCCTAACCACTAGAGGGAGTCAGAGACTAGTTTGTGGCAGCTTCAGTTGGATTCAAGATGGATGCCTCCACAAGATCATGAATGAGTTCTATAGCTAATAAAGTATAGTTGTTTTAAAAGAACCCAAGTTTATTTATTACAATAAAAGAATCATCACATGGTCAAAAATGGTATGCATGCAATGGTCAACCCCCTTAAATTTTACCTTAAAAATTGATCTACAAAATTTGACTATTAGACATGGTATCTCATGTCTAACCTGAGTCAATCAAATTGGGAAACGTCTTTGATTAATAACCACATAAAATTATAATTATAATTAAACAGGAGCTGTCGGCTATGATAGGAGAGGCGGGAAATATATGAAACAGTCACCAATCATTGCCTCTCCTTACAGGTTGAAGGAGAAATAGCTTTTGGAAAAATGGTGAACATTGTCGTGGAGTTTACAAACCCTTTCAAAAAACCTCTGGAAAATCCGGTTCTCCGCATTGATGGACTGGATTACTTTCAACCAAAGTTAAGGTTATTCAGGTAAGAAAAACCAATGTGAGCTTGATCTCTCCGTAACCAAAATCACCCTGACAAGCAAGAAAGCAATCTGTTGGAGGGACTTACGGAGGTGGGGGCAGGGCGCGAGGAGTAGAGGGAATGAATTGTCTACCTTTTGAATCACGACTGCTGCTGGAGGAGGGATGAAGGGGAGGGTTGAAGGGGTGAGATGGAAGCCAGTATGGGATTGGTGAACTAGGGAGGGGTGAAGAATGGTGGACAGATGAGAGGGTGAGGGGTGAAGTTGGGAGATAGAGCAGATGATTGATAGGTGAGAGAGAGAGAATGAATGAATGAAGATTGGGCAGAGGAGGGTGAAGGTATTGGCAATTACTGGAAGATGATAAGCAGAAACACAAGCTATCAGTGCTGGAATTTGACAAATAAAGAAGGTGACAATGGTGGTAATGATACATCCCCTCTCAGTGTCCTCAAACGCTTTTCTCTGTGATCCTCCTCTGACTTGTCTGAGAGAATGTCACACTGTGGCATCACCCTCTTAACAGCAGTTGCAATAGAGGCTCCATCCCCCCCCAGTTATCTGCAGCCCATTAAATGCCAGTGACATCCCAAGGAGCATGCCAACTGGAAACAGCATAGAAGCATGTCTGAACATAAGAAATGGAAGCAGGAGTAGACCATTTCCATGCCTCCATTTCTTGAACATTGGCTGACCTTTCAACTAAGTGCCACTTTTTTCCACCTGACCCCATATATCTGGTATCCTCTAATATCTAAACATTCAAGGGTTCAGGTGGTTAAGGGGGATGGTGGGCATTCTTGGGGAACCTACACTCACCCATTCACTTGAGGGGCAGCTCCACATGGGTGACTCATTTTGGGAAGTGTCCACCAGCTGTAGAGGTTCTCTGGCAGTGAACTCCATCCTACCAGGAGGGGCAATGGGAAACATGTAAGGAGTCTGCCTGCCTTGGAGGTTTGCACCTCCTTCTCCTGCTTAGAGAAGGGGCTTATTAGCTACAGTGGTAAAGGGAGACCAGGACACACATGGCTGACCTGACAAACGGGTCACTTCATGTTGTCAGCGAGTGAGGGGGAGGGGAGAGGAGAAATGATCCATCTGTGTTGTCTGGTGTCACTACCAAAGGGTAAGTAAGTTCATTTGTTTATTTGTTAATGTCCCAGTGGGGATCAAAGGAAAGGCTGGAAGTCATAGGGAGGCTTGGTTTTCGAGGAATATTGGAAATTTGGTTAGGAGAAAAAAGGAGGTGTACAAGAGGTATAAAGAGCAGGGAGCTGAGAGATTGAATTGGACCCCTTGTAGATAGCGAAGGTAGGCTGAATGAGAAGTCAGAGGAAATGGGGGAAATTTTGAATGATTTCTTTGCCTCGCTATTCACTAGGGAAAAAAAATATTGAACCAGTTGAAGTAAATAAAAATAGTGGGGAGGTCATGAAGCATATAAGGATAACTGAGGAGGTAGTGATGGCTGTGTTGAAAAAGATAAAGGTGGATAAATCTCTGGGACCGGACAAGATATTTCCAAGGACACTCAGGGAGGCTTGTGGACAGATAGTGGGGCCATTAACAGAGATATTTAGGATGTCACTGGTCACGGAGGTAGTGCCAAAGGATTGGAGGGTGGCGCATGTGGTTCCGCTGTTTAAGAAAGGGTCCAAATGTAAACCTGGGAATTATAGGCCCGTGAGTCTGACGTCTGTGGTGGGTAAGTTGATGGAAAGTGTTCTGAGGGATAGTATTTACAAATATTTGGAGGTACAGGGATTGATAGGGATTAATCAGCATGGTTTTGTCAGGGGTAGATCATGCTTGAAAAACCTGATTGAGTTTTTCGAGGGGGTTACAAAAAAGGTTGATGAAGGGAAAGCTGTGGATTTTGTCTATTTAGACTTTAGTAAAGCTTTTGACAAAGTTCCCCACAGGAGGTTAGGAAATAAGATGGAGGCATTAGGTATAAATAAGGAGGTAGTGAAATGGATTCAGCAATAGTTGGATGGGAGGTGTCAGAGAGTAGTGGTAGAAAATTGTTTGTCCAATTGGAGGCCAGTGACTAGTGGAGTTCCTCAGGGATCGGTCCTGGGTCCACTATTGTTTGTTATATATATTAACGATCTGGAAGTAGGGGTGGAGAATTGGATAAGCAAGTTTGCGGATGATACAAAGATTGGTGGTGTTGTGGACAGTGAGAAAGATTACCGTAGATTAAAAGGTGATTTAGGAAGGCTGGAGGTGTGGGCTGAGAAATGGCTGATGGAATTTAATACAGATAAGTGTGAGGTGTTACATTTTGGAAAGGCAAATCTAAATAGGTCATATGCATTAAATGGTAGGCTATTGAGATGTGCAGAGCAACAAAGGGATTTAGGAGTGATGGTAAATAGTACCCTCAAGGCTGATACTCAGGTAGATGGTGTGGTGAAGAAGGCATTTGGAATGTTGGCCTTCATAAATCGGAGTATTGAATTCAAGAGTAGGCAGGTTATGATGAAATTGTACAAGGCATTGGTGAGGCCAAATTTGGAGTACTGTGTACAGTTTTGGTCACCAAATTATAGGAAAGATATAAACAAAATAGAGAGAGTGCAGAGAAGCTTCACGAGAATGTTGACAGGATTTCAAGGTTTGAATTACAGGGAAAGGTTGTGCAGACTAGGGCTTTTTTCTCTGGAGCGTAGAAGATTAAGGGGGGACTTGACAGAGGTGTTTAAGATTTTAAAAGGGACAGACAGAGTAAATATGGATAGGCTTTTTCAATTAAGAGTGGGGGAGATTCAAACTAGAGGGCATGGTTTAAGATTGAAGGGGGAAAATTATAAGGGGAACATGAGGGGAAATTTCTTTATGCAAAGGGTGGTGGGGATGTGGAATGAGCTTCCGACAGACGTGGTCGAGGCGGGATCATTGGTTACATTTAAGGAAAGACTAGATAGTTACATGGATAGGAGAGGACTGGAGGGGTATGAACCGGGTGCTGGTCAGTGGAACTAGGAGGGTGGGGATTTGTTACGGCATGGACTAGTAGGACCGAACTGGCCTGTTCTGTGCTGTAAGTGGTTATATGGTTATATGGTTTATCACATTATACCTTGTATAGTGAGGAGGGTTCTTCTTGAGCAGTCTAACAGGATAACTGGAACATTCATGCAACCTGCTCAGCAGAAGAGCTTCAGTCCAATTGGAAAGTGTGAAGTTCCATAAAAAAAATTAGCCCAAGCAAGGGTACCATGAGAACATTGTTGTAGGGTTCATTTAGGAGCCTGATGGCTGCGGAGAAGTTCTTTAGGTCTGTTAGTGTGTGATTTCACACTCTTCAGCCTTCTTGTTGATGAGAAGTGTTCGGGGAGATGGGTCCTTCCATATGCTGGCTGCCTTTCCTAGGCTACAGGAATTGTAGATAGAATTCATGGAGGGGAAGGGAGGTTTGTGTGATGTTCTGAACTGCATTCACCATCTTCTTCCAATCATAGATGGAGCAGCTTCTGTCCTATCCTGTGAATCATCCTGCTGGGATGCATTCGCTGGCATACCTGTAACTCTAGGAGGAGAACTTGAATGTTCACCGTGACATGAGATCACGATGCCTCCTGTTCCCCTGCTACTTGTGTGGTGTTGCATCACTCCTGAGCCCCTGTTGTCTACCACCTCCTACCAGACCCTCCAGCAGATGCTGGACACCAACCCCATACAAAGGACCTCCCTCACCTTGAACGGATCTCCTTATTGAGGTTTCTGGGTCTTCCTGTGAAGTGGGGGTGGGGTTTGCTCCTCTCCCCACCCCTCCACCACTTTGCTCTACAGCTTGAAATATTATAGCAATGCTCTTGCGCTGTGTGTGTTTCAAATGGAGGGATATCTAAATGTCAAATAAAATCAGTAAAATTCAAACGCACATATAATCAAAGGGGTACATTTATTAAATTCAATACAGCTTGAACTAAGAACTGTGCTTTCCATTTGCAGCATCCTCTCTGCAAGTGGGACCTTGATAATAGAGGAGTCTGTTGTTCTGCAGAGATACGGTCAGTGGAAGATCATAGCCAGCCTAGACTGCTCTGCACTCAGGCAGGTCATTGGCGAGCTTCAATTCTATGTCCAATAGTGGAGGGAAAATGGAGTGGTCAAGAATTCACATCACCACTTGACACAACTTTCTGAGAGGAGGAGCCAGGAGCAAATATTGAATGTCATTTAAAATTTAATGTCAAATTACCCTGCTTTGCTGCTTGAATTGCCATGCCTCTCTGTATTTCTTCTGTGGAAAAGGCTTGGACACTTGAGAATTTACCCTTGCTATTTCTTACATGCCCGGGCCACAATATTTTTTTTCTTTGTTGTGGCTATTTTATCATATCAAGAAATATTTACAAACTAAAGTAAGTTTATGACAATGAACGTGTTCTTCTCACTGTGCTTGCAAGGTTTAGAAGGCTTTATTTTCAAAAAGAAGCATTACAATCAAACATGAAATAGAAAGCTTGCATCAAATGAAATGTATACTCATGGCCATGACTCTTACCTTGCCCCTTCCTTGTCCCTAGAGATTGTATCATCTCCTGGTTTCAATGTCAGCTGTGTGTGTCAGGGTGCAATGATCTCACTGAGTCAGAAGGTGTGGGAGTGAGACTGGGTCTCTGGTGTGGTACTGAGGGACGTGATCTTCTGTCAGGCATGTTACCTAATGGGTGAGACATTAAGCCGAGCCCCATCTGCTCTCAGAGACATGTAAAACGTCCCCATCTGTTGATGGCTTCTCGCTGGGCCATGTATTTGAAATGTTCCTTCTGCTTCTCCCTCTCATTCCTGCCTTGCTGGCCATTACTAGCTTGTTTCCATTTATTTCATATTTCCAGCAGTTGTTGTTGTAACCAATTGACCATAAACATGTTCACAAAAGTAGCCTGATGTGACGGGAGAGCATATTAAAATATGGAGGAAGTTGCTGACTGATGAGGTTCCAAGCTGAAGAAATATTTTCAAATCTCCTTCATTACTGCTTCAATGATACCCTATTGTATTGCATCCATTCTTTCAATGTGCAAAATTATTATGCTAAATTGGCTGCTAATAAAATTAACTTTGTCATTATCTTGTCTGAAAGTTGCTACTGTGCAATTTACTGATGAAAGTTGCTTGGATTTTGTTTTTGCTTGTTTCAGAGGGTTAATAGGGGTCACCAAAGATTGCGCAGAAAGTTAAGAGAGCATTGGTTCAGTCTCTTCGCTTCCAATAGCATTGGGTTACTGGGGAAGGAGCCAGTGATGGCTAGGCACTCCTGAACGGGGAGGGAACAGGCGCAGAGCTGAACCTGGCTCATTCTTGTGCACACACTCTAGATCTGCAAGAGTTTTGCCATGATCTAGGAATGAGATAAAGAGAAAAACAATAATAGAATAAACACTCTATCCTAAAACCCAACATTGTGTACAAGAGTCAGACAACTGACACCTGTGATATGGACATTAGCCAAAATCTCCTCAGCTATCAAGAATTGCCTTTTTATCCTCCATTCTACCATGTATCTCCAAATTTAGCCAAACAGTCATTTGTTATACCTGGTGAGATAGCTGAAAATAAATCTAACAAGTAATTACTTGGTTAGTAAGTTGCATCTGGTTTCACGTATACCTGGTCACAAAGGCAACACCTGGATATAAGGATCACACCTGCATACAGGGGACATATCCAGGTACAAGAGCCACATCTTGTTACAAGGACTATATCTAGATACAAGGGTCACACCTGGTTGAAAAGGCCACATTTGGATACAAAGGAATCAGATGTTTACAAGGACCACAGCTGGTTATTAGGGTCACACCTGGCTGAGAACGGCAATTGGCAGATGAAGATTTCTTGTCAAATCATGGTGTCACTCTAAATCAAATATTGTGTACAAGAGTAAGATCAAGCCATTGACCATCTCTTGTCATCTTGACAAACCACAATGCATTCTACAAGATTTGGCATCATCACACCCTTAGCACAGGGAGAAGACTGCAGAATTGTTGGTCTCCAGGCATGGAGAAGAGTAGACTCATAGAATTGAAGAACCAATGGGAAACAGGATGAGGCTTTTTGGCCCATCAAGCTTGCCGAAGATTATTTCAACAGCTGAGTTCCTCCTGTCCCCAGACACTCTTTCAAAAGTTCACCTAATATTCATTCACATTTTGCTCAGTACCAACTGATCTCTCTCCCTCTCTAGCTCTGCTCTTCTGTGCTGTGTCTTACCTGCTCAAAATGTATGGGATGTTTAGCTGGACTTCTCATTAAACAAACTTTCTCACTGCACCTTGGTTCATGTGACAATAAATTTGAATGTTTACAGTGCAGGAGCAATCTAAAAAATCAACACTGGAGTCCATCTGTCGACAGCAAGGTGGTTTATTCAGAGCTCAACTTCACTGATGTATTGAAAGACACCCCAGAATATTTCTGGTTCATTCTGCTTGACAGAGTTGTGGCAAGTGGTACTTATGCCATTACAGAGCTTTGTGTGTGTGTGATCAATGCCAAATACAATGATCTCAGCATACAGAGTGCCTGTGTGCAGGTCCACCTCTATCAGCAGAAGCCTTATGTCTGCACAGAAAGACTCAACAGTTGATAGAAATGATGTCAGGGCAATATATTTAATTGTAAAACAAGATAATTACATTCTTATTCATTTTGCAGCCTCTCTCACTAACTCTGTTTATCTGACCAATGATTTCATGTTATCCTGCCTGCCTAATGATATTTGTCCTTGCGGTGATCCCTGACTATCCCGACTACGTACAATTATGAATGAATTAGGTTCCATGGCCTCTTTAAACAGAACATACCTGATTACCACTTATTTTTTGCTCATGTTCCCTTTGGAATTGCTGCCAATCTTTTTTCTTTAAATCTATTTCACCTTGTTCTCAAGCTTTCTCAATAATCGGGGCAGTTTTGCATTGTTCACATCATTCTTCATGATATCAAGGATTTCAGTCAAACTTACACTCAACCACCTCCGCTCTGAGGACAAAAAGCTAAGATGACCCTCTCCAATCTTGAAGCTTATACCTCTCATCCATGGTACTGTGGAAGAATCTGTGGGCCCAAAGTTGACCTCATTAGGGACCTCAGGAACCCACGGAACTGGAGTGGAAGTAAGCCACCCTCCATCCTGAGGGACTGCCTGGGAGGTAGACATGTTCAGCACACACTAGGAGGATGAACTCTAATATTTGGAGGCTAGTTGTACGAGAATAACAGCATCTATAAATTTGCTGTTGATACCACAGTAATGGGTTGTATATAAGAAAAAGTGACGAGTCAGCAGACAAGAAGGAGATAGAAAACTTGGCTGAATGGTGCACCAACAACAACCTTGCATTTAATGTCACCAAAACCAAGGAGCTGATTATTGAGTTCAGGAAGGGAAAACCCTTGTGTCTAGATACAAGGGTCACACCTGGTTGAAAAGGCCACATTTGGTTCATTCCCAGAGAGGGAAGATCCAGTGATCTTTGGGGATCAGAACTTGGAGAGGGTGAGCAAATTTAAGGAGTCAATATCTTGGTCAATCTTTCTTGGACCCAACACACTAATGGCATGATGAAGAAAGCATGTCTACTTCTTCAGGTGTTGCGGAGGTTTGGTATGACACCAGAAACCCTGACAAATGTGGAAAGTGTGCTGACCAATTGTATCATAGTGTGGAATGGGGACACCAATATCCCTGAGTATAAAACCTTCCCAAGGGTAGTGGATATGGCAAGAGTGTTATCATCTAACTTACCTTGCCCCAGTGATACGGTATTTTGAGGATATTATTGACCATCATTTAGTACGGAATAGAGTAAAAAGAGCCATCTCTGAAACTGAATGGCTCTTTATGATTCTCTTTCCCAGTTACAGTGTGACTAAAGTTGCTCAGGAACTGATTAATTTGGCCAGTGCCCTAGAAAAGCTTACTAACACTTCTACAAGGATCGAAGAATATACGCAGACCCAGATTCACGACCTCACTGTGGAAGTAGTAGCTATATGAACCATGGCTCTGCAGAATCGGATGGCCCTTGATCTGTTGGCAGAGAAAGGTGGTACACATGCAGTAGTAGGACAGGAATGCTGCACCTACATTTCTGATTCCTCTGAAAATATCACCTATTTGGCGAACCACATGAGGGAATGAATGCACTGTCCAGAAAATAAGGGAACAGTTGCATAATTACAACCCCCCACCCACCCCAGGACTATCTTGGTGGATTTTCAAAGGATGGTGGACGACATTCATTCAGGGTTTGTGTGTCCTGCCTATTATTTTCTTAGTTGTGTCGAACTTGTGACTCTTTTGTATGATCAGATTATGTTTAAAGACCAAACTACTCTAAAGACCAAATAAATTATTGTGGAATGATAAAAGGAGGGAATGATAAACTAGTACAGATTGTATGGATTTGCTTTATTTGCTTCTTTTTCTTTCTATATCAGCAGCAAGAAAAGGCATAAAAAGAATATTTTATGGGAAAAATACTAGAGTCTGTTAAATAAATTGTTTTCTTTTAGTAGAGCAGCTCCAAGACATGAGAACCAAGGCCATTGCTGTTCTCAGAACTTATGCTAGACGTTTTGCTGAAGTCTGCAGATTACAAGTCATGTGAATAGGCACAAACAGGCTGTAAAAATAGGAAGCTAAACCATATAAAAAGGTTTGTGCCCTTCTGCATATGGTCTTTCCTGCAGAAAGATCTTGTCGCTTTCAACAGGTCTTCTCATATAACAGAGCACTCGCTGTGCAAAGCTAATAAAGTTGCGTTGCCTCCCATTATTTGTCTTACACTTCTTTATGTTAGATCAAAGTTACCAATAGTTCTTTATTTGTTTCCATGTGTATGTTGTGTACAGTTGCCTTTTTTTGCACTATCAATAAGCAGTAATTCTACCTCACCGACGGGAAAAAGAAACTCAGGGTTGTATGTGATGTATGCAATCTGATAATAAATCTGAAAACTGAATCTAGTGTCTATCGGGGGTAGTTGATTTCGGCTGCCAACCAGGAGCTCTTGCAGATCTGAAGATCCACCAACAACAAAGAAGCTCAAAATAAACCTGGGAAACCATGCCTCACCTTCAAGTGCAAGTTTATTATCAGCTGACTGTTCAGAAACAGCCAGGCGAAGCAACGTTTCTCCAGACCATAATCCATGCACATACGCAATACACAGCACCTATTATCAAAAAAAAATTGCATAAAGATGCAATTTCAAATAATCACATAAATAATTTGGGATGATTTACTTAGTTGCAGGATACTGTTTAGCAATTCTATAACTTGTAAGTAGAAGCTATTTCCCAGGCTGATGGTCCTGATTTTGATGCTTCAGTACCTCTTCCTGATGGATGTACCTTACAACAGGACTTCAGGACTCAACAATCAACTCACCATTTTCAAACAATCACTACTTTGGGCAATTGTGTTTCAGATTTCCAGCTGTCAGACTGTATTGCTGTGGTAATTTTAGGTAATTATTCTCCATGCATCTCCTCCAGACTAATTTTTCCCCTATTGCTCATCATTCCTATTGTCATTTAATCATTCCTGTGTAGACCTTTCCTTATACGGTTTTCCTAAACAAGAAGGTCTGCAGATGTTGGGGTTGCGTGCAACAGACAAAAGTGGTGATGAAACTCACTAGGTCACACAGCACCCAGAAGAATTTTCTCCCTGGTTGGAATTAGTGCAGATAGAATGGATGGCAGTGTGTTCCAACAGGGTGACATTGGAATAGGTGAGTGGAATGGTGAAGTTGGGACAGTTAATGTCTCAGCAGCAGTAGGAAATGAAAAAATCCAGAGCAAAAGAAGGCCAGAACAGGATATTGAAGAGAAGGAAGAAGGGTTCAGATGGAAGAAGGAGTCCTCAGTGAGGAGTGGGGAATCCTGGTTGAAGAAGTAAACAGAGATGGAGACAGCAAAAGAAGAGTTTGCCATCATGTGGTGTGGGAGAAATGTTCTTCTCTTCCCCTCCCCCTTTTCTCCGAATCTTAAACTTGTTCCAAAGCAAGTGGATATTAAGTGACTGTGTAGTAACACAATGAGTTATGTCTGACCTGTAATTAATCTTCAAACAGGAAAGACCTTCTACTATGAGCACAGAATTTGGGACTGCAGTGATGTTTTCTTTTGTTCGGCAATTAAAGGTAAAGATTCCATTATTGTCACGTAATACTACATTTAGAATGTACATTTAGAATTTAACTTTTGTCTACCGTAAGGCAGAGAGTTGCTACTTTGGATCAGTGCCCCTCACAGAAACCTACAGCACCTGGTGCTCCTAGGCAGTCTCCCATCCAAGTACAGACCAGTCCTGTGACTGCTTAGCTTCCGAGATCAGTCTATTCCAGGCGTACTCAGGCTATTAGGTGTTGTTAGAACATGATCTCTCATTACCTGATATTGCATATACATTTACAATTAGATGATGTTGCCTTTAGCCATCATGTCTTTAATGCTCAGTAAAACTATTCAACTTTAGTTGGAGCTGCCTGTCAGCAGTGAGCCATCAAGGATGGTTAATAAGTTCTTATACTTGGAGAGGGGTGTAATGACCAGGTGTCACCGTGGTGGCAATGATGTAATTAGAAAATATATGTAACAATGTACATTGATTGACATATACATTTTTAATATTTTGCTTTTTAATATTTTTGTATATGGATGGTTATGTTAAACTTAATAAAAATATTTTTAAAAGAAATGTATGGATATGATATTAAGGATGTAAAAAGACTTTGAACAGTTTTTTTTTGTAAATAATTTATTGCAAATAAAGTCTATTTTGGAGGGAAAAAGTAGACCCATAAAGGGGATTACTCTATGTTATTACAGTGTTTTAGAATCTCATTGGAACTGGTCAACATGGAGATTCATTTTAGATTTACTCTTGGTAATTAAGGGTGGATGTAAAATATGATCATGTGCATGCAATGCGGCTTCATTTCTTTTTTATAATGATTATGTATCTTGGATAAATGTTGATAGAACCTGACTCTTTATGTACACAAAATTTAGGAGAGCTAACCATATCCTAACTTCCTTTAGAGGGAAATAGCAACATGAAGAGTTCCTTGGGGGTTGTGATCTCCACATTTAAACAATAACCAACAATATGTTGTGTTTTACCCAATATTACCAACGATCTCCATTTATTAAACAATGGCAAAATACCCCAATTAACTAAATTAATTAATCGGGTATTTTTGATAAGCCTGGTATTCGACATTTTAGTAAGGCATTTAATACTATTTGTTAAAATGACCATCCACAAATTTAGACACTGATGCATCACATACAAAAATACAATAGTTAAATGAGATTTATTTCCTTGGTTAAATCTGTCCACATGCTAATATCCACTGTGGCTTGGCTTCCATTGATGAGATGATTATATCAAAGGGGATTGCATGGGAGTTAACACATGGCTTACTTGCTAAATAATCAATTAGATGTTTTCCAGATTTCTATTTCCTAATGAATTCCCCTCCAGATCCCTTCCCTCTGCCTTATGACACTGTGCAGGAGGATAGGCATCTGTGCCCTGTCAGCCCTGGCCTCGGATTGAAAATATTTTGGAACATTTTCAAGTGAAGTCCAAATCACATCACTCACTGAGGTCACATGCTTTTATAAGGTGAGTGTTGAACAATTCTGTGGATTTGATAGGTGTCAGCACCAATCCTTCACATACTGAAGATGAGGCTGGTGAGGTTCTGTCTTTAATCTTGTGACTCAAAAGCTTGCCATAGATGATTACTGAAAGCTTTTGTTTCCTACACACCACGATACATTCCAGCAAACTGTGTGTGGATTGCAATATGGAGTAAACCCATAGGATGCTGTGGCTGTGTCCTAATGTAGACCTTTGCACCAGGATTAATGGATATGGGATTTCAGACTGTCTTGCTGCCAGGACTGTTGACCAATGAGTCTAGATGTATTGTGGGCACACAGAAATGCTCCAAGCTAGGGATAAATTAATTTTAAATTAAATTTTTTCTCAATTTTTAAAACTCCTATGGACAATTCCCCTACAGACAACGTCAGATTCAAACCTGGATCACTGACACTGTAATATTGTCACACAAACAAACAACAACAGTCCTTGTACTGCTCCCCACAGTAAACTATTTCCAATCAGTAAAGATTCCTTTCCCCTCTACACTCTGTCTCCCATCACCAAGCCAATTTTGAATACAAATTGCCAGGTTGCCTCCAATCCCACATGCCTTAACCTTCTGGTCCTCCAATTTATGGGTGGTTTTAGTGGGATAGTACATAAGGCCATGGACAGACATGTGAGTATGTGAGTGTGACACAGAGGTGAAATGGTTGGCTACTAGGAGGACTCTGTCACTGGTGCGGATGGAGCAAAAGTGCTCAACAAAGCGATCTCCCAATCTGCGCCCAGTCCCTCCGATGTAGAAAACGCCTCAGAGGGAGCACCAGATACAGTAAATCAATCTGGCAGATACACAAATGAATTCTTGCTTCACTTGAAAGGTCTGTTTGGGGCCCCGGACTGTGGTGAGGGAGGACGTGTGGGTGCAGGTGTGTGGTACAATAGTCCATCTGGACATTTACTGTCCTGTCTTCATCTATCTTCTCAGTTACCTCCTCAAAGATCTCACATAAGAGAGACAGAATATTACCATGCTGCTGATCCCAGATCCACCCCTGCCTTTTCAAAGGTATTGAAATCTGTCACTGAGGATATTCTCCAGTAATTTGTCTGCTTCTGCAGGACCTGCTGCTGTGTTGTCCTGTTGTTTCATGTTCTGTGCTGATGAAAACTCACCATTCTTGTACTTTGGATGGTGGTACAAAGGGACATACAAATATGTTTCGTGTCGACATTGGAACAGGCAGAATTGAACAGTGTAAAAGTGCGAAACTCAGCAGGTCAAACAGTGTCCTTGATATAGCAAAGATAAAAAATACATAGTTGACGTTTCGGGCTTGAGCCCAGATAGAGCTTCCTTGGGTATCTCAAAATACATTCATCAGAATAATTAATGAATTGTAGTCGCTGCTGTAATGTGCAAAAAAAGCAGGCAATTTGAACACTGCAAGTTCTCATAAGCAAAAGTAAAGAAACAACTAGATCAATGCCTCTGACCACATAAATGATAGGGTGGTTAAGGAGGCAAATGGTCTGTTAGTCTTCATTAGTTGGAGTACTGAATTCAAGAGCCTTGAGGTTCTATAAACTGCTTATGCCACACTTAGAGTGTTGTGTTCAGTTCTGGTTGCCTCATTACAGGAATGATGTGGAAGCTTTTGAGAGTGGAGAGGAAATTTACCAGGATACTGCCTGGATTGGAGAATAAATCTTATGAGCAAAACCTGAAATAAATCTTATGAGCAAAACCTGACTGAGCTATGACTTTCATCTTTCAGGTGAGGAAAGATGAAATGCGACTTAATGGAGTGTGAAATCTATAGCATCAGTGGACAGCCCACACCTACCTATTTCCCAGAGCACAATGGCTAATATCAGAGGAGGTCTGTTTAAGGTGAGTTGTGTTAAGTTTAGGAAAGATGTCAGAGCTAAGTTTTTTTTTTACACAGAGAGCAATGGGTGCTTGATATGCATTTCCAAGGATAGTGGTGAAAGCTGGTACAATGGGGGCATTTAAAGGACCCTTGGATAGGCACATGGATGTATGAAAAAAGGGTTATAGGTGTGAGGTAGGGAGGTGTAAGAGCGAAGCTTGAATTGGTTGGCACAGGTTTCAATGGCCAAAATGGCTTCTAGCGTGTTGTAAATAAATGAAATAAAATAATAGAAGCACCTGGTCTGTTTACAGGTAGTTCTGTAAACTTTGACATCCATCTAAGGGAGTAGATAAAACTCAGTTCAACACCACTCCCAGATGCTGGAACAGCACTCCCACAATCATCAGCTCAGTTCTTGTGCTCCTCAGCTTGAACCCACTATCTTCTGACTCAAAAGTAATGGAACTACCCATGAACTGGAGCTGAATCTGTCATGTGGACCAATCCACAATCTCTGGCCTTTTGCCAGTGACACTGTGCTGAATGGATAGTCCCATCCGCTCTTGCCTTAGTCCAGGGAGGAATGAATGGCTGAGCAGACGCTGTCAAGTATCCATCCATCACCAATACATGCTAGTGGTGGGTGTGGAGGGGAGGCATGGCCACTGGATGGAATAACCAAACACTGGGAGTGCATGAGTGTCAGTGGAAAGTTACAGTTGATACAGCGTATCTGGCCAGGGAGACTTTGTGCACAAGTCGAAAAGCTGGTCGAGTAGCATGCCATACATTTTTGCACTCATGGACTCATGCACATTACACACTACACTGAAGAACACTCATACTTGTAATTTGAATTGTTTAGATGAGACTGTCACCATGGATCCTGTGGAATAATTTCCATATCAGCCTGTCAAAATCATTTGACAGGACACCTCATCACCAGAACTCACCAACAAGCAACAAGACCATTCTCAACAGCCAGTGAAAGGGGCCTTCTCCATCAGAGCAGGGTTGGAGTCCCACTCCCAACTCACACTACCCTTGAGGAAGATGCCATGAGGATGAGATGATCACCCATTACATTGTAGACTGTGTAGTTGCAAAGTAGGCCAAGGGCCCTTGTCAAGGCTTGCCCAAAGCAACTCCCCAACAGAGGACTCTTTGATCCATGCCCGATACCCAGAGATGCATTTTGAGACAGACATGAAAAGCTGCTGGAAGACAAACTTAGCAAAAAGATCATTTTGGTCGCTCAGAATCTGCTAGTCTTCCAATGTGAGAAGACATCAGTGAGGAAATGCTGCCAGCCGGCACATTCCAAGGTGTAGGAGAATGCTGAGGAATGTACTGAAGCTGTGTGCAGTCCTTGGGGGAGAGGGTCTTCTATCTGAGGCCCAGCTGCCACTGGACACTGAGGGACATGATCCTGTGGAAAAACTGCTCATGCTTGAAACGTGCATTGCCTCAGAAGGTCATATGAATAGCAATAGCAGCGCTGCCAGAGTTCTCGTAGCGACAGCTTTGCCACTGGCGTGGACCCAAAGAGAGTGAGGTGAAGAGGCACAGTGTCCCGTGGGGTCCAACTGCCCAGTTCAACCAGCTCTAAACAGGTTTTAAACGTCGCGTTGAAGGAGCCAATGGTAGTTCTATTTAAAATCCCGCGACTGTGGAGTCTGGACCCAGGATGGCGATGCTTATGGATCAGCTGCAGCTACGAGGGGTTGCAGACTTCAGGGAAGCAGCGGACTGGTGCAGGGCACCAGTAAACAGAGAGGTCACCCCGCGTCTGAGAAGGAGAAGCAGAGGAACTGACCCACAGGATGGTGACCATGGCGGTGGACCTATGAGGGGTTCTGCGACTGAAGGACTCACACTGCAGCGAGTTGCTGGTGACTTGAGGTGAGGAACCCATGGAGGCTGCAGGCTGCTGAATACTGAGGTTAAGGGACTTACATCAGGCCGTGGACTGCTGGAGACTGGCTCAAAACTGGCTGAAGGGATACCAGCTGTTGGAACCAGGATGTGAGAGAGTGCTAATGGTATCGGAGGGTCAAATCTGGGGCTTGGATTGCCGATGGTTTGAACTGGACACTGTGTGGCTACGGGGGCTGCGGGAGGGCTGGAGGAAAATCCACGGACACTTGGTGACTCGGGGGGGGGGGGAATCTCTCTTTTGCTTCTATCTCTCTGACTGTAAGAAGCACATCAGGCAATTTCTGCCTTAGAGCAGACAAAAGCAATTTTGTGTAATATGACACTGTTTTTATTATATGACAATAAACTAAATCTTGAATCTTGAACCTCCTCCAAATGTATTGATCTGCATACGAAAGCCACGCACTCTGTCTGTATTTCTCATATCTATTTTTTTATGAACAAAGTCTATTTTTGAAATTAAAAAAAAAAGTTTGCCTGCAGCTTAATCCCAACCCGGACAGTGAGCAAGGATGAAATGAATTGTATCTGATCTATGCTTGAAACACAAATACAATCATTTTTCTCCCGTTACATTTGGCAACCAGTGCAATTACTCCCGATGACTGCTCAGCCAATTGCTGCCACCAAGCTCGTGTTAGATTAGACAGTTCTGAGCAGAAATGTCTGAGGGGACTGTTCTAAACTTACAGGTGGAAGAGGGACTCAAAGATTGCAGAAGCTAGGATCTTGAGCAAACAATAAAAAGCTGGAGGGACTCCACAGGTTAGGCTGTATCTGTGAAAAGAAATGGTCATTTAACGTTCAGGTTAGGACCCTATATCAGGACCCAGAAATGTGGAGCATTTCTCTCGTTGGATGCTGCCTGACCTGCTGCACCCCTCCAGCTTCTGCTTGTTTGATCGAAGTGAAGCGGAATCTGGATCACACTAAATTCCTCTCCAATTAGCCTTTGCTTGACTTTAGCAGTGCTGAATGTGTGCAATTAATGAAGCCATTCTGAACAAAGCATTTAAGACATTTAAACCATAATTAGATCCAGATTATCCACTGATTTTGGTGTCTGGTTTTACTCAATCAAAAAGCCTTTGATGGTTGAAATATTTCTGCTTTTATCTGTTGTAAATCCCTTTCCAGTGATCTGCATTCAAAAGCCAAACAAACATTTCAGTGATGTGCTGAGGCAGTCAGTGCAAGAGGAGCCATTGTCCCAATAAACTGCTCACCGCAGCCTCTTCAGGTTTGTCCGGCAGAAGTGAAAGGTCCCATGGCTTTAATTCAAAGAAGAGCCAGCCCCTCCTACTTGGGGTCTGGGTCTGGCTAATTTAGCCCTCAACCAAAGTGCTTTTATTATAAGATGTGCGTGTCTATGAGACCTTGACAAAGGGTTCAGGCCCAAAACGTTAGCTCCCCTTGGTATGCTATGGATGCTGTGTGACCTGCTGAGTTCCTCCAGGACTTTTGTGTCTTGTATATACAATGCAAAATCTTTTCACATTCATAATGACATATATGTAAACAGTGCAAAGTCCTTTAACATTCATGGTGGCATATTCGTATTTGCATTCTGTTATTTTACACTGTAGTGTCATCCATTTATATCACCATTGCCACTAATATTCCCCCACCCCCCCCAAGATTACTCCCCAGCTGTTGTTTGAGGGACTTCAAACCCTCGATGCCCAGAGGTAGAAGGACTTGAAACTGTGTTCCTTCCCCATAATGCCCTCGCACTGCCTCAGTGCATCCTTCAGCACATAGTCCTGCAGCCTGAAATGTGCCTGTTGGCAGCATTCCCTCACCAACATCAGGACTGATGGGATTACTGTACTTCATTGGGAGCTGTATGCATCTGGTGGGCTGAAAGTTCTCCTTCAGTGCCATTGTAAACAAATAACAAAGGAGACCGAATGTGTCTGAGGGTGAGGGAGTGAGTTTAAAGATAATTGAGTCTGTTTGAGGGTGATAGAAAGTGTTTTGGAGTGATTTTCAAGTCAAATCAACTTTATTGTCATCTGATTGCACAAAACAGTGACAAAACAATGTTTGCCAGTCCTCGGTGAAAAACATGCAGACACATGACCAGACATAACACACATGCAGTAAAAAAATACAATGCATACGCAGGACAAGTACTCATATAAATAAACAAGTAAATAAATATACGTTAGTTTGTGAAAATGAGAGTCACAGATTGTTAGTGTGAGCAGTTCCTTTGGTCATTCAGCCTTCTCACTACCAATGGGAAGAAGCTGTTCCTCAGCCTGGTGGCGTCGACTCTGATACTCCTGTATTGCTTCCTCAATGGGAGCAGCTGAAAGATGCTGTGAAAGATTTTGAGTGAGTTTAAGGGGTGGATTAGTGAATTTATGGTAACAGAGCACGATTGAGAATGACTGAGTGGTTTGAGGGTGACTGAGTGTGTTTCAATGTGATTCAATGTGTTTTATGGTGATTAAGTGATATTGAGGGTAGCAGAGTGTTTGATTGTAAATATGCCAGAAAGTTACTAAGTGTGTTTGAGGGCAATTGAATGAATGTCAGAGTGAATTGGATATGTCTGAGTGTTTTCTGTGTGATTCAATGTAACCAAGTGTGTTTGAGTGTGTGAATGTGTGAATATGATTGAACATATTTGAGTGAGTGAATATGAGTGTAGTTGAGAGTGAATATGATTCTGTTTAAGTGCAGTTGAGTGTGAGTGTGATTGAATTTGAGAGTAGTTAAGTTTGTGTGTGTGTGTGATTGAATGAGTTTGAGTGTGACTGTATGTGGTCGTGTCGCTAAGAGTTCTGAGTTCAATATTGCTTTCAAATATGTCTAAGTGTTGAATGTTCTTGCCCTGTACTGAGGTTTGTTAAATGACTTGATATAATAGTAAGATCTGATAGAGCAGATTGATATATTTACTAGAAACATCATTTTTCCAAATAAAACGATTGCTGTTACTAATATAACCAGTTCTAGATATAGTGTTGAAGGGTATATGGAATTATTGTATCCATTTATCATTTTTTAATCATGATGAATAAATGGGCAGTAACCAGATTAAAACCTTTATCACAGGATTTTTTTCTCCCTTATGCAGCAAGGTCAAACTCTCTGCCAGAGCCTAAACTGTTTGCACGTCCCCAAAAGACAAATTCAAGTGACAACACATTTACAGCAGCTCAGATCTGAGAGTATTTTAACTCCTTGTTCTCACGCATGAAGCTACATAATTATATATGATCCTCCCCAAAGGATGCTATGACTGGGTGGGCCAATGAGGATGGGGAGGTTTCCTGCAGGGAGTGAAGCCCAGATTTTATTTGATGCACAGAGATCCTGCTTCCCGTGGCACAGTGGCATTGCTGCTAGGTGTGTGGAGAGGGTGGTGAGTGGTGGGGGGGGGGGTTATTGTTGGCCATTGTAGAGGGCGTCGAAAGAATCAAAGGCTTGTTGATCCAAACCAAGGCTTTTATTAACTAGAAGACTGGAGCGTATCACATGTAGGTCAACCAGTCCAGAATGACCTGGTCTGGCTAGGAGCAACCCTTTAAGACCTGCCAGTAGGCGTGGCTACGCTCTCAGCTATTCACAATCATCCTACACTACAATTTATACATTTACACATTGGTGATAGAATTTGTACTATCACAGCCATGTTGTGGGCTGCAATTCTTTTTCATAACAGCCAATCCCTCTGGTTTCCCGAATAGAACCTGAATCCTTGTCGGATGACTGACAAACACAATGCATCCTGGATATAGGTGTCAGGGAACAAATGTTACAGTCATGTTCTGAGCTGCCACTGGGAGAAGTGAAACGAACATTGAACCTAATTTCCATCTTGGGGAAATTGTAATACCCAAGGAATACCTTAAACTACAATATAGATAATGATGGTAAATCAAAGTTACATAATGTTCATTTTATTTCCCCCTAAAATGGTGCTAATGGAGGCTGGTACAATAGGGACATTCAGAAGACACTTAGGCATGTGGATGTAAGTAAAATGGAGAGTTATGGGTGTGATGCAGAGAAATATTAGATTGCGGTGGAGTAGGTTGACAGAGGTCAGCACAACGTCATGGACTGAAGAGCATGTACTATAGTGTTGTATGTACAGTATACTTAATTCAGGATATTTTGAATTGATGTTACACTTCACAATCAAATATATATCATTTGCCTCCAAGATGTACATTGGTAACAATGTTCCTTTATACTGTACATGTGTCCCTAGGCAAGATGTTTGAGGATTTTTTACATAGGGTGCAGAGACAGGAAAACCCTACATTCTGGTCCTTCCCCACAGTGGCGCCTCCACGCTCCAGCACTTCCCTCAGCTTGTACTCCCACATCCTGGAATGTGCCATTGACAACATTCATGTATAGACAGCTCCCTGCACTAGGAGTTTTCGACAGACCAAATTGATGCTCTTCCAGCTGCCACACACACACACGCACACACACGCACACACACACACACACACACACACACACACACAATACACCGAACATAGTAATCATATACAGTATATACAGTACATAAGCATATAATTTAAAATAAATATATATAACTATTTTGAGTTATTTATTCATTTTCATCAGTATCACAGTCTGCAGGAAGAAGCTATTTCCCAGCCTGACAGTCTTGATGTTGATGCTCCTGTATCTCCTTGTTGTTGCTAGTAGGTTAATGATCCTGTGTGCTGAATGGAAAGAGTCCTCAATAATTCTTTGAGCTCTATTTAAGCAACACTCTGGATGAATGTCATCAAAAGAGGAAATGAAGATCGCAGTGATATTCTCGGCAGTTTTGATGATCCTCTGCATTGACTCTGGTCTGATGTTTTGCAGCTACCATACTATGCAATGATGCAGCCAGCCAGGAGATTCTCAAATGTGCTCCTATAAAAAGTTGTCAAGATGGGGGCCAGTAGCCTTGCCCTCGTGTTATATGAAAGATTGCCTGACCTCTCCAGTTGGAAACAGGTTGGAAGTCACATCACCTGCCAATCAAGGTTAGATCCACCCACAAGTGAGGCTGCCATGCAATTGGTTCTCATAGGTCATTTGGGCACTCCTGAGCCAGCCCCCTTGATGCAATCAGTTCTTCTCGGGCACGCCTGAGTCGGATCCCAAGCCGGCTGCAGTATAAAGCCAACCATGTGGAGCAGCTCTCTCTCCTGTTTCCTCAAGACAATCGCTAAGCTCCACTCCAGGCTGCGAGCTGTGGACAATGTGGAAGATTGATTATGAGGGGTCCGATACAGTTTTCAAGCATGAGTGACATTGGAGAACCATTTGTGAGGTGTAGGCCAGTACAGGGTGGGGGAGATTGTGGCATACACCCAGGAGAGACCACTGTCTTTCCCCCATTGTAAATTGGTAACTAGATTAGTATTTGTGTGCTAATCAGTGCACTGTGCTTGCTTAATGTAAATAGGGTGGTGAGTATTCTTTGTGTAACCCTAGTATTACAATTGGGATTTGAAATTATCTTTGACTAACTAATGTCTGAACTGCTTTGTATGTGTGTATGAGTGTGTTCCCTGTTGCGAAGTCCCCTGCATGTAAATAAAGATTATAGTTTACTACTAACATGTCCAGGACTTGTTACTTCTGGAACCCTTTAACCCTTCTTTCACCATCACACCTCCTTGTCTGTCTTGGTCTGTGTCCCTGGGGACAGCTTACCAATGACAAAAGTCCTGTGTTCTCTATGACTCGGGGTGAACATCACTAGGAACCACTGCATCTTTTCTCCAATCTTCTGTCAAACACAAGGTCTCAAAGGAGCCACCTGAAGGGTGGGAGTGTGGGACAGATTGTTTGCAGTGGAGGGAGGCTCTGACAGTGAGTATCCTTCTCACCGCAAACCAGCAGATGCCTTGACACTTGGATGAGCATTCTTCTGCTTCTGCTTGCTGTCTTATGTATTGAGAGATAGTGAGATCCAAGTGTTGTGTGCTGTCCAGGCAGCTCCTAACAAAATCAACATGCTCAGATGCCATTTTCAATAGACAAGTTCACAGAAAGCTTCTTGCCAAATTACTTAGGCAGTGAGTTGAGTATCTATCCCACAGGATGCTCCGTGTCTTTCTCCTACAGGGTTCTCAGTATGTTGCATGATGACCACTCACTTTTAATAATGGTTATAAACTTTATTGTCACAATTATTGCCAACTTTTAGATGCACTCCTTGGTTGCCTCGAGATCAAAGATGTTTTTTTATGCAAGTGGGACATGGTCAATCGGCAAGGAAGTAAGAAGCATCGACAGCAGGACTACCAGGCTGGGAAATAAGTCATTGAAGTAAATAGTAAATTGTTACATAGTAATGGATTAATGAATACATAATGAATAGTACCATGGCATATTTTCCATGATTACTTAACCCTTTGGTTCCAACAATGGACAAGTCAAATGGAGGAGATCTAGTACTGGGTAATTAACCTGATCAGAAGAAAGACCTCTTGGTGGGAGAACATTTCTCTGAGAGTGACCACAACTTTCCGACCTTTAGCATAGCTATGCACAAGGATAGGAGCACACAAAATGGTAAAGTGTTTAATTGGGGAAAGGTCAATTATGGTGTTATTAGGCAGGAACTTAGGGGAGTAAATTGGAAGGAGAAAAAGCACAGAAGTAATGTGGATGATGCTTAAGGACTTCTTGTGCATATTCTGACCCACTGAGAGAGAAAAAAGATGGTAGGAATAGGCAACCATGGTTGACAAAAGAGGTGAGACAGTGAAAAGAGGTGAAACAGTCAAGTGGAAGAAGGAAGCATACATAAGGTTTAGGAAAAAAAGGGGTTCATGAGAATTTCATGGTAGCCAGGGAGAAACTTAAAGGACTTAAGAGGCCATGAAGGGGGCTTGAGAAGGCCTTGGCAAGTAGGATTAAGGAAAACTAAAGCGAAGGATGGCGAGTGTGAAGTTTGAGAACTTAAAAGATAAAGGAGGCAACATGTGCCTTGAGGCAGAGGAGGTAGAGGAGGTCATAAATGAATATTTTTCTTCAGTGTTCACCACAGAAGGGACCTTGGTCGATGTGAGATCAGTATTGTGACAGAGTACAAAGATATGTTTTTGGAAGATAAATTGGGAAAGGTTTGTTAGAGTAGGTCACATACAAACACTTTAAAACAGATCTTATTTAAAATACTGGAGCTCTGCCCCATGCTAGACATATTGGTTCTATAGCTTGGTGTATTTCTGTTGCTGCTGGGTTTTGGGGTCCTCTGGGCTCATAACAGTATGGATCAGGCTTATGTACTGGAGCATGCTGAGGTTATGAAAGGAAGTGCTAGATCTTAGAAAGATTCAGATTGATTAGTCTCCAGGACCAGATGAGATGCACCCCAGGTTACTGCAGGAAGCAAGGGAAGGGTGTTGGCAATGATCTTTGCCTCATCCATGCCCATGCGGAGGTACTGGAGGATTGGAAAATGACAAACGCAGTTCCCATATTTAATGATAGCAGTAGGGAGAATCCTGGTAATTATAAACCAGTGAGTCTTTTGACATGCTGGGGAAACTAAGAAGAGGGTTCTTTGGGACAGGAGATATGGGTATTTAGAGAAGCAGTTTTTTTCAGGGATAGTCACCATGGATTTGTTAGGCAAAAGTAATGTCTCACGAGCCTAATTTTTTTTGAGGAAATTACAAAATAAATTGATGAAGGTAGGGCAGTGGATATATATGGATTTAGTAGGGCATTTGACCAGTTGCTCTATGGCAGACTCATTCAGAAAGTTACGAGGCATGGGATTCATGGAACCTTGACTCTGTGGATTCTGAATTAGCTTACCTGCAGAAAGCAGAGGGTAATAGTAGATGGAACTTATTCCGCCTGGATGCAGTTACAAATGGGGTTCCGTAGGGATCTGTTCTAAGACGCTTTCTCTTTGTGATTTTTCTAAATGACCTGGATAAAGAAGAAGAGGGATGGATCAGTAAGTTTGCAGATGTCACAAAGGTTGGAAGTGTTATGAATAGTGTAAAAGGTTGTAGTAGGTTATAACAAGACATAGAACGGATGCAGAGTTGGATGAAGAAGTGGCAGATGGAGTGAGATCTGTCTTGGTGTGAAGTGATAAATTTTGGAAGGTCAAACTTGAAGGTGGATTATATGGTTAATATCAGGATTCATAGTAATGTGGAAGAAAAGAGGGGCCTGGATGCAAAACTATAGTCCTTCAAGATTGCTGCACAGGTTGATAGGGTAGTTAAGAAGGCCTATGGTATGCTGGTCTTGAGTTCAAGAGTGGTGAGGTGATGATACAGTTCCTTATAACTCTGGTTAGACCACACATGGAATATTGTGTTTAGGTCTGGTTGCCTCATTACAGAAAGGGCATAAAAGCTTCATAAACGAATAGGAGGTGATTTATCAAGTTTTGCATAGTTTGGAGCAAAGGATAAGAGGTGACTTAAGAGAAGTCTATAAGATTATGAAAAGCATCAATAAGGTGGACAGCCAGCATGTTTTCCCCAGAGCAACAGTAGCAAATGTCAGAGGATCTGTATAAGGTGAGGGGGGAATGCTCAGGGGAGATGTCAGGGATAATCTTTTTACACAGAATAAAGGGTGGTTAGAATGCATTGCCAGGGTGGTGGTGGAGGCTGGTACAATAGGGACATTTAAAAGACTCTTAGTCAGGCAATGGATGCAAGAAAAATAAAAGCGTATGGGTGTGAGTTAGAAAAGGTTCAGATTGCTGAGTAGATATAGGTCAGCACAAAATAGTGGGCTGAAGGGCCTGTACTGTACAGTAATGTTTCATGTTCTATTATGTGCTGTGCATATGTGTGCACCATGGTCTGGAGAAACACTGTTTCATTGAGTTGTATACCAACTGAAAACCTCACAAAGATAAGCGTATACAGAGCCGTTGTCATACCCACACTCCTGTTCGGCTCCGAATCATGGGTCCTCTACCGGCACCACCTACGGCTCCTAGAACGCTTCCACCAGCGTTGTCTCCGCTCCATCCTCAACATCCATTGGAGCGCTTACATCCCTAACGTCGAAGTACTCGAGATGGCAGAGGTCGACAGCATCGAGTCCACGCTGCTGAAGATCCAGCTGCGCTGGATGGGTCACGTCTCCAGAATGGAGGACCATCGCCTTCCCAAGATCCTGTTATATGGCGAGCTCTCCACTGGCCACCGTGACAGAGGTGCACCAAAGAAAAGGTACAAGGACTGCCTAAAGAAATCTCTTGGTGCCTGCCACATTGACCACCGCCAGTGGGCTGATAACGCCTCAAACCGTGCATCTTGGCGCCTCACAGTTTGGCGGGCAGCAACCTCCTTTGAAGAAGACCGCAGAGCCCACCTCACTGACAAAAGGCAAAGGAGGAAAAACCCAACACCCAACCCCAACCAACCAATTTTCCCCTGCAACCGCTGCAATCGTGTCTGCCTGTCCCGCATCGGACTTGTCAGCCACAAACGAGCCTGCAGCTGACGTGGACTTTTTACCCCCTCCATAAATCTTCGTCCGCGAAGCCAAGCCAAAGAATATATACAATCAGGTGATAATAAACATGAACTTGAAACAATGGTCAAAGGAATGATATGATTTTAGATTTACATTTATCAGATTTATTGTCAGAGTACATACATGACATCACATACAACCCTGAGTTTCCTTTTTTCCTGCAGGTGTGGTAGAATTACCCCTAATTGGTAGTGCCAAAATAAACTGTATACTGCATAAGCATTTATACAAGTAAAAAAACTCTAAACAGATAACAAATGTAAACAAACTGACTGTGCAATACAGAGAGAACAAAAGAAAATCAATAAAGTCCACAAGCAAAACTCCTTAAACGAGTCTCTGATTGAATTTGTCATTGAGGAGTCTGATGGTAAGGAGTAGCAGCTGTTCTTGAACCTGGTGGTATGAGTCTTGTGGCACCTACATCCCTTTCCTGATGGCAGCAGCGAGAACAGTGTGTGCTGGGTGATGAGGGTTTTTGATGATTGCTGCTGTTCTCTGACGGCAGTATTTCTTGTAGATGTACTCATTAGTGGGGAAAGTTTTGCTTGTGATGTCCTGGGCTGTGTCTCCTACCTTTTGGAGAGCTTTTTGCTCAGGGGTATTGGTGTTCTCATACCAAACTGTAAAGCACCTGGTCAACACGCCTTCCACCATGCCTCTGTAGAAATTTGCCAGGGTTACTAGTGTCATACCAACATCCACAAACTCCTGAGGAACTAGAAGCACTGACATGCTTTCTTCACAATGCCATTGGTGTGTTGGGTCCAGAAAAGATCCTTCAAGATAATGACTCCCAAGTACTTAAATTTGCTCATCCTCTCCACCACTGATCTCCTAATTATCACTGGATCATACACCTCTGGCTTTCCTTTCCTGAAGTCAACAATCAGCTCCTTAGTTTTGGTGACATTGAGTGCAAGGTTGTTGTTGGTGCACCATTCAGCCAAGTTTTCAATCTCCATCCTGTATGCTGACTCGTCCCCTTCCTTTACACAACCCAGTACCGTGGTATCACAGCATATTTGTAGATGGTGTTATTGTCATACTGAGCTACACAATAATAGGTGTAAAGCGAGTAGAGCAAGGGGGCTAAGAGCACAGCCCTGTGGTGCTCTGGTATTGATAGAGATTGTGGAGAAGTTCTTACCAATCTTCACTGATTGTGGTCTGGAGGTGAAGAAATCCATGATCCAATTACACAGTGGGGTGTTAACTCCCAGGTCTTGGAGTTTGCTGATCAGTTTTGAGGGGATGATGGTGTTAAATGCCGAACTGTAGTCAATAAAGAGCATCCTGATGTCTGCATCTTTGCTGTCCAGGTGTTCCATGGCTTTGTGTAGAGCCAGTGAAATGGTTTGTGTAGGACTCTTGGGTTCAAAGGGCATAGAGCATGGAACATTACAACATAGTACAGGCCCTTTAGCCCACGAGGTTGTGCCGACCTAAGTCAACCCACTCCACAACAATCTAATCCTTCCCTACCTCTCACTCATAACAATGCATTTTTCATGTCCATTTACCTATCTAAGTATCCCTGTTGTACCAGCCTCCACCACCATCCCTGGCAATGCATTCCAGGCACCCACCACTCTCTGAGTAAAAATCGTATCTCTGACATCTCCCCTAAACTTTCCTCCACTAACCTTAAACCTTTAGTATTTGCTGTTGTCATCCCAGGAAAGTACTTTGGTGTTGGGAAATCTAGTCTCAATAATATCCAAGTAACTCCCCTGTGGAGGAGTGAAGTGACTTAGCATATGTTAACTATCCACACAGATCACCAAGGGTGAGGGGTGTTTAAACATTAACCAATACATTTATACATGCATTAAATTCAACACTGCCATTGTGTTTTTTTAATATCCTTTATAAACCATAAACAAATATACTTAAGAAACATCCATATAAGAGGCTTTTTGCAGGTGGTTGAAAATAACACTGGAATGTGTGAAAATGAATGGGAAGGTGACAAATCAGGAAACTTCAAAGGCCCACAAGTGCAAGCATCACACACTGAGCGAGCTCCCTTGAAGGTCATCAGTCTGTGTCAAAATGAGTCTGGGTCAGATGACCTTGCAACCGGTCCTGAGATTGAAAGGACTGGATAAATAGGCAACATCCAAATTTTACAACTGATGCAAATTTATTCCAGAGAAAAAAATTAAAGTCTGAGACATTGTGATTGAAGTAAAAACACAATGCTGGAGAAACTTAGCTGGTCAAACCGTGTCCTTTATGTAGCAAGATAAAGATGCATAACTAATGTTTTGGGCTTCAGCCCTTCATCAATGTATGACTTTTAGTACACTTATTCCAAGCCTGACTTTGTCATTAAACAGAAGTGAAAATCCACAATTTACCTTTTCTCTCCTCTTGAGGTTGAAGCAAGCTTGAGGTGTTCTCAATAATGGTTTCCGATTCCGATGTCATTGGAGATCTGCTGTGCTTTAGGTTGTGATGAATCGTCAGGGGCATGGAGAGTGACAAAAATGGGGGTGAATTTTAGGTGATGTGGATGGGGTGGGTTTGGGGATTTTTTAAAATTTAATTTTTTAAAATTTAGACATACTGGATGGCAACAGGCCCATCCAGTCCATGGGCCGTGCCACCCAATTAACCTACTACCCCAGTACATTTTGAAAGGTAGGAAGAAACTGGAGTATCTTGAAGAAACCCACACAGACTCAGGGAGAACGTACACATTCCGGGATATGAACCTGGGTCACTGGCGCTGTAACAGGGTTGCATTAACCATTATGCTAACATCACTGCCCATGATGGGACAGATTTAGAGGGATGGGACAAGATATAGGTGATGGGATGGGAGAGAACTTGGGGTTAGATGCAGGTCACGGAGATGGAGGCGTGTCTTTCTGAACTGGTCTTCCTGAAGCAGCAAAGACCTTCAGTAACATGCCGTATGCTTAATAATGCTTTAACTGAAAGCACTGCAGGTCCCTGCTGCAAGTTCAACAGCTCCAGAAGAAATATTTGCATTTTCATCACCTGAATTCAGTTGGTGGCAGCAATGTTGGCCCACAATAATTTCAGCCAAATAAATCAGATGTCCTTCCATTGAGTAGTCCAAGCTTTGAGCTAAATTCCACTTGGACTAAGGAGAGGCAGGTGACAGAACAGGTCAATAGTGTATCTATGGTACTTCTAAAAAAGCAATAATTAACATTATCATGCGAAAGATGAGTTCTGTTGAAGCTCGTTTTCTTTGTAAACAGCTGAAGAAATCAGACATGAGACTGTTGCTGTCAACTAAACAATAATCATTTGTCTAAGCTTACAATAAAGTTCTTGAAACTGAAGGGGGAACTTGATAGAATGCTGGTTTCATAGAGTTAAAGAGCTCTACAGAGCTAAAACAAGCCCACAGACCTAGATTTTATCAGATATTAGTGCAAAGCCTTTACAGTGCCAGTGATCAGGAGCGCTGTCTGTAAGGAATGTGTACATTCTCCCTGAGTCTGAGGGGTTTTCCCCGGTGGCTCCAGTTTCCTCCCACCATTCAAAAAAATGGATGGGGAGTGTAGGTTAATTGGTTGTAAATTGGGCGGCATGGACTTGTGGGCTGAAATGGCCTGTTACTGTGCTGTATGTCTAAATTTTAAAAATTAAAGCTTTTTAAAAATAAATTAAAAATTTAAATATTAATAACATAAACTGCTTTGCCTTCATCTGCCTTCTTTATCAGCTCTTCAAAAACACTATTTCCCACACACATAGCCAAGTTGGGTCTCCTTAATTCACCCCCCCCCCCACAACCCACCCCCACCCCACCCCCAACCATTGAAATGTTAATAGATTCTATCTCTCAGAATCCCCTCCAGCAATTTTCCTTTCACTGACATAAGAGAAAAAGTAGTTTATCTGGAATATCCTTACAGACCTCTTTAAATAACAATACATTTGCCATCCTCCAGTCCTCCAGAACTTCTCCTGCCCTCAATGATGAGTTAAAAATGTCTGTCTAGGTTCCAACAATCTCCCTCCTGACTTCCCACAATGTTCCAAGATACATCTGGTTTGGACCTTGATCATATCATTCACCTTGATGGCTAACACCTCTTTATTTCTGTGATAGACATGCTCTAGGACATCAAGCGCTGAAGAGCTGGCTCTGAATGGGCAACTAAAGCGGCATCGTCTGCAAAGAGTAGTTCACGGACAAGTTGCTCTTGTGTCCTGGTGTGAGTTTGCAGGCGCCTCAGATTGAAGAGACTGCTGTCCGTGCGGTACCAGATGTAAACAACGTCTTCATTGTTGAGGTTTTCCATGGCTTGGTTCAGCATCGTGCTGAAGAAGATTGAAAAGAGGGTTGGTGCGAGAACACAGCCTTGCTTCACGCCATTGTTAATGGAGAAGGGTTCAGAGAGCTCATTGCTGTATCTGACCCGACCTTGTTGGTTTCATGCAGTTGGATAACCATGTTGAGGAACTTTGGGGGGCATCCGAGGCACTCTAGTATTTGCCAAAGCCCTTTCCTGCTCACGGTGTTGAAGGCTTTGGTGAGGTCAACAAAGGTGATGTAGAGTCCTTTGTTTTGTTCTCTGCACTTTTCTTGGAGCTGTCTGAGGGCAAAGACCTTGTCAGTAGTTCCTCCGTTTGTGCGAAAGCCGCACTGTGATTCTGGGAGAACATTTTTGGCGACACTAGGTATTATTCTATTTAGGAGAATCCTAGCGAAGATTTTGCCTGCAATGGAGAGCAGTGTGATTCCCCTGTAGTTTGAGCAGTCTGATTTCTCGCCTTTGTTTTTGTTCAGGGTAATGATAATGGCATCACGAAGGTCCTGAGGCAGCTTTCCTTGGTCCCAGCAGAGCTTGAAAAACTCATGCAGTTTGGCATGCAGAGTTTTGCCGCCAGCCTTCCAGACCTCTGGGAGGGATTCCATCCATACCTGCTGCTTTGCCACTTTTCAGTTGTTCAATTGCCTTATATGTCTCTTCCAAAAATGTTTGGCCTGGAAGTCAGCCTGAAGAAAACTGAGGTCCTCCATCAGCCAGCTCCCCACCATGACTACCAGCCCCCCCACATCTCCATCGGGCACACAAAACTCAAAACAGTCAACCAGTTTACCTATCTCAGCTGCACCATTTCATCGGATGCAAGGATCGACAACGAGATAGACAACAGACTCGCCAAGGCAAATAGCGCCTTTGGAAGACTACACAAAAGAGCCTGGAAAAAACCAACTGAAAAACCTCACAAAGATTAGCGAATACAGAGCCGTTGTCATACCCACACTCCTGTTCGGCTCCGAATCATGGGTCTTCTACCGGCATCACCTACGGCTCCTAGAACGCTTCCACCAGCGTTGTCTCCGCTCCATCCTCAACATTCATTGGAGCAACTTCATCCCTAACATCGAAGTACTTGAGATGGCAGAGGCCGACAGCATCGAATCCACGGTGCTGAAGATCCAACTGCGCTGGGTAGGTCACATCTCCAGAATGGAGGACCACCGCCTTCCCAAGATCGTGTTATATGGCGAGCTCTCCACTGGCCACCATGACAGAGGTGCACCAAAGAAGAGGTACAAGGACTGCCTAAAGAAATCTCTTGGTGCCTGCCACATTTACCACCGCCAGTGGGTTGATATCACCTCAAACCGTACATCTTGGCGCCTCACAGTTCGGCGGGCAGCAACCTCCTTTGAAGAAGACCGCAGAACCCACCTCACTGACAAAAGACAAAGGAGGAAAAACCCAACACCCAACCCCAACCAACCAATTTTCCCCTGTAACCGCTGCAACTGTGTCTGCCTGTCCCGCATCGGACTTGCCAGCCACAAACGAGCCTGCAGCTGACGTGGATATTTACCCCCTCCATAAATCTTCGTCCGCGAAGCCAAGCCAAAGAAGAAAGAAGAAAAGACATGCTCTAAACTATTTTAATTTACCTCCCTCCTGCTAACCCCGTTTCCCACTCATAAAATATTCACAAGATCATTTCCCTCTGACTCTTTACATAAATGCCCCTCCTCATCTTTAAAGGGATCTATTATTTCCCTTTTATTCTCAATGTATTTAAAAAATATTTTTGAAATCTCCCTTACCCTGCCTGCTAAAGCCATCTCAAAACCTCATTTATCCCTCCTTATTTCCCTTTTCACTATGCTCCTACATTCCTTATACTCCTCAAATGATTCCCTCAAACCTTTCTGCCTGCATCCGATAGACATCTCCTTTTCCTTTGTGATCTGTGGCTCCTTCTTATGTTAACTAAGGTTCCCTTACCTCTCCATTGCTGCCCTTTACCTTACTAAGAACATTCCTCATCACACTGTTAAGCACCTCTCATTTAGAAGTCATGCTTTACTCTCTAAAAATGATGTCCAGTCAATTATTGCCAACTCCTGTCTAATCATGTTGAAATGGGCCTTGCCCCAATTTAGGCTTCTAACTTGGGGAGTAGTGTTATACTTTTCCATAAAGCTCAGAATTGAGGTCACTTTCCCAAAATGCTCCCCTACAAAGCCTTTAGTTATCTAACTAGCTTCATATCCCAGTACAAGGTCCAATATTGGCCTTTCCTGAGTAGGCCTATCTGCATTAAAAAGTAAAAACACAAATCTGGAGAAACTCAGCTGGTCAAGCAGTGTCCTTTATATAGCAAAGGAAAAAAATACAAAACTTCATTTCAGGCATGAGCCCTTCATTAAGGTATGGAAAAATGATGGCAGGCATCTGAACAAAAGAGTTGGGAGGGAGGTGTGGTCACAAAGGCAGGAGGTAATAATAGGTGGAGAAGGGAAGGAGGTGACAGCAGCAAGCAAAGGGAAAATGGATGGCTAGAAGAAGGGAGGGAAGGGAATTGGAAAGGGGGAAGGGAAGGGGGAGGGGGAAGAGGAGAGCAGGTGAGCAGAAACCAGAGAAGTAGATATTAATACCTTCTGGTTGGAGAGTGCCCAGGCGGAAAAACAGGCGTTGTTCCTCCAATTTGTGAGAGTTCTTGGTGGGATAATACATAAGACCTTGGACAGACATGTGGATGGGAGTGTGACACAGAACTCCTGCGAGATCTCTGTCACTGGTGCAGACAGAGTGAAGTTGCTCAGTGAAGCGATCTCCCAATCTGCACCCAGTCTCGCCAATGTAGAGAAGCCCAAAAAGTGAGCACCTGATGCAGGAAATCAATCCTGCAGATACACAAGTAAAGTGTTGCTTCACTTGAAAGGCCTGTTTGGGGCCCCGGACCATGGTGAGGGAGGAGTTGTGGGTGTGTGTGGCACCTCCTGCAGCCAAAGAGGAAGGTGCTGGGTGGTGATGCAATTGGTGGGGTGGGTGAGGGAGTCACAGAGGGAGCAGTCCCTACAGAAGGCAGAGAAGGGAGGAGAGGAGAAAGTGCTGATAGTGGGATCCTGTTGTAAGTGCCGGAAATTCTGGCAGATGCGGTGTTGGATGTAGAGGCTGGTGAGGTGGTAGGTGAGGATGAGGGGAATTCTATGTTTGCTGTATCTGGGGGCAGAGGGGGCCAAGACAGAGGAGAAGGAAATGGAGGAGATGCAGGTAAGGGCTAAATTGATAATGGTGGAGGGGAAGCCACGTTTGTGGAAGAAGGCAGACATTTCAAAATATCTGGACTGGAAGACCTCATCTGGGAACAGATGAGGTGGAGATGGAGAAATTGAGAGAAGGGGATAGAATCTTTGCAGGGGAGGAAGTGTGGTCCAGGTAGATGTGGGAGTTGGTGGGTTTGTAATAAATGTTGGTGGAAAGCTTGTCATCTGAGATGGAGACAGAGAGATCCAGGAAGGGGAGAGGATTGTCAGAGATAGACCTGGTGAGTTTGAGATTGGGGTGGAAGTTGGCCACGAACTGGATGAAGTTAACAAGCTCATCACAGGTGCAGGACACAGCCCCGATGTAGTCCTATATGTAGTCCTATCAATGTAGTTTGATGTAGATCTATAGCCATGTTGCAGGAGAAATATCTCCTGGACACACTTAACAAAGTTTATTCCATCCAATCCCCATCACTTTCCCAGTCAATGTTGGGGATGTTGAAATCACCTATAATAACAACAATGGAATATCTATAGACATCAGCAATCTCTCTGCATCGATGATCCTCTGGCTCCCAGTGACTATCTGGTGGCTTATAGTATGAATTCATTAAAATGATTACTCCATTTCAGTTCCCGATTTCTGCCCATCCTGCCTCAAATGATAACTGCTGACAATAAGCCCTCTGAAGAATATCCTGACAAAGTAGTGAACTGTCTGAGGGAATTGCTCATGGAGGCTAAATGGTGATGTGCACCTCTCCTGCTTAAAGCTAAAACACAATGCTGGAGAAACTAAGCAGGTCACACAGCGTACTTTATATAGTAAAGATGAAGATGCATAATCAACGTTTTGGGCTTGAGCTCTTCATCAAGGGATGGAAAAATGTCGGGAGGTAACCAAACAAATTTTTTTTGATTTTTAAATTTTTGTTTATGCACCTGCCAACATTTTTCCATCCCTTGATGAAGGGCTCATGCCCAAAATGATGTTTTGTATTCCTAGGGAATTAGATAGGTCAGGTGACAGGTTTGTGCTGGGCAACACTTTAGGTCTAGTGATCACAATACTATTAGTTTTATGCTAGTATTGGAAAAGAATAGAGGTGGGCCAAAGGTTGAGATTCTTGATTGGAAGAAAGCAAATTTCGAGGGGATAAGAAAAGATTTGGAGGGTGTGGATTGGGATAAGATATTTTCAGGGAAGAATGTAGCAGATAAATGGAGGATATTCAAAGAAGTTCTGAGAGTGCAGAGTTGGAATGTCCCCGTGAGGATTAAAGGAAAGGTTAGAAACCTTTGTTTTCAAAAGATATTGGGATCTCACTTCGGAGGAAGAGGGATGTGTGCAACAGGTAAAACCAGCAGGGAAGGGATGAACTGCTTGAAGAATATAAGGAGTGTAAAATAATCTAAAGAAAGAAATTAGAAAGGCTAAAAGGAGACATGAAGCTGCTTTGGCAGGAAAAGTAAAAATAAATCCAAAGGGTTTCTATAGGCACATTAAAAGTAAAAGATAAAATGGGACCCCTTGAAGATGAGGGTGAGGGGGAGGGGGGGTAGGCTCTGTGAGAGGCTGGTGGAGATGGGTGAAATTTTAAATTATTTTTATTTCTTCAGTATTCACTAAGGAAAAGAATATTGAGCCAGATGAAGTGAAGAAATATGGTAGGGAGCTCATGGATAATATAAGAATTAATGAGGAGGTAGTGTTAGCTATATTAAAAAGGATCAAGGTGAATAAATCTCCAGGTCCTGACAAAATATTCCCTAGGACCCTGAGAGAGGTTAGTGAACAAGTATTGGGGGGTGTTGACAGAAATATTTAAAATGTCACTGGCCATGGGAGAGGTGCTGGTGGCTCAGTTGTTCCACTGTAAAAAAATATCCAAAAGTAAATCTGGTAATTATAGGCCTGACATCAGAGGTGGGCAAATTAATGGAAAGTATTCTTAGAGATGGAAAGACAGGGACTGATTTGGTGTAGTCATCATGGTTTTGTATGTGGTAGATCATGTCTAACAAATCTGATAGAGTTTTTCAAGGAGGTTACTAACAAGGTTGATGAGGGGAAGGCGGCGGATGTTGTCTATTTGGACTTTAGTAAGGCTTTTGTGAAATATAAAGTGTTCACAATCACTACTCTGGAGACAAAGTCTTGGAGAACAGGTTCAGCTTTATTTCGACTCTGCAGAGTTGGGTCCCTGGTCTGGAGATGGAGGTTCAGAATCATCACTCCTTTGTACAGTCCCGTGGCTCAACATCACCCCACCTTCATTTACCTTCTTCCAATCAGAATCCCAATACATTACAACATTCTCCTTCTCCCTTCCATCAATCTAGGTATCACTCAGTTCGTCCCTCTTCATACATCGCATGTTATGTTAATTAGTTCATTCCCTCCTTAGGGGCGTCTAAGTTAATATTCATGTCTCTATTAAGCAAGCGCAGTACAAGCTATCGACTACCTTAGGTCACTATACCAGTCTGAACCAGATCCTTGCATCCTTGGGGCTCGAGATAAGAAGGGGCCCATTAGCTAGTACTGTCTACTCTCAAGCTCTAATCTACATACTTCGCATTCCATCACTTTTCACAGAAATGGTGCGAGTTTAATCACTTCAACCATTTTTCACACTTTTGATAAGGTTCCCCATAAGAGGTTAGTAAGGAAGGTGGAAGCATTAGGTATTAATGATGAAGTAGTGAGAGGGATTCAACAATGGTTGGATGGAAGATGCCAGAGAGTAGTGGTGGAAAATTATTTGTCAAATTGGAGGCTGGTGATGAGTGGAGTGCTTCAGGGATCGGTACTGGGTCCACTCCTGTTTGTCATATATATTAACAATCTAGATGATAGGGTGGCAAATTGGATTAGTAAATTTGCAGATGATACAAAGGTTGGTGGTGTCGTGGGACAATGAGGAAGATTATCAAAGCTTACGGGGTGATATAGGACAGTTAGAAGAGTGGGCTGAAAGATGGCAGATGGAGTTTAATACTGATAAATGTTTTTTTTTAAACTTTATTTATTCGTTCAAAGTACAGATAATAAGTAACATATATAACAATAAACCATAAACATGAACGTTATATTTTATATATATATAAAAGAAAGAAAAGAAAGAAGAAAAAAAAAGACCCCCCCTTCAGCCAAGTCTCCTAAGGAGAGCCATAAAGAGAAGAAAAAAAATATTAAGGAAAAATTAAGCATACATACTAAGATCTAATCAATGTAAATCAAAATGTAAATATTTTGAATATAACAACCACTTATTAATAAAGAAACTATAGTTATCACGCAAAACATATGTAATTTTTTCCATTATTAAACAATATTTCATCTCATTATGCCATCTATTAATATCATTCATATTCATATCTTTCCACATACTAGCAATACATTTTTTTTGCTACAGATAAAGCTAAATATACAAAAGCAAGTTGAAACTTATCTAATCCCAAACTTTTCAGAGGTTGCAAACTACCCAATAAAAATACTGTCGGATCTAAAGGTATCTTATACAGGTATTCCAGAAACAATTGAACTTTCTTCCAAAAAGATTGTATATGTATTCATGACCAAACCGCATGAAAAAAAAATGTTCCAACAGAGTTACCACATCTAAAACACAAATCTGATTCATGAAAACCATACTTTTTTAGTTTTTCAGGTGTTAAGTATAATTGATGTAAAAAATTATAATTAATCATTGCATAGCATGCATTTATCAGTCTAGTTACACTATCATAACAAATATCTAACCAATCATCCTCGGAAAAAATAAAACCGATATCCACTTCCCATTTACCTTTGGATTTATCCCAACCCTTTTTATCCATACCATCCTGTAATATTTGATATATAAATGAAATATAACCCTTCTCTGGTACTTTCATAAGAAAAGTCTCAAATTTAGTCATTTCAGGTAAAATCATATCTCTACCAAACACATTTTACCAAAGATTGAATTTGATAATAAAGAAACAAAGAGTTCTTATTAATACCATAACTGTCCCTCATCTGATCAAAAGATAAAAATTTACCTTCTTTAAAACAATCTCACAAATTTTCCACACCTTTAAATCTCCAATGTAATAAACTTCGATTATGTATTGAGAAAGAAATAAATTGATTATTATACAATGGAGTCAAGGCCGATAATTCACCCCTAGAACCTATCATTTTCATTTTCTTTGTCCATAACTTCATTAAATGTTTTAATATAGGCACGTTATGTTGCTGTAACAAATTTACATTCCATCTAAACAAAAATTGATGTATTTCAAATTCAGAGATATTTGCCATCTCAATTTTAGCCCAACTATGGGGCCGTTCCAAATCCATCAATGAACTAATAAATTTAAATTGGGCTGCTTTATAATAATTTTGAAAATGTGGTAAACGTAGTCCCCCAATTCATATTTCCTTTTTTTAAAAACTTTATTTAAAGATTTTATCACATGAATAAAACAAAAAAAAACATTTAAATAAAAATAAAAATAAAGTAATTAGTACAACACAGCATTAATGACCTAACTTAAATTAGTCTACCCCCCCTATATATGGCCACTAAAAAAAATCTATATATAAAAAAACCCACCCCTCCCCCCCAAAATAAAGAGTGAAGAATTAATAAAGTTAATAATATTATATATAAGAAAAAACACTCACAAACAAACAAAAAGAAAAATAACAGGTAAAAATACTAATTAAAAAAAAGTTATCAAATCTAAAATATCACACATAAAACATATTTAAGTTTCACATTAAACTATCATCATTATCTAAATCTTCTCGGAGAAAAAAAAATTTTTTTAAATCAGCTTTGGCACTCCGACCACCATTGCTTCCATTTCTTCTTGAAATTCGATTCCCATCTTGCGTCTCCACTCTCTTTGGAGACCGTGGAGGACTATGTCGTTCCTGGAATTGCATGATTGGTAACAGTTGAGCAAAGTCCATAGCTTCTTTAGAATTATCAAAAAATTTTGGTTGACATCCATCCTGGAAAATCTTCAATACTGCAGGGTATCTAAATGTTGCTTTATATCCTTTTTTCCATAGCATTTCTTTCACAAGATTAAATTCAAGTCGTTGAGACATAACTTCTTGACTCAAATCCGGATTTGAAAAAAACACGATTGTTCTGGACCATCAAAGGAGATCTACTTTGTTGCGCATTTCTAATAGCCACATGCAAAATTGTCTCTCTATCATAATAGTTTAAACAACGGACCAGAACAGGTCTTGGATTCTGTCCTGGAAAAGGCTTTCTTCTCAGAGCTCAGTGAGCACGTTCTAGTATTAAACCTTCCGGGAACTTATCTTGTCCTAACACTTGTGGAATCCAATTGGTAAAAAATTTTCTTGGATCTGGTCCTTCTATATCTTCTGGCAAGCCAATAATTTTTACATTCTTCCGTCTAGACTGATTCTCCAAATAATCAACCTTTTTCGCTAAATTTTTATTCTGAATTTGTAAAATTTCAATTGTTTTATTTACATCTTGTATTTGATCTTGTACCTCAACTATACCTTGGTCACAAACATCAAGTCTTTCATTCGTTTCAAGCTTAAAAGCTCCATAATCAACCATCTGTTGAGTATTAATATCCACCAAGGTATTAAGCTTAGTATTAACTTGAACCAAAAATTTACCTATCTCTTTGATTGAAGAAGATAACATAAATTCAAGATTCTTGATAAGCATATCAACTGGAATAGATTCAGGCAAAATAGGATCCTGCTGTTTCTGAATAACCAGAGGGTCTTCTAATCCTTCCCTTAGTTTAACTGCTTTCCTTACATTATGACTACGTGTAGAAACCCCTGCCACAACCTCCTCAGCAGTATCAGAAGACTAATAGTCAGGGTTATCCTTAACCCATATTACATCAAAAGCCTTCATTACATCAAAATCTGTTGAAGTCTTCATAACTGGTGGTGCATTTCACAGCGCCACCGCTACATCAATCGGTGGACGTCTCTTTAAAGTCGGGTCTTCAGCTGGCGGCGTCCCAGCTGTTCCAACTGTCAAAGGTTCAGTGACAGTGCTCATAGCGAGCGTTGATTGAAATACACGCGCCTGGCTAGCCTTTTGTTCCAAAGGCTGCCAGGCGCCATCTTTAAAGAGCCCTACCGGTAAAGAGCGGATCTCCGTTGCCGAATCCTGCACTTCTCTTCCTGGATTCATTCCACACTGAGTCCTGGCTTCTTGTAAACAGGTAGGCTCAGATAACTTCGGGAAATGTAATTTCTTAGCGATCTGTTGCCGTTTTCTTTTACTTTTTTTCAGCAATTGTACCATTAGAAGCTAGTTCAATACCTCTAACTATTTATAAACTTTTTAGAAAGTTTCAATGGGCACTTATAGACAAAACAATAACAAAGAATCAGGAGAGGACAGGAAGGCACGTCTATTCCTTACGCCATCTTGCCACGCCCCCTCAATTCATATTTCCAAGTTAATTTATTTAAGGCTACTCTTGAAAATTTACCTCTCCATAAAAACACCCTAACCATTTTATTCAAATCTCGAAAAAAAAATTATCAAGTAAATACAGAATAGATTGAAATAAATATTGCATATGTGGAAAAATATTTATCTTAATTGTATTTATTCTACCTACCCAATAAATTAATAGGTAAATCTTTCCATTTAATCAAATCAGTTTTAATTTTTTTTATTAATGGAACATAGTTTAATTTATATAAAGATTGATAATTAACATCCAAAATTATACCCAAATACTTAATTCGATCCATCCATTTCAAATTAAGAATATTCTTATAAGCTGAATAATCTCCTTCACTCACCGGTAATATTTCACTTTTTTCCCAATTAACTTTATATCCAGAAAGACATCCATATTGCATCAAACACTCCTTCAAATGTAAAAGTGATTGAGCTGGATTTGTTAGATACACCAATACATCATCGGCAAATAAATTAATTTTATATTCCTCATCTAAAACTTTCATGCCTTATATCTGTGTATTTTGTCTTATCAACTGTGCCAAAGGATCGATCACTAACGCAAACAAAGCTGGTGATAAAGGACAACCTTGACGAGTAGATCGGGTCAATTTAAACAGTTCCAAAATCAAACCATTCATCAGTACTCTAGCTACCAGTTTATTATATAAAGCCTTAATCCAACCAAAAAAAAACTTGAATTTCTCCAAAACTTTAAACAAAAAATTCCACTCAACTCTATCAAATGCTTTTTCAGCATCTAAAGATATCACGATCAGATGGTCTGAAGATTGTCGAAATCTATTAATCAAACTAATCACACGTAAAATATTATCTGAGGCAGATAATATTATCTCTATTCTTTAGGAAATCTGTCTGATCCATATGAATCAGCTTAGGTAAAAATGTAGCCAATCTATTCGCTAAAATTTTAGCTATAATTTTATCTTCTTTGGCTTGGCTTCGCGGACGAAGATTTATGGAGGGGGTTAAAAGTCCACGTCAGCTGCAGGCTCGTTTGTGGCTGACAAGTCCGATGCGGGACAGGCAGACACGATTGCAGCGGTTGCAAGGGAAAATTGGTTGGTTGGGGTTGGGTGTTGGGTTTTTCCTCCTTTGCCTTTTGTCAGTGAGGTGGGTTCTGCGGTCTTCTTCAAAGGAGGTTGCTGCCCGCCAAACTGTGAGGCGCCAAGATGCACGGTTTGAGGCGTTATCAGCCCACTGGCGGTGGTCAATGTGGCAGGCACCAAGAGATTTCTTTAGGCAGTCCTTGTACCTTTTCTTTGGTGCACCTCTGTCACGGTGGCCAGTGGAGAGCTCGCCATATAACACGATCTTGGGAAGGCGATGGTCCTCCATTCTGGAGACGTGACCCATCCAGCGCAGCTGGATCTTCAGCAGCGTAGACTCGATGCTGTCGACCTCTGCCATCTCGAGTACTTCGACGTTAGGGGTGTAAGCGCTCCAATGGATGTTGAGGATGGAGCGGAGACAACGCTGGTGGAAGCGTTCTAGGAGCCGTAGGTGGTGCCGGTAGAGGACCCATGATTCGGAGCCGAACAGGAGTGTGGGTATGACAACGGCTCTGTATACGCTTATCTTTGTGAGGTTTTTCAGTTGGTTGTTTTTCCAGACTCTTTTGTGTAGTCTTCCAAAGGCGCTATTTGCCTTGGCGAGTCTGTTGTCTATCTCATTGTCGATCCTTGCATCTGATGAAATGGTGCAGCCGAGATAGGTAAACTGGTTGACCGTTTTGAGTTTTGTCTGCCCGATGGAGATGTGGGGGGGCTGGTAGTCATGGTGGGGAGCTGGCTGATGGAGGACCTCAGTTTTCTTCAGGCTGACTTCCAGGCCAAACATTTTGGCAGTTTCCGCAAAGCAGGACGTCAAGCGCTGAAGAGCTGGCTCTGAATGGGCAACTAAAGCGGCATCATCTGCAAAGAGTAGTTCACGGACAAGTTTCTCTTGTGTCTTGGTGTGAGCTTGCAGGCGCCTCAGATTGAAGAGACTGCCATCCGTGCGGTACCGGATGTAAACAGCGTCTTCATTGTTGAGGTCTTTCATGGCTTGGTTCAGCATCATGCTGAAGAAGATTGAAAAGAGGGTTGGTGCGAGAACACAGCCTTGCTTCACGCCATTGTTAATGGAGAAGGGTTCAGAGAGCTCATTGCTGTATCTGACCCGACCTTGTTGGCTTTCGTGCAGTTGGATAATCATGTTGAGGAACTTTGGGGGACATCCGATGCGCTCTAGTATTTGCCAAAGCCATTTCCTGCTCACGGTGTCGAAGGCTTTGGTGAGGTCAACAAAGGTGATGTAGAGTCCTTTGTTTTGTTCTCTGCACTTTTCTTGGAGCTGTCTGAGGGCAAAGACCATGTCAGTGGTTCCTCTGTTTGCGCGAAAGCCGCACTGTGATTCTGGGAGAATATTCTCGGCGACACTAGGTATTATTCTATTTAGTAGAATCCTAGCGAAGATTTTGCCTGCAATGGAGAGCAACGTGATTCCCCTGTAGTTTGAGCAGTCTGATTTCTCGCCTTTGTTTTTGTACAGGGTGATGATGGTGGCATCACGAAGATCCTGAGGCAGTTTACCTTGGTCCCAACAAAGCTTGAAAAACTCATGCAGTTTGGCATGCAGAGTTTTGCCGCCAGCCTTCCAGACTTCTGGGGGGATTCCATCCATACCTGCTGCTTTGCCACTTTTCAGTTGTTCGATTGCCAAGATTCCGCCCTGCTCCAGCTCCCTCAACAGCCCCTAAGGCTAGAGCTGGATGAGGTTCCCACCCTGGATGAGACATATAAGGCAATCGAACAGCTATAATTTTATAATCTACATTTAACAACAAAATTGGTATACTTGAGGATACTTTCAAAGGATCTCTATCTTTCTTTGGAATTACTGTAATTAAAGCACTTGAACAAGACTCAGGCAATTCATAATGTTCTCCAACCTGGCGTAGCACATCTCCAAACACTGTAGAGAAGTCATCATAAAAACTTTTATAAAATTCGACCGAAAATCCATCATCACCAGGCGATTTACCGTTCGGCATTTCCATCATAGCCATTTTAATTTCTGAGTCAGTAGTAAATGGTGCTTCCAACTCCTGTATATCTACATTCTCTAATGTCGGTAAATTCAACTGTGATTAAAAAAAAGATCAATCGATCCATTTTCTTGTTTTCCATCAGATGTATATAACTTTTTATAAAATGAACAAAATTCATCATTAATCTCACGAGGTTTATACGTGATAAGCGAATTCAATCTGACAGCATTAATAGTCCTCGAAACCTGTTCTTTCTTTAATTGCCATGCCAATACCTTATGTGCTTTCTCTCCCCATTCATAATATCGTTGTTTAGTCCTATTAATCATACATTCAAATTGATAAGATTGTAGAGTATTATATTCCAATTTCAACCTAGACAATTCTATTTTTTGATCTTCTGTAGCATCTTTCTGAAATTCCTTTTCAAACTCACTAATGCGTTTCTCTAATTCAAGACTCTGATTTAATCTATTCTTTTCTATTTTAGAAGTACAACCAATTATTTGTCCTCTCAAATAAGCTTTCATAGCATCCCATAATGCAAACTTACTTTGAACAGTTAGAATTTTCTTTAAAAACAATTAATTTGTTTTTTCAAAAAATCAATAAATTCCGTATTTGTTAATAACATTATATTAAACCTCCAACGATAGGCCACTTGAATTTTCTCAGAGGTTTCATATGTAAAGTATAACAAAGAATGATCTGAAATCACCCTACTTTTATATTCCGCTTGTTGTATTTTCCCCTGTAAATGTGCCAATACTAAAAAAAAAGTCAATCCTTGAAAACGATTCATGTCTAGTTGAATAAAAGGAGAAATCCTTCTCTGTTGTATTAAGACGTCTCCAAATATCCACTAAATTATAATCTTTCATCAACACCTGAACCTGAACTGCCATTTTAGATTTCTTAACTTTCTTCGGAAATTTATCTAATAAAGTTTCCAAAACACAATTAAAATCACCACCAACTAAAACATTATCATTAGCCTGACCCAGATATAAAAATGCATCAGAAATAAATGTTTCATCATCTGCATTTTGGGCATAAATATTAAGTAAAGTCCAAAATTCACTAAAAATCTTACAATTTAATTTAAGAATACATCCTGCCGTTTCCTCCATTGATTGTAATTCAAAAGATAAATTCTTATGTATCAAAATTGCTACACCTTTAGCCCTACCCAGTCCCTCTTCAATTTCATACTTTCTTTGACATTCAAATATGTTTCTTGTAAAAAAGCAAAATCAATTTTCATTTTCTTAATATATGCCAAAATGCACTAACGCTTAATCGGACTGTTTAAACCTCAAACATTAAAAGTAGCAAACCTCAACTTTGACATATCCACTAATGTTACTAAGAATTAATAATATCATTATATAAAAACTCAAATCAATGTAAATAGGCCCTCCAATAGGAGAAAAAAACCCCACAAATTTAAGGCTAAATAAAATGAAAATAAAAATTTAATCAAAAAAAAGAGAAAAAAGACCCCCCCCCCAAAAAAAACTACCAAAAGGTAGTAACCCCTAAACAAAACTTGGGTGTGGATCACCCACCAGTAGCTGATGACTAATAGAACTTAGAGCCAATCTCTCCCTCCCCAGCCAAACAAAGAATAGCATCAAAATATCATAATGACATATAAAATAAAATAAGAATAAGTAAGTTCTTCTATTCATCCAAGAGATTCCAAACTCAGAAACCCCATTTCCAGAGAAGTTGGACTCTTTCCATTCCCATTTCTCCCATTTCTGCCATTTCTTCCATTTCCAGAAGAACCAGATTTTTCTTTAGGAGACAATGGTGGACTTCGTCTTTGTCCTCTTGCATCTGGCAATGAATCAGCAAAAATCCTTGCTTCACGATCATTCTCAAAACACCAAGATTGAAATTCTCCATAGAACACCTTCAACACTGCCGGATAGTGAAAAGTAGACTTATAGCCTTTTCGCCACAAAACCTCTTTAACTGGATTAAATTGACGCCGACGCTGTATAACCTCCTGACTCAAATCTGGATTAAACAAAAACTCTACTATTCTGAATCAATAATGGAGCCTGTCGTCTCGCATTTTGCACTGCTAAACGAAGTATTGCTTCTCTGTCCAAATAATTCAAACATCGAATTATCACAGGTCTCGGTGATTGACCAGGTAGAGGTGTTCTTCTTAAAGCTCTACGAGCTCTTTCCAATACCAAGCCTCCAGAGAAAAATTCTTGCCCCAATACTTGTGGAATCCATTCTTTAAAAAAATGAAGAGGATCTTCATAATATGTATTATTGCCCTCTGGCAAACCAATAATTTTCACATTATTCCTTCTACTTTGATTCTCCAAGTGGTCTATTTTCCTCTCTAACTCCTTCTCACGTTCTCGCAATTCTATAACGGATTTTTCAACCTTCAACACTTTTTCTGTATTAGAGGCCACTTGCTGTTTACATTCCAAAAAAGCAGACTGAAATTTTTAAAAATCTTCACAAGATGCTTCCACACATGCTTTAACTGTAGTGAATTCTGACCTTATTCATTTGAGCCAGCTCTTGCATTATAGGCTGAATGACAGCATTTAACTGTTTATATTGTTGCTCAGAAAAGCTCAGCCCTGCTTTCTCTAACGTAGTGGCAGAACCAGGTAACTGCAGCTCCTGCTGCATCTCAACAACAGGCAATTTAACGGTTCTACTGCGGGTCTGGACTCCCAGCGACGGCACCCCGACTTCCTCAGGGGGTCGCCGCTGTTCTCCCCCCGCAGCTCGCTGTTGTTTCAAAAACTCACGGATTAGATCGATCTCTTCAGGTTGGAACATTGCGTGAGTCGTTTCAAACAATGGAGTCGTCTTCCTGCGTGCTCCCTCCGTTAAAATCGGCAGGCTGCCAGAATCAGGATCCACTTCGTGGGCACACGCACCTTCCTCCTGATAATGGGTAATTCCAGTGATGTCCTTCTCTTGGTGAGTAGTAGTCATTTTTTTTGCAGCTCCCACAGGCAGTTTTTGTGATTTAGGCACTGAAGAAATTAAACCTGAGGCTGTAGCAAGCTGCTTAGGCCCTAAATCTTCAACACTCCGAAAATGTAATTTCTTCTGCACTTGAGGCTTAGTCTTTTTGCCATTAATGGCCATAACAGTTCCTTAATACTTTAGACTGAAATTTTAAAAGTTTAAACTTGAAAACAAAGGGTTACAAACGGGTACTTAAAAGTTCAGCCAGAGAGGTCGAGATTACACATCTAGACTCTACGCCATCTTGCCACGCCCCCCAATACTGATAAATGTGACATGCTACATTTTGGTAGGACTAATCAAAATAGGACATACACAATAAATGGTAGACAATTGAGGAGTGCAGTGGAACAAAAGGATTTAGGAGTCATGGTACATAATTCTCTGAAAGTTTAATTACATGTGGATAGGGTGGTGAAGAAGGCATTTAGTATGTTGACTTTCATAAATCAGTGTATAGAACACAGGAGTTGGGATGTTATGTTGAAATTGTATAAGGCATTGGTGAGGCCAAATTTGGAATATTGTATGCAGTTTTGGTCACTAAATTGCAGGAAGGATATAAACAGTATAGAGAGAGTGCAGAGGAGATTTACAAGAATGTTGCCGGGATTTCAGGGTTTGAGTTACAGGGAAAGATTGAGCAGGCTGGGACTTTGTTCCCTGGAGCGTAGAAGGTTGAGGGGTGATTTGATAGAGGTATTCAAAATTATAAGGGGACAGATAGAGTCATGTGGATAGGCTGTTTCCACTGAAAGTGGGGGAGATTCAAACAAGAGGGCCTGGATTGAGAGTAAAAGGGGTAAAGTTTAAAGGAAACATAAGGCAAAATTTCTTCATGCAGAGGGTGGTGGGGGTATGGAATTAACTTCCGGCAGTGGTGGTAGAAGTGAAATCGATGTTAATATTCAAGGATAGGTTGGATAGGTATATGGACGGGAGAGGTGTGGAGGGTTATGGGCCTAATGTGGGTCATTGGGACTAGGTGGGAGAAGATGTTCAGCATGGACTAGTAGGGCCAAACTGGCCTGTTTCTGTGCTTTAAGTGGTTATCCAAAAACATGTTGAATTGGAGTTTGAGTATGAGAACAGTAATATACATACATAAGTATACATAAGTATACATAAGTACGATGTACAGTTGCAATTAAAGACTCTGCAGCTACATAAGTACAAAAGATAAACCAACCACAATAGTATAAATTAAATTACCATAATATTCCATGAGACAGATAAATAGATGATAAATTTAAAAGAATAGAATATTGCATTTTTTACCCCAGCACACTGTAAAGATTCAGTCTTCATCAGTCAGGCAGGAATGCAGAGGAATGAATTTAATAGAGAAATGTGAGATGTTACATTTTTGGAGTCTAATGTGGTTAAGACCTACACAATGAATGGTAGGGATACGGGGAGTGTCATAGAGCAGCGGGATCTCAAGCTACAGGTATATAATACATTGAAAGAAGTGTCACAGGTAAATAGGCTAGTCAAAAATATTATGGACACTTTGGGTTGTATCAGTCAGAGTAAGTTAAGACTCCCCATTTGGAGAGCTGGGTTCACTTTTAGTCATCATGATGCAGGAAAGATCTTGTCAAACTGGAGAAGGTGTAAAGAATATTTACGAGGATGTTGCCAGGACTTGGGGGCTGAGCTAAAGGGAGTGATTAAATAGGCTAGGGCTTTATTCCTTGAAGTGCAGGAGGATGAGAAGCGATCTCATGGAGGTAAAAAAAATCACGGGAGTGATAGATTAAGAGAATGTAAAGAGTTTTTTGCCCAGACTAGGGGACATAAGTGAGGGGGGAGAATTTTAACAGGAATCCGATTCATAACCTCTTCATACAGAGGGTAGTGGATGTATTGGAATGAGGCTGAGGCAGGTACTATTGCAACATTGAAAAAACATTTGAGAGGATACATGGATAGGATGGGTTTAGCGCAAGGGTGGGCAACTATTTTTTTAAAACTCACATTCCATCTTAAGTAATCCCTATGCCATGTGCTCTGTGATAAGTAAGGTATTGTGTGAGTGGGAAGGGAAGGTTGAGAAACCACTGCTCCAGACCCAATTGTTACTGAAATATTTTGCTTGAGAAAAATTCCTTTGGAGTTATGAAACCGTGCACATAATGAGTCAATTAGATACGATTAAAACAGTGGTTTTCAAATTTTTTCTTTCCACTCACATACCACCTTAAGCAATCCCTTACTAATCAGATAGCACTTATGGCATAGGGATTACTTAAGGTGGAATGTGAATTTAAAAAAAAATAGTTGCCCCCACCCCTGGTTTAGAGGGACATGGGCCAAATGCAGGCAGGTGGGATTAGTGTAGGTGGAACGTTTTGGTCAGTGTGGGCAAGTTGGGTCGAAGGGCTTGTTTCTACGCTGTGTGTATCAATATAAAATATTCACAGTCGCCCACAGTGTAAGAAAAAAGTGATGTTTCAGTTGTGTAGACATATCTTTTGATGGTTCTGGGATAGGGCATGGTTTTGCACCGGGTAGTATGGAGTGATTCAAGAGCATGAGAGTTGTTGGGTAAGAAGTTTGCATCAAAGCAGCTCTCAGAGCCCTGCAGCTGGGTGTCGTTACTTAAATTACTGAAAGAATATGGCTGCACTTTTGGGCTTTTGACAAGCCATGCTGAGCAAGAGCTGTAAACAACATCTGTGAATAATGGCTGGGAGTTGGCCACATTTGAAGGAGGAGACAGTGTCTAGTTCTGGGCTTGTGGAGGGGAACAGTGATGTCGCTGTCAAAGTTCCAACAATGAGGGAGAAGCAGTTTACTTTGCTCAAGCAGTCGTCATTATTTGGAAGATTTTGGGCATGTTTTCTCTGAAGTAAAGGAGACAGAGGAATATCTGGTTACGGAATTTAAAATTATGAGAGGCATGGACATGGCAGTTAATCAAAATTTTTGTCCCATGGTCAGAATATCAAAAACAAGGGGGCACAGTTATAAATTCAAGTTTATCATCTGACTGTACATATACAAGCAGCATTTCTCTGGACCACAATGCACACACATTCACACACAATGCAGAGCACATAATAATCACATATATACACAAAAATATAATTTAAAATTAATATATACAGTATAAATACAGTTACGGGATACACTTTATCAATCTGACAGCCTGTGGGAAGAAGCTATTTCCAAGTTTGGCAGTCCTGATTTTGATGCCGTGTATCTCCTTTTTGATATTAATGGGTCAAAGATTCTGTGTGCTGAGATGGAAAGTGTTCTCAATAATTCTTTGAGCCCACATAGAGAGTGGTTGATATCTGGAACTCACTGTCAAAAGAGTTATTGGAATCAGATACAAACATTGAGTTAAAAAATAAATTTAGAAAAGCACTTAAATAGACAAGGCATGTGGCCCCCAAGCAGGCAAATGGGATTAGTGCCGAATGGGAAAAAGATGAGCATTAACATGATGGATTTTTGTGTTGTACAACATGACTCTCAGACCAGTCAAGGGGACTCACAAACATGGCTGAAAGGAGTGCCTGTTTCCTGACTCTGGAGCATGTAGGTCAGAGACAGTAGGCCGCATTCAGGGAGGCTGCAACCAATGTCACACCTCAGAGATCAACAGAGTCCGTGCAGCAGCTGGTGATGGAGTGGGGTCACTGGTCAACTTCTCACTCTCCACTCTTTATAACTATCTCATCCAAAAACCTGCTGCCCAGGTGTGGATGTACACTAAACCCCATTCCTCCACTCCCCACAACCCCCACCCCCCACCACCACCACCCCTAACCTGCTCTACCCTGGTTCCCAGATCAATAACATCTCAATTCTAAGATTCTCCTACTTGATTTCTCATCCTTGCATGGCCTTTTCCCTTGCTCAACCAACTGAACATTTTATGTACCATAGTGACTTCCTGACAAGAACACAATCCGGAGCTTCTCCCCAACCTTCTCTACCTCTCCAGGACTTTAAAATGCACCTTAAAAGCTCTCCCTTTACCCTTTTCATTTTCTAAATTGACACATATCCTGATAATGAGAATTAGATTGAGAATATGGGCTAAATTTAGGAAATGTTTTGGTTATAATAATTTTTATCTGGCTGGTTCTGTTACAGATTACCATCATTATTAGAAGAAGGCTTTAAGGAATGGTATAGATTTAGTATTAAAATTTTAAAGATTTATTTATTCAAAATAACATTGCTTCTTTTGAACAATTGTCAGTTAAATTTAAGTTCTCTCACAGACATTTTTTTAGATATTTGTAAGTTAGGAATTTTGTTCAGTCTAAATTGAATGCTTTTCCTTGAATCATAGAATCAAATATTCTTGATAGACTTTTTGATCTATAATTTGTTCACAGTGGATTGATATCATGTATTTATATTGATTTAAGATTAGCCCCAATGGTTAAGATTAATAATGATTGGGAACGTGATCTTAATATATCTTTTTTCAGGAGGATTATTATTCCATTCTTAGTTTGATCAATGATTCTTCATTTTGTGCAAGGGACTGTTTATTACAATTTAAGGTGGTACACAGAATACACATGTCTAAACAGGATTATTACAGTGAATGTAGGTCCCTGGAGAATGTGGTAGAAAAGAGAGACTTGGAGGTCCAGGGGAATCATTCCATGAAAGTCGCGACACATGTAAACAAGGTGGCTCCATAAACTTCCCCAGGACCACCAAAAGATCGGTCTGCACAACTGAAGGGGTTTGGCAACTTCATTGGCCATAGAGTCAAACAGCATCCGTCCTGTAGCCAAACCGCCCATGTTGACCAAAACACACAACCACACTTCCTGTCTTTAGCCCATATCCCTCTAAGCACATTCTATCCACATATTCCTCTAATTGTTTTTTGTAAACACTGAAATAGTACCTGGCTCAACCACTTCCAAGCACCCACCATCATCTATGTAAAAAAGTTACCCCTCAGATTCCTTTTAAATCTTTCCCCATTACCTTGAACCTATGTCCTTTGGTTACCAGTTCTCCTGTTCTGGCCAATTGACTCTGTGTTCACCTATCAGAGCATTGAGTAAAGGAACAGGGAAGTCATGTTACAACTGTACATGACTTTGGTAAGATCATGCTTGGAGTATTGTGCACAGTTCTGGTCACTCAGCTATGGAATCAATTTCATTCAGCTGAAAAGGCTTCAGAAACTATTCATAAGAATGTTACGTAGACTGTTAGGCTTAAATTATAAGGCTGGCACCTGTAGCATAGGAAGTCTAGGCTGTTGATTTCTTCGAGGTTTATAAAATCATATTGGGCATAGATAAGATTAATGAACAAAGTATTTTACCCAGGGTAGGAGAATTTAGCAACAGAGGAGAGAGATTTAAATGGGACCTGAGGAGCACCCTCTTCACACAGAGGGTGGTGGGTGTTTTGAAGGAGCGGCCAGTGGAAGAGGTGGGAATGGGGACTATTCTAACATTCAAAAGACACTTAGACAGGTACATGGACAAGAATGGTTCAGAGGGACATGGGCCAAATGCAAGCAAATTGGACTGGCTCAGTCTGCATGGACACTGGCTCAAAGGGCCTATCTACATACTGAAGAATTCTAAAGGAACATGCTTCTATTCTTGTGCTGTGCTGGAGCTGCTGAGGGGTTATGAGCCTTCAGGATGGCTGGCTGTGGAGAGGTGGTGGGGGTGGTCCCTCGCTTACCAGCAGTTCATCTGGGTGGAGAACAGGTGTAACGTGACTGATTGCACAAGTGAGGAGTACAAACACGCTTTTAATATCAATCAATGGTGGGTAGATACAATAGTCCTCAGGTGAATCTGACGTAAGGCGGGAAAACCAGAGTTTATATTGGGGTAGGTGAGGGTGGAGCCAGGGGAAGAGCCAGCCAAATGAACAATACATAGATAGTGAATTCTAGTTCACTGCAAGAGGTCATAATGTTAATGAGTTTAATGTCATATACATTGTGCAATGTACATATGCACCAAAATACTTATTTGTTCCGACCAGCCAACCAATGCAGAAGGCTGCGACTGAAGAGGCAGGGACATGCATAGACATTCTACCAGCTTGAGGGCTGGGAACCCATCCTGACCACTCACAAAAGCCATGCTAACATTTGAGATCGAGTGATTGTTTCCCTTAATACATCAGATGTCATCCTTTTTTACTTCAATCCATATCTCTAAATAATTAATATTATGTTTCTGTTGGTGAGAGCTTGCTACGGCAACAGTTCAACACTTTTGACAACATTCCATTAGCTGTGAAGTGTTTTGTTGAGCACTATCCACCTGTAGTCAAGTGCAGCAGGTAGTGTGCAATAATCAAATAAAAGTTCAGAGTGTATTATGTCAAAGAGTGCAGGATATAAACCAGCAAAGGCAAGATGCAGGGTAAGAGGAAGGTCCAGTTGAAGAGTGCAAGGGCATTATCTTTTACCAATGAGAGATCAGTCAAGGGTCTAATATCTTTCTTTGGCTTGGCTTCGCGGACGAAGATTTATGGAGGGGGTAAAAAGTCCACATCAGCTGCAGGCTCGTTTGTGGCTGACCAGTCCGATGCGGGACAGGCAGACACGATTGCAGCGGTTGCAAGGGAAAATTGGTTGGTTGGGGTTGGGTGTTGGGTTTTTCCTCCTTTGCCTTTTGTCAGTGAGGTGGGCTCTGCGGTCTTCTTCAAAGGAGGCTGCTGCCCGCCAAACTGTGAGGCGCCAAGATGCACGGTTTGAGGCGTTATCAGCCCACTGGCGGTGGTCAATGTGGCAGGCACCAAGAGATTTCTTTAGGCAGTCCTTGTACCTTTTCTTTGGTGCACCTCTGTCACGGTGGCCAGTGGAGAGCTCGCCATATAATACGATCTTGGGAAGGCGATGGTCCTCCATTCTGGAGACGTGACCCATCCAGCGCAGCTGGATCTTCAGCAGCGTGGACTCGATGCTGTCGACCTCTGCCATCTCGAGTACCTCGACGTTAGGGGTGTGAGCGCTCCAATGGATGTTGAGGATGGAGCGGAGACAACGCTGGTGGAAGCGTTCTAGGAGCCGTAGGTGGTGCCGGTAGAGGACCCATGATTCGGAGCCGAACAGGAGTGTGGGTATGACAACGGCTCTGTATACGCTTATCTTTGTGAGGTTTTTCAGTTGGTTGTTTTTCCAGACTCTTTTGTGTAGTCTTCCAAAGGCGCTATTTGCCTTGGCGAGTCTGTTGTCTATCTCATTGTCGATCCTTGCATCTGATGAAATGGTGCAGCCGAGATAGGTAAACTGGTTGACCGTTTTGAGTTTTGTGTGCCCGATGGAGATGTGGGGGGGCTGGTAGTCATGGTGGGGAGCTGGCTGATGGAGGACCTCAGTTTTCTTCAGGCTGACTTCCAGGCCAAACATTTTGGCAGTTTCCGCAAAGCAGGACGTCAAGCGCTGAAGAGCTGGCTCTGAATGGGCAACTAAAGCGGCATCATCTGCAAAGAGTAGTTCACGGACAAGTTTCTCTTGTGTCTTGGTGTGAGCTTGCAGGCGCCTCAGATTGAAGAGACTGCCATCCGTGCGGTACCGGATGTAAACAGCGTCTTCATTGTTGGGGTCTTTCATGGCTTGGTTCAGCATCATGCTGAAGAAGATTGAAAAGAGGGTTGGTGCCAGAACACAGCCTTGCTTCACGCCATTGTTAATGGAGAAGGGTTCAGAGAGCTCATTGCTGTATCTGACCCGACCTTGTTGGTTTTCGTGCAGTTGGATAATCATGTTGAGGAACTTTGGGGCATTAGAGCATGGAACAGTACAGCACAGTACAGGCCTTTCTGCCCACAAAGATATGGGGACCTGAAGTACTCCACAGCTACATACATAACCTTTCCCTACTTCACTACTATAACCCGATATTTTAATTCCATTTCTGTTCCTATCTGCCACCACTTGCGGCAATGTACCCAGGCACTCACCACTCACCGGGTTTAAAAGGAACTTTTTCAGACATCTCCCCCGAACTTTCCTCCACTCACCTTAAACAGATGTGCTCTGGTATTTGCTATTTTCACCACAGGATAAATGTGCTGTTTTTTTAAATTGCTTGAACAATTTGGTGTCCTTGCCCTAACAATGTGAAGATGAAATTTCAACTAATCTGAATATTTATTAATAACATCATGCAGCTTGACTTTTCTCTCCAGAATCTTTGGCTCCCATTTCAATCTGAGATTGGCAATGATTTCATTATAGCTGTGCTGTGTATTCAACACCCGTGGAGTTTGAAGCAGTCCTTTCTGCATTCTTTTTCAGCTGTTTTGTCCTTGGAAATAATGCATGATAATATTGTGCTGATCTCTCAAAAAATATTTGTGTTAATCCAAAAATGATGAATGAGTCATTGACCAATGTAGGTGTCATTAAGTCTAGGCATCGCTCTCTTGGGCCAGGGGTGTATAGTGAGGAGCTCTTGGCAATCAGATTGGTCAATTGTGTGATTTGTGTCACATTGCAAAAAACTAAAATGACAGGAATAAAGTATGCTTACCCTCACTGCTGTTGAAATGTTACATTGGGAGGGGTTGGGGGGGGGGGTGGTGGTGGGAGGGAGATGGCTCTCTCAGGCAACAACAAATTGTGAGTGCACTTGATAACATGTATCAGCACTGAGATGTGCCAGTGTAGGTTGCAACCCTGTGTCCACTCAGTCACCAGCTGCCACTGACAATTATATCTCACCTCCACCACTCTTTATCCCAACCCTCATCAACAACTGCATTTACTGACAGTCCAAATGTGATGTATCCTGTGGCGAATGACACACTTCCTTTTAAATGAAGATCCTATTGTCACTTGTACCAAGATAAAGTGGAAAAACTTTGTTAAGCATGCTAGCCAGACAAGTCAACCCTTACTTAATTGCATTAGAGCAGTGGTTCTCAACCTTTGTGTTTCCACTCATATACCGCTTTAAATATTCCCTATGTCATCAGTGCTCTGTGATTAGTAAGGGATTGCTTAAGGTGGTATGTGAGTGGAAAGAAAAAGTTTGAAAATCACTGTTTTAATCATATCTAATTTTTTTTGTTTTTTTTTTACTTTAAAATTTTTCACACTATGAACCATATTGACCAAAATACACATAAACATTTCCCTCTTGAATATACACAGTATCATTTTCTCCCCTTTTTCCCCCTCCCTCCTTCCCACCCCCCTCCCCACCCCCTCAACGTTCAACATATATGGTACATTAAACCCATTAAACAATGTCACCACACAATGAAAATAAACAAGAAAATTGTGTCATATACTTCTACACACTGGGTCAGTTCATTTCATCTTCTTCTCATTCTGTTGTTTTAGAAGGTGGAGGTCCGCGGTAGGACTTCTCTGTTGTGTTCCATGTACGGTTCCCAAATTTGTTTGAATACTGTGATGTTATTTCTTACATTATATGTTATTTTTTCCAATGGAATACATTTATTCATTTCTATGTATCATTGCTGTATTCTCAGGGTATCTTCTGATTTCCAGGTTGACATAATACATTTTGTTGCTACAGCTAAGGCTATCATTATAAATCTTTTTTGTGCTCCATCCAAATCGAGGCCAAGTTCTTTACTTCTTAATTACTTAGAAGAAAGATCTCTGAATTTTTTGGTATGTTGCTTTTTGTGATTTTATTTAATGCCTGATTTAGATCTTCCCAAAACTTTTCCACTTTCTCACATGCCCAAATTGCAGGTACTGTTGTTCCCGTTTCCTCCTTACAGCAAAAACATCTATCTGATACTGTTGGGTCCCATTTATTTAACTTTTGGGGCATGGTGGATAGTCTGTGTAACCAATTATATTGTATCATGCGTAACCTCATGTTTATTGTATTTCTTATAGTTCCGGAGCATTGGCGCATTGCGCATGTGGTTCCGTTATTTAAAAAGGGTTCAAGGAGGAAGCCTGGCAACTATTGGCCTGTAAGTTTGACGTCTGTGGTAGGTAAATTAATGGAGAAAGTTCTTAGAGATAGTACTTATAAACATCTGGATAGACAGGGTCTGATCAGGAGCACTCAACATGGATTTGTGGGAGGAAGGTCATGTTTGACCAATCTGATTGAATTTTTTGAAGAGGTGACTAGGAATGTGGATGAGGGTAGCGCAGTGGATGTTGTCTATATGGACTTCAGTAAGGCCTTCGATAAGGAACCACATGGAAGGTTAGTTAGGAAGATGCAGTCTTTAGGTATAAATTTTAAGATAGTCAAATGGATTGAACATTGGCTGAAAGGGAGAGGCCAGAGAGTGGTAGTGGATAATTGTCTGTCAGGTTGGAGGCCGGTGACCAGTGGTGTGCCTCAAGGATCTGTATTGGGCCCATTGTTGTTCGTTATATACATTAATGATCTAGATGATGGGGTGGTGAATTGGATTAGTAAATATGCAGATGATACTAAGATAGGTGGAATAGTGGATAATGAAGAAGGTTTTCAAGGATTGCAGAGGGATTTGGGCTACTTAGAAAAGTGGGCTGAAAAATGGCAGATGGAATTTAATGCTGATAAGTGTGAGGTGCTTCATTTTGGTAAGAAGAATCAGAATAGGACATACGTGGTAAATGGGAGAGCATTGAGGAATACAGAAGAGCAGAAAGATTTAGGAGTGACGGTACATCGTTCCCTGAAGGTAGAAACTCACGTGAATAGGGTGGTGAAGAAGGCTTTTAGTATGCTGGCCTTTATCAATCATTGCATGGAATATAGGAGTTGGGAGGTGATGTTGAGATTGTATAAGACGTTGGTGCGGCCTAATTTGGAGTTCTGTGTGCAGTTCTGGTCGCCTAATTATAGGAAGGATATAAACAGAGTGGAGAGAGTGCAGAGAAGGTTTACCAGAATGTTACCTGGGTTTAAGCATCTAGAGTATAGGGAGAGATTGGACAGATTAGGTCTTTATTCTTTGGAGCGTAGAAGGTTGAGAGGGGATTTGATAGAAGTATTTAAGATTATGAAAGGGATAGACAGAGTGGATGTGGATAGACTATTTCTGTTAAGAGGAGGAAAGATTAAAACAAGAGGACATGAGTTAAGAATTAAGGGGCAGAGGTTTAGAGGTAGCATGAGGGGGAACTTCTTTACTCAGAGAGTGGTAGCCGTGTGGAATGATCTTCTGGGAGAAATAGTGGCGGCGGAGTCAATTGCATTATTTAAGAAAAGGTTGGACAGGTATATGGATGAGAAGAAGATGGAGGGTTATGGGCATTGTGCAGGGAGGTGGGACTAGAAAGGGGTGTTTGGTTCGGTGCGGACTAGAAGGGCCTAATGGCCTGTTTCCGTGCTGTAATTGTTATGTTATGTTATGTTATAGCTTTTCCCATGTTTCATTCTTTATCTTTATGTTTAGATCTAATCATATCTAATTGACTCATTATGTGTATGTTATGTGAGTGGGAAGGGAAGGCTGAGAATTACTGCTATGGATCAAATTGTTACTGAAATATTTTACTTGAGTTATGAGCTTAGAGGACCCATAAACCCAGCAGCAATAGATATTCACCAAGACAAATGGTTACTTAAACAAAAGTTACTTTTAATTATCTTTAAACATGAAAACAGAACCACGCTTTAACTTTAACCTAACTTAACCCCCTTCTAATTCTAAGTGCATGTGTATGTAATGTGTGTGTAAGTTCAGAAAAGTTCTTTGGTTCACAGTCCAATCTCACTTCTCATTCCTCCAAGTTCATTGATTGCAGGCAATTCTTATACTGTGCACAGATTTTAACATTTATAAAGTTCACCATGATTTGCTGCTTGAAAGGTAAATGGTTACCGCTCATGAAGGTTCTTGTCGTTTTTCAGAGAGATTTGTTGTTCCAGGATATCCACAACTGATGTACTTCCATCAGCCACTTCAGTGTTTTGCTGACAAAACTTGCCCCTTCAGGGTTCTCCAGATGATAACTTCTTTATTTCAGGTCATTTCAGAGTTCATTTTTGTTTTACTTATTCCAAGTGAAACATTAGACAGCCAGTCCTCTTCTCTTGCATGAACCACAAGGGCTTTGACCAGACCATCTTCCAGTATGGGGCTTTTCACAAGCTTGATAGCTTATCATGTTCCAGTCCCAGCTGCTTCTGCTGGCTGTAACACTGTAGAAGTGATCTCTGTCTCTTTCTTAGAGAGAAAGACTGTTTGACTCTCTCTGCTTGCAAAACCACATGACCCTCTTAGAACAACAAGTTCTCTTCCAGACAATCTGCGGCTCCAACAAGATCTTTCATCTGTGCCTTTTGTAAACAACAATCCATTAGTGAAGTCTCTTGAGCACTCTTCGAAGCTGAGGAGCTGATATGTCTAGCATGGGGGAGAGCTCTAGTATTTTAAATAAGATCTGTTTTAAAGTGTTTGTATGTGACCTACTCTAACAAACCTTTCCCAATTTATCTCCCAAAAACATGTCTATATACTTTGTCACACTTGAGAAAAATTGTCATTGGCCCATTTCCTTTGGAGTTATGAAACTGTGCACATAACAAGTCAATTAGGTATGATTAAAACAGTTGTTTTCAAACTTTTTCTTTCCACCCACATATCACCTTAAGCAATCCCTTATTAATCACAGAGCACCTATAGCATAGGGAATACTTAAAGTGGTATGTGAGTGGAAAGGAAAAGGTTGAGTACCACTGCATTAGAGAATGGTGCTCCAGAGAACTTATGAGTTCAATGCTCTGATAACAGCAGGGATGAAGTTGTCCTTGAACATAGTGGGGCATGTTTTCAAAATCATGTAACTTCTGCCTGGCGGGAGGGAAGAAAAGAGAGTGTGTCCTTAAGCAGCAAGAATTGTCGATAGAGTAGATGGAGGGGAGGTTGGTCTTTGTGATAGTCTGAGCTGTGTTAACACCTCTCTGCTCCTTCTCTGCTAGGAAGAATCCTGGGAATTATAGACCAATGAGTCTTACATCAGTGCTAGCAAACTATTGGAGGGTATTCTTTGCAACAGGATTATGAGCATTTAGAGAGGTATTGTCGTACCCTGTTGTACTTCATGAGCCTAATTGAGATTTCTGAGGCAGAAACAAAGGAAATTGATGAAGATAGGGTGTATAAGATAGAGAGAAGATGTATATGATTTTAGTAAGGCGTTTGAAGATTGTTGAGCAGGTTTATATAGATGAGCACAACATGGTGGACTGAGGGGTCTTAACTTTGCTGTAATGTTCTATTTTTTATGTTCTTGTGGCACCTCAAGCTCCACAAGCATTCAAAGATCTCAACCCCATCACCCTATAGATCTCAAGCCCAGTCGACCAGTGGTCCATCACCACCAGTCTACAGTAGCTGCTGTTTACACTGTCCACAAAATGCACAGCAGTTACTGACCCAGGCATTCTAATAGCACCTTCCTAAACTTACAATCCCTATCTCCAGGGATAAGGGCAGTAGGTACAAGGAATCTCCACCACCTGTGAGTTCCCCCTTCCACACAGTGAACACAGCTCAGGCTATCACACATATCAAACCTCCCCTCCATTGATTTTGTCTACACCTCCCGCTGTCTCAGGAAAGCTGCCATCATATAAAGTCTCATCCCACTCAGTCACACTCTCTTCTCTACTTCCTCCCATCAGGCAGAAGATACACTTGGAAATATAAACCTCCAGATTCAAGGATAGTTTTTTTCCTTCTGTTATATAGTTCTCAAATGGACCTCACGTTGGTAAAAATGAAGTTCTTGCTCTGTTCTAGCTGCTCATTTCTCTGTATCTTTGTCTATACAACACGATCCTGCACTCTTTAACTTACTGTTACACCACACCCTGCACTTTAATTTTTCTATTCTACTGTCTGCTGTACCGAAATGTGAGTCGTCTTGCCTGGATAGCATGCTAAACAATGCTTTTCATTGTGTCTTTTATCTGGGATGATACTTTACATTCTCCATCTTCCAGTGAAGATGCAAAAGGCTGGTACCATTTTCCAAAAAGATTTTTTTAAGTACTGTGAACTTTTAGGCAAAAAATATATAAAGCACAGTGAGTGGACCAGTTGGACACCCCCAACCCCGGCTATGCCATTGGGGGCCAGCTGGTTCACAAATGACTTTCATCTCTTACTATTATAATCTGAAGTTCCCACCTAATTTAAGATAACCACATTTTTTCTGTTGTCAACAGAAAACAGATAACATGTCTCAATAACCGGTGGCTCTGAAATCCATCATCATGAAGTGTTTTGAGGTGTTGGTCATGGCCCACATTAACTCCAGCCTCCCAAACACCCACAATCCACTACAATTCACTTTATGTTGCAACAGGTCCACAGCACGGGCATCTCACTGGCCTTACCCTCATCCCTGAAACATCAGGGATAGCAAGAACATTTGCATCAAATTCCTATTTATGAACTATAGTTCCACCCCATTCCCAACAAAAAGCATCTCCAAACTGCTGGACCTAGGCCTCATTTATGGTTTTTCGACTGCAGGCATGTAATGGCACAATTAAGAAATTTTGCCTCTTCACGGGCAGTCTAAAAAGGAATGCGCAGGAATTTTGAGTCAGTTCCTGAACCGCAATTTATTCTGCAGGACCCCTACAACTTTTTGGAGGAAGCCTTCAGTCTAAATCGTACTGGAAAAATTTGTTGTCGGTCATTCACTCTACTGCATGTCCAACCATCGGGACTGTTACACTCAGGTACTTGCAGTCTAAAAAGGCACCCAGTGTGAACGAACACAAAAGGCAGTAATCATGTTAATTTTAATCAGCGATTTTCCCAACATTGCAGTCTAAAAAAATATTAATGACAGCAAAACAAAGGAACAGATTATTGACTTCAGAACTCAGCATTGAATATACACCCCTGTTTTTATCAACATTGTTGAGTTGGAGACGGTCAAGATCATCGGGTTTTTAGGAGTAAATATCACCAGCAATGTTTCCTGGTCCAAATACAACTATGCTTCAGCCAGGAAAATGCACCAACACCTCTACAAACTTCTTTTACACTGAAAACATCACAGCTTGGGACAAGAAGTACTTTGCCCAAACTGAAAGAAGCAGCAAGGAGTTGTGAGTGTACCTCAGGGTATCACACAAACCCTCTCCCCTCCATTGACTCCGTCTATACTTCCCACTGCCTTGAGAAAGCAGCCAACATATTAAAAGCCCCATCCTAGCCCAGACACACTCACTTCTCCTCCAATCCCATCAGGTCAAAGATACAAGAGTATGAAAATGTGTTCCAGCAGATTCAAAGATAGCTCCTTTTCTACTGTTAAACAACAAAATCTACAGATGCTGGGGTCGAGTGCAATATACAAATGTGCTGGAGAAACTTGCATTCTGTCTTGACAGTCTCCAACAAGACAGCATTAACACTGACCTCCAATTTCTGTTAACACCCTCCCCATGACTCTCTCTTTCCCAATTCCTCTCTTTTCCTCCAGCTCTCCACCCACTTCTGTTCTATGCCCTCTCCCTCATCACTTCTCAGCTACCTCCTACGTATCTACCTATGATGTCTTACCTGTTAGTTTGTGCTCCTCCCCCTGCCCCTCCCTCCCTCCTCCCCTCACTCCAACCCTACCCCCATCTTTTTATTCAGGCATCAGTCTTCTATTTTATTCTTGACAAAGGGCCCAGGCCAAAAATGTTGGGGACTCTTACTTTCTATGGATGCTGCATGACTTGCTGAGATTCTGCATTTGTAGTGGCGCTATGGCAGCACTACATCTCCCAGGAGGCATCGAACCGGCCATGTGATGTCAGTGCGTGATGGCATCAGCACAGGTCGAGTGCATGATTCTGGATTTTAAAAGGTTGTGCAGGTGATGAACAGTAAATCTGTTTGGTTCACATCATGTCCACTGTGATTCTAATGGCCACAATTGGTGACCCCGACGAGTCCAAAAACATATTTTTGGACAAACGCGGACTCTGCAGCTGTTGCTGTGAAGCTATCACCTTTCTGGACAGCTGAGTCTGAACTGTGGTTCCAACAGGTTGAAGCACAATTTCACCTTCACAAAGTCAAATTGGACACCACTTGTTACTATCATCTTGTCAGTGCCCTGGGCCAGGCCGTCGCTAATAGGGTTGGCGACTTCCTACGGGATCCACCACATACCAGCAAGTATGGCTCTTTAAAATCACTTTTATTACACGTATAGGGTATGTCCCTTAGGGAAAGGGCAGGCAAACTACTATATCTTGATGGATTGGGAGACCGCGCCCCTTCAGAACTAATGGATGAAATCCTGTTCCTGGCAGCTGGCAAAAGGCCCAGTATGTTATTCGAGCAGCTTTTTAGAGTGAATGCCAGATAATATTAGGCTCTTGTTATCCAAGTGTTCATTTGAAGACCCAAGGGCTGTAGCAGCAGAGACAGACATTCTATGACTGGCTAAAAAGTACAGCGAGGAAAGATAAGTCTGCACAACCAACCCCTCCGATATTGACCCCGTGTCACACTCTAGTGCTTTGATCACATCACTCCCTACAAGCAGGCAACGCCCCAAGACAAGGAAGCAGCCTGTGGACACCTTATTTTGGTGTTATTACCACAGGCATTGGGAAGTAAATGCCCGCGTGCCTTCCACCCTGCCTATTTGCGGGAAACGCTCAGGTCAATCACCAGTAAGGGCTACGGTAAGTGGCAACAAACCTACAAGCCTACCGTAGGTATGGGACCAATTTCTGGTGGACACAGGTTCAGAAGTTAGTGTATTTCCATCCACTGGTTTTGACACACACCCTCCTACCCCAAACTTGCAACTACGAGTAGTTAACAGTTCCAACATTCCAACCTTTAGTACCAGGAAGATGAACGACAAGTTCGAGAATCATCTCTACACTTGGACATTTATTATAGCAGCAGTATCCCGACCTTTGCTTGGTACAGTTTGTCTTCGGGCTCATTCATTCCTTGTTAACTTAAAAGGGTGTTGGCTAATAGATAGAACTACTTTTCAGACTATTCCTCTGGCAGATGTCTATACCCCTGCTCTGCGCCTTCAAACATTAGGTAAACCAGTGAATTCTCCAAGCTGTTGGAAGATTTCCCTAAGATTACTACTCTACAATTTTCTGCCTCCACTGCAAAGCACAGTGTTACTCATTGCATTTGTACTATAGGCCCTTCTATCCATGCTAAAGTGTGCCACTTGCCTCCAGAGAAGCTGCGCTTAGCTAAGGAAGAGTTTGCCAAGATGGAGGAACTAGGCATAATACGTAGATCCGACAGTCCTGGGTATCTCCATTACATATGGTCCTGAAACAAAATGGAGGTTGGTGACTATGTGGAGATTACAGACAATCTAACGATGACACCATCCTGGATCGTTATCCGATACCTCACATTCAGGATTTCTTGGCTAATTTGCGAAGATCTTCTCCAAAATAGACTTGGTGTGTGGCTATCACCAAGTACCAGTAGAGCCAGAAGACATTCCAAAAACAGGAATAATTATCCCATTTGGGTTGTTTGAATTTTTACAAAGACATTCGAATTAAAGAATGCTGCTCATTCATTTCAACGGATGATGGATGCTTTAGGACACAGTATGGCCAAAGACTTCATTTACCTCGATGACATTTTAGTGGCCAGTGGAACTAAGGAAGAACATTTGGAACATCTTCGTACACTTTTTATTCGTCTTCAAAAGTTTGGACTGACTTAATAAAACTCTCAAGTTTCCCCAAAAGGATTTCAATTTAGAACATGACCAGATGGAATGTAAAAAAGTACTTGTTTCTTCCCTGCATCTATATATATCAGAAAAATTAGGATTTAATTTATGTAATTGTTGTGGGGTAAGATATAGCTGATGCAAAAAATTATACTGCACCAGCCTATATCTTTCATTAATTACATTGGTCGTACAGTCGTAGCATAAATTCAACCAGGTCTTAACATCCATACTAATATTCAAGTCTGATCCCATCTTTGTTTTGATCTATGTAACTCCCGTCTACGATTTACCTGATTGAATAAAAGAATACATAACAGATATGAACTTCTTTGTGGTCCCCTTTCGAATTAGAATCTCCATTTCACTACAATCTGGTAATGTCATAGTCAGACATAAATACTGTATTTATTTTTTAATTGTTCAAATGACATTAATTGCCCTTGTACATAACAATCTTCTACATATCTGATCCCTTTATGGAACCATGTATGTGGAATTAAATTATCCATATTAAGAGGAATTAGTTTATTCTGAAACAAGGGTGTTTTTGGGGTAAATTTTTTGTTATACCAATTAAATTATTCATTTTATACCGGATTCTTAAAATGCGCTTTATTATTGATACAGTCTATCAATAACTCCAAAGACAGTGAGTGAGAAACAATAGGCTTTAACACACTTTAGATTGTCGCTGGCCCAATTCCATGCGCTCAAATGAAGAGCAGGGGGAGGAAGGTCGACCTTTATGGCCGGGTTACAAAGGGGAAGAGTTACTAGGAAGTGAATCATCAGTGGGCAGGACAGCTACCATACACAGTCATCCATACATATCACCACAATCACCCCCTCTTTTAAACAAAAACCCCACCGGGTTTAAATTCTAGAGGCTCAGCCAGTCAGGTGGTCTCCTCTTTCTCTGTGACCTGCGAGGTTCCACCGGTGGTGTACTGGTCGGTTCCATGGCTGGTCGTGTGTGCTGAGGCTGGGGAGGGAGTGCAATCTCCGTAGGAGGTGGGGCTTGGTTGTACGTGGGGGCAGTTGTGGTGGTCAGAGCAGCTGGAAGGGGTCTGGGGCATGTGGCATGGGGGCCTGGGGTGTGTCACTAACCTGCACCAGGTCCCTGAGGGGGGCAATGGGGGTATAGGTAGGACCTGGGTTGAAAGGGGTAGGGAGTGGGTTGGGATCTCCGGCAGGCGCCAGGTCCCAGACAGGGACCTCTTCAACTAACGGATCGGTCTTATGACATCTTGCATGTTTCTGCAGCAGGACGGGTCCAGAGATGAGAGCCAGGGAGGCAGTATGGTTCCAGTTGCTGACCTCTTGGGGAAGGAAAAAATACGTTCATATGGGGACATGTTGGTAGCGGTGCACAGGAGGGATCAGATGGCATGGAGTGCTTCTGGCAGGACTCCCTGCCAATGGAACACTGCCAGGCCTTTTGACTTAAGGGCCAGAAGGTTTGCCTTCCACACAGTGGCCATTCCCCCTGGGGTTGTAGCTTGTGGTCCTACTAGTGGCTATGCCTCTAGCCAACAGGTACTGCTGCACCTCGTCGCTCATGAAAGAGGAACCCCAATCACTGTGGAGATAGTTCGGGTACCCAAAGAGGGTGAATATGGTACAGAGTGCCTTGATGACAGTGGCTGAGGTCATGTCGGGACAGTGGATAGCAAAAGGGAATCTGGAGTACTCATCGATGATGTTGAGGAAATAAACATTCCTTTTGGAGGAGGGCAGGGGCCCCTTGAAATTGATACTGAGTTGTTCCAAGGGACATGTGGCTTTGATGAAGTGCGCCTTGTCGTCCAGAAAAACTGTGGTTTATATTCTGTGCAGACCCGACAAGTCTGATCAGAGACCTAACATCCTCAATGGAGTATATGAGGTTCTGAGGTTTTATGAAGTGAAACAGTCTCGTAACTCTGGGGTGGCAGAGGACATCATGGAAGGACTAGAAGTGGCCAAGATGTGCGCTGCTGCAAGTCCCCCAGGATAGGGCATCTGGGGGGGTCGTTGAACTTGCCTGGCCAGTATAGGATATCATAGTTATAGGCGGAGAGCTCAATTCTCCACCTCAGGATTTTGTTGTTCTTGATTATTCCCCGCAATTTTGTGTTGAACTTAAAGGCCATGGGGGGGGGGGGGGCGTGTCAAGATGGCGTAGAAGAAAGATGTGTATTCCACCTTTCCCCAGCTGGATCACTAAATACCTGGTTTTTAAAAAGCATAAAAGTGGTTTTAAATAATATTTACAGTTGTTTAAATAACAGTGATTTATGATGGTGTAGCGGCGGCTACACTGCTCCTGCAATAACACACGCCACCAGACGGGTTGAGCTCAGTGAGCAGACTAGTTTATTGCAGGCTGCTAGGCTGCACTTATACTCCCAGCCCGGACCTGGCTGAGAACCACGCTGGAGGGCGCTGGCGTCATACAGACGTCACATGGTCCCCATGCACGTGTTTCTGAGCCTCGAGCTGGAAGGAAAGGAAATCCCCGACGGCGCCATTTTGGCTGGTTGCCCCGCTGCATGGCTTACAAGCAGGGCCGGTTCGCCTGCCTTGTGGTGAGCTGCCACAATGGCATCTAATGTGAAAAAATTTAAACCTCAACTTCAGAAAAAATTACCATACAAAAGTGCAGAAGAATTGAGGCCTACCTGCATAACTGAATTCATGGAGTTGTCGTTGGGAGTCTCCAAGCCTCAGAGGACTCCAACCCATTTGAATTTGACTCCAGCGGCAATCCTGCCTCCACAAGATGGCGTTGACACTTTGGTGAGCTTGGCCGTTGCCGACCTGCGTTCATGTGAAGCCGTGCACGCGGGCGGCATGGCCGACAAGGGGACCCGCAAACCCGTGACCTTGCTGGGCGGCCCAGTGATGCGCAGTGTAGCATCGGAGGACACACCTGCGCATCCGACGGCTTTGCCTGGCCTGCGTGGGGCATCCCGGGTCTGAGAATTGCTGGATAAAGTATGGGCTGAGGGGGAGCCTGAACGCCAGCGTCCCGAAGAGGTCGGGGTGCCGGTGTCGTGTGTCCAGACCCACAGCTGTTCAGTTAAAGGACCTATGATGACTGAGGAAGAAGAGGAACTTACCTTACTGGAATTTGTCCAGGAGGAGGACCCTGTAGTAAAGGAGGTAGATCTCAAAAAGTGGAGGTGGAATCTGGAATGGATTCAGTGTTTACTGTTTTGGAAGGGATTGCTTGTCAAATGCATAATATGTCAAAACAAATAACAACTCAAGTGAATTAAGGATTTATGGAAATGAAAATAAAAATTAATACCCTGAGTGATTAAATATCAACTGTGAAACAAGAAAAGACTGTAGTTAAGAGTGATATTAATAGATGTATAAAATCAGTTGATACTGTGCAAGATAATTTTAAGAAAATTGAAACAGCCTTTTCTGACTGTCAAAATCAGGTGGAACGTAATAGAGAAAAAAAAGGAAAAAGTGGAAAGTTCTTTTGTAGATTGGGGGATTCAAAAAAGAGATTTAATGAAGAAGATTGATTCGTTGGAAAATCAAAGCCGAAGGGATAATGTGAAAATAGTTGGTCTTCCAGAGGACATTGAAGGTGCTGATCCTATAAAAAATTTTAAGCACTGGATCCCAGAGGTGCTGGGTAAAGAGCTTTTTCCTGAAGGCTTGGAACTGGATAGGGCTCACAGAGCTCTGAGAAGAAAATTACTTCCAGGACAAACACCAAGAGCAGTCTTGGTTCGTTGGTTAAAATACCAAGATAGAGAAATGATTTTATGTATGGCAGTACAGAAAGCACGGCAGAGACAGTCTCCATTAATGGTTAAAAATAACGGAGTGTTCTTTCATGCCGATTTGAGCCAAGAGTTTATTAGAAGACGACGAGAATTTAATACGGCCAAAGATTTTTTGTGGCGAAAAGGCTTCAAGTTCTTTTTCGTTAACCTGGAATTTTGAAGGTTTTTATGGAAATTTTCAATCTCAATTCTTTGAGAATGATCATGATGCTTTGGTTTTTGCTAATTCTTTGCCGGAATTGCGAAGAAATGGTCGTTCTCCTCCATTGTCTCCTAAGAGGAAGGTAAATGGAAATGGAAATGGATGGGAATGGAAAGAATGGAAAGTATGGAAAAATGGAAAGAAAGAAGAGTTGACACAAAGTCTTCTTGATGTTGAAAATCTGGAGCAGTCGTTGGGCTTGGAATCATTGGGCTGAATATATGGACTATATTTTATTGTTTTTGATTAAATAATAAATATGTATCTGGCTTGGGGGGGGGGATGGATGACACTGAAAACTTTGATAGTCATCTGCTCCTACTGGGTTTACCACACTCAGATTTTTAGGGTATTACTACCTTTGGGTGGTTTTTTTTTGTATTTTTCTAAAACTTTTTTTGAGGGGTTTTTTTTCGGGGGAAGAATTATAGAGAGGAGCATTATTTTATAGTGTGTAAATATATTAATAGTTAAAAAAGATGTCTAAATTGGATTTTGCAACTTTTAATGTTTAGGGATTAAATAATCCAATTAAGAGAAATAGAATATTGGCTTATATAAAAAAAAGAAAATTGATATTACTTTTTACAAGAAACACATTTGACTGAAAAATAACATTTGAAATTGAAAAGAGATTGGGTTGGTCATGTTTTTTCTTCTTCTTTTAATTCTAAGGCAAGAGGATTAGCGATTTTGATTCATAAAAATTTACCATTTCAATTGGAATCTTCAGAGGGGTATGCTGGCAGAGTATTAAGAGTGAACTGTAAAATTTTTGCTGAATCTTGGACTTTGCTGAATCTTTATGCCCCTAATATAGATGATGAGCAGTTTATTTCAGAAGTTTTTCTATTGTTAACTCAAGCTAATGAAAATGTCTTTGTTGGTGGTGATTTTAATTGTGTTTTGGATCCTTTAATGGCTAGAAATCCAAAAAGTATAAGGAAATCAAAGATGGCAGCACAAATTAATGCATGAATGAAAGATTTAAATTTGGTGGATATTTGGAGAAAAGTTAATCCTACAGAGAAAGATTTTTCTTTTTATTCTTCACAACATGATTAATTTTCTAGAATTGATTTATTTTTGGTATCAGCACATTTACAAGGTAGAATATTAAGAGCTGAATATAAAAGTAGAGTTATATCAGATCTTTCATTATTACTTTTTTCTTGTGAAAGTTCGGAGGCAGTACATCCATTGTTTAGATGGAGGTTTAATGCAATGTTATTGAAAAAAACCAGAGTTTGTTACTTTTGTTAAAGAACATATCTCTTTATTTTTGACCGAGAATGTTAATTCTGTGGATAGTCATTTTGTAATATGGGATGCTTTAAAAGCTTATTTGAGGGGGAAGATTATTAGTTATTCTACAAAAGTTAAGAAACAATATATGACAGAAAGTTAGAAAATAAGATTGCTGAGCTAGAGAAAGATTTTTAGAAAGATGTAACAGAAGATTAAAAAATTGCATTAGCGAGGTTGAAATTACATTATAATACTTTACAAACTTATCAGTTTGAGCGCTTAATTAATTGATCTAAACAATGTTATTATGATTTGGGGGAAAGAGTTCATAAGGTACTTGCTTGGCAATTGAAAGCTGAACAGACATCTCGGATTATTAATGCTGTTAAGAAGAATTCAAAAATTACATATACCTCAGGAAATTAATGACCAGTTTTATTCATTTTATTTAAAATTATATACTTCTGAGGGGAAACGGGATAATGGTTCTATTGATTCTTACTTATATAAATTAAAGTTACCGGTATTAGATGGAAATGAGGTTCAGGAATTGGAATCTTCATTTATGGATTTTGAAATTAAGGAAGCTATTCAGTAAATGCCTAATGGAAAGTCCCCAGGGGATGATGGATTCCCTGGGGAATTTTATAAATGTTTTTATGATGATTTCTCTAATGTATTTGGAGAAGTGTTGAATCAAGTTACTGAAGATCAGAAGTTACCAGAATCATGTTCAAGTGCTTTAATAACTGTCATTCCAAAATAAAGATAGAGATCCATTAAAAGTGTCTTCATATAGACCTATTTCTTTATTAAACGTAGATTATAAAATTATACCAAAAGTATTTGCTAATAGACTTGCTAAATATTTACCTAAATTGGTACATATTAATGAAACAGGTTTTATTAAGAAGAGAAATGCATCAGACAATATATTTTGATTAATTACTTTGGTCGACGCATATCGAAAGTAACCTAACCATCCTATGGTGGTTGCATTAGATGCAGAAAAAGCTTTTGATAGGGTTGTGTGGGATTTTTTTATTTAAAGTGTTAGAGAAATTTAAATTTGGCCCTTCTTTTATTGGTTGGGTTAAGGCTTTATATATGAACCCGATTACTAGAGTGGTGACAAATGGACAGATTTCTTTACCATTTAAATTGACTCATTCAACTCGACAGGGCTGCCCGTTGTCACCAGCCTTATTTGCGTTGGTTATTGAACCGTTAGCTCAGGCAATTAGACAAAATGAAGAAATTAGAGGGATGAGGGTTAAGAATGAAGAATATAAAATTCTTATTTGCGGACGATGCGTTGGTATATTTGACGGAACCAGAATGGTCGTTGAAACAATTGCAAGAGTGTTTGCTGAAATTTGGAGAATTATCAGGATATAAAGTTAATTGGGATAAAAGTGAAATTTTACCAGTTGGAGTGGGAGATTATTCTGAATTTGAAACAATTACAAAATTAAGGTGGACAAATAAAATTAAATATTTAGGTGTATTTATGGATACAAATTATCAATTATTATATCAATTAAATTATGTACCTATATTAAGACAGATTAAAGCAGATTTGATTAAGTGGAAAGATCTTCCATTAACTTTGATTGATTGGGTTAATTGTATTAAAATGAATATTTTTCCTTGAATTCAATATTTATTTCAGTCACTCCCTTGTTTACTTTCTAAGGGCTTTTTTCAAGATTTGAATAAAGCAGTGTGAGAGTTTTTATGGAAAGGTAAATTAGCTCGAGCGGCATTGCAGAGACTTACATGGAAGTATACATTGGGCGGACTACAATTACCACATTTTCAAAACTATTATGAAGCAGCCCAGTTGAAGTTTATTAGTAGATTGATGGATTTAGATCAACCTCCCAGCTGGGCTAAAGTGGAGATGGCATGTGTTTCTAGGGTTGAAATACATGAATTTATATTTCATTGGAATTTGATTTTGTTACAGCAATATGATACGTCAATAATGAAACATTTGTTAAAGATTTGGCTTAAAAAAAAACAGGGTGCTAGGGTCGAAAGATAAATTATCAATTTTAACCCCATTTTATAATAATCAGCTTATTCCTTTTTCAATGTTTAATAATTATTTAAAGATTTGGGATTCTAAACAATACAAGATTGTTTTGTAGAGGGGCAATTGAGAGAAAGATTTGATATACCTGTAAATTCTTTGTTTGCGTATTATCAACTTAGAGCTTTGATAAAAGATAATTATGGTAGAGAGATGATTTTACCTACTTTGTCAGGATTTGAATCTTTGATTTCCTCTATACTAAAAAAAGGGTTATATTTCAGTTATGTATAATTTGTTACAAGATAATATGGATAAGACAGATTGGGAGAAATCTAAACTTAAATGGGAAAGTGATTTAGTATTTATTTTCCCCAAAGATGATTGGGCGAATATGTGTCAGGACAATGTAATTAAATTGACTTATGTAAGATATGGAATGGTTAATTATAATTTTTTACATCAATTATATTTGACCCCAGAAAAGTTAAAAAAAAGGGTTTAGTACTTTGGATTCTTGTTTTAGATGTGGCTCATGTATTGGTACTTTTCTACATGCTGTTTGGACTTGTGTTAAAGTTCAATCATTTTGGCAAGGAATTAAAGTAGTTTTAGAGAAATTATATAATTTTTTATTACTGTTAGATCCAACGATTTTTTTTGTTGGGAAACTTGTATTCATTAAGGGGAATGGGATTGGATAAAATTTAAATTGCTTTTGTACGTTTGATCATGTCAGCGATCCAGGGGATGGGGTAAGCAACCAGCTGCATGAAGCAGTTGATCATCTGGCTGTAGTCGATCACCATATGGGGTGATTCTAGCCCATGACCACCACGACTTGGGCTCTCCATGGGCTGAAACTGTGGGCTATGACCCCCCCCCACCCCCCTCAGCTAGGAGTTGCTGCACCTCAGACTTTATAAATGCCCTGTCCTCAGTGCTATAGCACCTGCTGTTTGTCGTAATAGGCCTGCATTCAGGGGTCAAGTTCTCAAATAATGATGGAGGGGGTATGTGGAGGGTGGAGAGGCTGCAGGTGGGTGCTGCCGGGGGTGGAGGGTGTCCGTAAGCTGTGGGTTGTATACCGTTATAGACAGTTGTGGATCTGCAAATGCCATCGTCACACTCCTGAATTGGCTTTGGAAGTTGAGGCCCAGGAAGATTAGTGCGCAGAGTTGTGGCATTACAAGTAAAGGAAAGTTATCATAATGTTCGCCCTCCCCCCCCCCCCCCCCACCGCCCCACAGTTAACGACGTTATACAATACCTGCAGATCTCAGCAGATTGGTCCTTTGAGGCCATTGTGATTGTGCCGCTCATTGGTTTAACAGAGAGTCTGTATGGATGAAGCTGTACTATTAATGACTGTCATTCATATAGATGTACTTGTGTATTAGCTACTGCTGTAGGAGTGTCTGCCTAGCTGGTATAACAGATGGTGCTCAGTGTCCCACTAGCTGGACTAAAGTAGCATTGAGTCTGTTAATAAAAGCCAAGTATTATTCCATTCACTTGTCTGAACTCTTATTGTTAATATCAATTTTATTAACAGACTCAACTATGGATACTTCCTTGAAACCTGGAAGACTGGAGATAGATCAAGATGCTCTAAGAGCTGGCAAAATATTTGATCATTGGGTCCAGTGCTTTGAAACTTACATGCAAGCAAACAAAGTGGTTCAAGACCCCGTGAAGATTAATCATCTAGTCGCTCTCCTAGGAGACGTTCCCTACTCAGTGATCAGGGAAACAGCTGTATATCAGAATGCCCTGGACCTACTCAGAACCTACTATGATGTGCCACAGAACACATTGTTTGCCAGGCATCAACTTCACACCCAAAAACAACGTCCCAATGAAAGTGACAATGCTTTTGTTCTCAAGCTGTCAAGAGCTTGTATCTTCACTGCTGTTACAGCTGAAGCTCATTGAGATGCTCTGATGTTGGACACCTTCATAAATGGACTAGACTCAAAGTACATTAGACAACGCCTACTAGAGACCCCTGACCTGACTTTTAATGCTGCCCTACTGCAGACAAAGATCCTCAGGGCAGCACTGTGGAGTGCTAAAGCCCTAGGAGACGAGGTGGGTCAAAGTGCTGAAGCTTCTCCCTCAAAGTCTGCTTCCTGCGATGATGACCCTCTGCTGAGCATAACCAAGCAGCCATGAAGGAACCACTTCAAGAAGTGCTACTTCTGTGGGAAAACACTGTGACAGATGTGGAAAAAGGGGGCAGTTTGTGAAAGCCTGCCGAGCTCAGGAGTTATTGCTCAGCTTGTGCCGAGAGGCTAGAAAAGGAAAAGACAGGTACCAAGGACAAGACAAGATGTCGCGGCAAGACGGCAGTGATGACTACTTGGAGAACTGATGACTCATTTGAAAATCTCTGTGCTCCCAATGTCAGACAGGCAGTTAGTTCTTTTCCCATTTACTTCAATCTCCGACATTGAGTGGGCAATCGGGTGAGGGTTGCCTTGGTTCAGTATGATGGATGCTAGAACTGGATCATTGTTGCTGTCGGAGGGGGGACCCCAGTCGGTAAGATGGCAGCCCCATGTTGACCATGTGGTCGTACTGGGCGAGAAGGAGCAAGAAGGTGGAAGTGACATCCGGTAAGATGGTGACTCCCAGGTTGCGCATGCGGTCGAGCACTTCGGGACCGGCTGTGGCATTGGGGTCGATGGCCCGCCTCTGGGGGCGCACGCAGTGCTGCTCAATCTAGGGGGGGGGGGTTTGGACTTATAACTCACTGATGATATCCTCTCTTCCCGCACCCCGAGCAGGTGGTTTCCTTCGCCAGGCAGAGTCGTCAGGGGTGCTTCAGCTGGCCACAGAAGTAGCACTTTGGGTGCTCGATCATGGTGGCGGCAGAAACAGAGGGGTTGGGGCCTCCTTGCACAATGGCAGTTGGTGATGCCAAATCCCAAAATGGCGGCACCAGTGGCCCACATGTGGAAGACCCATTTTACCGGCAACGATTGACTCAGCGTTGCATTGGGCTGAATAGAGTGTCTTTGCAATTTGGAGGGCTCTCTTAAGAGGCAGCCTGTCCTCGTCAAGCAGTCGCTGATGGATGTAGTCAGGCATCACCCCAGACACGCAGGCATCCCAAATCAACTCCTTCACAAACTGGTCTGCAGAGTCCAGGGTTGAAATATTGCCCCTACAGTCTCTTTCTAGGTCATGCAGGGCTCAAAACAACTCGTCCATGGATTCACCGGACAGCTGTTTCTTCAAGGCCAGGAGGTATTATAAGTAAACTTCATTCACCCGCGGTCGATCAAGGTTGTGGAGTTCAGTCATTGCAGCTTCTGATCTCCTGGTACACTCGGTAGCCAGCTCTCGCCTGCAGGACCTTGAGTCTCTTCTCATCTGAGTCCACAAGGACCCCTGTGACTTCCAGAAAGTTTGAGAAGTACTCGATCAACTGCTCGTACTGTTCAGCAGGTCTAGGCATCTGTGGATCGATGTCTAGCCTTTCGGGTCGCAGCAGTCTGTCCATCCTGTGTGGAAATTAAAGTGTATTAAATTGATACACTCTCTCAATAACTGCAAAGACAGTGAGTGAGAAACGATAGGCTTCAATCACTTTAGATCATAGCTGGCCTGATTCCATGTGCTCAAATGAAGGACAGGGGGAGGAAGGTTGACCTTTATGGCTGGGTCACAAGGTACAAGGACTACCTAAAGAAATCTCTTGGTGCCTGCCACATTGACCACCGCCAGTGGGCTGATAACGCCTCAAACCGTGCATCTTGGCGCCTCACAGTTTGGCGGGCAGCAACCTCCTTTGAAGAAGACCGCAGAGCCCACCTCACTGACAAAAGGCAAAGGAGGAAAAACCCAACACCCAACCCCAACCAACCAATTTTCCCCTGCAACCGCTGCAACCGTGTCTGCCTGTCCCGCATCGGACTTGTCAGCCACAAACGAGCCTGCAGCTGACGTGGACTTTTTACCCCCTCCATAAATCTTCGTCCGCGAAGCCAAGCCAAAGAGAGAGAAAGAGAGACAAGGGGAGGAGCTACTAGGGAGCGAGTCATCAGTAGATGAGCCAGCTACCCATACACAATCATATATACATATCACCACAATCATTGGTGTTTCTTTTCCAGCTGTAATAAAATTAACAGCCCATTTATATATAAAATTTTCTGCCACTCTTTCCCCAACTTTGTGCAGTTCAATTTCTACCCATGAAGGTTGTCTCTTCCATCAAAGAGGGACGTGACAAATTTCATATGGGCCACCCAATAATAATATTTAAAATTGGGAGTTGTAATCCTCCCTTATCGTATTTTCAATTTAATTTTTCCATGGAGATTCTAGCTAACTTATATTCCATTAAAAATTCCTAATTAGTTTATTCAAATTTTGAAAGTATTTCTGTGGTAGTCGTGTCAGGAGGGTCTGGAAAAAGTTCTGTAGACATGGGAATATATTCCTTCTAATACAATTCACTCTACCCATCAATGTTATCGGGAGAGTGACCTATTTATTTAAATCTTCTTCAATTATCCTAAGCAAGGAGAGATAATTCAACTTATACATTTTTAAGATCATTATCTACTCTAATCCCCAAATATTTGGTCCCATTTGCCGGCCATCTAAATTGTGTATTTCTTTTGCAATCTGAGTAGTCTCCATTCATTAAAACTATAATTTCACTTCTAATCCAATTTATTTTATATCCCAAAACTTTCCCTTAATCTTCCAATTACAAGTGCAGCCTTTGTAGAGAAGTTACCGGTTCTGTCAGATTTATTAATACATCATCAAAAGACAAATTTTGTTCTTATCTTGGTCCACTCTGAACCCTTTAATATTTGGATCCTGTTGAATAACTTCAGCCAAGGGTTCTATGGCCAGTATAAAGAGGGCTGGTGAAAGTGGACTCCTTGTCTATTAGACTTAGATAGTTGGAATATTGAAGATATTTGGCGATTGGTCATAACCTTAGCCTTTGGCTCATTATAAAGTGCTCAAATCCAATTTATGAATTTTTGACCTAGTTCAAATTTCTACAGTACTTTAAATAACAATGTTCCATTCCAATCTATCAAAGGCCTTTTCTGCGTCCAAGGCAACTGCCACACTATGTTCACCTCTTTCCTGGGCCAAATGGATTTGGCTAAGAAGGCTTGTTACATAATCTGCTGATTGTCTTTTCTTTACAAATCCTTTTTGGTCTTTGTTTATCAATTTAGGCAGAAATTTATTCAATCTTCTTACCAGAGCCTTAGCTAATATTTTTATAATCAGCATTTAACAAAGATATTGGTCTATATGATGATGGTTTCAATGGATTCCTATCTCTCTTAGGAATCACTGTTATTATTGCTGTTGAGAAAGATTCTGGCAAAGTATGTAATTCCATTGCTTGGTTCAGTACATCCATAAAAAATGCATTAGCATATCTTTAAATTCTTTGTAAAATTCTGGTGGAAAACTTCACCGGGAGATCTATTAACGTAATAAGTTCAATGCTTCCTCTGTTTCCAATTGTGTAAAGGGTACATTTAATTCATTCTGCTCAGTTAAATCTAAATTTGGCAAAACCAATCATGACAAATAATCATCTAATTTATTAGCTTCTCCTTGTGATTCCAATTTTTATAATTTTGTATAAAATGAATTAAAAACCTCATTAGTCTCTAATAGTATATAGGAGATCCTATTGGGAAACAATTGCCTCTACGTCAAGAATTGTTTCTTTTATGAAATATTACGGATGTATGACCTAAAATGAAGCTGTCCAAATATTAATTAGAATTTCTTCAAATTGCATTGGCAGTAGGCAGGAAATGTACTGCAGTTATCTGGAAGTCTGATTCTCTCTTGGAACTAGCTTGTTGGAATACTAACATGCACAGTTGTGTTCCCCTGGAGAAAATCACTTACAACTTAAGGAATAAGTACAACATGTTTTTGCACGTATGGGAATGCTGCTTACAAAATGTAGGGTTGAATACTTAATAAATAAGATACTTATTCTATCTATTTTCTTCTCTTTATTTTTCATCCTTTTATAAAATCTAGATAAAAATTTCTGGGCCTGTTTGTTGAATTGGATTTCAGATCTAGATAGTCCTTCTCTTTTTCTCTTTTCTCTTTTTTTCCTTCTTTCTCTTGTTTCCTTCTCTTTTACTATTTTCCTTTTCACCTTTTTTCTTCTTCATTCGGGATTTTGTTTGGGGATGGGGTCACATTGGAACATGTATTAATGATTCACATTTAATTATCTATCTGTGATGATAATATGGTATTGTTTGTTGACAAAATCATAGATAAAATATTTTTTAAAAAGTTTGGACTGACTATCAATCTGGATAAATGCATTTTTGTACAAGAAATGACTGATTTCTTGGGGCATAGGATTACTCAGGGGAGTTTGTCCCCTACCATTCCAACTCCAGCAATGATCCTAAGGAATTACTGAGCAGGCTAAGGGAGACATTTGTCACATGGAGAACACTCTTCTTTTGTGCCTGAAGATGTCAAAAACTGCAAGTATGTCTTTGTCCAAAGGAGAGCACTTGGTCAACCTTTACAGATGCCATACGAAGGACCTTATAGGATACTCAGACAAACTAGGTCAACCTGTATTTTGGACATTGGAGGGAAGCCAGGCTTTCTCTATGACAGTCTTAAAACCAGTTCATGTGGACAGTCTTCCCCACGATAGCAGCCAACAGTCCATCACAGAGGTCGACAATCAAACCGGCCATGTGACGTCAGACGTCAGGGGGTGATGATGTGTGTCAAGCGCATGATTCTGGCTTTTAAAAGGTTGCACAGGTGATGAAGAGTAAATCCATTTGATTCACTCTAGAAATGCCTTGTGTGGTTATTTCGTCATGTCCACTGCAATTCCAGTGGCCACACATTGTCTTTTCCCAGTGTTATCAGACTCTTGAATAGCTGTGTCTGTGTGGTAATGGTGAAGGGAATTAAAGTGGCTAGCCACTGGGAGTTCCAGTTTTGCATCATTCTAGCCAGCATTTTGCACCTCAGTAAAAAAAAGCATGCAGCACATTAAAAATTCTGCACTGTTCATCTGAACCTGAAGCTGGTGCTTTAATTTCAGTCATAGGTCTTGCCAACAGTAGGTGGTGCTGGAAGACCTAAATATATATAAATATTTTGGATGTTCATGATGGTTACAGAATGAACAATGCGCAAACTCCGGTAGATCCAAAATGAGTGGTGGACTAGCTTCGCCAAGCGAACCCAGCTCAGCGCGGACATTGGCGACTTCAGGGGTTTTTACGAGGCTCTAAAGGCTGTGTACGGCCCCTCACCCCAAGTCCAAACCCTCTGCGCAGCTCAGACGGCAAAGTCCTCCTCAGCGACAAGATCTCCATCCTCAACCGATGGTCAGAACACTTCCAATCTCTTTTCAGTGCCAACCGCTCAGTCCAAGATTCCGCCCTGCTACAGCTCCCTCAACAGCCCCTAAGGCTTGAGCTGGATGAGGTCCTCACCAGGGAAGAGACATATAAGGCAATTGAACAACTGAAAAGTGGCAAAGCAGCAGGTATGAAGGAATCCCCCCAGAGGTCTGGAAGGCTGGCGGCAAAACTCTGCATATCAAACTGCATGAGTTTTTCAAGCTTTGTTGGGACCAAGGAAAACTGCCTCAGGACCTTCGTGATGCCATCATCATCACCCTGTACAAAAACAAAGGCGAGAAATCAGACTGCTCAAACTACAGGGGAATCACGTTGCTCTCCATTGCAGGCAAAATCTTCGCTAGGATTCTACTAAATAGAATAATACCTAGTGTCGCCGAGAATGTTCTCCCAGAATCACAGTGCGGCTTTCGCACAAACAGAGGAACTACTGACATGGTCTTTGCCCTCAGACAGCTCCAAGAAAAGTGCAGAGAACAAAACAAAGGACTCTACATCATCTTTGTTGACCTCACCAAAGTCTTCGACACCGTGAGCAGGAAAGGGCTTTGGCAAATACTAGAGCGCATCGGATGCCCCCCAAAGTTCCTCAACATGGTTATCCAACTGCACGAAAACCAAAAATGTCAGGTCAGATACAGCAATGAGCTCTCTGAACCCTTCTCCATTAACAATGGCGTGAAGCAAGGCTGCGTTCTCGCACCAACCCTCCTTTCAATATTCTTCAGCATGATGCTGAACCAAGCCATGAAAGACCTCAACAATGAAGACGCTGTTTACATCTGGTACCGCGCGGATGGCAGTCTCTTCAATCTGAGGCGCCTGCAAGCTCACGCCAAGACACAAGAGCAACTTGTCTGTGAACTACTCTTTGCAGACGGTGCCGCTTTAGTTGCCCATTCAGAGCCAGCTCTTCAGCGCTTGACGTCCTGTTTTGCGGAAACTGCCAAAATGTTTGGCCTGGAAGTCAGCCAGAAGAAAACTGAGGTACTCCATCAGTCAGCTCCCCACCATGACTACCAGCCCCCCCACATCTCCATCGGGCACACAAAACTCAAAACGGTCAACCAGTTTACCTATCTCGGCTGCAGCATTTCATCAGATGCAAGGATCGACAACGAGATAGACAACAGACTCGCCAAGGCAAATAGCGCCTTTGGAAGACTACACAAAAGAGTCTGGAAAAACAACCAACTGAAAAACCTCACAAAGATTAGCGTATACAGAGCCGTTGTCATACCCACACTCCTGTTTGGCTTCGAATCATGGGTCCTCTACCGGCATCACCTACGGCTCCTAGAATGCTTCCACCAGCGTTGTTTCCACTCCATCCTCAACATTCATTGGAGCGACTTCATCCCTAACAGTGAAGTGCTCGAGATGGCAGAGGCCGACAGCATCAAATCAACACTGCTGAAGATCCAACTGCGCTGGGCAGGTAACGTCTCCAGAATGGAGGACCATCGCCTTCCCAAGATCGTGTTATATGGCGAGCTCTCCACTGGCCACCGTGACAGAGGTGCACCAAAGAAGAGGTACAAGGACTGCCTAAAGAAATCTCTTGGTGCCTGCCACATTGACCACCGCCAGTGGGCTGATATCACCTCAAACCGTGCATCTTGGCGCCTCACAGTTCAGCGGGCAGCAACCTCCTTTGAAGAAGACCACAGAGCCCACCTCACTGACAAAAGACAAAGGAGGAAAATCCCAACACCCAACCCCCACCAACCAATTTTCCCCTGCAACCGCTGCAACCATGTCTGCCTGTCCCGCATCGGACTTGTCAGCCACAAACGAGCCTGCTGCTGACGTGGACATTTACCCCCTCCATAAATCTTCGTCCGCGAAGCCAAGCCAAAGAAGGAAGAAGATATACACACACACACACACACACACACACACACACACACACACACACACACACACACACACATTTATATATATATAAATGTTATAAACTTATTTAATATAATATTAACATATAGATTATTTATGTGCTCTTTATGTAATATGTATTCTGTGTTTTTCCTTGAGTCATAGGTTTTATATCAGAGTGGCCTTCTCCTATCCAGGTTTCTTACCCTGGCTGGAGGGGCCTGCCTCCCCTCCTAGGTCGGACCATACCTGGTCGCAAATCACCTGTGGACATGGCCTAGGTAAGTTTAATTGGGTTCTCTAACTACCTCTGAGATAGGTCAGGGACCCGATTGGATTCAGATGGGGTTGACCGAGTCACACCCTTTCTTACTGCTGTGTAACTGGGGTGTAAAATGTAAAAAACGAGGGGGAGCCGGCGGCCCCGGCCTCGGTAGAGTGAAGCAGGTGGAGGATCCGGCCCTGGCCTCGGCCATCTTCAGCGCAAACTCCGGGAGATCCAAAATGAGTGGTGGACTAGCCTCGCCAAACGAACCCAGCTCAGCGCAGACATTGGCGACTTCAGGGGTTTTTACGAGGCTCTAAAGGCTGTGTACAGCCCCTCACCCCAAGTCCAAAGCCCGCTGTGCAGCTCAGACGGCAAAGTCCTCCTCAGCGACAAGATCTCCATCCTCAACCGATGGTCAGAACACTTCCAATCTCTTTTCAGTGCCAACCGCTCAATCCAAGAATCTGCCCTGCTCCAGCTCCCTCAACAGCCCTTAAGGCTAGAGCTGGATGAGGTCCTCACCCGGGAAGAGACATATAAGGCAATTGAACATCTGAAAAGTGGCAAAGCAGCAGGTATGGATGGAATCCCCCCAGAGGTTTGGAAGGCTGGCGGCAAAACTCTGCATGCCAAAATGCATGTTTTTTTTCAAGCTCTGCTGGGACCAAGGAAAGCTGCCTCAGGACCTTCGTGATGCCATCATCATCACCCTGTACAAAAACAAAGGCGAGAAATCAGACTGCTCAAACTACAGGGGAATCACGCTGCTCTCCATTGCAGGCAAAATCTTCGCTAGGATTCTCCTAAATAGAATAATACCTAGTGTCGCCGAGAATGTTCTCCCAGAATCACAGTGCGGCTTTCGCGCAAACAGAGGAACTACTGACATGGTCTTTGCCCTCAGACAGCTCCAAGAAAAGTGCAGAGAACAAAACAAAGGACTCTACATCACCTTTGTTGACCTCACCAAAGCCTTCGACACCGTGAGCAGGAAAGGGCTTTGGCAAATACTAGAGCGCATCGGATGCCCCCCAAAGTTCCTCAACATGGTTATCCAACTGCACGAAAACCAAAAAGGTCAGGTCAGATACAGCAATGAGCTCTCTGAACCCTTCTCCATTAACAATGGCATGAAGCAAGGCTGTGTTCTCGCACCAACCCTCTTTTCAATCTTCTTCAGCATGATGCTGAAACAAGCCATGAAAGACCTCAACAATGAAGACGCTGTTTACATCCGGTACCGCGCGGATGGCAGTCTCTTCAATCTGAGGCGCCTGCAAGCTCACACCAAGACACAAGAGCAACTTGTCCATGAACTACTCTTTGCAGACGATGCCGCTTTAGTTGCCCCTTCAGAACCAGCTCTTCAGCGTTTGACGTCCTGTTTTGCGGAAACTGCCAAAATGTTTGGCCTGGAAGTCAGCCAGAAGAAAACTGAGGTCCTCCATCAGTCCCCTCCCCACCATGACTACCAGCCCCCCCACATCTCCATCGGGCACACAAAACTCAAAACGGTCAACCAGTTTACCTATCTTGGCTGCACCATTTCATCAGATGCAAGGATCGACAACGAGATAGACAACAGACTCGCCAAGGCAAATAGCGCCTTTGGAAGACTACACAAAAGAGTCTGGAAAAACAACCAACTGAAAAACCTCACAAAGATTAGTGTATACAGAGCTGTTGTCCACACTCCTGTTCGGCTCCGAATCATGGGTCCTTAACCGGCATCACCTACGGCTCCTAGAACGCTTCCACCAGCGTTGTCTCCGCTCCATCCTCAACATTCATTGGAGCGACTTCATCTCCAACATCGAAGTACTCGAGATGGCAGAGGCCGACAGCATCGAATCCACACTGCTGAAGATCCAACTGTGCTGGTTAGGTCACATCTCCAGAATGGAGGACCATCGCCTTCCCAAGATCGTGTTATATGGCGAGCTCTCCACTGGCCACCGAGACAGAGGTGCACCAAAGAAGAGGTACAAGGACTGCCTAAAGAAAGCTCTTCGTGCCTGCCACATTGACCATCGCCAGTGGGCTGATATCACCTCAAACCGTGCAACTTGGCACCTCACAGTTCAGCAGGCAGCAACCTCCTTGGAAGAAGACCGCAGAGCCCACCTCACTGTCAAAAGACAAAGGAGGAAAAACCCAACACCCAACCCCTACCCACCAATTTTCCCTTGCAATTGCTGCAACCGTGTCTGCCTGTCCCATATCGGACTTGTCAGCCACAAACGAGCCTGCAGCTGACGTGGACATTACCCCTCCATAAATCTTCATCCGTGAAGCCAAGCCAAAGAAAAATTCTGTGTTTTTGTAGGTGCAGCATGGTCTGGAAAGACACTTTTGTCGGATTGTACATGTACAATCAGATGATAATGAACTTGAACTTTAAGACCTATTGTTGCAGCTGACCATAAGAGGGCTGGAGTCAGACAGAGAGATTTGTTGGAATTCCCAGTTAAGAGAAGATCCACATTCTCCAGATATGAAAGGGATACTGGAAGGTGATGGAGGTTTGGAAGTCCTTGCATTTTGGTTTCACATCCATAATGGGTTTGGTACCAAGGAGATCCATCTCTATAGGAGAGATGGAAACCATCTCTCAGTTCAAACACTTTGGATCTCACTGTAGACAATTAGAATGTTTTCCCCAGGGTAAAAATATGTGAGAGGATATGCATTGAGGGTGAGGTGGTGGGCGGGGGGATAGTTTAAAGGGGATTTGCAGGATCTTTTTTTTTACTCAGAAAGGGTGGGGGGCTTGAATTAGCTGCCAGGAGAAGCAGGAGATTATTTAAGAAATTTCTAGATCAACACACGAGTTCACAGGGAATAGAGGGATAAACATCATGGGCATAAAGCAGAATTTCAGCTTAATGAAGGCATCATGTTTCGAACAGATTTATGGGCAGAATAGCCTGATCCTGTGCTGCACTGTTCTATGAAAGATTGAATGGACCAGGCTTAAGGCAAGATTTTGACCCAAGATGTTGTCCATCCATTGGCCTCCATAGATGCCACCTGAAGAGGTTTGCATTTTGATCCAAAGTGCAGAATATGCAATCTCTTGCATCTCGTTTTGAATCTGGAGGAGTTTACAAGAATGTGAGCTGACATGAATGAAACATAGAAGATCAAAAAATATATTTTGCAAGATAGAAATGGAAAGTATGTTTCCTCTTCTGAGAAAATCGACAACAAGGGTGTCCCTTTAAAAATGGAGTTTCCCATTTATGACAAAGATAAGGAGAAATATTTTCTTGCAAAGATTTATGAGACTTTAGAACTTTCAAACTGCCATATAAGGAGAGTCTTTTAATATTTTTAGGGCTGATCAGTCAGGGACTTGGCAAGCAGAAGAGGGAAGATTAGATTTGCCAGGATGCTGCGTGGATTAAAGTGTTTGAGTGACAAGAGGAGGTGGAAGAAACTTGGGATGTTTTCCATGGAGTGTCAGAGGCTGAGGAGACACCTTATAGAAGTTTATAAAATGTCTAAAAGCATAGATAGTGAAGACAGTCAGAATCTTTTTACCAAGGTAAAAATATTAAGTATGAAAGGACATTCATTTAAGGTGAGATGGTGAAAGTTTAAAGGCAACTTTTTAAACACAGAGTGTGGTGGGTGCCTGGAATGGGCTTCCAGGGGTTTGTGGTGGAAGCAGATACAATAGTAATGTTTAAAAGGCTTCAGGATAGTCATAGCACTAAGTGGAGAAGGAAAGGATATGGATCATGTGCAGGCAAAAGAGACTTGGTTTTATTTGGCACTGTATTCAGTCCAAACATTGTGAGCTTGTTCCTGTGCAGTCACCAGGAGTAGGCAGCAATGAGGTTAAAGTCAGAAGAAGCTTGACTTTATTTAGTTTTACAATAGGTTGGTGGAGTTGAATGTTCCTATAGTGTTAGACTGTGACAATGGAACAAATATAATAGTGAACCTAACTTTTGGATTATGGCATGAGATAGAGTTACTGGTATTGAAACTCCCACCCAGCACTTAAGTCTGGTATGGGATCAGAAAGAGGGAATAATTGAACAAGAGACCACAGAGGATATGTGGATGCATACCTTCTATTGGAAGAAACAAAATAGGCCATTATCATGTCATTATTACTGAGCAGAAGGGCCACCCATAGCACACTTTCTCCCCAAGATGACTACAGTGGAGTGGAGACAGTTGCCCACCTCTTTGCAGACTGTAGATGTGCTAAGAGAGTGTGGAGAAGGTTGCAAGGGTTCTTGTCACAGTTCATCCCCAGCAGCAGTATAACAGAAGGCACTCTGATGTGTGGATTGTTCCTATGGACACACGCAGAGACAGACACTGCTGGAAGATCATCAACTCATCAACTTTGGTCTGGACGAAACTGGTTGGTCTTCTGGCACACTGAGATGTCGGTCGGTGCAGGAATGCTGCCGACTGACACTTCCCAGGCTGCAGGAAAGTGCAAGGGCACTTTGGGGAAGAAAGTCCTTCTGCTACCATGCATTGAGATGCTGAGACAGGGGGTAGCCCCTCAAACAATGGAGGGGGAGTAACCCTGGGGATACTATAAATAGTTAACATTACAAAGTACAGTAACAAAATGTAAATATGAATATAACACTCTGAATGTTAAAAGACTGCACTGTATTCCTTTATGTACTGTATGTATGAATGTGACACCACGAAAGTGCAAAGACTTTGCACCAAATCATTTTTATTGTGAATTTTATCAATGATAAAAAATTTTTAAAAGGGACAAGCAATTTCTTCCAGATTTCCTGCAAGTTCTTTAAACAGGAAAGTTAACTCCACACAATTTTCCACTGAATTAGAAGGTAGCCCAATCATGGCCCCTCGTCCTGTGGCTTTCTGCATTCAGTAGAGGAGTTGCTAATTTATTTAGGTAGCTCTTTTTACTTGTTCAACACCTTTAACAGAAAAACACATCCTTAAATACTTGGCAGGGTAATAATCAACCAATTTGTTGATTCTGAAATAAAAGGTGATAAGAGGGCAGGTGATCAAAACCATGGTCAGTGAGGTCTCTTGTGACCAGCACTTTAAGGAGAATAGATATTGTTTACTTCTTAAAAATGTTGTTCCTGTTCTTTAGCTGAAAATGCTGGCGACTTGATGGGGTGGAGATCCTTGGCACTGAGCTGGGATTTAGTTGTGTGTTAAAAGCTATGTCAAGTTCATGTTTAAATGTATTTGTCACATTATACATGGCACAAAGATAAAGATTCTTTGGTGATCCGTCCAGCAAGTCAACTATAACATAGAGTTAAACAATAAAATCTGCAGACTCTAGGGTCTTACCTGTTAGCCTCTCCTCCTCCTAACCCCCCCCCCCCCCATCCCTCACCTTTTTATTCAAGCACCTGCCTGTTTTTGCTTATACCTGACGAAGGGACCAGGTTACACTTTACTTCAGTGGTTCTCAGCCTTTTTCTTTCCACTCACATACCACGTTAAGTATTCCCTATGCCACTGGTGCGCTGTGATTAGTAAGGGATTGCTTAAGGTGGTATGTGGGTGGAAAGTAAAAGGTTGAAAACCACTGTTTTAATCATCCCTAATTGACTCGTTACGCGCACGGTTTCAGAACTCCAAAGGAAATGGGCCGATGACAATTTTTCTCAAGTAAAATATTTCAGTAACAATTGGATCTGCAGCAGTGATTGTCAACCTTCCCTTCCCACTCACAGGCCACTTTAAACAACCCCTTACTAATCAAAGAGCATCGATGGCATAGGGATTACTTAAAGTGGTCTGTGAGTGGAAAGGAAAAGGTTGAGAACCACTGCTTTACTTCCCATGGATGCTGTGTGACCTGCTGAGTTTCTCCAGCATGTTTGTGTATTCAATGCTAAACACGTATGCAGCAGTACAATGTGGAAGAGCAAGAATACATTATGGACTTTAGTGTTACAATTAGTTCCAAGTGAAAGTAAAATTTTAACACCATTGTGAGATTTATTCAGAAGCCTGATGGCTGGGGGACCACTGGTGTGTGCCTCTTAAGCCTTCTTCTCAATGGTAGGATGGAGGTGTCTGGGGTGTGATGGGTCCTGCAGTATGTTAGCTGCCTTTCCTTGACAGAAGGAGGTGTAGATAATATCCAAGGAGGGAAGGGAGGTTTGCATGATGTTCTGAGCTGCATTCACTACTTGCTGCAGCTCCTTCAGCATCCTTGATCATTCTGACTTTAGTCTTCACCATCTCTCCTGTCACTATAGCTGCAGCAGCACACTGTGTGACCCCCTTCCCCCTCCTCCCCCACCACACACCCCACCCCCACCATCTACCACACTCTCCTGTAATAAGATGAATAAGATGAACATTTGAATAAGGTCTTGGCCCAGACATGATTTGGAGGATAGGTAAAGAGAAAGAGTGACACACTTCGCTCTGGAGAACAGGAAGGCAAATTTTACCCAGGTTAGCACTTTAGTGTTTCTCTGCTGACCCAGTGTGTAGCTCTGGTAGATCAACCATTTCAGACACCTATCTACATGAGACACAATCTCAAGAAGGCATAAAAGACCCCTATTACCCTGGTCACAATCTCTTCTCTCTTCTATGTTCAGGTAGAAGGTACAGCAGCATGAAATCTAACTCCTCTGGTTCAAGAATAGTTTCTTTCCAACACTTATGAGGTTCTTGAACCTTCTTTTGTCACATTAATCAGGAAGTGTTCCAACACCACAAAAAGTCTTTCCATACTCTTGCAAAGTTACTTTTTTTTGCACTTGGATAACCATGAATATTTATTATCATTTTTCATATTTATTATCTATTTTTAATTTAATGAAGTACAGTATTATTATTGTTTTTGTTCACATAATATCTGTTCAGCTGCAGTAAGAATATCAGTACAAATGTACATTGTACAATGTATATGACAATAAACTCATTATCATTTTAACGATGAGGTCAATGGTCTGATAGCAGTGGGGATGAAATGTCCTTGAATTTGGTGGTCCATGTTTCCAAACACATGTATCTTCTGCCTGACTGGAGGGGGGGGGGGAAATAAAAGAAAGTGTCTAAAAGCAATGGAAAGTGTAGAGGGATTGATACAGGGGGAGGCTGGTTTGCATGTTAGCCTGGACTGTATTCTCAACTCTACAAAGTACAGCCTCTCTGTGATTATCCCTTTTACTCTGAATTATTTTAAAAAATGCTAAAATTTAGAGATGTTAGACAGCAAACATAAGAAAAGGGGTATTTTAGAAGATACAAGTTGTTTCTGAATGGTGTTAATTTTATATTAATTCCCAGTAGCCTAGCTACCAGGAACCAGCACTGGTACTGGGTAAATAGAGAGAACAAAGTTTCTCTCTTATATTTCACTACATGATGTTATGGCATCACCAGCTGCCTGTGAGGAATTTGAACATTCTCCCCATGACCTGCATGATTTCCTACAGGGGCTCTGGTTTCTTCCCACCCTAGAAAACATACAGGATTTATCAGTTGATTGATTTGGGTGGCACGGGCTCTTAGTCTGGAAGGGCCTGTTACCATGCTGTGACTCTTATTTCTTTTAATTAGAACATAAACATGTGGAGCAGAGAAATGATACTACGGTTGGCGGGACAGAGGGGACGACAAAGTCAATCTCCAATGATGACTCAAAATAACAGAGTATTTTTTTATCCACTGAAATTTTTAATAGTCATCTGCCTCTAGTGGGGTTTACCGCACCCAGTTTTTTAGGGCGTTACTACCTTTGGGTAGTTTTTTGGGGGGGGGGATAATTTAAAATTTTTTTATATATACTTCCTTTTAAAAAATATTTAGGGGAGGGAGAGTGGTTTTAAATTACTAGAAGGGGGCGATATTTTGTAGTAAGTGATTATATTGTTAGTTTGTAAAGATGTCTAATTTGAAATTTGCAACTTTTAATGTTCAGGGGTTAAATAATCCGATTAAGTGAAAGCGAGTTTTGGCTTGTATCAAGAAAATGAAAATTGTTATTGCTTTTTTAACATGAAACACATTTGACTGAAAAAGAACATTTGAAATTGAAGAGAGATTGGGTTGGGCATGTGGTTTTTTCTTCATTTAATTCTAAGGCAAGGAGTGTAGCAATTTTAATTCATGAGAATTTGTCTTTTGAGTTGCAAACTATGGAAGGGAATGCTGGAAGGGTTTTAAAGATGAATTGTAAATTTTTTACTGAATGTTGGACTTTGCTTAATGTTTATGCACCTAACGTGGGGGATGAGTGTTTTATTTCGGATGCTTTTTTGTTATTATATCAAGCTAATGAAAACATTTTAGTTGGGGAAGATTTTAATTGTGTCTTGGATCCTTTGTTGGATAGATCCCCAAAAAGTATAAAGAAATCAAAGATGGTGATACAAATTGGGGCCTTGATGAAGGATTTAAATTTGGTGGATATTTGGAGAGGAGTTAATCCTACAGAGAAGGATTTTTCTTTTTACTCGTCTTGACATGATTTATTTTCTAGAATAGATTTTTTTTTTAGTATTGGCACATTTACAAGGAAGGATATTACAGGCAGAATATAAAAGCAGGGTTATATCAGATCATTCTTTATATTTTTTTCTTATGTAAGTTCGGAAGTGGTACGTTCATCTTATAGATGGAGATTTAACACAATGTTGTTGAAAAAACCAGAATTTGTTATCTTTGTTAAAGAACAGATTACTTTTTTTTGTCTGAAAATGCTAATTCAGTAAAACGTCATTTTGTGTTATGGGATGCATTAAAAGTTTATTTAAGAGGACAGATTATTAGCTATACCACTAAAGTTAAGAAGCAGTATATGGCAGAAAATTTAGAATTAGAAAAGCAAATTGATGAATTGGAGAAGGAATTTCAGAAGGAAGTGACAGAAGATAAAAAATGTGGTTTTGAATAAATTGAAATTGCGTTATAATACGTTGAAGACTTATCAATTTGAATGTTTAATTAATCGATCTAAGCAGTGTTATTATGAGTTGGGTGAGAGGGCACATAAGGTATTTGCATGGCAGTTAAAGAAGAAACAGGTTTCACGGATTATTAATGCAGTAAAAAAGAATTCAACGGTTACCTATAAACCTCAGGAAATTAATGACCAGTTTTATTCATTTTATAAAAAAATTATATACTTCTGAGGGGAAACAGGATAATGGTTCTATTGATTCTTATTTATCTAAGTTAACATTACCAGCATTAGAAGAGGAGGATGTTATAGATCTAGAAGCTCCATTTACAGAATTAGAGATTAAGGCGGCCATGTTGGAAATGCCCAATGGGAAGTCACCAGGTAATGACGGGTTTTCGGTGGAATTATATAAAAACTTTTAATGAACATTTATCTTTGGTGTTTGAGGAGGTGACTGAACAGCATGCGTTACCAAAATCTTGCTCTAGTGCTTTAATTACTGTAATCCTGAAAAAAGATAGAGACCCATTGAAAGTGTCTTCATATAGACCTATTTCTTTATTGAATGTTGATTATAAAATTATAGCAAAAGTGTTAGCAAATTGACTTGCTAAGTATTTACCTAAATTGATACGTTGATCAAACAGGTTTTATTAAAAATAGAAATGCTTCAGATAACATTCTTTGATTGATTAGTTTATTCAATGCATATAGACAGCAGCCCAACCATCCAATGGTGGTTGCGCTTGATGCGGAAAAAGCCTTTAATAGGGTCGAATAGGATTTTTTATTTAAAGTATTGGAGGACTTTAAATTTGGCCCTTTTTTTATTGGTTGGGTTAAAGCTTTATATACGAACCCGACTGCTAGGGTGGTGACAAATGGTCAAGTTTCATCATCGTTTAAATTGACGTGTTCAACTTGACAAGGTTGTCCATTGTCACCAGCTCTGTTTGCATTGGTTATTGAACCGTTAGCTCAAACAATAAGGCAGAATGAACAGATAAGAGGGATGAGAGTTATGGATGAAGAATATAAGATTAATTTATTTGCAGATAATGTTTTGATATATTTAACAAACCCAGAACAATCATTGCCACATTTGTGGAAATGTTTATTACAATATGGAACATTATCTGGATATAAAGTTAACTGGGATAAAAGTGAGATTTTGCCAGTCGGAGAAGGAGATTATTCAGAGTATAAAAATATTATAAAACTGAAATGGTCTGATAAAATTAAATATTTAGGAATAATTGTAAATACTGAGTATCAATCTTTATACAAGTTAAATTATGTTCCAGTATTAAAAAAAGATTAAAGCAGATTTAATTAAGTGGAAAGATCTTCCGCCAACTTTAATTGGTCAAGTTAACTGTATTAAGATGAATATTTTTCCTCACATTCAATATTTATTTCAATGAATACCATATTCTCTTTCAAAGAGTTTCTTTCAGGATTTAAATAAAGTTATGAGAGAATTTTTATGGAAAGGTAAACTACCACGGGTAGCATTCTATAAACTTACTTGGAAGTATGCGTTAGGTGGACTTCAATTACCTCATTTTCAAAATTATTATGAACCAGCCCAGTTGAAATTTATTAGTAGACTGATAGATTTGGACCAGCCTCCGAGTTGGGCTTAAGTTGAGATGGCTTGTATTTCTGAAGTCAAGGTGTATCAATTTATATTTTGATGGAATGTAAATTTGTTGAGGGAATATAATATGCCAATATTAAAACATCTATTAAAACTATGGATTAAAAAAAATAAGATTTTAGGATCAAAAGGTAAATTGTCAATTTTAACTCTATTATATAATAATCAACTTATTTCTTTTTCAATGTTTAGTCATTTAAAGAATTGGGATTCTAAGGGTATAAAAACATGACAGGATTGTTTTGTAGAAGGACAGTTTATTTCTTTTAATCAATTGAAAGAGCATTTTGATATTGCTGAAAATTCTTTATTTGTTTATTATTAACTTCGAGCTTTGGTGAAAAATATGTATGGTAGAGAGATGATTTTATCTGTATTGACAGAATTCGAATCTTTGATTTCTTCTATACCAAAAAGGGGTTATATTTCTGTTATGTACAAAGTATTACAAGACAATTTGGATAAGCTAGAATGGGAGAAGTCTAAGCTTAAATGGGAAAATGATTTAGTTGTTGTTTTTCCTGAAGATCATTGGGCAGATATTTGTCATGATAGTGTTACTAAATTGATGAATGTGTGGTATGGAATGGTTAATTATAATTTTTTACATCAATTGTATTAAACCCCAGAAAAATTGAAAAAATATGGTTTTAGTAATTTGGATTCTTGTTTTAGATGTGGTGTATGTACTGGAACTTTTTTACATGCTGTTTGGTCTTGTGTGCATGTACAACCATTTTGGGATGAAATTAAGTTAATTTTGGAAGAATTATATAATTTTAAGTTATCATTAGATCCATCTATTTTTTTAATGGGTTATATGATTCCTTTAAAGGGTTGGATAAATTTCAAACTGCATTTATATATTTAGCAAATGTGTAGCAAGTACATGGAAAAATAATATAGTGATTAATATAATGCGATGGCATAATGAATTGAAAGCTTGTATTGTTATGGAAAAAATTACATATAATCTGCATGACAATTATTCTTTTTTTGTTAATAAGTGGTTACCATATTTGGAATATATGCAATTAGATATATTTTGATTTATTACATACTTTTAGTTTCTGTTTATATATTTTTAGCTCTCCTTAAGGGAGCTGGCTGATGGGGTGGGGGTTGGGTGGGGATTTGATTTAAATTTTTGTTTTTTTCTTATTATTTTTTCTTTCTTTTTGTTTTTTTTTAGTTTTTAAAATATATATATTCATATAAAATTCTATTTATGGATTGTATTCTGTATTACTATTAATGATTCTTCAAATAAATAAAGTTTAATAAAAATAACATAAAATATTGGAAACAATATTTACTGTCTGTGTGGTGAAGTTGCTCCCCGAGTGATTTTAGGGAGGGAGTTCCAAAATTTTGATCTAGTGATGATGATTGAACACCAGCATAACCTCTATAATAAAAACAAAATCCAGGTGACTTCTGGAGTAATTGAAACAAGAACGTGTGCAGTCTACGTAAATAAGTCAATAAGTGTGCAGCAATCTATCATAAAGCATGACTAGTTCTGACATTTTACAAAGGATTTAAATGCTGAGATAAAACCATCTGTTGTAAACATTTGATGACAATACATATTTAAATTTAGACATACAGCACAGAAACAGGTCCTTCTGGTCCACAAGCCACGCCACTCAAATACACCAATCGACTAATTAACTTATAAAACCCCATATGTTTTTTTTTGAAGATGGAAGGAAACCAGAGAACCTGAAGGAAACCCACACAGACACAGGGAGAACATACAAATTCCTTATAGGCAGCACTGGATTTGAACCTGGGTCACTGGTCCTGTAATAGAGTGGCGCTAAATGCTATGCTAACCATACTGCCTGATTAAATTAAATTCTGGACTTTGTTAGCTTTTTAAAAAATTCAGCACTTTTCTAGCCTTCTCTCTTGCAGCTGTCGTCATGACAGCTTAAGCAATCCCTTACTAATTACAGAGCACCAATGGCATAGGGATTACTTAAAGTGGTATGCAATTGTTGTGAACTAGGCATACATGGGTCAGCAAAGAAAGGTTGAGAACCACTGATCTAATCCTTCTCTACCTCTCACCCATAACCTTGCATTTTTCTTACATGTATTGGTCCACATGAGAGTCCTTATTTTACCATCTTCCTCCACCATCCCAGGCAATGCATTCCAGACACCCAGCACTCTGTGTGAAAAACCATACCTCAGACATTGTCCCTAAGCTTTCCTCTGCTCACCTTAAACAGATGTCCTCTGGTGTTTGTGATTGTCACCTCAAGGAAAAAGTGCTGGCTGGCCACCCAATCTGCATTCTTCATAATTGTAGGTACCTCTGTTAAGTCACCTCTTATTCTTCACCTTTCCAAACAGAAAAGCCTGAGCTCTGTCAAACTTGCTTTCGAAGACATGTTCTCTGATCTAGGCAGCATCGTGGTAAATATTTTGTGCATTCTCTCCAAAGTATCTATATCCTTTCCCATGATAAACAAGTAGAAAGAGTCATAAATTGTGTGCAGTTTTGGTCATCTAACAACAGGAAAGATATCAATAAAATTGAAAGAGTACAAAATTGATTTACAAGAATGTTGCTGGAATTTGAAGAATTGAATTACAGGAAAAGATTTAGCAGGTAAGGACTTTATTCCCTGGAGCAGAGAAGAAGGGAGATTTGATAGTAGTATGCTCAATTATAAGTTGTATAGGTAAGGTAAATGTAAGCAGGCTTTTTCCCTGAGGTTAGGTGAGACAAGAACTAGAGGATATGATTCGAGAATGAAAGGTGAGATTCTTAAAGGGAATATTACGGGGGGTATCATGCAGAGAGCGGTGGGTCAGATGTGGAACAAGCTGCCAGCTGAAGTAGTGAAAGCAAGCTAAATTTTGACATTAAAGAAAAATTTGGATAGGCAGATGGATGGGAGGGGTTTGGAGGGGTACTGTCTACCTGCAGGTCAGTGAGACCAGATAGAATAAAGGTTCAGCACAGATTAGGTGGTTTCTGTGCTGTGATGCTCTATGGTTCTAATAAGGTGACCAGAACTGAATTCAGCACTCCAAATGTGCTCTAACATCAGTGATAACATTTTTCCATCTCCTTTAATGAGCTAAGGCAGATTTTGTTGACTTGACAAAAAAGGTATCTCTAAATTTAGCTTTTTAAAACAAATTATTAACAACACAGTAGAAGTTGATTCCAGTTATTGAAACCTATGATGGCCAATTACACCCATATGTTTTTGGAGGGATCTGGCACTGCATTCAAACTTGGGTTGGTAAAAGCATCTCACTAACCACTATGTGGTGGAGTGCTGAGGTCTTGATGAACACCTGACAAAAACATGTGGCCTGTCTGCCCTCAGATATATTTCTGGTCCATCTGCCACTGACAGCTTGAAGCTGCTTCCATGAAATCCTCCATTTATTTGAATACTTTATTGAAAATTTTTAAACCACAAAAAATTGAAATACATTTGAATATAATAATTCATATAAAGAAGTACATGTGGAATATATAACAAACCCCTCAACCCCTCATCCTCACTCCCCACTCTACTATCCCTCCCTCCAATCCCTCACCATCCCTATAAACCCAAACCCCAAAGATAGAAAAAAGGAAAAGAAGGAGGAGGCCCAAACCATCAATCTAAATGCCACGGACTAGAGTAACACCACTACAATGTGCCATAGAAAGTTCAAAATTTTAAACCCACATAATCCAAATAAGGGCTCCAAACTTTCTAGTAGAAAAAAATAATCTTTTTTCAACTCCATATGCCATCGATGCATACTTAAATCAATCTCATTTTTCCAAGTAATCACTATACATTTTCTCACTACAACTAAAGCTAATCTCAAAAATGCAATTTGAGACTTAGTTAATCTCAATTTCAACATTTTAACTTTACTTAATAAAAATAATGTTGGTTCCATTGGCAATTTTATTCTTAAAACTTTCTCTAAAAATTCTTTAAGTCGTGTCCAAAAAAGTTTAACCATATCACATAACCAAGTAGAATGTAGGAAGGAACCTACTTCCTATGTCACCTAAAACATAAATTATATCTATTTAATTTTTCAAGGGTTAAATATAGCTGATGAATGAAGTTATAATGAACTAACCTATATCTCACATTAATTATCTTAGCCATACTATCTTTATATATATTTCTCCAACTTCCTGATCAATTACTAATCCCTAAATCTTTTGCCCACTTTAATCTAGATTTATGTAAATCTAACTTAGGCATTCTATTCTGTAATAATGATTACATTTCAGATAAACGTTTTTTTCTTTCCACCTTCCATAAGCAAAATTTCAAATTTTGACTGCCTTAGCAACCTTAAACCATGTCCAAAATTATCCATTAATAAAGATCTAATTTGATAATAACAAAAGAGAGTACTTTGTGGAATTTCATATTTTTCTTTCAATCTTTAAAAAGACATTAAATAACCAGTTTTGTAACAATCTTGTACAATTTTAATTCCTTTCTGATTCCATATTTTCAAAAGTTGATTATAAAGAATAAAAGGAAAAAGGTTATTCTGGTATAGAGGTGTCTTAGCTGAAATTTTCCCCTGTGTACCTATTTCCTCATTTATCATATTCCTTAATTCAATTAAATGTCTCAAAATAGGTGAATTATATATAAATAATAACTTAGAATACCATTTATAAATAAATTGCTCCTTATTCTTCTCACCACTTTTGGTTAACAATGTTCGCCCATACCAATAGATTATCCTAATCAAACATTCTATTAATAAATTTCAATTGTCCTGCTCTATAATAATTTTGAAAATTCAGACATTGTAAACCTCCCAGTTCATACCTCCAAGTTAATTTTTGTAAAGATACCCTAACCATTTTATCTTTCCATAAAAATTTCCTAACTATAGAATTCAAATCCCTAAAAAACTTTTGAGGAACTTTACAAGGTATAAATTGAAAAAGATATTGTATTCTAGGTAAAATATTCATCTTAATACAATTAACTATACCCATTAATGTTATAAGTAAATCTTTCCATCTATTTAAATTATTCTTAATTTTATGGAAATAAAAGCAAATAATTTAACTCATACAAATTATCTAAATTCTTATCCAATAGAATACCTAAATAATTAATTTAAATTAAACATTCTTTTTACAATGAGTATTATCAGCATCAATCAATGGCAGAATCTCACTTTTTTCCCAATTAATTTTCACAAGACAAGGGAACAGAACTAGGCCACTAGGCCCATCAAGTCTGTTCCATAAATCGACACTAAGCTACTCTACACTAATTAAAATTTCCAGCCTTTTCCCCATATCCCTTGATGCCCTCACTAATGAGATACTTGTCTATTTCTTGTTTAAATACTCCCAGTGATCTGGCTTCCACTGCTGCATACGGCAGTGAGTTCCACAGATCCACGACCCTCTGGCTAAAGAAGTTCCTCCTAACCTCTGTTTTATATGGATAACCTCTAATTTTCAGACTATGACCCCTTGTTCTCGATTCACCCACCAAGGGAAACATCTAACCAACATCCACCCTATCTAAACCTTTCAAAATACGAAATGCCTCTGTGAGATCTCCTCTCATTCTCCTATATTCCAATGAATATAACCCAAGAGCTACCAAGCACTCCTTGTATATTAGCCCTTGCATTCCTGGAATCATCCTAGTAAATCTCCTCTGCACCCTCTCCAACAGCATCACATCCTTTCTAAGACAGGGGGCCTAAAACTGCACACAAATGGACTCTCATTCACTTTCTTCACTACCAATTTCATCTGGTCATTGACTTTTAGGTTTCCCTACACAAGGACACCCAGGTCCCTTTGCACATCCGAGGTCTGAATTTTCACCCCATCCAAATAGTATTCTGCCTGTTTATTTCCACTGCCAAAATGTACAACTGTACATTTCTCAATGTTATATCTCAGTGGCATAATTTTGCCCAGTCTCCTAATCTGTCTATATCTTTCTGCAATTTTATGGTTTCTACTACACTTCCTACTCAGCCACCTATCTTGGTGTCATTTGCAGATTTGGCCACAAAACCATTCATACCACAATCCAAAAATCATTACTATAAATTTATAAATATATTTATATTTCACCATATTGTTTCAATTTTTCACATAAGAATTTTGAAGAATTTTAATGTTCTGTTAAATAAATCAAAACATTATCAGCAAACAAATAGATCTTGTACTCCTCAGATTTCACTTTAATACCTTTAATATTGTTATATTGTCTTATCAATTGAGCCAAAAGTTCAATAGCTAAAGCAAACAGTGCTGAAGATAAAGGGCAACCTTGTCTAGTAGATCTTTCTAATAAAAAGGACGATGATATTTGGCCATTTCTCACCACTCTGGCAAAAGTTTTTATATAAAGATCCAATCCAACAAATAAACATTATTCCAAACCCAAACCTTTTTTTAATACTTTAAATAAAAAACTCCACTCTACCCTATCAAATGCCTTTTTGGCATCTAATGATAAGACCATGATAATGATAAATCCAATGATAAGTTGGATTCCTCTTGAGAAATATGAATCAAACTAATTAATTTTGCAATATTATCTGCAGGAAGTTGATTTTTTAATAAAACAAGCTTGGTCTAAATGTATTAAGCCTGGTAAGCATTTTGCCAATCTATTTGCTAGAATCTTAGTTACAATTTTGTAATCAACATTTAACAAAGAAATTGGTTTATAAGATCCACTTTTTAAAGAATCTGTCTTTTTCTTAAGAATAACTGTTATAATAGCCTGAGAGAAAGAATCTGGTAAAGAATGAACCTCCATTGCTTGATTCAATACATCCATTAACAATAGCATTAAAACTGACTTTGAAATCAAAATAAATTAATAAATTCAGCAAATCATTCTGGGAACCTTCAATGAATAGTGTTGAAAGCCCAGATTTGTTTTGTGCCAAATATTGTTCCCTCAACTACAACAAATTCTGACCTGCTTCATTAATAGCCAGCTTGAGACCTTTGAGAGGAATGTGACAAGGTCCTTCTGCAAAGACTGATCATTGCTCCTTAAACTGTTAAAACTAGAATATTAACATCATGCTTAGTTTTATTTCTATGAATTATTTAGCAATTATATCAGCCACAGTATTAAAGTTTATACTAATTATAAAGCTCAAAGCCATCTTCACAAAATGCAATGTTAAAATTGCCATCCCAAAACTGCATCTATTTTATGTCCCTGTGTAACTGAACCAAGAATTAGGTATCTGACAATAAATATCATCATTTTGATGTTGCATCTCTATAAAACTCTGGTTAGACCACTATTGAAATCCTCCAAGTTCACTGGCAGGATAAATGAACCAATGTCAGCAATGCTCCCAAATTGAGGTCCCCAGCATTGAGGTCCCATTAACTCTCTGTTTGGGATGACCATGTTATTCACATGCCAGACTCTGAGAAACCACGCTGATGGCTTTCCTGTAGTTAAGCGACTAAAACTAAATGCAATACTTCAAATTTGGACTCAACAACATCTTATACAACTTTTCCATAAACATCCGTACTCCTATATTCAATCCTTTGATTTATGATGGCTCATGTGCCAAAATTCACTACCTGTGACACCATTTTCAGGGAATTATCTATCTGTATTCCCAGATCCCTCTGTTCTATTGCACTTCTCAGTGCCCTACTGTTAACCATGCATGTCTTACCTTGGTTATTCCTTACAAAGTCCAACACTTCACACATATCCACATTAAATTCCATCTGTCATTTTGCAGCAATTTTTCCACTGGTCCAGATCCAGTTGCAAGTTTTGAAAGCCTTCCCCACTGTACACTACACTCTAATCTTAGTCTCATCTGCAAACTTGATGATACAATTTACCATATTATCTTCCCTCCCAAGAAGAGTCTACACCCCACTCCTATCTCTAGCTCACTCCACCCTGCCAATAGTGTCTAATTGATTCTCAAATTATTTCAAAGCTCTTCCTGTCGGGCACCTGTCCACTTCACGTATTAATAATTCTTCCGTAGTAGAAAACATAGACAGTTGTTCTAAATTTGTCTTTTCCTGGTTAATTATTTGCAAGTTTCAAAAAGTTTTCTCCATCATTTGCTACTTCATAATTATTCAGAGGCATTTCCTTCTCTATGTCTTCTAGCATCTGGTCTCTCACCTCAACATAACTGATGCAAGGCACAATACAAAAACATGACAGAGAAACTCAGCAGGTCACACAACATCAAAAGGAAATAAAGGGTAACCAATGTTTAAGGCTTCAACCCTTCATCAAGGTATAAGCAAAAACATCCAGGCACCTGAGTACAAATGTAGGGGGAGGAAAAAGAGAGGAGGGAAGAAGGGTCAGGAAGATGAGCATGGGCTAACAGTTAGGAGGATATACAGATGGGAGGGTGGAAGAGAGAAAAGCTGAGTGTTGATGGGGAGGGGGTAGCTGTCTGATAGGAGAAGGAAGGGAAGGGGTAGGGAGCTGGAGAAGGGAGACAGAGGGATGTGGAAAAAGAGAGGGACACTGGCAAGGGATACAAAAAAAATTGGAGGTCAATGTTAATGCCATCTGGTTGAAAAGTGCCCAGATGGAATATAAGGCACAATTTTGAAGTAAGGCAGGATAAAATATTGACATCTTAATTAACTGATGTGGTGGCCATTACAATGGACAATTAAGATTTTGCTTCCTGAACACTTTTGTGTGTATTTTATGGACTTTGGCTGCTGATCAAGAAAATCATCTTAAACTTTTCCTACCACATACTTCCTTTGCAAATATAACCTATTTTTGTGATTTGCTGTCATATTTTGAGTCTACCAGTATATTGCCCACAAAGCAAGCTTTATTGGTCAGTTCAGGCATACCTGGTGCAGATGCTATGCATATGTAGTTTTATGCCTAGGCATGCTTACGCAGGAAAGATGCAGACAGGCTATAAAAGCAGCTCACATATACAGATGCTGTGCATTACATAGATTGAACACATGTTGATACTTAACAATAGGATTTATTGTCTTCAGGAACACTCAATACAGCAGAAATAGCATGGAAGGCATTTAAAGATGTTGAGAATTTTCTTGGCAACCACAGGGCACCAAACTACATCCAGCTGATTGACAACATGCTTCAAGCATACAAAACGAGGAAGTGCAACATGTCATTGAAAGTTCATTTTCTGCATTAGCACTTGGATTTAGGGTGGCCATTCCAAAGGGAGGACATGGTCATAGATTACCATATATACATTGTGTTTGCATTTGTTGTTTTTGCAATAATATTTAAATCTTATAAAAATATCACACTGTTTATATATATATTAATCTATGACCATGCCCTCCTTTTGGAATGGCCACCCTACTTTCTTGGTGCAGTCAGTGATGAACTTGATGAAAGGTTTCACTAGGACACAGCAACCATAGAAAAGCAGTATCATAGCAAATGGAATCAATCAATGCTGGCCAACTATTGTCAGACACTGACACGAGAGTTATCAGATGCTGAGTACAAATGAAAATCAGTGGCAAATCATTTTCAGGTCAGTTGAACTAATACAATGTATCAGCATCATTATGCAATTAAACATGTTAAATTCAATCAAAGTTCATTTAAAATTTATTCAACTTTCTACATGATACAGCAAGTCTTAAATTATTTTGTATTCAGCTTGAAGTTGTTTATTATAATACCCAAATTTTTCAGGAAGAAAACCTTTTGAAAAAAAAATTGTTGTCCAATGAGTTCAAGTTTATTTTTCATTCGATTGTACCAGTACAACCCGACAAAACAGCATTCTTCAGTTCACAATGCAAAATAATGCAAACACACTTACAGACATAACACACATACAAATGAATATTTATTAACAAATAGTGGAATTTCGAAGAGTTGATTTAGCAGTTCATTAGTTATTCAGCAATCACACTGCCCATGGGAAGAATTTGTTCCTCAGCTGGGTGGTTCTGGCTCTAATACTTTTGTATCACTTTCCTGACAGGAGAAGCAAGGAAGTGATGCACACAGGGTGATTTTATGAGCTCACTATGCAAAGATCAGCAATTGTGCTTTCACTATGCTACAGGCTCATGGCTAAAGTGCTAGCCAATGCCACAGATCTGGTCCATTGATCTAGAAATCCAGAGTAAGAATCCCATTACAGCAACTAGGAAATTTATATTCAAGTAATGAAATAAATCTGGATTTATCAAAAATGACATGTTAGTCTTTGTAACAGAAAGCAGAATCTTATGAAACAAAAGATCTAGTTCATTAATGCCTGTCCAAGAAGAAAATTGGGATTCTGGTAGGTCATCAACCTGAAGCATTAGCTCTGTTTTACTCTCTGCAGATGTTGTTTGTCCTGCAGGGTATCTCCAGCATATTCTCTTTTTACTTCTCCCTTCCTTGCTCAGTTTGGCTTTGCTGTGACTCCATCAACTCAACTGTGTGACATCCACACTCTGGATATCAAAATATATCTTCTATAACCATATAACCATATAACCACTTACAGCACAGAACAGGCCAGTTTGGCCCTACTAGTCCATGCCATAACAAATTCCCACCCTCCTAGTCCCACTGACCAGCACCCGGTCCACACCCCTCCAGTCCTCTACTCTCCATGTAACTATCTAGTCTATCCTTAAATGTAACCAATGATCCCGCCTCAACCACATTCCACATCCCTACCACCCTTTGCATAAAGAAATTTCTCCTCATGTTCCCCTTATAATTTTCCCCCTTCAATCTTAAACCATGCCCTCTAGTTTGAATCTCCCCCACTCTTAATTGAAAAAGCCTATCCACATTTACTCTGTCTGTCCTTTTTAAAATCTTAAAACACCTCTATCAAGTCCCCCCTCAATCTTCTACACTCCAGAGAAAAAAGCCCTAGTCTGCACAACCTTTCCCTGTAATTCAAACCTTGAAATCCTGTCAACATTCTTGTGAACCTTCTCTGTACTCTCTCTATTTTGTTTATATCTTTCCTATAATTTGGTGACCAAAACTGTACATAGTACTCCAAATTTGGCCTCACCAATGCCTTGTACAATTTCATCATAACCTGCCTACTCTTGAATTCAATACTCCGATTTATGAAGGCCAACATTCCAAATGCGTTCTTCACCACACCATCTACCTGAGTATCAGCCTTGAGGGTACTATTTACCATCACTCCTAAATCCCTTTGTTGCTCTGCACATCTCAATAGCCTACCATTTAATGCATATGACCTATTTAGATTTGCCTTTCCAAAATGTAACACCTCACACTTATCTGTATTAAATTCCATCAGCCATTTCTCAGCCCACACCTCCAGCCTTCCTAAATCACCTTTTAATCTACGGTAATCTTTCTCACTGTCCACAACACCACCAATCTTTGTATCATCCGCAAACTTGCTTATCCAATTCTCCACCCCTACTTCCAGATCGTTAATATATATAACAAACAATAGTGGACCCAGGACCGATCCCTGAGGAACTCCACTAGTCACCGGCCTCCAATTGGACAAACAATTTTCTACCACTACTCTCTGACACCTCCCATCCAACCATTGCTGAATCCATTTCACTACCTCCTTATTTATACCTAATGCCTCCACCTTTTTTCCTAACCTCCTGTGGAGAACTTTTTCAAAAGCTTTACTAAAGTCTAAATAGACAAAATCCACAGCTTTCCCTTCATCAACCTTTTTTGTAACCCCCTCGAAAAACTCAATCAGGTTTGTCAAGCATGATCTACCCCTGACAAAACCATGCTGATTACTCCCTATCAATCCCTGTACCTCCAAATATTTGTAAATACCATCCCTCAGAACACTTTCCATCAACTTACCCACCACAGACGTCTGTTCTCCATTCCCTTGTTTGGGGAAATTAAGGTCACATATGGGCAATGGGCTGAATTTAATTCCTGTGCCCTTAGGTTCCAAGCAATGAGGGATGGGTTATTACCAGTGACATTGGTAAATTCATGCCAAACCTGTCTCCCAAAACAATATAATTAAGGAAGTTGTTATAGAACAAATGTGAATTCAAGTGGACAGACAGCCACGAGGAAGAATGGGGACGACTGAAGTGAATTCTAACTACACAACCAGTACTTTTGACATTCTTTGACAAAAATCTAGAAAGACAAAAATATCTGTGGATTTTTCAACTATAGCCTTACTACTTCAGACTGTAGGAGAAGATGAAGGCCAGTAGCATATGCATCAAGGACGATGACCACATTTGAATGTCAAAATGCACAGATCAAGAAAGAGTGTCTGGTTATGTGTATGGTCTACCAATATTCGTGGCGGAGACAGGCCACAAGCCATTAATAGTGATAATCAAGAAAAATCTCAGTGAAGTGTCACCGAGAATCCAAAGACTGATGATGAAGCTACAACATTATGACTTTGAATTGGTGTACACACCAGGGAAACTTATTGTATGAGCTGATGCATTATCCAGGGCAATGACACAGAGTGAAGCACACAATGAGAGTTCCACAGAGACAGATGTGAATCTCCATGACCATATCTGACATGAAATCCAAGCAGATCGCAGCTGAAGCAGAACACAGTTCTACAGAAAGACATCAAGAATCTGAATGAAGGATGGCCTAGAGGTCATCATAGCTGAACTGAGTGTTGTCAATGGGCTTCTACTCAGACAGAGAAGAATTGTCATTCTTCAATCACTGTGACAAGAGATGCTGAAAAGGGTGCACGAGGGGCACCTTGGAATAGAAAAATGAAAGAGGAGGGCCAGGGATAAATGTTTATTGGCCAGGGATAAATGCTGACATTGACAGGATGGATTCAAGCTGTGAGACTTGTTTGAAACATCATACAAAGCAGACAAGGAACCCATGATAATAACTGATGTACCAGCAGGATCATGGTTGGGACTGATCTGTTCCACATGGATGGAAAGAATTATTTGCTGGTTATTGATTATCATTCAACTATCCGGAGATTGCTTCCTAACATGTCTGCTGCCTGCCTGATCAAATATATAAAATCTATCTTTGCAAAACATGGAATTCCTCAAATTGTCTACAGTAACAATGGACCATGCTACAGTTAAAGAGAATTCCAGAACTTTGCAGAAGAGAATGATTTATGACATGTGACTTCAAGTCCTCTGCATCCACAGTCAAGTAGCAAAGCAGAGAAAGGAGTTCACATAGTTAAACAGTTGATGAAGAAAGTACTAGACAGTGGCTCAGATCCATATCTTGCTCTATTGAGTTACAGAGCTTCGCCATTTGAACATGGCATGTCAGCTGCCGAGATTCTGATGGGACGTAGACTATGCACAATTCTTCCCTACTCTGCTGATCCAAACAAGAACCAAGATGTTGAATGGAAACAAAAGCATCTACAATCGAGACAAAAAACAAACTATGACAAGTCAGCAAGAAGCTTAGGGCCACTGGCACAACATGACACAGTGAGACTCAGATTCTAACACTTGAGACAAAAAAAAGCTACTGTTCTAGAAGAAATAAATCCAAGATCCTACACTGTCAGAACAGAATAATGAGGAGGAATCGAAGGAGGCTCCAGAAGGAGCCTCCTGAAAATGTCAGAGATACTGCTGGAACAGATAAATGCAGAGGATTCAGCTGGCACAGACACAAAGGAAACACCATCCATGCTAGACAATAGTGGATCAGAAGAGCCAACACAAGCACCTGTGTTAAGAAGATCCATACGAGTTGTCAAAGCACCTGACAAACTGAATCTATAAACAAAAAAGAAATGCAGACTTAAAAGTTTGTGCTGCAGATGTTCATGTTACATTTATGTTGAAATTTAAATTTTAAAAAATACTGTATTAATGTGTCATTTTCGATTAAACATCTCAAGAAAAGGGGATGTAGTGATGAAGTGCTACCACCAGGAAGAGTTGGAGATGGAGTGTGTAGCATCTGGGAAAAGTTGCATCTTAGGAATGCTGTCGTATCTTTTGTAGATTCAAGATATATGCCTTCCCATGAGGTCTGGCATGTGTGTGTGTTCTGATTTTAGTGCTGTTTGCTTAGTTAATAAATCTAGTTGTTTTTAAAAAGAACCCAAGTTTCTTAATTGTATTAAAAGAAACATCACAATGGGTAACAAGGTCCTGGACACCTGGTGCCAGAAAGGGATCAGGTGTATTGAAGGGGCATAAAAATTTGATCTGTCAAATAGGACATTTTTTTGCTATCTTCAATTGATATCTTTTTTGAGGGAACGTTTAAGCCCATCTATGGCCCCGTCGATGTGTAGTGACATAGAGCCTCTAATTCGAAAGGCAATCACACATAGATTCATTTCTGCTGTGTACCTCCAGTTCCAAAATGAGGGCCTGAAATCGGACCTCCATAAATCAAGGCAGAGATGGGAGTCAGATTTAGAAACAGCAATCCAGGAGCGGTGCAGGTCCAACTTTTATTGGGACAGCATGACAGCGGTCATTAATGCTTGGTATAGGCTAGTGCAATTATTTTTCCTGCACCAGCTATATTTCACACCTCAAAAATTGCATAAGGTAAAGTCAGAGATATCAGAATTGTGCTTTAGATATGATGTGGAGACAGGAACCTTTGTACATTTAACCTGGCTATGCAGCAAGATGAGATCCTTTTGGGTTGAACTAAGGGACATTCTGGAGAAAATTATGGGGGTGGAATATCCACAGGACCCAACATTGTTTCTGTTGGGGGATATTATGGATGCAAATCTGTGACCGTCCAAGTACCAAAATCAATTTGTAAAAGTTGCCTTGGTGGTGGCCAGGAAATATATAGTGGTTATATGGAAATCTGACTCCCAGCTGAACACCGCATGGTGGAACACGGAAATGCAGAGCTGTATTCCCCTGGAGAAAAATCACCTATAATCCTAGGATGAAGTACAACATGTTTGTTGAGATTGGGCAACCATACTTGTGGTTCATTGGAACACAGGTGTGGTTAACCTTCCCAATGCCTTTCTTTAAAAGGAACAGTGGATAGTAGGCTCACACCAGTCCTGGAATGCCAAGACTGAGGAAATAACTTTGAGACCTGGTCAGCAACCCCCCCCACCCCCCAATCTTTTTTCTGTCCCTTTTTTGTTTTGTTGTTTTAATATATTTGTTTTGTTCTTTTCAGTAATTAATGTATGTTTGTTTTAGTTAATTTGTGGTGGAAGGGAGAGGGGAGGGAAGAGGTGGTGGGGGGGGGGGGGAAGAAGACTCAATGTAAAGTGCCCTGTAAACGGGCAAGATTGATCTCTCTGTAAAATGAAAAATAAAATTTTAAAAAAGGATGTAGAAGCTTTGGAGAGAGTGCAGAAGAGATTTACCAGGATGTTGCGTAGACTGGGGAACACATCAAATGAAGCAAGGTTACAGGGGTTTTCTCATTGGAGTGACGGAGGATGGAAGGAATATTCTGTAAGATAATGAAGGACACAGATATGGTGGGCAGCCAGCACCTTTTTCCTGGGGCGACAATAGAGATAATCTGTTTAATGCGACTGGAGATAAGTTCAGGGGAAATGTCAGGTACGTTTTTCACTCAGAGAGTGGTGGGTGCCTGGAATGCATTGCTGGGGATCGGGATGGAAGTTGGTACAATGAAGATATTCAAAGGACCCTTGAATAGACACATGTATGTAAGAGAAATAGAGGGCTATAGGTGTGGTTAGATTGTTGTGGAGTAGGTTTACATAAATATACACAGCTTCATGAGCAGAAGGACCTGCACTCTGCTGTAATGTTTTCTGTTCTATGAAGGATCAAACTTGAGTCACTGGAACAGTGAGTCAGAAACTTTACAAGCTGCTCCCCTTCGCCACCCTAATCTTAGTATGAAAGCAGAAACTGCTTCCACCAAAGCTGCTTGTCCTGCTGGGTATTTCCAGCTCTTTTGGTTTCAGCCATTGGTTTTAATCATTCATCAGCTGATGATGGAGTATATTTAGTTTCAACTGTCTCATTTCCAGTAATATTATCAATCCTGTTTCACATGTGTTGTCAACAAATCTCTCAACATCAGACTCTTACAAATCTGCTCCCTTTTTGTCTCTAGGTATCTTGCCTCTGTGTAAAAAATGCTGGTTTACTTTCTTTTGCTATGTGCACTGAAATCTTACTTGCTGTTGCCGAACGTACTTGTGAAGAAAAAAAATCATAGTGAACTGATGAATTAAATTAAAAGAGATAATAAATACATAATACAGTGAATATTCACAGTTATTCTAGGGAAAAAAAAATTCACTTTGCAACAGTGCAGAGAGTGCTTTATACGTGTGAAAAGGGGAGGTTCAAGAGTCCGATAGCTGTTGGAAAAACTTGGAGGAGCTGGACTTCAGGTTTCTGTACTTTCTCCCCAAAGATAGCAGTGAGAAGAGGTTATGGCCAGGGTGATGGCAGTCCTTTATGGCTGCCTTCTTGAGGCAACACCTCCCGTAGATGTGTGGAATGAATGGGAGATTGGATCCTGGCTGTGTTTGCTACTTTCTGCAGCCTTCTGCGTACCAGGGCACTTTTCCACCCTTTCTGTCCATGATTAGTCCATGTGTGTGTGTGTGTGTGTGTGTGTGTGTGTGTGTGTGTGTGTGTGTGTGTGTGTGTGTGTGTGTGTGTGTGTGTGTGTGTGTGTGTGTGTGTGTGTGTGTGTGTGTGTGTGTGTGTGTGTGTGGGTGATTGTTATGTCCTGTGTATTGTGTGTATGTTTATGCACTGTGGACGGAAGAAACATTGTTTTGTCTGGTTGTATATGTATAGTCAGATGATAATAAATATGAACTTGAATTTGGTCTCTGGGTGCTCACATGTCACCTATAGTTCTTCTATTTTGCAGAGGATGGAGCTACCTGTGGAGTCTGGTCAATTTTATCGATATAGCAACATTGAAACATATTTTTCATGTTCAGCTTTCAGTATTACAACACTGTCTGAATCAGCATGGAAGCAGGCCCTTCAGCCCCCTGTGCCCATGCTGACTGTCAGGAAATGCCCTTTTATTCTTCCCATCAGTCCTCCTCAGGATCTATCACCGGAGATAATTTACAACAGCCAGTCACCCCACCAACCTGCACGTCACTGGGATGTGGGAGGAAACACCTCAGACTCTGTGCCTAAGGTCAGGATTAAATGTGGGTTACTGGCTCTGGGAAGCAGCAGCATGACCAGGCATGGCACCATGCCAGGGGTGTCTGCTTGCCAAGTGAATGAACCATCAGCTGCAAACTGCGATAGGGGTTTCCAGTTGCTTTAGAAATGCATATCGTCCAATATTTTGTAACATTCTGGTATAGATGTCAACATCAGCAGCAGAATTTATTGTCATGAACAAGTCACGAAATTTGGTGTTATACAGCAGCGTCAAAGTGCAGACATTCATACTATTACCATCTTACAACAAGAATATACCAAAAATAAAATTAAAAATAATAGGGAGTGAAAGTAAGGCAGTGTCTTTGGTTCATTGATCATTCAGGAATCTGATGGCAGTGGGGAAGAAGCTGTCCTTGTGCAACTCCTGTACCTTTTCCCTGATGGTAGCAGAGTGAAGAGGGCATGGCCTGGGTGGTGGCGGGTGGGGGGGGGGGGGGTCTTTGAGGATAGAGGCTGCATTTTTTTTAGACTGCCTCATGTAGATGTGCTCGTTGGAGTGAAGTCTGGTGTCTGTGATGTCACAGGCCGAGTTAACAACTGTCTGGAGTTTATTCTTGACCTGAGAGTTGGTGCCTCCACACCAAACACTGATGCAACCAGCCAGAATGCTCTCCACAGTACACCAGTAGAAGTTTTCAAAAGTCTTCAGTGTCGTGTCAGGTCTAACACAGTGAATGGTAGGGGTAAAAGCTCGATGCTGGAGAAACTCAGCTGGTCAAACAGTGTACTTTATATAGCAAAGATAAAGGTACAACAAAGAATGTTAGGGATTTGGGGAGTGTTGTCGAGCAGAGGGATCTAGGAGTACAGGCAAATAGTACCTTGAAAGTGGCATGACAGGTAGATAGGGTGGTCAAAAAGACTTTTGGCACATTGGCCTTCACCTGTCAGAGTATTGAGTACAAAGGTTGGGAGGTTATGTTCCAGTTGAATGAGACATTCCTGAGGCCCCATTTGAAGTATTGTGTTCAGTTTTGGTCACCATGCTGCAGGAAAGATGTTAAGCGGAGGGGGTGCAGAGAAGATTTAGGGGATGTTGTCAGGACTCAGGGGCATGAGTCATAGGGAAAGGCTGAGCAGGCAGAAAATGAGACTTGGAATGCAGAAAAATGAGGGATGATCTCATGGAGGTGTACAAAATCATGAGGAATAGATTGGTTGAATGCAATCTTTTGCTCAGAGGAAGGGAACTAGTAACCAGAGGACATAGCTTTAATGTGAGGGGGAAGAGATTTAACAGGAATTTGAAGGGTGACTTTTTGACACAAAGGGTGGAGATGTATGGAACAAACAGCCAGAGGAGGTGGTTGAAGCAGGTTCTATTTCAATGTTAAAGAAACATTTAGATATACATTTAGATTTGTATAAAGTGAGGGGTTGAGTCAGCATACAGGATGGAGATTGAAAACTTGGCTGAATGGCGCATCAACAACAACCTTGCACTCAATAACACCAAAACTAAGGACCTAATTGTTGACTTCAGGAAAGAAACGCCAGAGGTGTCCAATCCAGTGATCATTGGGGATCTGAGGTAGAGAGGTTGAGCAAATTTAAGTTCTTAGGAGTTAGTCACTATCTCAAAGGATCTTTCCTGGTCCCAACACACTAATGGCATCATGAAGAAAGCACATCAGCACTTCTACTTCCTCAGGAGTTTGCAGAGGTTTGGTATGACACCAAAAACCCTGGCAAATTTCTACAGAGATGTGGTAGAAATGAATGCTGACCTGCTGCATCATGGTCTGGTATGCGAACACTAATACCACTGAGTGTAAAGTCCTCCAAAATGTAGTGGACACAGCCCAGCACATCACAGGCAAGACCCTCCCCACTACTGAGTACATCTACAGGGAAAGCTGCCATTGGAGGGCAGCAACAATCATCAAAGACCCTCACCACCCAGCACATGCTCTGTTCTTGCTGCTGCCATCAGGAAAGAGGTACAGGTGTCACAAGACTCACACCACCAGTTTCAGGAACAGCTGCTACCCCTCCACCATCAGTTTCCTCAACAACAAACTCAATCAGGAACTCATTTATTGTGCGCTTTATTGGTTTTCTTTTTGTTCTCTCCATATTGCATAGTCAGTTTGCTTACATTCATTATCTGTTTACAGTTCTTTATTTGTTTACATGTTTACACTGCATACAGTTTACTTTTGCACTACCAATTAGTGGGATTTCTGCTGCACCTGAAGGAAAAAAGAATCTCAGGGACGTAGGTGAAGACATGTACGTACTCTGACAATAAATCTGAAAGCAATCAGATGGATACATGCATAGAAAGGGTTGAAAAGAATCGGGTCCAAATGCAGCCAGGTGAGATTTGTGTGGGTGGAACATTTTGGTCGGAATGGGAAAATTGGGCTGAAAGGCCTGTTTCCATGCTCTATGACTCTATGACTCCATAATTGTATTGCATTGTTTAAACATATTTTACAGCTGGTTTTGTCCAATAATATTTATATTTAATAATAGGTGACTTTCAAAAAAAGGAAATATCTAATTATTGGTGGGTACAACACATTAGTTCTTTCAGACATCAATAATGGTTTATCTGGGAAATATTAGCATTCAATCTTATTTGTGAGAGACTGCCAGACTATAAATAAAAGAATGTGTAATGACTCACCATAAAGTGTTAATAGCATACTGTTTAAAAATAGTGAGAGTGATTCACTGCTAAAGCTACCATTCTGCATCTGATTTGCTCTCCTTAATTTTAAAACTGGAGTACATTAGTTGCATAACATATTAAAAGCTTGAAGGATCTTAATTAGTGAGATTAGAGTCACCATAATTTATTTTTGCCAAGGGACTGTTAATACGCAGCAATTCGGAGTACAACCTGGAACGAGATTAAAGGCAAATACTGTCCCTCTCACCTGTTTACCCATGCATGAATCCTTGATGAAGTAAGTTCACAATGCCAATGACAAATGAGCATCATATCAAGTTCTTCAACTATGGCCAACTTTTCACCCCCAGTGAATATGAAGAAGAGAGTCTTCTGCAGAAACACAAGAACTGCTGGAATCTTGAATGAACAAAGAGAAGATGACGGGACTCAATGGGTCTGGCAACCTTTGAAGAGAGAAATGGTGGGTCAACATTTCAGGTGGGGACCCTTTACCAACTAAACTGGGAAGGAGAAATATCACGCATAGAAGGGGCGAAGGTGAAAGGATATTGAACAAATAATGGTGGAAGAGGTAGAGAGACAGGGAGGGAAAGAGACCACGAGGAAGGGGGTTGTAGGGGTTTGAGAGAAGAGAGAATGGGAGCAGACAAAGGGGAAACAGGAATGGTGGCATCACATGTGATTAACTAAAATATGAAAGCCCAGCATTCATTCCATTGGGTTCAAAGCCTAGAGTGTTGGACAGTTCGAGGCTTATGCTGGAGAGTTGGGGAGTTTGAGGCAACTTTGGAGAGTTGGAGCAATATGAGACTATCCTAGAAACTTGGGCAGTTTGAGGCTACTCTGGGTAGTTGGAGAGTTCAAGGCTATCCTGGAGAGATGGACATTTTTAGGCTACACATGAGAGTTGGAAAGTTTCAACATACCCTGGCAAGTTGGACAGTTCGGGGCTACCCAGGGGAGTTGGAGAGTTCAAGGCTATCCTGGAAAGTTGCAAAGTTCAGGACTATCCTGGAGAGTTGGAGAGTTCGTGGCTACCCTGGAGAGTTGGAAAATTTTCCATGCCCCCTCATCCCACTCAGGCCCTCTGTTTTCAAGTCCTTACAGCCACTGTGAAGTCCAAAGACAATGACATATGGCTGCACTTAGTCATGAGGTTGTCAGTGATACATTCCCTGGGGAATGCTCTGGGAGGTCAATGCAGACAGCATTCACTGTGAAGCAGCACAAGCATTAGGAACAATCTCAGTCACAGCTACTCCAAGAGGGTTGCACTTGAGGAAGAACCTCTTCAACCACAGGGTGGTAAATCTGTAGAGTTCATTGCCACATATGGCTGTGGATGCCAAGTCATTGGGTAAATTTAAAGTGGAGGATATTAGGTTCTTTCAAATGTTGTTCTCTGAAAGAATTCTAAACAGCCCATTGGATTGTCTTAAGGTGGCTGTGATAGACACCAGAAAAATTGGATTTTCAACAAGGGGAGGTAAACTCTTGTTCCCATCAGATGTTGAATCAAAAAAAGGCCATTTGACCCATTGAATATGTTCTCCCATTCAAATCATGGCTGATGAATTTTTCCTCTCAACCCCATTCTTCTACCTTGTCGCTACAACCTTTGACACCTTTACTCATCAAGAATTTTTCAACTTCTTCTTTAAATCTACTCTTGGCCTCTGCAGCTACCTGTGGCAACAAATTCCACAGATCGACCACTGTCTGAATGAGAAAATAAAAGGCCTGAGGAGGTGCTTGAGACAGGCATTATTCCAATGCTTAAGATAAAATTGGACAGATAAAATGGGTTTAGAGGGATATGGGCCAAGCGCAGGCAGGTGGGACCTGTGTGAGTAGGACATTTTGGTCAGGATGGGCAAGTTCGGCTGAAGGGCCTGTTTCCACACTGTGTGACTCCATGACTCTAATTCATTTGCACCACTAAGAGCCATTGAAGATTGATTCCCAAGGCACTTCTATGGGCTGCTGTCTGCCAATTAATGAGTCACCCCTGAACGTGTGGACCCCATTGTGCAACCGCTTCAAGCCTCGCGTCTCCAATTCATGCCTCCCTCAAATTCTACTTTCTGGAATATTCCTTCAAAACCACTGCTGCTAAAACTGTACTGCTCCAGAATTAGTCAAAAGAAAAAGGCATTAATCTGATTGCAAAAGAGCTTGACATGATAAGAACAAGAACACTGCAGCCATGATTCAAATGGTGGTGCAGCCTTGATGGGCCGAATGGCCTAATTCTGCTGCCAAATCTTATGGTCTTATAGTCTGATGGGAGGGAGTGGGTGGTTGGAATCTGAAGTTCACTGGTGGAGGCAGAGACTCTCCAAACATTTAGGAAGAATATGCATGACCACTAAATTCAGCGAAGTATGGACAGGGTCTGGACCAAGTATGGTAAATGCGATTAGTATCTGTAGGACATTTAGGGTCAGCATAGACATGGAGGGCTGAAAGGCCTGGTTCTCTGAGTGTGACTCCACGACACTTAAAGTTGGGAGTCCTGAGGAGCTTCAGAGGAGCTGAAGGTGAAGCAGGAATTTAGTTTGATTTGAACAAGCTGAAGGTTGGAGTACGTGGTGAAGACATTGCTAGAATAATGCTGTTAATTAATTTTAGTTAATTTAATATAGAGATTCAGCACAGTAACAGGCCCATACAGCCCATAACTTCACGCCGCCCATTTACACCAAAGTGACCAATTAATTGACTGAACTCGTACATCTTTAGGAGGTGGGATGAAACCATGGCCTCCAAAGGTTGCTGGTGTCCCCTAATGTCCTGTATTTTTTCCACATCAGAAGTCTAAGGCACAACCTGGAAACAACAGCTGATCCTGATGGCAGCAGTTCCACCTCCTGTCGACTTCTGGGGGACATGTCAACCTGCGTTGTTTGTATGAACAGCACTTGCTGCTCTCAGAGCTTTATCACAGCCAGGGCTCATCACAATACCTGAAGACAACACCCCCTCTCCCTAGCCTCATCCCTCGGTTCCATCCTCCCCTGTCTCCATTCCTCCTCCGTTCCTGCAAAAGGTAATGGACACAGTCCAGTACATTACAGGCAAAACTCTCCCCACCATCGAGAAAATCCACATGGAGCGCTGCCATCGGAGAGTAGCAGCAATCAAGGATCCACTCTACCCTGCACATGCTCTGTCTCACTGCTACAATTAGGAAAGAGGTATAGGTGCCTTAGGACTTGCACCACCAGGTTCAGGAACAGTTATTACTCCTCCACCATCAGGCTCCCAAACAACAGACTCAATCTGAGACTCATTTAAGGACTCCTACTTTGCATATTATTTATTTCTGAATATTTTTTTCTACCTTGCACAATCAGTTTGCTTACATTTTTTTCATTTACATTTCTCTCTTTTGTAAATGTATTCTTTTTCTTGTGTATAGTTTGTGTATTAGTAGAAATTCCTCCTGGCCTGCAGGAAAAAGAATCTCAGGGTTGTATGTATGTACCCTGACAATAAATTTGACCTTTGGCTATTGATCTTTGACACTGCTGTCAAAGGATGTGGTAGAGACCAGGACAGCTGTAAAGTTGCATCACTAAATGGTGTGAAGATGCCAATACACAGGACAGGAAAAAACTTGTTAACTCAGCCAGCAGCATTACAGGCAACACTCTTCATTCCATCAAGGACATCTACAAGATTTGTGACTTAAGAAAGCAGCCTCAATCCTCAAGGACCCCCCAGACTATGCCCTCTTCATTCTGCTACCATCCAGAAAATGTTTTAGGAACCTGAAGATGAACACCCAATGGCACAAGGTCAGTTACTTCCTTTCAGCCATCAGATTTTTGAATGGACAATGAACAACAGATACTTCCTCAATTTATCCAATTTTCTTACACCATTTATTTATTTTTTGAAATTTTTTAATAGAAATATTTGCTCTATAATGTTGCCGCAAAACAATGAACTTTGTAACATGTTCAAGATGATAAATTCTGATTCCAATTTGGAGTGTTGTTCCTGACAATGTCAGACAGCAAGCAGCAGTGGTCCTGCCAAACGTGGCACTCTTAAGTGTTGACTGCTTCCTGTTTGCTGTGTGACACTCTGCTCTACTCTGAAGGGAATGCATCCACTTATTATAAACAAAATAGTAATATGTCCACAGATGCCTCACTCCTGAAGATTAGGCTTTCTACTTCTTCTCTCCCAGGAAAGCTTGATGTTCATTAACACTGTGTGTGTGTGTGTGTGTGTGTGTGTGTGTGTGTGTGTGTGTGTGTGTGTGTGTGTGTGTGTGTGTGTGTGTGTGTGTGTGTGTGTGTGTGTGTGTGTGTGTGTGTGTGTGTGTGTGTGTGTGTAGGTTTCCGTGTATGTGGTTGCAGGTGAATATATCTCTGGCTCCATAGGGTGTGTGCTTGTAGGTGATCCGGGGTGGACATTTAGCTGTGGTCACCTGCGTTAGACATGCAATGCTATCTCCACTCTGCAAACCCAGATCCATGGAAATCCACTGGTAAACATAATGCAAGGTCCCAGGTCAAACAATCACCATGTGGATGTTTGACTCATTAGACATCAAAACACACTGACTCCAAGATTGATAGAACAATTACAGCACAGAAACAGACCCCTCTAGTCTGTGCCAAACCAATTTTTTTTCATAGTCCCACTGACCTGCACCCAGCCATAACCCTCCATACCTTTTCCATCCATGTACCTGTCAAATTCTTAAATGTTAAAAATGAGCCCACATTTACCACTTCAGCTGGTAGCTTGTTCCACACATTCCCACCACTCTGTGTGAAGAAGTTCCCCCTCATGTTCCCCCTAAAATTTTCCCCTTTTCCCCTTAACCCATGTCGTCTGGTTTGTATCTCACCTACCCTCAGTGGAAAAAGCCTATCTGTAGTATGCGCTACAGCAGAGAGTGGAAGAATGACACACAAGATGTCGTTATAGTCAAGACTGCTTTACTCTCCTTGCCCTTGCTTATATAGGGCCATTTCATCTCCCCCCACCACCCCCAGCTGGGCCTAGTTTTCCGAGCGTTGCTGGTGAAAGTGACGTCAACAGCATCCTGGCCGCTGATTGGTTGGTGTTCCCGCTGCACGAGCTGTTGGCTGGGAAGCTCCACGAGCTTTAAAAGATCACCCAGTTCATTCACCATTTTGTGTATCGGATCACCTCACGGGTAGAAAGCCGCTACACAACCCCCTCCCCCAGAACCGACGATCCAGACATTGTCCTTTGATTTTGGTGCCCTGCCCTGCATTGCAGGGGTTGCATGGTGACCAGTTGGCTAGTGTCCATGTGTACTAGTTTGAGGTGATCAAGAGTGAACGTCTTTTCCTTACTGCCAATGTCCAGCACGGATATGGATCCATTATGTTTAGTCACTCTGTAGGGTCCCTCATACAGTTGCTGCAGAGGCTTACAGTGTGTTCCCCATTGCACAAAGACATACTTCGATGCCTTTAGATCTTTGGGACGAATGTTTTGGGTTGACCATATGGTGAAGGCTAGAGTGCCCTTAGTTTTTCCAGTCACCACTGGTAGTTCTTGTGTCCTTGGCAGCGGCCAAGAACTCCCCCAGATGACTAAGGGTGTACCGTATATGCCCTTCGAGAATTGAACCTTGAGCTGTAGTGGCTTGGAGGATTACACACACACACACACACACACACACACACACACACACACACACACACGCGCGCGCGTGCACACACATACACATACATACACACACATACACACACACATACACACACACATACATACACACACACATACACATATATATACACACACACACACACACACACACACACACACACACATATTTAAGTGAGATAAATGTAGTTAAGTTTAGATAAGCTAGTTAAATAGAGTAGGTGTTATAACATTGTTGATTAATAATTTAAAATATTATTTTAAATATACCATGTGGGCTAATCTTTATTGCTGCTGTCATGTGCATAACAGTCCTTTCTTGGTTAGTCCTTCCAAAATGCAACACCTCACACTTGTCTGCATTAAATTCCATCTGTCCTGATCCCTCTGCAAGCTTTGAAAACCTTCTTTGCTGTCCACAACCTTAGTGTCATCTGCAAACTTGCTGATCCAATTCACCATTTTATCATCCAGATCATTGACATGGATGACAAACAATAACAATCCCAGCACCGATCCCTGAGGCACACCACTAGTCACAGGCCTCCAGTCTGAGCAACAATCATCCCCCACCACTCTCTGGCTTCTCCCATCCAGCCATTGTCGAATCCACCATGAACACCTAGCATCCGAGCCTTCTTGACTAACCTCCCATGCGGGACTTGTCAAAGGCCTTACTAAAATCCATGCACACAACATCCACAGTCCTTCCTTCATCCACTTTCCTGGCAACCTCTTCGAAAAACTCTGTAAGATTAGTTAAACATTAACTACCACGCATAAAGCCATGTTGATTATCCCTAATCAGTCCCTGGCTAACTAAATAATTTTATATCTGATCTCTTAATAATTCACCTACCACTGACATCAGGCTCACTGGCCTATAGTTTCCAGGATTACTTTTGAAGCCTTTTTTAAACAATGGAACAACATGAACTACCCTCCAATCCTCCGGCACCACACCCATGGCTAAGGGCATTTAAATATTCCTGCAATTTCTACACTAGCCTCCCTCTAGGTCCTGACCCAATGTCTATGTTAAGTCACAGTCACCAGGGCCAGATTTATTTCAGGTGATGAACAAAGAGGGTAAGGGCCTTGGGCTCTGGTAGATGCTACCCTGGGTTGTTCTAGCTGGTGGTGCAGACTCTCTAGCCCGGTTCCCAACCTTTGTCAAGCACAATTACCTGGGAGATATTAAATGATTGACAGTGCATTTCCCACACAGATCTTCTTGGAACACCAGAGGGCAGATGGAATTTAAATCAAACAAATATGAGATGTGACATTTTGTGATGATTAACCACTACTGGTTAACCAGGAGGAGTGCAGTAAAACAGAGGAATCTGGGAATATAGATACATAATTCCCCGAAGGGAGTGGCACAGGAAGATAGAATTGTAAAGAGAGCTTTTGTCATGTTAGCCTTCATAAATCAAAGTATTAAATATATGAGCTGGGATCTTATCATGATGTTGTATCAGGCATTAGTGAGGCCAAATTTAGAGTATGGAAAGATGTCAATAAGATAGAAAGAGTGCAGAGAAAATTTACAAGTATGTTGCCAGGACTTGAGGAACTGAATTACTGGGAAAGTTAAATAGGTTAGGACTTTATTCTCCTCGGAAAATGAAGGGATATTTGACAAAGGTGAACAAGATTATGATAGATAAAGTAAATGCAAGCAGGTCTTTTCCACTGAAACTGGATGAGTACTATAGGACATGGGGTAAGGGTGAACAGTGAAATGTTTAAGGAGAAATTTCAAAGGAACTTCATTCAGAGGGTTGGTGAGAGTGTGGAGCGAGCTGCCAGCTGAAGTGGTGAATGCAGGCTCGATATTGACATTTAAGAAAAATTTGGATAGGTGCATGGATGGGAGATGTATGGAGGGCAATGGTATAGGTGCATGGACTGGGCAGAATAACAGTTTAGCACAGACTAAATTGGCTGTTGGTCCTGTTTCTGGACTGTAGTGTTCTATGGCAAGGGAAAGGACAGGGATTAGAATAGCATTGAATCGGTAGTTTGGCAGCTGCTGAAGGTTGGAGAATTTGTTGCAGGAAGTGAGGTGATATGCAGACGCATAGCCCTGTGCACTGGTCGCCCAGCTCCCACAAGGATCCCTGGCCTCTGGTTCGCTCCTCCAGGGTGGCATGGGTGATGTCACCTCATTCCCTGTGCTTGTCCTCTTCAAGCACTGCGTCATCTTGTGGAAGGTGGGTACTCAATAGGCCCTTTCATGCCAAGCCTCCACCTGAAGGCTGGTTATAAGCATGGAGGGAAAAATAAAAACATACCTTTCATGGAGCAGCTCTAAACGGCTGCTCTTGCATTGCATTCATGTTGAGCAGCATTTTGTAGCACCCTCCAGAGCCTATGGAGGGGGGTGAGAAACTGGTCCCATGGTGCTGCCCATCATAAATATGCTCTGTGTATCCCAAAACGATTCCAGCTACGTGGGGGATTATGGGTAGGTAAGACGGCCATTGCTCTGCCATGTTTTGAGCCACTGACGAGTGGCCCCGAAGGCCGAAGCAGCCTGATGAGGTGCTGGAGCAGCCGGCAGGGCTGTCACAGCCTGCACCAGCCACCCCTTGACAGCCCCCATCAGTCGCCCCTGCCCTGATGGCTCCCGTCGGCCCCCTTATGGCCCCCACTGGCTGCCCCTGCCCTAAGGGCATCATGGAGGGAAAAGGGTGAGTGGATGGGAGAGAGAGAGGGGATATAGGTTGCTGGTTGATAACGTCATCGTGACGTCTTCAGCTCACCCCTAGCCTGCCGCTTGTAGTGGCTATACGTTCATATGAGATGACGGAGCGCAGTGCTCTGCCGATTATCCTTCCCCAAGAGGGTTTGCAGACGACACCTTGGAGCCGGCCACAGCACATTCATAGAGTTTAGTCTCCCGACTTAAGGGCGGAGAATCTCCACCTTTACATTTGGGCTTCTTCACTGCATAAAAGGGCCTATTGTCTGACAGAAGCTTCGACTGTCATTTCCATAGCACATTCCTGACCTTAGGGCAATGCAGTGAGACAGCACAGAAACAGGTGCTCCAGCTCACCAAGTTCACGCTGACACCAGGCACCAATAATTGCAAATTAAACTGCCAAATTAAACATGAGAAACGCAAGGGAGTGTGTGTAAACTCCACACAGACAGGCACCCACGGTTAGGATCCAACCCAGGTACCTCAATCAATATAGCAACATCTCAGCTGCGTGGCCATGGTAATCATAGAGGAAATCAGGCAGCCAATGTCTGCCCAGCAAGATCCCACAACAATAATGTTACAATGACCTGCTAAATGATTTTATTGGAGCAATAAATATTGGCAAAAAAGGCAGAGAAATTTCTCCTATAATTCAGAGCATGAGATTTCACATCATTTAATAAACAGTCAATCTTTATCAACAATTAATACATTGATATGTCTCAGTTTATAACACCTTTTCATGATTTTAATGAATAAAATATATTATCTTGCACAAGGAGCTGAAACTAAAAGGAGACAGAACTAAAGCATTAGGGCCTTTAATACCAGCTAGAAATTACGTATATTCACTTTCCAGCAGACATGTATGGTATTTATTGCATTTCTTCATGTTAATTTAAGTAAGTTAAGCCATCCAACAGAAAATTAAATGTAATAATGAAATTGAAACAGCTTAAGTACTATAAATGACCCACTTGACTTTTGTTAACGACTCTGGATGATTTTATGTAGGTAGTCGAAAACTCCTGAGCAAGCACCATGAAGTTCCAATTCAACAAAGAGCAGCTGCATCTCTGCAAAGAATTATTCATTAAAAACATGAAATTAAAGCTTCAAAACCCATTTGCCATTTACGAGGATTTTGCTAGGACCCGGGGGTGAGCTATAGGGAGAGATTGAGCAGGTACTATTATTCCATAGAGCTCAGGAAGATGATGGGTGATCGTTTAGAGGAGTACAAAACCATAAGAGGAATAGATCGGGTGAATGCAGAGAATCTTTCACCCAGGGTAGGGGAGTCGGTAGCTAGAGGACATAGATTTAAAGCGAGGGGGAGAGATTTAGCAGGAACTGAGGGGTATGTTGTTTACAGAGGGTGATGGATGTATGGAATTGGCTGCTGGAGGAGGTGGTTGAGACAGGTACCATAAGAAAAAAAGTGGACAGATACGTGGATAGGATGGGTTTAGAGGGTTCAATGAATCAAATTGTTTACTTACATAGAACATGGAACAGCATGGCATAGTGCAGGCACTTTGGCCCGCAAGGTTGTGCTGACCTCATTACCTTTCCTCCTTTTCCATTTCTGTTTTCTTATTTTCAACTCTTTATAAGACAACATTCCTACAACATCCAACATTTTCCTTATTCTCCTATTTCTATCTTATTTATCCCCAATCTCCCCTTCACCTCCTGAGTTGTCCTTTATCCCTTGTCGGACAACCACATCTCCCCTCTCCATTTGGATTTGCGAATCTACTCGCAAGCGTCAACTGATTTTGCAGTGACCGCTATTTCCCCCCACCCCGCCTCCCCCAGAAAAGATTTCACTTTTCATATGTCACAAAGGTCACTCTTTTAATTCCCTCCTTATTCTCTCTATTCCATTACCTTCCCTTATTAATTCTTGTCTATACTATCTATATTTTCCTCTAAGTACAGATACATTCATGTATGCTCATTGTCTCTATTCACTCTTATACCTCTTTACCCGCATACATATCAATCGTGATCATTTTTACTCTCATTACCCGTCTTCATCCCTCAGTCTATTTTTGTCTTTACCCACATACATATCAATCGTGATCATTTTAACTCTCATTACCCGTCTTCCTCCCTCAGTCTATTTTTGTAATTGTTCTGCAAATTTTCGTGCTTCTTCTGGATCCGAGAATAGTCTGTTTTGTTGTCCTGGAATAAATATTCGACGGAAAGAGAAGATAAACAAAATATAAAAGGGCTACGCTGAACTATATGTCTTTAAATATTAATGGAATACATAACCAAATTAAAAGGAAGAAACTACCAAATTTAAATGAATAAATGTATTCCATTAGAAAAAATAACATATAGGTTAAGAAATAATATTGAAATATTCGAACAAGTATAGGAGCCTTACATTAAATACAATAGCGAAAACCTACCGGGGACAAACATTACCTAAGTTGATGGAAGGAGAAGGAAAGAAAAGAATGGACTCAGTAGAATTTCTGGTGTAATTTTATTGAATGACAACATTGTCTGACTGGCTTAATGCAACCTAGATTGTATACCTAAAATGGATGAGAGGGGGGGGTGGGGGGGTGGTTTGGGAGGAAAGGGGTGGGGGGAGAAAAAGTCACTGTATATGTGTGAAAAAGAAATAGTGTATATCATGGCTAATGTGATTTATGGTGTGAAAAATAAAAAAATTTAAAAAAAAAGGTTGTGCTGACCTGAGAAAACCTACTCCACAATCAATCTAACACTTCCCTCCCTCACACCCATATACCTTTATTTTTCTAACATGATCTTGTAAGTGTCTTTTGAATATCCCTATTGTACCAGCCTCCACCATGACAACTAGCAATGAATTCCAAGCACCCACCACTCACTATGTTTAAAAACTTCCCTCTGACGTCTCTCCTAAACTTCTTCCACTCACCTTTATCTTGCTGCCCAAGATAAAGGTGCTGACTGTCTACTCTACCTATGCCCCTCATAACTTTATACACCTTTATTAAGTTGCCTCTCATCCTCCATCAAGAAATAGTAAGAAGCTTCATTTTGCCTATCTGGGTAACTCAACTCATACTACAGGCAATGCAATAATAACTAATGAACAAATGAATAAACAACAGTGTAAAGTGTAGTGTTACAATACATTCAAGTTCATTATCATCTGACTGTACATATACAACAAGATGAAATAGCATTTCTCCAGACTCTGATGCACACCTGTACATACACAATGCACAGACCATAATAATCACATATGGTGTATATATAATTTAACAAATTTACTGTATATAAATATTTTGGGATCATTTACTTGGTTACATGATACTGTTCATTAATCTCTCAACCTGTGGGAAGAATCTATTTCCAGCCTAGTAATCCTGATTTTGATGTTCCTGTACCTCCTTCTTCATGTCAAATAGTGCGGGGCATGGAGAAAAAAAGAATACAGTTAAAAAGGTATGTTGTTTACACAGAGGTCCATTTTGCAAGTGAGAGGTCCATTTAAGAGAGTCTGATAAAAACAGGAGTATGATGTATTTTCAGTCATAGTTTTAGTAAACACAGCAATTTTCACTCAACAAGATGCCTCAAACTGCAATTGGACAACCATGAGGTAATAGTTTGTTAATGTTGATTGAGAAACAGGATACTGAGAAGATCTCTCTTCCCCTTCTTCAAACTGGTTATTTAATATTCACCCAAAGGATCTGAGGGGGCTTCAGCTTAAATTCTGATCAGTGGTGATAATGTTATGGTATTGAAAGGCCACATTGAAAGACATACTTAGAGCAGAAATAGGCTGGACAGGCCATCAAGTCTGCCGCACCATTTAATCTAATCCATTTTCCCACTCAACCCCACTGCCCGGTCTCCTCCCCATAACCTTTGATGCCATGGCTAATCAAGAACCTATAAATCTCAGGTCTTTGGATCTATTAAATAGACCCAAAGACCTGGCATCCACAACCACCCGAACCAACAAATTCCACAAATGTACCATCCTCTGGCTGAAGAAAATCCTATGCATCTCAGTTCCAAGTGCCTGTTGGTCCTAGTCTCTTCTGCCATGGGAAAAAAGTTTTTTACATCTATTCTGTCCACACCTTTCAACATTTAAAATGTTTCAATGAGATTCCCCCTCTTTCTCCTAAATTCCAACGAATACCGGCCAAGGATTATCAAATGCTCCTCATATGACATCCCTTTCATTCCTGGAATCATCCTCGTGAACCTCCTTTAAACCCTCTCCAACATCAAAACAAATCTTGTCTTAAATGAGGAGCCCAAAACTGCTCACTATACTCCAAGTGAGGTCTCACCAGTTCCATATAAAGCCTCAATATCGCATCCCTGCTCTTATATTCCAGGTCCTTTGAAATGAATGCCATGTGGCGGCATGTCATTAGGCAGGCGAACTAGCCCTGCATGTCATGCACGCGGTGGGGCAGCCGGGCAAAATGGTGCCGTCGGGGGTTTCTCCCCGACCTCGGCACCAGGCTCAGAAGCCCGAGCTCTGCGGCCCATGTGATTTCTTGGCGCCATCAGGGCCTCGGCACGGTTCTCAGCCAGCCAGGCAGACCTCAATAAACTAGTTTTGCTCACTAAACTCAATCCGTTTGGCTGTGAGATCATTCAGTAATAGAGTAGCTGTCGCTATAGCCAAGTATTTTCATTTTCTCCCCATTTTAAAACAGTTTTCTCGTTTATTTTTCTCTACCAGAATGCTGTACACCTTCCAACATTATATTTCATTTGCCACTTCTCTGCCTCTTCTCCTACTCTGAGTCCTTCATCAGCCTCCGTGTTTCATCTACACTACCTGATCCTCCACCTACCTTCAATTCAACTGCAAACTTGGCCACAAAGCCATTCATTCTATAATCCAAGTCATTAAAAGAAATGGGCTTAATACTGACCCCTGTGGCACATCACTAGCACTTGACAGCCAATCAGAATATGATCCTTGTATTCCAACTCTTTGCATCCCGCCAATCAGCTAATGCTCTATCCAAACTTGTAAGTTTCCTGTTATACCTTAGACTCCTGTCTTATTAGGTAACCTCATGAGAGGTACCTTGTCAAATGCCTTCTGAAAATCTAAATGCACAACATCCACTGTATCTCCCTTATCCAGGCTGCTTGTCACTTTCTGAAAGCATTCTAATAGGTTTATCAAGCAAGATTTTCCCTTAAGGAAACTATGTTGGCTTTGGCCTATCCTGAAGGATGCTTCCAAGTACTCTATATCCTTATTCTTTGTAATCGACTTCAACATCTTTCCAACCACTGATGTCAGGCTAACTGGCCTATAATTTCCTTTCTGCTGCCTCCCTCTCTTCTTGAACATTTATGATGTTCTAGTCCTCCAAAACCACACCAGAATCCATCAATTCCTGAAAGATCATTACCAATACCTCCACAATCTCTGCCTCTACTTATTTCAGGACCTGAGAGTGAAATCCATCTGGTCTGGGTGCCTTATCCACAGCTTTCTGAGTACACTCTCCCTTGAAATGGTAACTGCACTCACTTCCCTTCCTTGATATTGTTCGACATCTGGCACACTGCTATTATCTTCCACAGTGAACACTGATGCAAAATATTAATTTAGTTCCTCTGACATCTCCTTGTCTCCCATTCTTATTTCCCCAGCATCATTTTCTATAAATTTGAAGAAACTTTCTGTATCCTCTTTGATATTATTTTCTAGTCTAATTTTATACTTCATCTTTTCGCTCCTTATAAGTTTTTTAGTTACCTTGTGTAAGTTTTTAAAATGTTACCAATCCTCTAACTTCCCACTAATTTTTGCTTCCTTGCTTGCCCTCTCTTTTACTTTCCCATTGGCTTTGACTTCCCTAGTCAGCCACAGTTGTGATATTTTTCCATACAAATATTTCCTATTTTTTGGTATGTGTTCATCTTGCACCTTCCCTATTTTCTTGCCTAAACTCCGTCCATTGCTGATCTGCCGTCTTCCCTACTGGTTCCCTCTCCAATCCACTTTGGCCAATTCCTCTCTCATGCCACTGTAATTCCCTTTACTCCACTGAAATACCAACACATTTAACTTTAGTTTCTCCTTGTTGAGGCTCAAAATTGAATGCAATCATATTGTGATCACTGCCCCCTAATGGTCTGTTTGTTCTAAGTTCTCTAATCACCTCTGGTGAATTACACAACACCCAATCCAGTACAGCCGATCCCCCTCGTGGGCTCATCAACAAGCTGCTCTAAAAAGCCATCTTATAGACTTCCTTAATAATCTCTCTCTTGAGATTCAGTCTAAACCTAGTTTTCCGAATATACTTGCATGTTAAAATCCCCCATGACTAGTATAACATTGCCCTTCTGACAAAGCTTTTCAATCTACTGTCCATATCCCATCTCCTGTTTAGAGGTCTTAATATAACAGGCAGCAGTGTATTTTTACCTTTGCCATTTCTTAACTCAACCCACCATGATTCTATACCTTTTGATCCTATGTCACCTCTTTGTAACGCTTTAATGATGTTCCTTACCAACTGTGCCACCTTCTCTGCTACCTGCCTATAATTTCAATACACTGTGTATCCTTGGACATGCATCCTTTACTCTTGTCACCATCATAGATGCTGATCTGTAGCGGTACTCTTTATTTATTATGCTGCATGCCTTTAAATGTGGCCATCTTTACATCAGAGACACTGGGTGCAGACTGGGAGATTGCATCGCTGAGCATCTTCACTTTGTCCACATCAAGAACAGGGATCTCCCAGAGGCCAATGACTTCAGTTCCGCGCTCCATTCCCATGCTGACACGTCTGTCCATAACCTCACGTATTGTCCCACCAAGACCATCCGTAAATTTGAGGAGTAACTCTTGATTTTCCATCTGGGCACTCTCCAACTGGATGACATTAACAGTGACTTCTCCAGTTTCTGCTAGTCTACTTTCGGTTCTCCCTCCCATCCATTTCTTTTCTTTCCTCCAGCTCTCCACCCCTTCCCTCTCTATTCACAGAGCCATCCTCCTTCCTCCTCCCCCTATTTGCCAATGTGCACCCCCCCCCTTACCCACCTATTACCTCCTGCCTTTGGGACTGTGCTTCCCACCCTCCACCCCCCCCCCCACCATTTTATTCGGGCATCAGGGCACATGGTTATGAATCTTTGTCTTCGCTATATAAAGGACACTGTTTGACCAGCTGAGTTTCTCCAGCATTGTGTTTTTACTTCTGCCACAGTGTCTGTAGACTTTAGTGTTTTACTTCTTGCATTTAAATACAAAACCTTTAACCCAGTGGTTCTCAACCTTTTTCTTTCCATTCTAATACCACTTTAAGTAATCCCTATGCCATCGATGCTCTGTGATTAGTAAGGGATTGGTATGTGAGTGGGAAGGAAAGGTTGAGAACTACTCCTCTAGTTATGGAAATATTTTGCATGAGAAAAATTGCCATTGGCCCATTTCCTTTGGAGTTATGAAATTGTGCACATAACGAGTCAATTAGGTACGATTAAAACAGTAGTTTTAAACCTTCATTTTTCCACCCACATACCACCTTAAGCAATCCCTTACAAATCACAGAGCCCTTATGGCATAGGGAATACTTAAAGTGGAATGTGAGTGGATAGAAAAAGGTTGAGAACCACTGATTTAGCCCTTTATTTATTTCCCTGTTGCATTGCAATGCATTCCCATGGCTGTAATTTTGCCCTATCTGCCTGTCCTTCCACACAGAATCCCTACCAGCTCTCTCAACTTATGCACCAACCACCTCTTCCTCGGCTTTTTCAATTTGGATCCCATTCCCCTGCGAATCTAATTTAACACCCCCTCCCAACAGCATTAGCAAACCTCTCTGCCAGGATATTGATTCTCCTTGAGTTCAGGTGCAACCTGTCGCACCGTCCCACTTGTACAGGACACCCCTTCCCCTGAAAAGGTTCTAATGAGCCATGAACTTGAAACCCTGCTCCCTGTACCATCTCTTCAGTTACACGATTGTCTGTGTTATCTTCCTGTTCTGAACTTACCAAGTTCTTGGCACTGGGAATAATCCAGAGATTACCACCTTGGAGGTCCTGCTCTCCCGAAACTTATTTTGCAGGACATCTACCCTACTCCTGCCTATGTCATTGGTACCAATATATACCACAACTTCTGGCTGATCACCCTCCCCCCGAAGATTATGCTGTACCTGTTCAGAGAAATCCTGCACTCAAGAACCTGGGAAGTAATGCATTATCCTGGAGTCTCTTTTTCAGCCCCAGAATCTCCTATCTGTTCCACTGACTATCATCCCCTATGACTCTACCTGTCTTCACCCTTCCCTTTTGAAGCTCAGAGACAACCACAATGCTATTGGTTTGGCTGCTACTGCCTGCTCCAGGTAGGTCATCTCCCCTAGCAGTATCCAAAAGGGTATACTTGTTGAGGGGAATGGCCACAGAGGTACTCTGCACTGCCTGCCTATTCTCTTTACCTCTTCTGACAGTTACCCAGCTACCTTCCTCTTGCCTCCTAGATGTGATTGCATCCCTGTAACTCTTGTCTGTCATCCCCATCCCCTCAGCCTCCTGAATGATCCAGAGTTAATGCAGTTCCAGCTCCAATTCCCTAACACAGTCTATAATGAGCACTTCTCCCAGAGTAAGTCATCAGGGATAACATTGGCTTCATGACTATCCACATTTTGCAAAAGATCTTGGAGTAAATCAAGAATTGGAGGGGGAATAAACAAATTAATTAATTAAAATTGGTCGATGTCTTGGAGTCGCAGAGTTTTACAGCAGGGAAACAAGAACTCAGTAGGACAGGCGGCATCTATGGATAGAAATGTACAGTTAACATTTGAGGTTTTTAACTTTAAAATGTAATTCTGTTCCCCTCTCTGCAGAATCGTCTGACCTGCTGATTACACATTCTTTGTTTTAAGGTTTCTAGCATCTGTGATATTTTGATTTTCAATCATTTACTTGCAATTAACAACAGAAGTACGTAACTTCCATGATATGAATGAGGAGAAAACTATACCCATCACATTTTCAAAGGATTATTTTTAATTTGCAAATTACACTATGCTTAGCAGACTGGGTGATTTGAATATTCACGTGTTTCTATTTTCACTTGTGTTCTATAACGGTTAGTTGACAAGAATATAGTCTGGAATTTCACACAGGAATGCTTAGAATAGAAGTTAATTCAGGTGATTTAAAGTTCAGTCTCACATAATCATGGAACATTCTCAAAAACACAGTTTGAAAGATACATCTGCCCACTAATGACTTAATATTTTCTTCTGGATGCCAGGTTTAGTTTGGACAGACTTCTGGCTCATAATGAAAAGGCAGGAGAGATTCTATGGTCTGTTGGATGAGATAGATTGCAATTAGAATCCTGTAATATACATCTGATAGCCTATTCTGATGCTCATTTCTTTCATCTAATTTTATTGCATTATCATTAACCTAAACCAATTTACATACTTGCTGTCCTTGACAGTCCAGATGGTGACTTTTGTTTCTTGCTTTTTTATTACATTTTTCAGAGAGAGAGAGAGAGAGAGAGAGAGAGAGAGAGAGAGAAGAGAAGGGAAGAATGTTAATATTTGGGAAGTTATGAGCATGGTAAAAAGTGGAGGGGTTCAGACCACAGCAAAAAAATGCGTCAGAATGTGGCTGCAAGTCAACTTCAGAGCTAACTACAAAGTATTAGACTACACAGAACCAATGCCCTCAAGACTGCAGGTTGTCCGGTCAATATGTTAATTGTTCAATTACATGGTTTTTCATGTTAGTTAGAAGTACAGAAAGCAAGAAAAGAGCTCAGCAGTAATTATGGAGTGAAGGAACAACAGGAAAATAAGGTAACGTACTCACGGACTTTTCTTTTGACTGGATTAGAAAGGTCTTGTTCACAATCCTTGAACTGAAGTATAATGTCTCACATTTCATCTACAGAGACTTGAAGATATAATCTACTCACTTCACCCCTCTCCTGTTGGGAAGATTATTCATGAATGTGAGACCATGCACCACCCAATTCGAGGATAGTTTCTTTCCTGCCGTGATCAGACGCCTGAACAAACCCTACACCAGTGGAATAATGTTGCCCTTGCTCTGTTCTAATTGATCTCTCCCTATGACTGTCATTAAGTAACTTGACTGTCACTAATGCTGTGGTATTTCAGACCATCTACTAATGCCGCCAAAATAACCAACATCAGCTATACTGCCAGCAGCTCCTCATGGACCCTCTGCAACATGAAATTAATGACAGGCTCCTGCATTAATCTGTTTATTCTTTTCTCTTTCATCGCCATCAACTTGCATCCCAGCCATATTCTGATTCTTCCTCTTTCTCTAGAACAGCCTTTCTCATTCTTTTTCAGCTATGGACCCCAAGACCCTGCCCAAAGTTTATGTCCCCCACCCCCACCTTCACTGTGAAGCAGTCAAATTTTGGTTTCTTCTGTACTTCTCTCCTACTGACTACATGCGATAGTACAGATTCTATCATCAATGTGTATATGTACATATGTACAGATGGTAGTGCAGGATGACTGTGATTGGCTGAGAGTGTAGCCACACCTACTGGCAGGTCTTAAAGGATTGCTTCTAGCCAGACCAGATCATTCTGGACTGGTTGACCTACTTGTGATATGCTCCAGTCTTTTAGTTAATAAAAGCCTCGGTTTGGATCAACAAGTCTTTGGTTCTTTCAACGCGCATTACAATTTTATTAACAAAAAAATTTGAAAAGACTGGAGCATATCACAAGTAGGTCAATCAGTCCAGAATGACCTGGTCTGGCTAGGAGCAATCCTTTAAGACCTGCCAGTAGGTGTGGCTACACTCTCAGCCAATCACAGTCATCCTACACTACCATCTGTACATATGTACATATACACATTGGTGATAGAATCTGTACTATCACACTACATTAAAAAAACATTTAAAATATTTATATTACATGAGATGAAAGGAAAATAAGGATTTTACTTAAATGCTCTGTGGCCCCCAAAGGAAGCATAGGGCCCCCATTGAGAATGGTTGCTCTAGGGTGAATTTGCATTTACCAATCAACACACATTTGGCATGTGGAGACTGGAACAGCCAGGAGAAATCTAGGGAGAATTTGAAAACTCCATGGAAACATCACCTGAGGCCAGGATTGAGCTGGGTTCTCCCGATCTGTGATGCACCGGCATTGGGTGTTTGCCACCCAGCAAGAGAGAAGGGATTAGCAGAGAAACCAACCCAGGAAACCATACTCAACACATCAAGTGTATGGGCAGAGAATAAAGTTAATTGATGGACCAGAATACTGGTGCTTCAGTAGGTGCTTGGACTGCATTACTTGGGGTAGTGGTGGAGGCTGGTAGAATGGGGACATGTAAAAGACTCTTAGATAGGTGTACAGGTATAACAAAAATAGAAGTTTATGGTTGTAATGCATGGAGGGATTAAATAGCTGTGGAGTAGGTTTATCATCCCTGTCGAAGGGCCCAGGAACCCAAGCCTGAAAGGTTGCTTTACTTGCTGTGAATTCTGCATGGCCTGCTGAACTTCCCCAGCACATTTGAGTATCGCACTCATCGGCAGACTTTCTTATTTAACTTATGGCAGTTAGCACAACAAAGTGGCCAAAGGACTTGTACCAGGCTTTTTAATACTGTTTTATCTTCAATGTCCTACCTCTCATGCCAAATGAACCTGCCACACATCCCAGGGATTCCAGTCAGGAACGGCCATGCATTGAGATCTAAAAAATCCAATTATCAATCTTACACACATTGTAATTAAGGCCTCTCTATACTGTCCAAAGATGTGATTGTCAATGTTTTTCCATCCGTTGATGTACACTGGCTTGTCATCACAAAACGTGGTGCTACAGTTGAACATAAGGTTCCAATACCCATGATACTCTCCTCCTGCTATAAACATTGCACACAGCACTACCCCTTTTTCCCAAAACCCTCATCCGGTCTTTCTCACCCCTACAGTGAACAATTTCAGTGCTGTCTTGCCTGGCCCCTCTAATTCTGCTAGTGACCTTGAGCTCACCTGCTGCTCAGATCTACCTGGTATCATGCCCATTAACTAGCCATTTCTTTTTAACCAAAAGACAATAGTAATGTTATTTCCTTAGCCATTTAAGAAATAAGATTCAGTCAAAAATATTTTTGCTCAAAACACAATCTGCTGAAGGAACTCAGTGAGTTGAGCAGCATCATTGGGAGAAAAATAATGGTTAATATTTGGGCCCAGAACATTCCAGCTTGGGTTCTCAGCTATTCTTTTACTCCCACTGATGCCGCTCAATCCATTGGAGTTTCTTCAGCAGATTGTGGCTCCCTTCAGATTTCAGCATCTGCAATCTCTCTTGTGTGTCCAAATGTTTTGATCATTTCTGCATCAAAATTTAAGGCCTGCATATTAAAGTTATACAGAAACCTGCCAGAGGACACCATGGAAATTGCCTGCATCCTGCTTTGGTCACTCCAAGTAATGTAGTGCAAACAGCTGGTCCTTAAAATTAATACAGCATTGATGTTGTGAATGTACCTTTAATATCTTTCATGCTTCATGTGATAGGACTTGTGATACTTTGCTGCATCGGTCATTTTTCTTCATTGGATGTTGGTTGCCTTCAATAAGGTGACATGAGAATATGAGGAGCAGGAAATGAGGAGGCTACTTCAGCTATCAAGCCTGCTCCATTTAATAGGATCATGACTAATCTGACTATAATCTTAACTTTGTATTTTGCCTGTTCCTGCCAACCTTTCACCCTCTTCCTTTTCAAGCATCTATTTGCCTCTCATTTAAAGACTCTCCTTCCATTGAGGAATAAAGGTCTGTAGAACAGAGAACATTACAACAGAGTACAGACCCTTCAGCCCCCGATGTTGTGCCAACCTATATAAACCTACTCAACAATCTAAACCTTCCCTACCTCACACCCATAACCATCGGCGATTAGACTGTCTTAAAAGTGCATTCCTTTATTGAAAAAACACAAAGTTTCTTATTTCTAAATTTTCCCACAAGAGGAAACATCCTCTCTACATCCACCTGCCAGGATCTGAGACATTTTCTTTAAGTCCCTTCCATTCTTCTGAACTCTGGTAGATTATGCTGACCAACTTGCTGAAGATGTCCACAGATATCTTCAGCTACTTACTCCAGCAGGGCATGGTACTCATTTGTTTCAAACAGGCCCTCAATCAAACTTGTGGCAAAAAAAAAAGTATGGTAACCTGCTTAAATAACTATTGACCAGTGCCATTCACACCCACAATTATGAGAGGCTGGTGTTGAAGCAAATCAGCTCCTATCTGAGAACCAGCATGGATCCATTCCAATTTGCCTAAGGCAGCAACAAGTCTATGCAGATGCCATCTCACTGGCTTTACACAAAACCCTAAAACACCTGAACACCAAAGACACATACATCAGGATGCTATTTGTCGACTACACCATCAGTACCTCAATATTAATGAGCAAACTCCAAGACCTGAGCCTCAATTCCTCATTATCTAACTTGATCCTGGATTTCCTTGGCTCCAGACAACAATCATAGTCAGAACATCTCCTCCACAATCTCCATCAGTACCAGAGCACCATAGAGCTACATTCTTAGACCCCTGCTCTACTCGCAGCACACCTATGACTGTGTTGCTCAGTATAACAATAACACCATCTATAAATTTGCTGTTGATACCACAGTAGTGGGTCGTATAAAAGGGAGCTATGAGTCAGCATACAGGAGGGAGATTGTAAACTTGGCAGCATGGTGAACTAACAACCTTGCACTCAATGTCACCAAAACCAAGGAGCTGATTGTAAACTTTAGGATGGGAAAACCAGAGGTGAACGATGATCTAGTGATCATTGAAGTGGAGAGGGTGAGCAAATTTAAGCTCTTGGGAGTCACTATTTTGGAGAATCTCTCCTGGATCCAACACACTACTGGCATCATTGAAAAGCATGTCAGCATCTCTACTTCCTCAGGTGTTTGCGGAGGTTTAGTATGACATCAGAAACCCTGGTGACAGGCTGCATCATGATCTGGTATGGATATACCAATACCCCTGAATTAAAAGCCCTGCAATCAGTAGTGGACAGAGCCCAGGACATCACATGCAAAACACTCCCCACTATCAAGAACATTTACACGGAGCACTGCTATCAGAGAGAGGCAGCAATCATCAATGATCCACCTCCCTGGACAAGCTCTGTTCTCACAGCTGCCATCAGGAAAGAGGCATATGACAAGACTCGGACCACCAGGTTCAGGAATAGTTGTTACCCCTCCACCATCAGATTCCTCAACAATAAACTAATTTAAAGACTTTTTCTTGGAATATTATTTATTACTGAATATTAATTTTCTGTATTGCACAGTCAGTTCGTTTGCACTTTTTTTGTTTACATTTCTATCTTTTGTATACATATCTTTTCTCACTACAATTTTTTGCACTCCCAATAAGTAGAAATTCTACTTGACCCACAGCAAAAAGAATTTCAGGGTTGTATGTGATGTATGTACTTGACAATAAATCTGAACGTTGACTAACCTACCCTATCCAACTTTTCCAGTTAGACAGACTGCCTATTCCAGGTATTAGTCTGGTAAACCTTTGGAGAATTGTCTCCAATGTACTAACACCCTTCCTTAAATAAGGAGACCACTCTGTGCACAGTGATGCAGACGTGGCTTCACCAATGCCCTCTATCCTAACCACATTCTCCCCACTTTTGTGTTCAATTCTCCTATTTGACTAGTTTTTGACTTAGTTGCTGTGGCCTATGGTCCTGAATCATACACTAGGACACCTAAATCTCTCTGCATCTCGGAACTCTACAATCCCATTCTGCTTACACAATGACCTTCTTTATTTCTGCCAGCCAAGATGGACAATTTTAACTTTACTCTTTGCTATACTCTTTGCCAAATCCATTTACCCACTCCCTTCACTTCTCTATATCCCTATATCGCCTCTTTGTGTCCCCTTCAGCACATTTAATTTAAATATTTTAAATGTTTAATTTAGAGGTAATAAGTCCTTTCAGCTCACAAGCCTATGATATCCAATTAATCTACTAACCCCATACATCTTTGGAATGTGGGAGGAAGCTAGACCTTCCTGGAGGAAACTCACATGAGCACAGGGAGAATGTACAATCCCCTTAGCAAAGGCGATGTATTCGAACCCTGGCCACTAGCACCCTCATAGTGTTGCACTAGCCGCTACACTAGCAACCACACCAGGTTCTTTATGCAAGCCATTGATATAATTTGTGAAAAGGTTTACTAACCAGAAAAAAAGACCAATTTATGACCACTCACTCTCTACTCTTGGCAAAATAATCTTCCATCCACAGTAAGGTGTAACCTCCTGAGTAATGAGCTATGATTTCCTTCATCGAACAACATTTCACAAAATCACGTTGCCTTAGCCTGATTCCGATTATTTTATTCTAAAGGGCCCTACAATTATGCCATTATTAATCATTTTTCACATTTTCTACATAGAATCATAGGAAAGTTCAAAACATCATTAAACTCTTTGAGGCTACTCCAGCATTCAGTATCTCCTATTCCTGCTTTCTCTCCATACGCCTTGATCCCTTGAGGCAGAAGGGTGACATCCTTCTGAATCTATCTAATGAACTGGCCTCAGAAACTTTCTGTGGTAGGGAGTTCCACAACACTTTGTGAAGAAGTTCCTCCTCATCTCAGTCATAAATGGCTTCCCCCTTATCAAGTCAAATCATAGAACCATAGAATGCTACAGCACAGAAAACAGGCCATTTGGCCTCTCTAGTCTGTTCTGACAATCATCTCCCTAGTCTCACTGACTTGCTCCCAACCCATAACACTCCAGTCCTCTCACATCCATGTTCCATCTTAAAACACACGATCAAGCCTGCATTCACCACATCAGATGGCAGCTCATTCCACATCCCCACCAATCTCTGAGTGAAAAACTTTCCCTAAACCTTTCCCCCTTCATCTTAAAACTATGGCTTCTTCTATTAATCTCCCCCAATCTAAGTGGAAAAACCCTATTCGCATCCACTTATAATCTTGTAAGCCTTGATCAAATCTCCCCTCATTCTTCTTCAATCCAAGGAAAAATGTCCTAACTTGTCCAACCTTTCCTTGTAACTCAATCCCTGAAGTCCCGGCAACATCCTAGTAAATCTTCTCTGCACTCTTTCAGTCTTATTGATATCCTTCCTGTAGACACCTAGAACTGCACACAGTGCTGGAGAAACTCAGCAGGTCAAACAGTGTTATTTATATAGCAAAGATAAAATACATAACTGACGTTTTGGGCTTGAGCCCTTTATCAAGGTATGGAATAATGTCAGCAGGCATCCAAACAAAATAATTGGGGGAGGCATGGTCTCAAAGACAGGAGGTAATAGGTGGAGGAGGGGACAGCAGCAAGCAACAGGAGAAGGGATAGCCAAGTGAATAGAAAGTGAAGGGGGAAGGAGACCTCTAAGGGGAAAGGGAAAAGGGGAGGATAAAGAGGAGGGGAGGGGGAGGGGAAGGAAAGGAGAGCAGGTTAGCAGAAACCGGAAAACTCAACATTAATGCCATTTGGTTGGATAGTTCCCAGATGGAAAATCAGTGGTTGTTCCTCCAATTAATGGGTGATATTTGTAGAATAGTACATGAGGCCATGGACAAACATATGAGTATGGGAGTGTGGCACAGAACTGAAATGGTTGGCTAGTGGGATGTCTCTGTCACTGGTGCAGACAGAATGAATATGCTCAGCAAAGCGATTTCCTAGTCTGCCATCTAGTCTCTCCGATGTAGAGAAGGCCACAAAGGGAGCACCGGATGCAGTAAATCAATCCTACGGACACACAAGTGAAGTGTGGCTTCACTTGAAAGGCCTGTTTGGGGCCCCAGACTGTGGTGAGGGAGGAGGTGTGGACACAAATGTGGCAACTCGTGGCCACAGTGGAAGGTGCCGGGGGGGGGGGGGGGGGGGGGGTTGGGGCGATTGGTGGAGAAGAAGGATAAGTGCACAAGGGAGTGGTTCCCTGTGGAAGGCAGAGAAGGGAGGAGAGGATAAGACGTGTCTGTAAATGGGATCCTCTTGTAAGTGCCGGAAATTCTGGAGGATAATAGGTTGGTGGGCTGGTAGGTGAGGACAAGGAGGATTCTGTGTTGTGTCTGGGGGCAGAGGGGGCTAGGGCAGATAAGTGGTGGATTAATCATTAGGCTGAGTAGGCTGAAGCCTAAGGGCCCGGAAGGTAAGGAGGCCCATCACAACCACTGGTACACCAATATAACTACTTGTCAATCAGTCTCGCAGAAGTACCATGTTCACCTGTCAGTCAGCAGTGGGGTCTCGGTCCCATTTATCAATTCAGGCTCAACCTGTCCCAATGCTACCTGTCAATCAATGCTTATGTTTGTACGCATGTGCGAGTCTGAGTTCTGCCTCCTGCAGCAGAGCTCGGTTCATGCAACATCTCTCACGGGACGTTTACTTCTTTTAAAAAAAGACTCTCGCTTCTCCCGTGTTATTTTGTATTGAGAATTTTTTTTTAGAACTGATTTTATTTATCCTTTTGTAACTAACAAACTTTTCAAATTATTTGGGAATAGCAGATGGTGTCTGTAAGATAACATTTTAGCCCCTTTTCCATTGGCAACCTGTCCCAGAAATTAACAGGGAATTTACTGGGATAGGGTCCAGTGGAAAGGGAACACTATCCGAACACTAGCATCATTTCATGCCAGAGATTAATCACCTCTGCCCCTACTCATATCCCCAATGTTTGCTGACACCAGCGTGCTGGTAAAACCAGTGGAAAATGGACAACAGAAAGTCACCTGTTTCCAGTTGAAGGTAGAAAACTCCAATCCCTAGGGATGAGTATGTTCAGTGGAAAAGCAATTAGTGTCCCAGTTAAGGGTGCCCCAGTGGAAACAGCACATAGGCCTTCCTATCCCAGGGCACTGCACAGCCAATTAACTGGGATGCCAGTGGAAAAGGGTTTTTGTTTCACTTCAATTAAGTTTTTATTCCCCTCCTTCAACCAAACACTAACTGGTGTATTCCCAGCACATCCCTGGCTGATAAATTTAGAATATGTGAGGCCATCATGCTCAAAGGTAATAATTGGAACAATTTCACTTCAATGAAGGGTGGGGTCCATGGGGCAAGGGGTAAAGTTCATGGAAACATAGAAACATAGAAACATAGAAGATAGGAGCAGGAGTAGGTCATTCGACCCTTCGAGCCTGCTCCGCCATTCAACGAGATCATGGCTGATCTTAAAGTTCAGTACCCCATCCCGGCCTTCTCTCCGTAACCTTTAATACCCTTATACTGAAGAAATATATCTAATTCTCTCTTAAATATATTTAATGAGCCTTACTAAACCTTACTAAAACTCAGCCGAGGGTCCAGTGATAGTTAATCTGCCACTGGGGCAGATGAGTGGGAAATGGAGGAGATGTGGGTGAGAGCTAAAATGATAATAGTGGAGGGAAAGTCACGTTTGTGGAAGAAGACAGACATTTCAGAAGATCTGGACTGGAAGATCTCATCTTAGGAACAGATGCAGCAGAGATGGAGAAATTGAGAGAAGGAGATAGAATCCTTGCAGAGGACAGAGTGTGAAGAAGTGTAGTCAAGTTAGTTGTAGAAGTTAGTGGGTTTGTAACATACATTATGTCGGTGGAAAGCATGTCTCCTGAGATGGAGATAGAGAGATCCAGGAAGGGGAGAGTGTTGTTGGAGATAGACCAGGTGAGTTTGAGGTCAGGGCGGAAGTTGGCAGGGAAGTGAATGAAGTTGACAAGCTCATCACAGGTGGATGAAGCAGCCCCGATGTAGTCATCGATATATCAGAGGAAGAGTTGAGGGGTCTTGCCTGTGAAGGCTTACAGCAAGGATTGTTCCACAAAGCCCACAAACAGGCAGGCATAGCTGGAATCCATGTGGGTACCTGTGGCTACTCCTTTAATTTGGAGGGTGAGATGAGTTAAAGGAGAAGTTGTTTAAAGTGAGCTCAAGTTCTGCCAGGCAAAGGAGGGTGTTGGTAAAGGGTGACTGGTTGGGTCTGTGGTCCAGAAAGAAGCAAAATGTTTTAAGACCTTCTGTATGGGAGATGGAGGAGTAAAGGGATTGGAAATCCATTGTGAAGATGAGGCAGTCCAGTTCAGAGAATCTGAAGTCATTGAAGAGATGGAGGGCATGTGAGATATCGCAAATGTAGGTGGGGAGGGATTGGGCCAGGGGTGAAAAGATAGATTCAAGGTAAGATGAAACTAGTTTGATGGGGCAGGAACAAGTGGAAACAATAGGTCTACCCAGATTTTGGGTTTGTGTATCTTGGATATAAGGTAGAAACAAGCAGTGCGGGGATGGGAGACAATGAGGTAGGTGGCCATGGGAGGGAGGTGACCAGAGGTGATGAGTTAGAGATGGTGCTGGAGACACCGGCTGTGGTAGGGTCCTGTGGGAGGAGTAGTAGGTATGAGGAGGTGTCTGAGAGCTATCGTCTGGCCTAAGCAAGGTAGAAGTCAATGAACCAGACCACAACAGCACCATCCTTGTCTGCAGGTTTGATGAGTGAGGTTGGGATTGTTGCAGAGAAAATGGAGGGCAGAGTGTTCTGAAGAAGTAAGATTCAAATACGAGAGGAGAGTGGTGAAGTTGAGATGGTTGATGTCTCAGTGGCCATTTGAAATAAAAAGATCCAGAATGGGCAGCTGGCCAGGATGAGATGTCCAGGAGGAGCAAGAAGGCTTAAAGTGGGTGGAGTTTTGGGTGGGGGGGAGAAAGTTAGGGTCATGGAGAAAGGCTCGGAGATGGAAACATCAGTAGAAGAGTTTGGCATCGCAGCGTGCGCGGAATTCATTAAGGTGTAGGTGGACGGGGACCAAGGTGAGGCCTCTGCTGAGGACCAAGTGCTCTATCTCAGAGAGGGGAAGGTCAGAGGAGATAGTAAAGACCAAGCAGAAGTCAGAGTGGGAATACAGCAGGTAGTGCAATAATACAACGTAAGTGCAGGTTATGGAGTTACAGTATATCAAAGAGTGTAAGGTATGGTATTATAAAGCAATGTGCAGAATCGAGAGAAAAGTACAGTTACAATGGGGCAAGAAGGGGTCCATTTAGAAGGCTGATAACAGAAGAAAGAAAATATCCTTTGAACCTGGAGGTATGTGTTTTCAATGAATAACAGAAGGGGGAAAAGGGAGAGTGATTAGGATGGGATGGATACTTCAAGAGGTTGCCAGTAATCTCAAGAAGCGTAGACAAAGTCACTGGAGGGAAGGTTGATTTGTTTGATGACCTGAGGTGCATCCACAATGCTCCGCAGTTTCTCGCAGTCTTGGCAGAGCAGTTCCTGTACCAAACTGTGAAGCATCTGGACAGGATACTTTCTTTGCAGTATCTATAAATTTGGTAAGAGACCTTAGGGATACAAATGGTTTTATGCTGAAAATAGTCAATCAGAAAAAGGCCAGTTACATCAGATGGGAACTGATTTGGCCCAGAGAAACTGAAATCAAAATTGGTTGAACAATTGGAAGCTTATAAAGTGATGTTTCCACTACAGTCTAGGTCAGTGGTTCTCAACCTTTTTCTTTCTACTCACATACCACTTTACACATTCCCTATACCATCAGTGTTCTGTGATTAGTAAGGGATTATTTAAGGTGGTATGTGGGAGGAGAGAAAAAAGGTTGAAAACCACTGTTTTAATCATACCTAATTGACTTGTTATGTGCACGGTTTCATAACTCCAAAGGAAATGGGCCAATGAGAATTTTTCTCAAGCAGAATATTTCAGTAACAATTAGGTCTAGAGCAGTGATTCTCAACCTTCCCTTCCCACTCACATACCACCTTAAGCAATCCCTTAATAATCACAGAGCACCAATGGCATAGGTATTACTTAAAGTGATATGTGAATGGAAAGAAAAAGGTTGAGAGTCACTGGTCTAGATACATTCTGATGAGAAGCAAGGCAGGAAAATTAAAGCCAGACTAGTAAGAGTGCCAAAAAAAAGCAAGCAAAATAGGGCAGGAAAAAAAGCAGCAAATGATTGTTAGTTGGTTGATTCCTAAACCATCCAAGAGGACGTAAAGAAAGTGAGAGACAGAGGAAATCTGACAGCAAATGTAAAGAGAAAAAAAAATTCTTCATGCTGGAGTATATACTAGAATGTGAGAAGAGAGCTGGGAGATTGGAGATCAAAATGGAAATTCACTCACAAGACAAAAGGATGTTTGCACCACAAAGTGAGTGCAGGAGCAGAGATGTCATGTTACAACAGTACAAGATATTGGAACCACACTTGGAATATTGTGCACAGTTTTGGTCACCCAGGCTCAGAAAAAATACCAATAAGATGTTCTCCAGAGTGGTGAACTTGAATTATATGGAGAGGCTGGGACTTCTCTCCTTGATGAAATCATGGATTTCTGAAATCATGAGAGCCATATAGATATGGAAGTTGAACACGAAAATCTGCAGGTAACGTGATTGTAGTCAAAACAGAGAAATGCTGGAGAAACTCAGTCAGTCTCGCAGCAGCCATAGGAGGTTAATGTGTGTGTGTGTGTGTGTGTGTGTGTGTGTGTGTGTGTGTGTGTGTGTGTGTGTGTGTGTGTGTGTGTGTGTGTGTGTGTTTGTGTGTGTGTGTGTGTGTGTGTGTGTTTGAGAGAGAGAGAGAGAGAGAGAGATAGAGGGAGAGAGAGAGAGAGAGAGAAGAGAGAGAGATGGAATTGAATTATTATTAATCTTTATGTTTAAAAATATCTTTTTAGTAAAGGAATTATAGTCTGGACAGGGGCACACTTATAGACACATACAATTACACTCAGAGTGAGCCATTTTTGGAGATGCAAAATCTGGCATAAGGACAATAAAACTAGAAGTAATTGTTCATTGAAGTATCTAGAACTTGTACCATTGATTTTTTCATTTCAATTTATGTATTTAAGTTATGGTTATTTCTTGATGCATACCGTCCACAAAATTAAAATAAAGTATACCAAAAAAAAAAGAAATATCTAGAACAATGGGGTAAGCTAAAGGAGGACATCTGGTTAAACAAAAGGCTCTCTGTTTGTTCATCCATGTTGTTAGAATGAAAACTCAGAAGCATCTGTTCAAAGAATTTGGTTTTTGCTTGTGGCTTCTGCAGATAATTCAGAACCATATCAGCTTGTAAATGCTTTTGGAAGATAAAAACTTCAAACAAAATCAGCAGTGAGGTTATGTCGTGTGATTAAAGATGCTTCAAGGAGACACCTTTAATATTACACTAGTTTTCATCTGAGGTCAGAAATACAGTAGCCTGTGGTTAGAGAAGTATTATGTGTGTTGATTCTCTTTACCATGGGAGATACACAAAATCAGTGCTAAGGAAGAGCCATTTCAGCTCTCTCTTTGAAAAGAGGACAGTTTCACTGTGTCCATTTTTTCATGGCCACATCATGTAACCCTTGCTGAGGTTTGTGAAATCATCAAGGAAGAAAATGCAAGTTCTGAAACCTCCACACAAGAGAGGGAAATCATTTGTATGTCGAAACAATTCTCTGAAAACAACTCTACAAGAATTTCATGAGTTTTGATAAGTCTGAGAATTCACGCCTACTCCTTAATTCCTTTTGAACCACAATCTAATGTATCTGAGTTTAAAAACCAAAACTGATTGAACTTTAAAAATTTCGTTTTCAGAATTATGCCTGAATTGTAATGGTTTTGGGATTTGCCACATACACACACACACACACACACACACACACACACACACACACACACACACACACACACACACACACACACACACACACACACACTTGCACAGAGTGGAGTTAAGTCAGAGTTAATAAGAAGTGTTATGTTATTAATAACATTTTTGTTTTGAGGATAACATTGTCTTGCTGAATTTCCATTGCTGTTGGTCTAGGTCATAACTCTGTGTGTGTGTGTGTGTGTGTGTGTGTGTGTGTGTGTGTGTGTGTGTGTGTGTGTGTGTGTGTGGTGTGTGTGTGTGTGTGTGTGTGTCTGTCTGTCTGTCTGTCTGTCTGTCTGTCTGTCTATGTGTTTGTATGCATGTGTGTACATGTGTGTGTGTGTATAGGTGTATGTGTGTATGCACATGTATGCATTTTTGTCTCTATATGCATGTGTGCGTATGTGCGTGTGGGTGTGTGTGTGCATGTGTGTGTGTGTGCATGTGTGTGAGTGTGTGTGTGTGCATATGAGTGTGTGTGTGCCTGTGTCTGTGTGTGTGTTTGTATGCATGTGTGTACATGTGTGTGTGTATAGGTGTATGTGTGTATGCACATGTATGAATTTTTGTGTGTATGTGCGTGTGAGTGTGTGTGTGCATGTGTGTGTGAGTGCATGTGTGTGAGTGTATGTGTGTGCATATGAGTGTGTGTGAGTGTGTGTGTGCATGTGTGTGTGTCTGTGTCTGTGAGTGTGAGTGAGTGTGTGAGTGAGTGTGAGTGTGTGTAAGTGTGAGTGTGTGTGTGTGTGTGTATGTGTGTATATGTGTGTGTGTGTGTGTGTGTGTGTGTGTGTGTGTGTGTGTGTGTGTGTGTGTGTGTGTGTGTGTCTGTGTGTGTGAGACATTTTGAGCCTGAGTCCTTCCTTCAGAAGTGAGTGAAGAAATGCAGCATCTGAATTAAAGGCTTGGAAAAGAAAGGGAAAAAACAGGATGGGGGGGAGTACAGACCAACAGATAAAAGATGTTGATGGATATTATAAGAGGAAAGGTGAGAATTGATTTTAGCTCTGTGAAGAGACAGAGGGAAAAAGGAAGAGAGAGAGAGAGAGAGAGAGAGCTAGAGGAAAGAAGTTGTGGGAAGGGTTTAAAAGAAACTGGAGGTCGATATTAATGTCATGCACTTGGAGGGTTCCCAGAAATGAGATGTGGTGTTTTTCCTTCAATTTGTGGTGGTCTCAGTCTGACAGTGTATGAAACTATTGACAGGCATGTCAATGAGGAACGGGGCAGGGAATTTAAATGGGTGGCCACTGGCCAGAGTCGAGGTGCTCAACAAAGCAATCTCCCAATCTATGTCCAGTCTTCAATGTAGAGGAGATTACAATGGGAGCACTAGATGCAATAGATGACCGCTGCATTTTGAAGGACTGCTTGAGGCCCCAAATGACAGTGAGGATGGAAGTGTGGGTACAAATAGAGCATGTTTTGTGATCACAGGGGTAAGTGCCAATGAGGCGATTGATGGGGAGGGAGGAATGGATGTGGGAGTCACAGAGGGAGCAGTCCCTATGGAAGATGGAGAGGGGAGAAGAAGGGAATATGTGTCTCCTGGTGGGATCAACTGATGGGTGGTGGAAGTGTTGGAGAAGGATATGTGGATGCAAAGGCTGGTGAGGTGGTAGGTGAGAACAAGGGTAATCCTATCCTTGTTACACATGGAAACGGATGGGGCCAGGGCAGATATGTGAGTAGTGGACGATATGCAGGTGAGGGCTGAGTTGATGATGGCCGAGGGGAAGCCACAATGTTTGAGGATGGAGGACATCGTTAATGATCTGGCATAGAAGACCTAATCTTGGGAGCAGATGTAATGGAGGTAGAGGAATTGAGAGAAAGGAATGGAATCTTTACAGTGGACTGGTGTGAAAAGGTGTTGTCAAGGTAGCTGTGGGAGTTGGTAGGTTTGCAGAAGGTATCTGTCTAGAGTTTGCCTTATTGAGTAGATAAGGTAAATATTGATCGTCTTATGCCAAGAGAAAAGGAATCTAAAACTGGAGGAATTGACTTAATGAGAGTGGAACAAAATTTAAAAGGGACACGAAGGGTAACTTCACACAGTGAATGGTGTGTATGTGGAAGAGGAAGCGGTGGTTCAATTGTAATGTTTAAAAGACATTTGGACAGGTAAACAGATAGGGAACATTTATTAGCATATGGGGAAAATGCAGGTGAATGGAACTAGCTTGAGAGAACAATTTGGTTGATATGGACAGTTGGGACAAAGGGCTTGTTTCCATGCTGCAAAACTCTCTCTCTAGCAGGAACTGCTTCAGCAAAAGAAGATGACGTAATTAGATTATGGATAGATTGTGATTTTTGTATGATAGGAATGGTAGAGTAATGCACAATTTGAAGGAAGAATCTGCAATGTGTTGGGACAATATGGAAATGCTAGCACATTAGAGCATCAGGCTGCAGTTTTGCAAGAATCCACAGGCAGTGGGGAGGTGGGAGCTGTAGTGAGGTCCTTTCTGAGAAGTCTGTTGGATGAGATTGCACAAACTTTGGAGAAGGGTCTGGTATCTGTGGTGCTTCTATTGTTTTGGAGCTCCTCAGTGGGCTATGAAGCTCAGAATGGCTTGGATAATGTGAGGGTAGACCGTTTTGTACAATGAAGGTGATACAAGACTTCTCAGGATCCCATTAGTGATTTTATAATATGCTGATCTTACTAACGTCAGCTCAATATGTGTAGCCAAATTTCAGCAAGAAAAGCCAAACAAAATCTTCTGAAAGAACACAAGGGGTTAAATGGCATCAGAGGTGAAAAAAAGGATGGTTGAGCAGGGCTGAGGAAAGTTAATGTAACCTCAGACCCATCGAAGCATTCCAGCTTGAAACGTCAATTATTCTTTTTTTCCCACTGACACTGCTCAGTCTCCAGAAGATTGTGTTTGGCTATATTTTCCAATGATTGCAGGTTCTCCTGTGTGTCTCCAGTAAGAGAAGTTGAGTTGTGCAGCTTTATGGCTGAGTTGTGAGCACTGATACAGTCTAGATGATCGGTAGGGACAACCTTAAAACTTTATAACCTCGAGGCTGAGTGTGCGACACCACTGAGGAGAGGAAAGGCACAAAGATTGAATAAATGTAGAAATCGCCTGTTCTGGTTTATATTACTGCATAATAGGTTGAAATCAACGTTTCATTGTAACAGCTGTGGCAATTAACAAATGTTATTACCTGTGTTAAGATTAGTGTTGCAGTTAATATTCAGAAAATATATTGCATAATGTATTTATATTATGCCTTAGATCATAATTGTAAGCAAAGATAATAATTGTACTTTGTAACGTAAAATTAATTACGCATAAAGGTTATTTGAAAAAATGAGTTATGGCAATTACACAAAATGTAGAAATCTACAGCACAGTACAAGCCCTTTGGCCCACAGTGTTGTGATGACATAATAACCTATTCTATCAACTGCCCAAAATTTCCCAACTATATAACCCTCCATTTTTCTCTGCTCCTGACATCTATCTAATAGTCCCTTAAAAGATCCTATTGTGCCTGCCTCCAAGTTGCCGGCAGCACATTCCAGGCACTCGCCAATGTGGAAAAACTTACCTCTTACATCACCCCAGTATTATTCCTAAGCACCTTAAAACTATGCCACCTAATGTTAGCCATTTCACCCCTAGGAGGAAAAAAAAATTCTGGCCATCCATACAATGAATGCCTCTCATCATCTTGTACACCTCCATCAGGTTACCCCCTCATCCTCCATCAAGTCCAAATTCACTCTCCAGTCCAAACAACATCCTTTGCACTCTCTCTGTAGCAACCAATTACCTGTACTTGAAATGTAAATTTAGAGATGTTAAATTTTGTTGGATATAATTTGCAAAATAAAGGGTCTAAAGAAATAACTAAATTAGGGATTAATTCATTTTTATAATTAGCTTGGATTATTGGATAATTCTGCACACGTAACAAGTTAAGTACTGATGGTTTGGTTTAATATATTGAAGTCACTGATGTCTTGCATAGGCAGAAAAAGAATTGCTGGAGGAACTCAACAGGTCAGAGAGCATCCATGGGTGGAAATGGTGAGTCAATATTTCAGGGTGGGCCCTTAATCAAAAGTGAGAAAGAATATGTGAAATGAGGAATGAAGCTAAAGGAGAAGGCTTGAGAGTTGGAGGGAAATTATTAGGAATGAAGGTGGAGAAGGAAAAGAGAGAAGGGGGAGGGAGAGGTAGAGAGTGAGAGAGAGAGAGAGAGAGAGAGAGAGAGAGAGAGAGAGAGAGAGAGAGAGAGAGCGAGAGAGAGAGAGAGAGAGAGAGAGAGAGAGAGAGAGAAATAAGTCCAGAAATAGTTAGAGTTGGGAACAGTACAATCAGATGGGATACAGGTTACCTAAAATTAGAAAAATCATAACATTAGGTTTCAGACTGTCCAGGAGGAATATAATATGTTGTTCTTCAGGTTTACATTTAGTCTTGCCCTGACAATGGACGAGGCCATTGTCATTGTAGTAATGGCTTGGGGAGTTAAAATAGTTGGCTAGAGGGAGTTCAAGTTTAAGCATACAGACAGTGGACTTGCTTGAATTTATTTTAAAAAAGAACATTGTATATTTGACTGTGAGTGTATATTTAACAATGGTCCATGTGTAGTGACTTTTAACAAAATTGTTTTACCAACTACTGGTGTCAGTTGAATGTTAACTGCCTCCATAAGAAGTTACTGATAGCTCTCTTCTTACTTGCCTCAGAAAACATCAATGCAAAAGGTCCAAAAGACACTACAGTGAACAATGCCAGATTCCAAAATTCAATCTTTAAAATGTAGCAGAATCTAGTTCTCAGCTGCTATGCATTAATGGAGCAACCTTATTTAACAGTGACCCTTTCAAGGGCTTATTGACAGTAAGCTCAAAACATCTGGAAAATCATAAGGTTGCTAATAACAGTTCATTTCTACCCTTACTCATGAAGTTCTTTAAATAGGAAGATTTTTGCAGCAATTTTCAATTAAATGAGGAAACATGTTTGTGATAATTATGCCCAATGTGGAACTAATTCCAAAGTAACTAATTTGATATACAGTTACATTAATACGGACAGTACTCATTGTTTCTCCTATATGCTTTATTGCTGTGGAGGAATTTACAGATTGCACTACAAAGCTATGAGTGATTTCTCAAAAAATTCATCCCTTACGCAAGCTGGCAAGCTACCAGCCACAAAATAAGTTGCACTTCACCTGATCTGGTCGAGCAATGAAATCTGGTCCATTTAGAAATGGGGAATTCTGGACTGGCCTTGAATAGAGGCCAGGATGTGACAGTAGAAATCAGTTACACCCAGGAACTGACCTGCCACCAAACCGCTCATGTGTGGAAAAGTGAGAGAGCCACAGTGAACAGGGCTAGTCCCCACATTATCCCACCACCTGTCCCATTCACTGCAGTGCCTAATGAGGAACAAGGATGTCATCAAAATTAACCTTACTTAGTCTTCAACACTGAGGCGCAGAGCTAAAGCAAATGTGTTCCAGACACTGAGTTAATGTGACAATGCACTATTTAATGGTATTAAAGAAATAATTTTGATATGTAAATATCATTGTTAAAAAGTACAGGGGCATACTGTATATAATTTAAATTATTCAAATTCTTTGTCCTACCATTGTCTTGGAGTGAACCAAATAGGTCACAGCATCTTATTTCACAATTATCTCAGTTTCTATCTGCTCCATGACAAAGTCTGAGGAGTGGAATTAAGCCATTCAGTCCATTGAGTCCATCCCACCATTCCACCATGGCTGATTTACTCTCCTTTTCAACCCCATTCTGCTGCGTTCTCCCCATAATCCTCCATTCCTTTCCTGATCAAGAATGCATCTACTACTGCCTTAAATACCCAAGATGGCCTGGCCGTCACAGCCATCAGCAACATAAATTCACCACTCTCTGGGTACAAAAAATCATCCTCATCTCTATTCTAAAAGGACATTTTCATGTTCTGAGGCTGTGCCCTCTGGTCCCAGACTCTCCACATCCACTCTTTTGAGGCCTTTTTGTATTCAATAAGATTCCCCCCATTCTTCTAAACTCCAGTGAGTACAATCCCAGAGCCTTCAAAGGCCCCTTATATGAAAACCCTTTCATTCCAGGATCATCCTTGTAAACTCCTCTGGACCTTCTTTAACATACATATGGTGCCCAGAACTGCTCACAATATTCCAAGTGATCTGACCAATGCCTTAGAAAGCCTTAACATTGAATCACTGGTTTTATATTCTATCCCATTTGAGATGAATGTTAGCCTTCCATTTGCCCTCCTTACCACTGACTTCCCATGGAAGTTGACCTTAGGGAGTCTCGCATGAGGACTTCCACATCCCTCTGTGCCTCTAATTTCTGAATTCATTTCCCATTTAGAAAATAGTGCATGATCATGTACTCCTCTACACTATTCTCCATCTGCTATTTCCTTGCTCAATCTCCTAACCCATTCAAGTCCTTCTGCAGAGTCATTGCTTCATCAGCCCCACCTGCCCCTCCTCTGATATTTGTATCATCTGCAAACTTGGCCACAGCTATCTAATCCATCATTCAAATCATTAACGTATAATGTGAAAAGAAACTACCCCAGCACCACAAAGTTTCATTAAAAGAGGCAGCTTCAGCTGAAACCCTATCTCATTCCTTCATCACTTCCAATTATATCCCTACCATCCTGCCTGCAGTATGTCCAACACCAAATCTGGCTTCCCCATTACTGCAGTTCTTACACCAGCTCCTCTTTCTTACACCAGCTCCCCATTTCTACACCAGCTCCCCATTTCCTACACTACCTCATTGTTCCCACATCAGCTCTCCATTCCTACACCAGTTCTCCTTTCCTACTCCAGCTCCCCATTCCTACATCAGATCCCCATTCCTACACCAGTTCTCCTTTCCTATACCAGCTCTCCATTCATACACCAGCTCCCCTTTCCTACACCAACTTCCCATTCCTACACCAGCTCCCCATTCGTACACCAGCTCCCCTTTCCTACATCAGCTCCCCATTCCTACACCAGTTCTCCTTTCCTACACCAGCTCCCCATTCATACACCAGCTCCCCTTTCCTACACCAACTTCCCGTTCCTACACCAGCTCCCCATTCGTACACCAGCTCCCCTTTCCTACACCAGCTCCCCATTCATACACCAGCTCCCCTTTCCTACACCAACTTCCCGTTCCTACACCAGCTCCCCATTCCTACATCAGTTCCCCTTTGCTACACCAGCTTCCACTTCTTGCATCTCCCATATAAAATTAGAATCCCCATCTTTGTGTAACTCTCAGCTTTTCCTTTTCCTCTCCCAGTATCTCTTCAACACACATCCTTAAAATGTGATACCTTGCTTCACTTATTTGCATCAACCCTCTGCTCTAAGATACTTTTTCCTTTGGATTCTTCTGATAAAATTTCCTGCCAACCTCTTTGGCTCAGCAATCACTATGCATATAACTGTGGAAGATATTCTTGTATATAAAAAGTTGTATACATGCAAGTTGCTGGTTGCTAATTATAGTTTTGGAACATAGACTCTGGACATTGTCATATACTGTACAATCATTAGATTAGTCTTATATTGAATTCTCTGCATATACATTGCTTAATCAGCCATTCAGGCCAACGAGATCCAAGCATTTTGATCCACTGTGCCTTAGCATATCCTTTACCCCCTTGATTAGATCAGCATAAAGTCCTGTCCACCCACACAGCTGTGTAACTACCTGTTAGAGCTCCACAAAGCCTATTATAAGAATCTGCCCATTATAAGGAAATTATAAATCGATGGTTGATGAAGTTGATTTTGGATGCTAAAGGTAATCCAAACTTGCGATTACATGAACGGCCATGACAGGTGACTGTCTTCCTTGGGCAGTTGATCTCAGGAGAGTGGTGAGGGTCCTGGACAGAAGCATGTCATTGGAAATTCTGCAAAATGGTTCAAAATACTGCCCATGAATCCGGTTTCCTCCCACTCTCCATAAACATACAGGGTTAGTGGGTGAGTCGAGTGTAATTGGGCGGCATGGCTTTCATGGGCGGGAAGGGCCTGCATCGTTAAAAAAAAATAAGTGGGAAGGGAAGCATGTTGCTCAAAATGAAATGGAGACGTAGAGAGACAGGTGGAGGAGGAGACCACAGGGAGGGAGGGCGTAGAACAGGAGCAGGTAAAGGACAGCTAGAAATAGTGGAACAGGATGAAGATGGAGGATATCTAACCGCCCAATTTAACGCAAATATAAGGACGAAAACAGCCAGAGATTCAGACGGATGTGCACAGGAGTCTGCAGACTCTGAAATCTGGAGTAAAATAAAAATCTGCTGCAAAAACTCAGCATCAGTGGGGAGAAATGGGTTGGAACCCTTCGTCAAGTGGTTTTGCATGTTCATGCAGACGTGACGGGGTGAGCAGCCCACGACACAGTTTAATCCCAGGCACAAAGTTGTGGACAAGCAAAGTCGGGGGTAGGTTTGAGCTGGATCGTGCAATGAGAGATTGAAAGTGAGTGTCAGTGGGGGAGATCGAGTGTAGCCCGCTTAGTAAAGTGCATCTGATCGAAGGACCGGAGGGTGAATTAGCACGGTGAGAGGTGAGAGATTTGCGCACGAGTCCGCATGCATTGGGGAATGATTGAGATTTCGAGGAACGCGCAAAGGACGAGGTTGTTGGTGGTGAAGTGGGCAGGACTTTGAGCGCGTGGGAAGAAGAGAGAATATGGATGAGCAGGGAGTCGGAGATTGGGAGAGTGACGCGAAATCTGCACGAAGAAATGCGACAGATTGAGCCCGAGTGTTGGGTGAGAAAGAAGGTCCGTGGTAAGCGCGTGGAAGGTGGTGAGTAAGCCTTTGTGTTTGAAAGGTGGGATGTGTGGATTCGTGTAACTGCGCATGGGGGAAGCAGACAAGGTGAAGAGAGAGGGCGGTCCTGGAGACTAATTGAATAATGATTTCCTCCGGGACCTTGCCCATTTCGCCCTCGCATTCTCACCTCCGCCTTCCCCATCCACCTTCTCGCCACCTTACACATATACAGGAAAGGTGAGGAGGTGTTACTGGGCTACTATCAGGCTCAATACACTGCAGCAACGTCCAAAACTGGTTTAGTTGCTTGATACTATATAGTTTCTGATTACTTTAGTTTCAGTGAAAGTCCCGACCTAAATGTTGACTAACCATTTCTACCCATTCACTCTAACTGATCCGCTGAATTCCTTCAGCTTCTCATTGTTTGTTCAAGATCCCAGCGTCTGCGGTTTTCGTGTTTCTTCTAGTTGATATTGTTTACTTATTCATTGTCTGACATTTGGTCAATTCTTTAAATTAACTTTCTATGTCGTTCTGTGCTGAGTAGGTCGAGTTTAACACCGGCCATTATCAAAGAGAACGCTGATTTTCTCCTTTCCAATGACTCCAGGACTATTACTATATTCATGTAACCTTGAAGATCTGCCTTATAACGTGGTGATTTAGCGCGTCTCCTTTTGATATCGGCAACGAGCAACACATCATCTCTCAATCAATCCTTTAACGTTTTATAATGTTTACATTGCACTTTTACATAATATTTATATTGTGAAAACAGTTTTGCGTAAGTTTCAAATAGTGAACAATCTCTAAACTTTAGTTGAGTAAAATATTTCCCTCCCTATCTTCACTTTTCGGATCCAGATGATAAAACATTGGGATTGGCCTTTTTTTAAAACAAGGTGTGATGAATATCTCTCTCTCTCTCTCTCTCTCTTTCTCTCTCTCTCTCTCTCTCTCTCTCTCTCTCTCGTCCCAAGCAACTTGAAATTTACCACCAGGCTTTATTTTAAGTCCTAAACCTTTAAAGTGCTCTGTAGGAATTGGGTCGGAGCCACTGAGTGAAAAAAGTCGCCTATCAGAAACTGAAAATCAACGCAGTTCAGTTATATAATTACGCACCTTGAAGCCTTGGCCAGTTCTGCCTGAATGTTAATTGACAACAAGCTATTTAGTTTCAAAGGATCGTAAACCTACCATGTTCTTTGGGAGGTGGGGGGGGGGGGGGGGGAGGGGAGTGGAAGAGATCACCTGGATCTGAGAGGCATAGATAAGGTAGACAGCAAACTCCTTTTTCCCAGGGTGGAAGTAGCAAACACCAGAAAACATCTGGTGAGGAAAGTCTAGGGGAGACATCAGAGGTAAGTTTTTTACACAGAGTTGTGGGTTCCTGGAATGCACCCACCCAGGCGTGGTGGTGGAGGCTGGAACATTGGAGCCATTGACGAGACTCCTGGACAGGTACATGGATGAAAGAAACATAAAGAGTTATGAGGTAGGGAGGGTTATTTGTCTTGTAAGTAGGAATGTATAGGTCGGCACAACATCGAGACCCGAAGGCATGTACTGTGCTGTAGTGCTCCACGAAATTCTATGGATTTATGAATGTGTAAGTTTCCGGCTCTACGTTTGTCAGCCAGTCAGTAAGGGTACAGATGTTACAAAGGTTGGAAGTGTTGTGAATAGCGTAGAAGGTTGTTATAGGTTACAATGGGCTATAGACAGGATGCAGAGATGGCCGGAGAAGTGGCCGATGGAGTTCAATCCATCCAAGTGTGAAGCGATGCACTTTGGAAGACCCAACGTAAAGGGGAGATCACGTGGTCAATGGCCTGATGCTTAACAGTGTGGAGGAGCAGAGGGACCTTACCGTCCAAGTCCATAGATCGTCAAAGTTACCGCTTGAATTGATATGGTAGTTAAGAAGGCGCTTCAGAAATCGAGGGATTGAGGTCAAGATCAAGGAAGAAATACAGGAGCATAAAAAGCAGGACTGCCAGGCTAGGAAACAGCGTAATCCAGCAGACGGTGAGATTGTTGAACAAACCTAGAAACTTGTAAAATATTTTTATCTATATTTATTTTGGATCACTTGTAAATATGTATCAGCTGTGTATAGCGTTTACTGTGTGTCTGTGTGCACCATGGTCCGGAGATACGCTGTTTCATCGGGTTGTTTATGAACAGGTGCAAACAGGTGACAATAAACTTGAACTTGAAGTTCAAGACCACACCTGATATTGTGCTCAGTTCTGGACACCTCATTACAGAAAGTATATGGAAGCTTTGGAGAGGGTGCAGAGGAGATATGTCAGGATGTTGCCTGGATTAGAGAAAGTGTCTTATTCAGCAAGGTTGAGAGAGGTAGGGCTTTTATCTTTGGAGCGACTGGGGATGAGAGGTGACTTAATAGATGTAGATCGGATTATTAAAAGCATTTATAGGGTAGGCAACCAACACCCTTTTTCGGGAGCGACTATAGGTAGAGGAGAGGACATCTGTTTAAAGCAGTTTTGTTCTTAACCTTTTTCTTTCCATTTACATACCACTTTAAGTATTCCATATGCCATCGGAGCTGGCAAAAGAGATTGCTTAAGATGGCATGTGAGTGGGAAGGGAAGGTTGACAATCACTGCTCTAGACCCAATTGTTACTGAAATATTTTGCTTGAGAAAAAATGCCATTGGCCCATTTCCTTTGGAGTTATGAAACCGTGTATATAACTGGTCTATTAGGTATGATTAAAACAGTGGGTTTCAAACTTTTTCTTTCCACCCACGTACCACTTTAAGCAATCCCTTACTAATCACAGAACACCAATGGTATAAGGAATACTTAAAGTGGTATGTGAGTGGAAAGAAAAAGGTTGAGAACCACTGGTTTAAGGTGAGTGGAGGAAAAGTTTAGGGGAGACATCAGAGGTAGTTTTTAAAAAAAATATAAATATGCAATTGGAGTTGGTACCTGGAAATGCATTGCCGTGTGGAGGCTGATACGTTAAGTACAATCAAATGACATTTTGATAAGCACACGGATGTAAGAACAGTGGAGATTTATGGGTGTGAGGTAGGGAAATATCAGATTGTTGTGGAGCAGCTATAGAGATCGACACATCATGAGCTGAAGGGCCTGTGCCGTACTGTAATGTTCCATGCCTACCTCCACAGCAGTCCTGAGATGCGATTAGGATTTAAAGTCTCGATAAAACAATTCTGTGTTCTAATTCTATGTTCGTAATTGGGGAATTGGGCTTGAATTGTCCTGAGGCCTCGGGACTGCAGGGGATGAAAGATCAGCCAGGGCTCTGAACGGGGATGGTGGGGGCACTTCTTGAACGCTTCAGCGCTCTTTGAAGTGCGAGGGCGGCCTCCTGCAGAGGTCGAGCGGATTAATTCTGTCCCACACTTTTTGTCAGGGCCACATTCGCGAAGAGAATCCAATTGACGTCAGGCGGGAGAGAGACTCCGCTTTGAACACACAACACAGGCTGGCGTCATCCACTTTCTCCAGAAATCCCATCGAGAAATGAATAATTTACCAAAGCATCAAACGCAAGCCCAAAGCCCGTCTTCATTGCAGATCCATCCAGCAACTATCCAGAGCTCCGTTTGATTTTTTTTGCATGCCCGAGTCCTTGACTGCACCGCCTCCCGCAGTCCAGTCCGAGCTGATGGCGCCAGATCTCAGGAGAGTTGGTCGGACGGGTTAGTTTTCATTTAAAATGTTTCCCAGCTGTCGGGCATGATCTATCCCTTTCGCGCGCGCGCGCGCGCGCACACACACACACACACACACACACACACACACACACACACACACACACACACACACACACACACAATAAAAGCGCACTGAACATTTTAAATTTACATTTTTGTTTGAATTGATTCCAGATCCTGTATGATTTTCTGAGAGTTTTATTCCCAAAGGAAACTAGCGCAGTGGTTTCTGCTCAAACGTTTGACTGAAGGTTGTCCAATAGCTGGAACATACAATTTTCAATAAAAACGACTAAATTTTCATTAATTGTGAAAGAAACCTGTTCATTAAAGCGCGAACGCTGCCCCAAAGTAACAGAGGGAAAAAAATATTTATTTTTATTGGCCAAGATTTTTTAATGAAAGATTTTTGAAACAACTTTTTGAAAGGGGTAAGTTTTAAACTGACTGGAATTTGGAGGAGTGTGTGTGTTGGAGTGTGTGTGTGTGTTAGGGTGTGTGTGTGTGTGTGTGTGTGTGTGTGTGTTAGGATGTGTGTGTGTGGGGGGGGGGACTATTTTGGAAGCAATGAAGGCACCTGTTCAGTCCAACACTGCACACCATCACACACTACCACGTTAACTGAATTGCCTCTGTGCACAGACATTCGCCCCAACACGCACCCCTCTTTCGCTTTCGTATTTCACCAAACGTCCCTAATGATCTTCATTCCACAGTTTCCAGGTTAAACTGCCGAGTGTCAGCTGCCCGAGGGCTCTCTCCTGGGAGCGTGAGCGAGAGGGGAGAAGGCGGACGATGGGAGTTCACTTTCTCCTCATTAGCGCGGAAATCTGTACCTTGCACTGGTTCTGATGACTATAAATGGCGCGTCTTTTCTCTACCCTGGTAGGTTTCAGTAAGTGTAACCCTTACGTCAGGACTGTGCGTGGCCTGCGAGGCTGGTCTTCCACCCCTCCCCCTCTCTCAGACGCCAGTGAGCCTCTCCACCAGCTCTGAGCTGCCATTACTGCGGGCACCAACTTGTTGGCACTCTGCAATGTCCATCGTTTGCTCCTATTTTTACAGATAGCCATTTGAAAGTCTCTAGTCTCCAATGGTTTTACTAAACATAGGATGGGACTTACGTTGAACGGAGTGTACCTTGTGCTTATTCTTGGCGTACAGCTCGGTGAGTGAGTGATTCATTCATATTTCCCTGCATCAGATGCGCCCGTCAGTCGGTTGCCGGTGTGAATTAACCATGAGTCGGCCCGGCCCGGAGATGCAGCGAGCATGCGGTGTGCATCTTACTCCGAACGAAACTATTTCGTTCGAAACCTAGGAAGCCCTCTCGTCTTAACCCACTTCAATTCTCCCTGTACGAAATCTGGTTTCTGGTCCGATACGCTGTATCAAGTTTGTTCTCTCTGAACGGCGATACATCGGTTGGCGGTTACGCGACGAGATTGTATTCGCGATTCCGATCGCTAAGGGAAATCGGACGTGGGCCGAAATTTAAATCTGTTGATCCATCCTTTTTTTTTGCGCGATCGGAAACGGCAGGCGAGCGAGTGTAGATGTAGTGATCCGAACAAATAAATGCGTCGGGAGAATGGACATTGTTGAAAGAGTAAACTCCGCAGTTCCGATGCCCCGGAGGAATTCGCAAAAGAGACCTTGACTATTCCCTTCTCATCTTCACCAAACCTCGCCTCTCGGAGTATCCTGACACAATCCCCGTCTCCCACCCTCAGATGTGTACTATCTTTGGGTGATATCTGTATGTGGAAACGTGCGTGATATGAGAGAAAAAATGCTTTCTTGTTTTTGTCTAAAATAGCAAGAATTCAACAAATAATCGAGCAGCCTTTGTTCAATTTGGGCTTCCTGTAACCAAATATTGCAATGCAATGAAATTAACTAACATAGATAACATAGAACGAGATATTGCAGGCATGAGAACACGGAAAAAGCATTAATTAGACAGCGATGAACCTTTTTCAAATAATCCCGGAATGGACTCGGGAACGAGATATAAAATTCACCCTGAAAAAAGATTCGGCGCTGGGTGAAAATGACGCTTCGAGTCAGACACACATGAATAACCAGTGTTGGAAATGTGCTGACATTGAGAAGATTTTTTTGAGAGCGAGAGAATGAGAATACATTTAACGACTGAGATTTGGGCTTTTGAATTAACGAATGATTTTTCGCAAGTTTGTAAAATACATTGGTAAATATCAGTGTGATTTTTTTTTAAAAAATGCTTCTGTTTGCCAGGGAATCTTCGGGATCCCAGGCAGGGATGCAGTTGCTCAGATGTCATTTTTGGTCGACTCTTAACACATAATTTTACCCCGGGAAAGCGTTTGATTATTTCCACACCCTTTAATTACCCCACGATAAGAAATGTAATCATACATTTTTAATTTAAGGACAATCTTACTTATTTTAACATAAGAAATTATAGAACCAACCTAAGACGCTCAGTGAATTATAGATGAGACCGTGACTGATAAATTTACCACAATGTTCCCGAAGATGCCGTAAGACGATTTTAATTTTGGTACTGTTGTCCATTTCCTGCACTAGTTTCTCTTTTCTTTCTTCGACCACGCTTGGACATAGAAAGTGTAAAAATCGTTTAACTAAAAGTCTGGGTAGGAATTAGTGGGAGGCATTAAGAGACATCTTCAGAACGCCCTAGTTGTTTAGGGAAGAGTCTGAGAGCACATGCATGCAGTCTTGCCGACCATCTTCGGCCAGCGCTAAATCCGGCGACATTCAGGAGCTGAGCACCACTGAGTTGGACGTGATCCTCACCATATGGCGCTGGTTTTGCTGTGCTCTGTTCCCTCCTGTCAGCATGGCGCGCTGGTTCGGAGACCATGGCGCGAACAATTAGCCCAAAATGTCCCAATTCCGACCACTTAGGGCTAGATTGATGGGACGCTGTAATAACATCTACACGGTTCCCCTAGCAGACGTCGTCATTCACCCGTGAACCTAAATTGAATGCCAAAATAAATTCAATTGAATGTGATCAGTGCAACCGGGCAAGAAGGGACAAATAAACATGAGTGGGCAATTTAAAAAAAAAGACAACGTGCCACAGAATTCGCTAGAAGTAAGCTCTTCACTAAACGTTGAGAAACCCAGCAACCTCCACACATTGAAACAATGTGGACAACCTTTGGAGATCGGTAAATTTGTTTGTAATGGGGGCAATGGCCAGGTTACTCCAAAGCAGCAACTACCGTCTTGCAGGTCTATCCATGGGCAGATTGAGGCAGTGAGATGACCGTGGCAACACCGATGTAACAAATGGAGAAGGGAGAGTGGTCCTCATGTCTCCGCCCTATCTTCGTTAAAACCACAAGAGAAATCATTTAAAATTAAATCCGGCGGGAGGCATTTCTTTTAAGAGGCGTTCCCTCAACATCCACCGAGAGATAGGGGGAGAGAAGAGGGTCACAATTTGGTGAACGGGACACCGAGGTTTACTTTTAGACTGCTGTTACACACCTAATAAACACACCTAAACTAGAGGACATCACAGCGCCGATAATGAAGACTGCAAATGCTTTGATTGCTGGTTGCATGACACTCGCTGGCCGACGTGTGTGTTGATGAACACAATGGGCCTGGGGTTCTTTTTATCCTCACTGATCTGATGCCCATTTCTTCGCAGCCTATCTGTTCCGTAGCGTGCGAGCGGCAGGGAAGTGTGATGCAGTTTTTAAAGGGTTTTCAGACTGTTTGTTGAAACTCGGGGACAACGTGGCCAGTTACCAGCAAGGCGCGGATGACAAACAGAATGTTAAAACCATCTGCTCGTAAGTATGGAACGCTAATGTACACTCACACTCCCCCATGCACGCTCACACCCGCATTCGCCGCTCAGCTGGCCGCACAACTCCCCCATTTTTCTCTTACACCCACCCACCCACACTTTATTCGGCACCCACGCCCCCCGCCCCCTCCACACTCCCCCCCCCCCCCCACACACACACACACACACACTCTCAAGGATGGATAGGTTAGTTCTGGCAACAAATGTTTTTCGCATATTAGCGTCCACACTTTGCAACGCGCGCTCCATTCGGAGTCTCAACATAAAGGCCGTCGTCCAATAGAAAGGTCTGAATTTCTATAGTATCCATTTCGCGACCAAACTGCGCTTCCCACCCACGGAAGAGGTGAAGTTAGTCGCTGTTGCAATGCGGTAAAGGTAGTCGACAATGTGCGCACGGCAAGATCCCACATCCCAACATATAGTCAAATGATATGTTTCATGTAATTCTGAATGACAGCGCTGAATCCTGTAAATAGTTCTGTGGATCTTTTGGGTCCTTTTCAGTGTATGCAAGCCTCAATCTCAATTCTTGTCCAAAATGTGTCAGTTCCCACAATGTAACAGCCGCTCACTCCTGCACCGGGCTGTGACCATAATTGTTAAGTGTGTGAAGCGGAGGCGAACCTACAACTCTCTAAATAACCCTGCGTCTATAAATGATATTAAATAATTTTCCCATGTAAACCACCACATGGTTCAAACAAGCACATATTCTGATTTAGTTCATATGTAATGCTTCCCGGATTATGGGGAAATGTTCCAATTTCTCTTCCCGTGTTTCCCTCGATGTTATTATATGTTTGTATTTAATGCTCGTATGCAAGTCACATGCATGTACACGGGGTGCATTGTAGGCTATATCTTATCGCGTGATGAGAAAATGTTAAGCGCTCTGAAGAACTGCTTATTCGAAAATGCTGCCTTATCTGTTTAATCTTTTACGAAATTGCAGCTGTCATATACTTTCTTATTGATTAATTCGTTACTTTCCTGTTTCATGTCAGAATCTCGAACAGATGTTAAATTAACTCTCGCTTCGGTTAAAATCCAACCACCTCGGCTTACTATAAATGCCCATAGCTTAGTGTAATGGATATAAGGACAAGGCGGCGAGAGATGATGTTAACGCCCTGTAGTAGATTCATTGTAAAGATCCGCATATGAATCGAAGTGGCGTGATATTACTACAAAAAGGCAATAGTACCATTGTGTTCGGCTTTATGAATATGCCTCCAAGTGAGGTAAAGAGCAGTTAGATTACGCGCATACATCCAATCTGACCCTTTCATTTCCTGCAACAAAAAAAAAACAGAATAATTGTCACTCAGGATTCCTATTGATTTTTTTTCTCTTCTGATTCGATGTCCTGATCCTCATTCGCTTTTCCGATTTATGCTTCAGAGAGAGAGAGAGCGCGCGCGAGGGAAGGAGAGCTCAGGGAAAAAAAAAGATTAGGTTACCCTCAGGGACAATTACTCCCGAAATGCAAAAGATATACGGCCAGCCCAGGCGTTTCAATATATCATTATTTATTCGAAATGCACGAACCATGAGCCGCTAACAACGGTGCAAATTGTGTTACTGAAAGAACTGTCGCAGCAAACGTTCTAAATAATGCCACATAGGTGCCGCGCTACTTTGAAAGATCACGTTTATTCTAAACGTATAAAATCAATTGACAAAAGGTATGCAGCCGAGTCTGTCAAAGGCCGATGTCCATAACACTTGATGGACGCGTGTGTGTGTGTGTGTGTATGCCAGCAGATTTTTCCCTAAAATAGATAATTTTATAACCTACACAGCCCTGCCAGCCGTAGTCTGTTAGATTGGCAACCTGGTGTGTCTGGAGCCACCGCGCCTGGATTTGTTCAAGGCAGTACACAATTGAGAATATTTATCCGGCCCAGTTATACTTACAGAAGCAATTTGGAACTGAGAACGGGAAGATTTGGAGGAACACATTAATGGGCGCTCGTATTAGGCAGAACTTGCCGATCGAGTTGTAGGAGATTTCCTTATTATTGATTTGGCTCAAGACGCTTCCATTGTCTATGTGTTTATTTGTGAATTCATTTCTCCTCCTCCCCCCACCCACCACTGTAGATACTGGAATGATTTCCATGCATGTGCCACAACCGCTCTCGCAGACTGTCAAGATGGAGCGACGGATGTTTGGGAAAAACTCAAAGAGGATTCCAAAAACCTGGATTTCGAAGGCAGTTTGTTTGATCTGTGTGAAAGGAATAACTCCGCAAACACAATAATTCCCCAGAGTTTCACCTTTGTCGTTTTAACGTTGTCCGCCTTACTGACCTGGATTACACTCTAGGAAGACAGACACACACACACACACACACATCCGCACACAGTGTGGATTTGCAATCATTTCAGAACCACCGAACGAACCTTCAAAAGATATTTGCAAGGACTGGAAATATCTCCTTTCTTTCATGATTTACACAAAGGCGGCTTCGTGTTATTTGCCAAAATGCAACCGAGAAGCGATCGGCGGTAAAACTCACAGATATCATCTGGGGGGGAAAAAAAGGGATGCAAACCGGAAATCGAAAGTTCGGATCAAACTCAGGAACGGCCACGGGGGCCATCGCTATAAATCGTGAGTCATTCGGAGGAGGCGAGACCGAGGACGGGAGGGAGAGAAAAGCAGTTCACTCTTTTGTGCGATTCTTGGTGAATAATCGAGCATCTTTCTTTCTGTTCTACTGCCACCATCCAGTGCGAATTCAAGTCTACAGCTTTAATCATTCTACTCTTCGCAAGACCACTCTGGTGACCAAGTCTCATTAAATCCCCGAACTGTGGTCACGGTTCCAACGCCTTTTCCTCTTCGGAAAGTCTGTGATTTGTTTCGTATTGTAAAGATATATTGCCATCCTCATAAGCCTTTTAAGTTAGTTATTTTAAATATATATCTATAAATAATAAATATATATGCCGACTTATTTTTGGATGTCAAGTAGCAAAATAGATCATAAAAGGTCTTCAATGTATCTCAAACCAAACGATATGAGAATCGATCATTATTTTAAAGTAACAAAAATACTCGCAAAACGGCAAAAAAAAACTCGAGCTACATATCCAGAAATAAATAAAATTAGACGAGTTTGTGTGTTTGAAATGGCAATGTCGCTTATTGTTTGAGCGAGCATTGGAAGGAACGATATTATTCTGTCTAACATGTTAATATTCGGGAAAGAATATGGTTATACAGTTGTCGTATGATTTGCATTAAAATTATGACCTAAATTGTCCATTAAATCTGCTGTTCATGCTCTTAGGAACAGACGGATTGTTCCATAATTAATAAGGCAGAATTCTCATGCGGCAGTGAGGTTGTAATCGATATGACTCGTCAGCATTCCGGTAATTTTAATTCAAAACTAGAGAGGGATTGGGGAGAAGAGGGACTGTACGGAGGGACAGAGAGGGCCCAGAAGCCTCGCTAGAAAGATGAGCTTTCAGATTTGATATGGAGGGAGAGAGGCCGATGGATTGAAGATGTAGTCAGTTCTGGAGACAGGGACTCGGAGCTACACCTGAATAGATTCCCAGCAAGGGTTCTGAATCAAACACTAAATTGTGAGGATTCCTCCCTTCAACTTGGCGTTATAAATGTGTCAACCATGTGCAATCCCTACGAGTTAGTAGATAGAACACGGGCGGTGGTGCTTCCCCTCGAATGCGAGCTCTGCAGTCTCTCATCACTCACCGATGGAAACGACAGGGCATTCTCACATCTTCCGCCATTTAGAAATGATTTGATGTTTTGGGTCGTCTCTATTTAATTTTTCAGAATTATTCAGTGTACAGTTATGTACTAATTCGGGGCTGCTCAGAACGTGCTCTCAGGCAAATAAGAAGGCAGCTTTCTGGAGTCGCATTTCATTTCTTACAAGAAATCGGTCCAGATTAATTAGTGAAGATGGTGAAAATCATACTGAAAAATAAATTATTCACAATATAGGTAAACATGTTAACCCAAGTCAATAATGTGGATTAACACGTTTATCGGAGTGCTGAAACTTCGCTAAATCCAAAAACTAAATCGGATTAAATATTCTGATAAAATCGGAACACTTAGATTCGAATGTAATAATAAGGGTGTAAAATTAGATTGACCAGAATGACATGGTTTGTGTCTGAAATTCCCCTAGAGGGATTACAGTGAGGTTCGCAAAAAAAAACGTTTCAAGCATCACGGCAAAAAGGTCTCCGAGAGAGACCTTGAAACATTCAGAACCAGATAAAGCATGAAGCAATAAGTGTGTGTGTGTGTGCGTGTTGTGTGTGTGCCTGTGTGTGCGCGCGTGTGCCTGTCTATGTGTGCGTGTTATGCGCGGGTGTGCCTGTATGTGTGTGTGCCTGTCTGTATGTGTGTGTGCGTGTTGGGTGTGTGTGCGCGTGTGCCTGTCTATGTGTGCGTGTTGTGCGCGTGTGTGCCTGTATGTGTGTGTGCCTGTTGTGTGTGTGCGAGTTGTGTGTGTGTGGCCGTAACCATATAAAATCAAGCATGATTAAATGAAGATGAAATATTAAATCATGGTTTTTTTTATGATGGAGAGCTATAAATCCTACGGAACATCACTTGCATCGGGCGATGGCGGGAGAGCCATCAAATCATTGAGGTGATTTCATGTAAGGTCACCGTTTTAACAAGTGCATTTATCATTTGAGCAGACCACGGGCATAAAATAGATTTGACGAGGGGATCTGATGGAGATGCTAACTGCACCATCAGAAACGGGAGAGCGGACCTGTTTTGAAATGTGATGTTGAGAATCTGAAGTCCCAGATTTTAACTTTGCAAATAGTTTCTAGCTTCTGGCAGTCCCGGTGAGTGTCAGACACTCGACAGGTTTATTTATTCCAGATCTCCAGCATCACTAGGCCCCAGAGGAGACTGATATAAATAAAGCTTGCCGCTGGGAAAGGCTTTGGTAAGGACTTGAATGAGTTAGGGAGAATCACTTCACTGCGCAGATCACTCGCACCACCCGCCGCCAGAGAAGGAGCGGTAGAACCCGCCCCCGCGCGCAGGCTAATTTAGGGAGCCTCATTGCAGGAAGGGGGCGAGAAGGGATTTTCCAGTGTATTTTGGTAGACTTGTAATCCTGCATCCAACTGACGGTGACACTGAAGTCAGCAGCGATGAGTCACCCACTTCAACAGCTTTTCTTTTTGTGCTCTGCACATGACACTGGATCAAAGCTTGTGCTCATGCAAGCGCGTTGAAGATCCAGGAGCGGTCAAGTCAGCTGGACGGTTACCAAATTCGGGAAAATGTGGATGTATGAAGCAAGTGGAAAGCGAGGAGGGGCGAGTTTCTGTTGCTCGCAGTGCGACTGAGGCGCGGGTATTCATGGAGATCAGAACATGATTTAGTCATGAATGTTTCATGGTTAGTTCTGCAGGAAGCTGCGTTACCTAGGCGACGATGGCGGGGAGAAGGTTGATGGACAGCTTCAGGTGCGTCCAGTTGAGCAGAAACGGAGATGGGAGGGATCTCGAAAAAAGGGATGCAAATTAAAAACGATCCCCACAAGAGATGGATACATAAATCATCGCTGCTACATGTTTTGTAAAAATATTATCCGCCAAACGCAATGTGCATTGAAGGCCGTGTGGCGGGTTTTTTGGTGTTTCAGTATGTATCTGCAGTGGATCGGAGCACTGTGAGATGAACTATTTGTGGAGATGCCCCGCTGTGAGATGGCCAAGCAGGCCAAGTGCTGAAAGTGACTGCTTGTGCCTTGGTTTCTGGAGCTGGATGGGAAGGAACATCTCTGGGAGATCGCAACTAAAACAGCCAGAGTGTGAAAATAAGATCTTTCCCCAGTTGGGTACAGAGTCAGTCGGTGTTTAATTAACATCCCGCGAGCACTATGCAAAACACATTCCGGTTGTATCAGAGTCATGAGAGTGACGTTTCACATCAAAGACGATTCTGAAATGAGGACGAAGTTCTGAGCCTCTCACAAAGTGCCAACCCACATTGGTTACAACGACGAGGGGGTTTTTAAACGGAATAAAAAGGATGTTCGTGTCAAAATAGTCAAAATCAATCATGCTTGAAAAAAGTCGACAGTATAACCATATTCTTGGAACGGGTTCAGATTCTGAATAACAACATGTCATTACTGAAACATAAACTAGTTCATGAACTATATTACCATTTATTACGACAAAAAAGGAAGAATGCTTTTGCGCGAATGGCTTGCGAAAATATACGCCGAAAATATCGCAACTTAACTAACGAATTATGTAAGAATCTGAAGCCAATTTTGTACTTTCAGCGGGAGACCATTCAACCACCCAGCCCTTTCCATCTGGTGTGCACTTTCAGCTATGTTATCCAAACATTTACCGAGCTAATCTTGACCTAAGCATTCAAGAATTTAAAATGATCTCCTTTCCAGTTTTTCACTTTTAGACCGAGTTCAATGGACGAACGGGCGCCAACGCCACAGTCATGTTGCAGGTTGCGACGCGGAAGGTTTATCCCATGTAACATACAGTAGGTCTGGTATTAAACGAGAAGACGCCTATTGCGTGAACAAGGTAACGGATGGAGGATATATCTGGTATAAATATGCACATTCGTTAAAGTCCTTAGATTGTTTTAACAACCTCATCATCGCGCCCGTGACTGCCTATAAACGTTACATTATAGACACATTAGCAGAGATTAGGTCTTAATAATAAAAAACATAGCTTTAATAAAGAGTATCAAACCAACAGCTCTGTTTAACGTAATAAAATGGCACAAATAACGAGTAGGTTGGTTGTCGAAATAGATTGCAGATTCCATTGCTGCATCCAATAACACAGTTTTCAAAATAGTTACCTCAAGTAAAGACAAAAAAATACTTCGTAACAGATGTAGTTTTGAGATTAATGATTTACTCGCTTCTCTGCGCTTTCCGTTTGGGGGTTTTATATAGAATCGAAGTTTTTTTGTAATATTGGTTCTGTGCGAAAAAAGCCAACTGTTCTATGTGTTAAAAGATTCGGATAATTGCTTGCAAACATTAAAGTGGAGTTAATGCCTTTATACCGTCCACATGTAATCCTTGTGCCCATAATCACTACTTACAAGAGTGTGCAAGTGTCGTGATGTAATGCCTGATGTCTTTTAAAGAACCTCGAATTGTTCCGTTGGGTATGTTAAATTTCGGGTTTTTTTTGCTCGACGTTGTAATGAAATCTCACAACGTTAATCTGACTTTTTATTAAGCGATACATGCGATGAACACAAGGGGTGAGAGGGCAGTGATGGATCTTTGGTGAAGCTTCCTAGTTTATCGCTTTGATATGAGCCTCAAAGAATCCGACGAAGGAAGATTGCAAGGAAACGTACAGTCAGCGGTTTCCCGTCACATCAGCAACGTTGAAGGGATTTGGGGAAATTCGGCATCCGGATTCCTTGCCTACCGTCCATCTGCACTCCCTCGGTCGCCGTGAACACGAAGAAAACCTTACATGCATGCTACTTCCCATTTGCAGACTCATCCAGTGTTGCTGTGTCAGCATGCATTATTCATCCAGACCTGGGCGAAATGCTATCGACTGTTAAGTGGGGCAATTATATTTCTGTACCTTTTTTGGGAATTCTGTTCGTCAGGGGCGACTTGGAGGAAAACATATCTCTTAGAAATATTATATTTATGTGGTAAAAGCTGGTGTTTCATTCTTTGGTCATATTCTTTCTTCCGTCCAGAGATATAAATAAATTTCATTTAGTTTTTATACATGTTGGCTGTTACATTTTATCTTCAGGATTTACGAAACAAAGTTTTGCAGGACCACTGAAATAAACAGAAAGCGGGAAGCGGGCCTGACAATTCTACGCCTTGGCGAACGCCAGCCAGGAAAGGGACTCCAATCGAATACAATTCACATGTTATTTAATTCCCTGAACACGTCCCATCTTCATCTTCGTCCTTTCCCTCTCCCTTGTGATGTCCTAGTGTGTAATCCTGAACAAGGGAACAAAAACTCAATGAGTTACTAGCCAAAGGTTTCCCTAAGCGTAGCCTGCCTTAAACAGACCTTTTTAAATAAAAACACGTAATATTTGTGCAAGCGATTGTCCTACTAAATAGTTGGGTGCACAACTGAGATGGAAAGCCCTTGTCTTTTTTCTCCCCCCGACGCTAATCTCAAGAGACTTTGCATGCGCACTTTCCCCCCCATCAGTCCACGGCAGAGCTCGGCTTGCGCTGTCTCCGTGGATGCGAATGCAGGACAGGTAACCTCCTTCATTGCTTCCCACCGGCGCCTCCTTGCTCTGTCTCTGCCCTCGGCCCCATCACCACTGCCCATACTCAGCCTGAACACTTGTTCACCGTATGTTACAAAGCGGAGCTGACGTGAGCGCCGCGCCCTCAGACATTTTGCCTTTCCGTCAAGCATCCCAACCCCAGGACTGTAATTCAAGCCAAACAATGGGAAACCGGAGGGATTCCAGCGGGCCGGGTAGAAACGATCAACGTTTCGGGACGAGGCTCTTCATCCTCACGGACAGACTCGACATTCACCGCCACGTTTGCAAATTTCGGATGCGGTGCACAGATCGCAATGTAGACTCCCCAGCGACCGAGACTCGCGCAGTCATCTTTCTGCTCAACAGGGATACACTGGAAGTTGCCCTTCCAGTAGTAGTTTCAATGAGTTACTAGTCAAAGGTTTCCCTAAGCGTAGCCTGCCTTAAACAGACCTTTTGTTTAAAAAAAAAGCACGTAATATTCGTGCAAGCGATTGCCCTACTAAATAGTTGGGTGCACAACTGAGATGGAGAGCCCTTGTCTTTTTTCTCCCCCCCCCCCCCGCTAATATCAAGAGACTTTGCATGCGCACTTTCCCTCCATCAGTCAATTGGCGGAATGCTATTGATTCACACCATCTGGTGAACGCAGCCCTCAATATTAGAACAGCGTGAATCTGTATTCCGATCACTGGCACGCACCGGCACGCCACTATGATCAACATCTCAATTAAAATATCAATTAAGATTTTAATTAAAAGTCGCCATAATACTGGAGAAATGGGCAGTATCTCGGACATGGTTTGGAGCGTTGAGCAATGACCATGATTCTAAATATTAACTGCATTTGGAATTGGCAGCGGGACCGCGCTCGAGGGATCGTTTAAACAACCTCTTTGCCCACAATTCGTCCATCTGACGATGTTTGGATCATGAATATTTGGCCAAACCTGTCCAAAATGCAAATAAAATCACACCCCGCTTCAAGACCCATGTATCGCATTCAGATCACCTGTCAGAGATAAAATGGAACTTGGCGTTGAGCCTGTTCCTTTTTGACACAATGAGCCAGAGATCAATTCATTCGAGATGTTTAAGGCGGAGATGGATACATTTTCCAAAGAGCAAGAGGCAAAGGGATGGGACGGTGGGGTCTGGCACAGAGCCGAGGCCCGAGTTGATCAGCAATGTCGGGGCAGGCTCGAGATAGATTCCCTACTCCCGCTCCTGACCCCCTCTGTTCACAGTTGTCATTTAACAATCGTAACGTCTATTTGCACGGACATCGAACCGTCAATGCATTAAGTGCATTCCAAGGCACTGCATTCGAGAGCCATCAAACAAACTCACCCCCGGGCGCACCTGGGGAATGATTTGGAGGCAGGTAAGAGCTAAGCTGGAGAGGGACAGTGATAGGAGAGTAAAGGGGGACACTGGGTGAGTATGAGTGGGTGAATGGATGGGAGAGACACCACATTAAAGAGGCCATGTGAAAGAGCATGTGCTGAGGGGATGGAAGGGGGGCTATGATTGAGGGTGTGAACTCAATGATAGAGAGGACAGGGTATTAAAGGAGGAGCTGAAGAAGAGGGTGTGGACAAGAGAGTGGTTGTCCCCATTGTGTGTGTGTGTGGGGGGGGGGTATGTGTGTACAGACATGCATGTGTGCATATATGTGTGTATACATTTGTGCATTCCTTGTGTGTGTCTATCATAAGATCATTAGGCAATCCAGTCCATTTAGTCCATCTGCCATTCCATCATTATTGTGGGAGGGATTAATTGGGTAATAAAGTAAATTGGCAGGGACCAATAAAAAGGAGGGCTTGCTAAAGGAGTGGCCCAGTGAGTGGCATGCAGAGGCTGAGTTAAGGCTCTTTTTAAGTTTATCTAAAGTATTCTAAATTGAAGAGCAGGTGATGGAGGCAGTTATGTGTTCTGATTGCAGGATGTGGGAGGTCAGGGACAGCATAGATGTTCCTGATGATGACATCTGCAAAAGGTGCATACAGTTACAACTACTAAAAGGTTAGAGAATTGGAGTTGCAGCTGGGTGAACTGCAGATCATAAGGGAGGTAGAGGCAGTAATAGATAGGAGTTATGGGGAGACAGTCACCCCCCCCCCCAACAGTCAGGAAAATGGGTGACTGTGTGGAAAGGGAACGAGGGAGATGAGCAGTGCAGAGTACCCCTGTGGCTATTCCCCTCAACAACAAGCATACTGCTTTGAATACCATTTGGGGGATGATCTACAGGGACAAATCATGGAGGTTGGGTCTATGGCACAGGGGCTAAACTCTGGGCTCAGAAGGGAAGGGGAAAAAGAGTAGGGCTATTGTAGTTGGGGACTCACTGGTTAGGGGGTTTGCTGGATGAAATCAGGGATCCTGGTTGGTAGGTTGCCTCCCAATTGCCAGGATCAGGGATATCTCTGATTGAGTCCACAGCATTCTGGAGGGGAGGGTGAGCAGAAGTTGTGGTCCATGTGTGGGCCAATGACATAGTTAGCAGTGGCAATGAGGTCCTGAAAAAGGATTACATCGAGTTAGGGAAGAAATTGAAAAGCAGGATCTCAAGGGTGGCAATCTCAGGATTGCTGCCTGTGCCATGCACTAGTGAGGATAGAAATACAAAGTTGTGGAGGATAAAAACGTGGCTCAGGAGCTGGAGCAGGGGTTTAGATTTCTGGATTTTTGGGATCTCTTCTGGGGCAAGTCAGACCTGTACAAAAGGGATGGGTTGCACTTGAACTGGAGGGGAGCCAATATCCTGATGGCCAGGATTGCTAGAGCTGTTGAGGAGGGTTTAAACTAGTTTGGCAGGGTGGTGGGAATCAGAATAAGAGTACAGAGAGTAGGGAGGAAGAACACCTAGACTGGAAGGAATGGAGCGAACAGAACAAAAATATAAATGAAGGAGGAAGGTAAAGGTAGTTGGGAACAAAAGGAGTATATGTGGAGAACAGTCTCTCAAGTGCATATATTTTATAGCAAGGAGCATTGTAAATAGGGAGGATGAGCTTAAGACAGGGATGACTACATGGAAATGATATTGTGGCCATCAGTGAAACTTGGTTGCAGGAAGGGCATGTTTGACAGTTAAATATTCCAGGATTCTGTTGTTTTAGGCATGATAGAACAGGGGGGAATAAAAGGTGAAGGAGATGCATTGCTTACTAGAGAGAATATTACAGCAGTGCTGTGGCAGGATGGTTTGGTGGGATCGTCCAGCGAGGCTACTTGGGTGGAATTGAGGAATGGTGGGGACATGAATGCATTGATGGGAGTGTATTATAGACGACCAAATGGCTAAGGGAATTAGAGGAGCAAATTTGTAAGGAGATTGTGTAATAAGCATAAGGTGGTAGTTGTGGGAGATTTCAACTTTCTGAACATTAACTAGGACACCCATACAGTAAGGGGGCTGGAGTGTTCAGGAAAGTTTTCTTAATCAATACGTAGAAGAACCGACTCGAGACGGGGCAGTATTGGATCTCCTATTAGGGAATGAGGTAGGTCAGGTGACAGATTTGTGTTGGGGAACACTCTATTAGATTTAGGCTAGTAATGGAAAAGAATAGAGATTCTTGATTGGAAAAAGGCAAATTTTAGGAGATGAGAAAAGATTTGGAGGGTGTGGATTGGAATAAGTTATTTTCAGGAAAGAATGTAGCAGATAAATGGAGGATATTCAAAAGAGAAGTTCTGAGAGTGCAGAGTTGGAATGTCCCCGTGAAGATTAAAGGAAAAGTTAGAAACTGTGGGGATCCTTCAAAAGATATTGGGAACTTAGTTCAGAGGAAGAGGGATGTGTACAACAGGTATAAATAGCAAGGAAGGGATGAACTGCTTGAGGAATATAAGGAGAGTTTTAAAAAAATCTTTAAGAAGGAAATTAGAATGGCTAAAAGGAGACATGAAGCTGCTTTGGCAGGAAAAGTAAAAATAAATCCAAAGGGTTTCTATAGGCACATTAAAAGTTAAAGTAAAAGATAAAATTGGACCCCTTGAAGATGAGGGGGGTAGAGGCTGGAGGAAATGGGTGAAATTTTAAATGATTTTTATTTCTTCAGTATTTACTAAGGAAAAGAATATTGAGCCAGATCAAGTGAAGAAATATGGTAGGGAGCTCATGGATAATATAAGAATTAATGAGGAGGTAGTGTTGGCTATATTAAAAAAGATCAGGTGAATAAATCTCCAGGTCCTGACAAAATATTCCCTAGGACCCTGAGGGAGGTTAGTGAACAAATAGTGGGGGTGTTGACAGAAATATTTAAAATGTCACTGGCCATTGGGGAAATGCTGGAGGACTGGAGGGTGTCTCATGTTGTTCCGCTGTTCAAAAAAGGATCCCAAAGTAGAAATGGTAATTATAGGCCTGTAAGTCTGCCATCAGTGGTGGGTAAATTGATGGAAAGTGTTCTTAGAGATGGTATATACAACTATTTGTAAAGACAGGGATTGATTCGGAGTAGTCAGCATGATTTTGTACATGGTAGTTCATGTCTAACAAATCTGATAGTTTTTCAAGGAGGTTACCAAAAAGGTTGAAGGGAAGGTGGTGGATGTTGTCTATGTGGACTTTAGTAAGGCTTTTGATAAGGCTCCCCAAAAGAGGTTAGTAAGGAAGGTGGAAGCATTAGGTATTAATGATGAAGTAGTGAGATGGATTCAACAATGGTTGGATAGGAGATACCAAAGAGTAGTGGTGGAAAGTTATTTGTCATATTGGAGGCTGGTGATGAGTGGAGTGCCTCAGGGATCGCTACTGGGTGAACTGCTGTTTTGTCAAATATATTAATGATCGAGATGATGGGGTGGCAAATTGGATTAGTAAATTTGCAGATGATATAAAGGTTGGCAGTGTGGTGGACAGTGAGGAAGATTACCAAGCTTCTGGGGTAATATTGGACAGTTGGAAGAGTGGGCTGAAAGATGGCAGATGGAGTTTAATACTGAAAAATGTGAGGTGCTACATTTTGGTAAGACCAATCAAAATAGGACATACACGTTAAATGGTAGACAAATGAGGAGTGCAGTGGAACAAAGGGATTTAGGAGTCATGGTACATAATTCTCTGAAAGTTGAATCACATGTGGATAGGTTGATGAAGAAGGCAGTTAGTAAGTTGGCTTTCATAAATCAGAGTATAGAACACAGGAATTGGGATGTTATGTTGAAATTGTATAAGGCATTGGTGAGGCCAAATTTGGAATATTGTGTGCAATTTTGGTCATCAAATTACAGGAAGGATATAAAGAGAGAGTGCAGAGGAGATTTACAAGAATGTTGTCGGGATTTCAGGATTTGAATTATAGGGAAAGGTTGAGCTGGCTGGGAGGTTAAGGGATGATTTGATAGGTATTCAAAACTACAAGGGGAACAGATAGAGTCAATGTGGATAGACTTTTTCCACTGAAAGTGGGGGAGATTCAAACAAGAGGGCATAGATTGAGAGTAAAAGAGGAGAAGTTTAAGGGAAACAAGGGGAAATTTCTTCTAGTTGGGGGTATGGAATGAACTTCCGGCAGTGGTGGTAGAAGTGAGATCAATATTAATATTCAAGGATAGGTTGGATAGGTATATGGACGGGAGAGGTGTGGAGGGTTACGGGCCAAATGTGGAACTAGGTGGGAGAAGATGTTTGACACAGACTAGTAGGGCCACACTGGCCTGTTTCTGTGCTGTACATGTTTATATGGCTGATTTACTATCTTTTTCAACCACATTCTCTTGCCTTCTCCCTGTAACTTCTGATTCCCTTCCTGATCAAGAACATATCTACCTCTGCTTAAATACTCCCAATGATGGCCTCCAACACTGACTGCACCCACTAATTCTACAAATTCACTGCCCTCAAAGAATCCTAATAGGTTTGTTGGGTAAGATTTTTTTCCCTTCAGGAAAGTGTGTGTGTGTGTGTGTGTGTGTGTGTGTGTGTGTGTGTGTGTGTGTGTGTGTGTGTGTGTGTGTGTGTGTGTGTGTGTGTGTGTGTGTGTGTGTGTGTGTGTGTGTGTGTGTGTGTGTGTGTGTGTGTGTGTGTGTGTGTGTGTGTGTGTGTGTGTGAGAGAGAGACTGTAGATCCATAGAACACAACAGCACAGAAATAGGGATTTCAGTCTTATTAGACTATGTCAGACTATTATTCTGTCTGGTCTCATTGACCTGCTCCCAGACCATATCCTTCCATACCCAACCTGTCCAAATTTTTTTTTAATGTCAAAATTGAGTCTTCATTTATTTTTGGAATATTTTATTTATCAGTTTTCAAACTCATACAGTGATCAATGTTCATCAAAACTTAGTCATCGCTTCTGTACAAGTTTCATCATTGAGTTCGAGCCCTGTTTTTATTTCCACCCCTCCGTCCCCCTGTCATCACACACAATGGACATTCAAGATGCTTATAACAAAGGTTAAAAATCTAAATCAGGGTTATGTGGATTTGTTGCACCCCAGTGGCTCGTGATCCAGCTATTATCCTATCCATGGTTATTTTATTCTTTTTTTCATGGATTTGGATGGGATGGGGTGGGCTGTGAGATGGGATTGTGCACCTATGAAGTTTAGGTACAGTTTCCAAATCTTAAGGAAGGCACTTTACTTTTTACTAAAGATTGTAAGAGATTTTCTCCAGGGCAACACAGCTCTGCATTCCAGTGCACAATGCTCAAGCTGGAGTCATACTTCCAGGTAACTGCTATGCACTTCCTGGCCACTGCCAAATTGACTATTACAAATTGGATTTGAAATTTGGACAGCTTAATTGGAAGTCTTGCATCCAACATATTTCCCAACAGGAACAACACTGGATCCTATGGGAATTCTTTGCCTATGATTTTCCCCAGGGCTTCACCTAGGTCCACCCAAAAGGGCCTCACCTTGTTCCATGTCCAGGTTACATGCATGCATGTTCCTATCGTAATGCCACATCTGAAACATTCATTTGAGATTTCTGATTTGGATCTGTTGAATTTTTGTGAAGTCAGGTATAGTTGGTGAAGAAAATTATACTGCACCAGCCTATACCGCGCGTTAATGATTGCCGTCATGCTGATCCAACACAGGTCCAAACAACACTGCTCATCAATCATTATTCCTAAATCCAACTCCCGCCTCCAGCTTGACTTGTGAAGGCCTGGTTTAGGCCTTCCCCCCACTTGAAGTAAGAAATACATTGCCAAAATAAACTTACATGTGTTTCCCCTTTGAATCAGGGTCTCCATGTAATTGATCCTTCATTTACCTATTCAGCTGGCACCTCATCCCTTAAAAATGTCCACTTTCACTCTCAGTCCATGTCCTTTTCTTTTTATTTCTCCTAACCTCAGTGGGAAAAGCCTTCTTGCATTTAGTCTATTTGTGCCCTTCCTAATTTTGTACATCTCCATCAAATTTCCCCTAATTTCTTCTTTGCGCTGGGGAATAAAGTCTTGTTTAGTTACTGGATCATGGTTAAAATCCACCTGTTCACTGTCATCCTTCTCTCCTGCCTCCTCTATATATGACTCCTGATTTGCAGCAATGTGTTTCTGTGATCAAGCCAACTTGTTCAAGGTGCTGGGGAAATGGACATTTAATGCTGTCACAGCCAGTCATGACCTGATCCTAAACAATGAAAAATTATAAATGATGGGAACCAGATGCTGTGTTTCTGGATGAGTTCATCCATGAAGAGTAAATGGATGAGAAGCAGATGAACACTTGGATAAATATGTAATGGGTCAGGAGTGGGATGGGAGCTCATTGCAAGTGACTCACCCATTCCTTAAAGGGTGGCAGAAAAAGGGAGGAGAGCTTGAATATGATGTCAGAAAGAGGCACATAAACCACAGATTCTGGAGATACTCAGACAGACAGGTAACATCTGGGGAGAGATAAATAGGGTTAATGTTTCAGGTTGATGACCTGTCAAGGAACAATTGGAAATGTATTTTTTTAAATGTTCAGAGATGGGTGAAGAAAACAAAACGAATCTCTGTGATGAGGCAGAGAGAAACTGAATGACAGGAATGGGGGTGGTGCTGGGTGAGGAAGGCTGGCTCATTGCCGGTGCTCCAGGTCTCTTTGCCTCTTCCCTGTTGAAATTCCACTACATTACACTTTGTTCTGTTTGTGATATTGTTACTATTGCCCACAAGGGAGGAGAAATTGTGGGCTGAGAGTTTGACTTCATGGGAAACCAAGTGTGAATGAATTAATTTGGACCATAAGACACACTTATTGGAGCTGAAAGATTAAGGTCTTTAAAAAATATTTTACTCAGAATTTTAAAACCACATACATTTCAATTAATAATGAATTATATATGTAGCTGAAAGATTAGGTTGAGATAAAGTTGTGAAATAAAAAAAAAAGATTTCAATGACTTCTCAAAGATTTGAGTTTTAATCCAACCCAGATGAATGAGAAGTAGTCTTCTGTCTGTCTTTTCCTGGCATCACTTTAGCCCATGAATGACTTCCATTCATGTACAGGAAGAAGCCTTTGTGTCATTTCTTTGAACAGGGGGATCTGGGAATACAGATGCTTAATTCCCTGAAAGTTTTGTCACAGGCAGATAAGGTCATAAAGAGAGCTTTTGGCACATTAACCTTTATAAATCATAATATTGAGTACAGGAGTTGGAATGTTATGGTAAAGTTGTAGAAGACATTGGTGAGGCCAAATTTGGAGCATTGTGTGTAGTTTTGGTTGCCTAACTATAGGAAAGATATCAATTAGATTTTAAAAGTTCTTCAGGAATCAGATTAGAACCTCATTCCCTGGAGGTGTTTTGCCTGTGAAGTGCTGCCACGAACAGAGGGGATTCACAGGGTGGAGGGCAAAGGGTTGGTTAGATTAGAATGGGATACTTTTGAGAGGCTATGTTGGCTATTATAACGGACAAGCCATTACTTTAAAAAATTTTGAATTAATGATTTGTAATTTCTCAGATCGTTCAAGATACTAAGATCTTATCTTGGAATAACTCTGGGTTTAACCACCTGGTTAAATGTCAAAAGATCTTTTTGCATATTAGAAAGTTTCAACCAGAGATTATTTTCTTACGAGAAACCCATCTTGGTGTATCTGATACCTCACACTTTTTGAACTTTTGGAAGGGACAGCAATTTCACTCAGCATTTGTGTCTAAATCTAGGGGAGTTTCAATCCTGATCGATCAATCAGTGCCAATTATTAAACACTACTGGTCGTTTTCTTATTCTGTCCAGTAAAATATATGTTTAATGTCTTTGTTAACATTTATAGTCCTAATACTGAAGACTAACATTTTTTGAATACCTGTTTTCTCTTTTATTTTGAATATTTTATTTATAATTTTTCAAACTCAGTTTCCAGTAATCAATCACAAATTACAGTTCTCAATTATATATAAAATTTAATGTTGAGCCCAAGCCATTTTTCCTCCCCTCCTTCTCCCCGCCTCACACTCAACAGATCAAAATTGCACACAACATTCAAGACACCCACAACAAAGGTAGAGAATGCATTAGGGATTTGTCATGGCCCAACAGCCGGCACCCAGACTGTAAAATTTTTCTTGACTTTAAAATAGGGATGGGATAGACCCCCCACCCCTCCCTCAGTAGAAGGTTAGATGGGGGAGGCAGGGAGGTGGGATGCACAGATCCACATGATAACTGTGTTCCTATAAAATTTACAAATGCTTTTCATGATTTTGGAAAACTGTTACTTTTTTTTCCTTAAGTTATAGGCCATTTTCTTCAGAGGAAAACAGCTTTGTATTTCTGTACTCCAGCGCCCGATGTCCAAGTGAGAGTCAGATTTCCAGGTAAACGATATGCACTTTCTGGCCACTGCCAATATGATCATTACAAATTGGATTCGGAATGTGGACAGCTTCATCTTAAGCCTTGTGTCCATCACATTTCCCAACTGGAATAACTCTGGGTCCTGTGGGAATTCTTTACCTGTGATTTTTTTTTCTTGGATTTGGCCTAGTTCCAGCCAGAAGGGCTGGACCTTGTCCAAGTTGCGTGCATAAAAGTTCCTGCCACAATGCCACATCTAAAGCATTGGCCTGAAATTTCTGGTTTAGCCTTATTCAATTTTTGTGTTGTCAAATATTGCTAGTGGAAAAATTTATACTGAGCCAGCCTATACTATGTATTAACAATCGCAGCCATGCTATTCCAACATGGGTCTGACCACTGTGACAGTATATAGATATGTTTTTGGGAGATAAATTGGGGAAGGTCACATACAAACACTTTAAAACAGATCTTATTTAAAATACTGGAGCTCTGCTCATGCTAGACATGTTGGGGCCAACAGTCTTTGCAAAAGCTTTGGAGAGTGCCCAAGAGGCTTCACTAATGAATTGTTGTTTACAAAAAGGCAACAGATGAAAGCTTGTTGGAGCCACATTCTGTCTGGAGTGGAACTTGCTGTTCTAGGAGGGACATGTGGTTTTGCAAGCAGAGAGAATAAAACAGGGTGTGTGTGTGTGTGTGTGTGTGTGATCAGTTCTAGTTTTACAGTCAGCAGCAGCAACTGGGACTGGAACAGGACAAGCTGGAAAGCTTGTGGAAAAATCCCATTTCAAAGATGGGTTGTGATTGCTTAGTTCAGCCTGGTCAAAGCCCTTGTAGCTCATGCAAGAGGAGAGGACTGGCTGTCTAATATTTCACTTGAAATAAGAGAAACAACAAGGAACTCTGTGATGACCTGAAATAAAGAGATTATCATCTGGAGAATCCTGAGGGGGCAGGTTTCTCTGGCAAGATACTGAAGTGGCTGATTAAAAAAAGGAATCAGTTGTGGGTGCCAGCGTACAACGAATCTCTCTCTGAAAACCGACAAGAACCTTCCTGAGTGGTAACCATTTATCTTTCAAGCACCAAAGCCTGGTGAACTTTATAAATGTTAAATTCTGTGCACAGTACAGGAATTTCCTGCAACCAGTGAACCTGGAGGAATGAGAATTGAGATTGGACTGTGAATCAAGGAACTCTTCTGAACTTACACACACATTACATACATGTGCACTTAGAATTAGAAGGGAGTTAAGTTAGGTTAGTTAAGTCATTAGTGATAAAGTGTGATTCTGTTTTCATGTTTAAAGATAATTAAAAGCAACTTTTGTTTAAGTAACCATTTGTCTTGGTGAATATCTATTGCTGCTGGGTTTTGGGGTCCTCTGGGCTTGTAACACCAGCACCACTCATCAATCATTATTCCTAAGTGTGACTCCCACCTCTGCCTTGATTTGTGAAGGCCCATTTTAGGGGCTTCCGCTGGGAGTTAGAAATATATCACTGAGATGAACTTCCCTGTGTTCCCCTTTTGAATTAGGGTCTCCATGTCACTGCACATCAGTAAGGTCATGGATAGACCTAATTTGTCCCTCAAAGAAGATCTTTTCTGAAGGCAGCAGAGGAATGTCTTATTTGATGAGTCATATTATTTTTTCTGAGTTGCTCATATGACATTAATTGCCCCCAGTCTCAACAGTTCTCAATACTCCTGATTCCCTTTCAGCATCAGGTGTCCAGGATTTTGTTGTCTATTATCAATGTGACTAATCTATTCGGAGTCAGGGTGTTGCCTGTTTTCTCTTTTACCGGAATTAAATATGTACTCTTTGATAGTAGGTGCCAATTTAAAGTGTTGGCATGACCGTGTACTTGACAGCTCATCTCATAAAATTTCTAATTTAAAAAGTCAGCTATACTTATAAGTTATTTTATGCTACAATCTGGTGTTATTGATGTATGAAGATGTATCCATCCCAATGATAAGGAATTTTCTTTTTTTTTCTCAGGTCCACTATACATATCACATATTGATTACTTTCCTATGGATCAACAATTAATTTCTTCTGTTGACTTTTGTACTGAGGAGAACATATAAATTTCTGACCACTCTCCAGTGATTTTGTCTATTAACATCCTGGATTTACCTAGAAATACTAAACAGTGGCAGTTGAACACCCTTTTGTTATCGGATGCTCTTTTTTTTTTGAAATTCATGAAAGACCAAATCACTTTTTTTTTAGTAAAACTCCTCTCCAGAAGGTTTCTGTTTTAGTAATCTGGGATGCTTTTAAAGCTTTTACAAGAGGTCAAATAATGTCATTTTTGGCTTATGTTAAAAAAGGCTAATTCTGAGAGAAATGATTTGGCCAATCAGCTGAAGTGTATTGACCAACAATATGCCTTAACTCTGAAACCTGAGCTTTTTAAAAGAAGGTTCAAACTTAAAGCGAAACATGACTTGCTTCTTACCTACCCTATACAGACCCAGCTTTGAAAGAATAAATCTAAGTTTTATGTGCATGGAAAAAAGGCTGGAAAACTTAAAATTAAAAATTATGCAGCTAAATGGCTTATTACTGAGATTTGTAGAGACACCGAAAAGAATGATAATGATCATGTTGAAATAAATGATGCTTTTACTCAGTTTTAAGACCAAAATTCTATGTTGCATTTCCTGGGTAGGTTGACTATTCCTACAGTTAAAAGGAACGGGGGCTTGTCATTACCCAACTTTAGGTTGGTCAGCCAATACAAGATCTGTTATTTTTTGGATTCATCATAAGGAACATTTAGATGGATTAATTTAGAAATTAAATCTACTAAAAATTATTCTCTTCTTTTGCTACTTTATCTTTATCTTTCTTGGCTTCCAAATTAACTGATAATTTTGTTGTCAGACATACACTGAAAATTTGGTTTCAATTCAAGAAATATTTTTGGGTAACATAGATTCTTATAAATTAGGCAGTAATTAGTGATCTGAGAGCAGTAGTTACAGAATTAAGGCCAGGCAGGAAGCACCTGATTTTTTTTTCCCCTTGCTTGACTCCAGAAACAGAGAGAGAGAAAGCGCAGACTCCAGTTGCTGACTAACAATGCCAAATCTTTTAAAATGTCAAATCATTTAAAATGTCCTTAGCCACGGGTGTGGCACCGGAGGATTGGAGCGTAGCTCATGTTGTTCCATTATTTAAAAAAAAGGCTCCAAACAATTACGGACTTGAAGGGCCGACATGGCCTGTTTCCGTGCTGTAAACGGTTATATGGTTATATCAGTTACCATCAATGGTCAAATTTAGGTATCCAATCCGTTTTAGATTTCTTTATTGACCAAAATCTTGCTTCTTTTGAACAATTATCCACCAAATTTATAATACCTAAACATCTCTTTTTTAATTATTTACAGGTTAGGAGCTTCTTGAATTCTTTAATTTTAAGTCCCCTCAAGACCTGGAACCTGATATGATGGGGCATTTTTATAATTTCAAACCTGATCATAAATGGATGTTATCAGTCCTTTATGAATTACTTTTAAGATCTAGGGATAGTTCCCTGGACAGAATTAAAAAAAGCAATGGGAACAAGATTTTCAACAGTTAATTTCTGAAACTACACGGGTCTCTATTCTGAAGTGAGTGCATTCATCCTCTCTTTGTGTCAGACACTCACTATTACAATTTAAGATAGTATTCCAGGCCCACTTCTCCAAGTCCAACTGGCTAAATTCCATTCTAATTTTTCTACTAATTGTGATAAATGTATGAAGGTAAAGGTTCCTTTATTGTCATTTAATACTACATTTAGAATGTCACAGACATGAATTCTTTAACTTTTGTCTACCATAAGGCAGGATTTTGGTAAGTCCAGTGCCCCTCACAGAAACCTACAGCACCTGGTGTTCCTCGGCAGTCTCCCCTCCAAGTACAGTCCTGAGCCTGCTTAGGTTCTGAGATCAGACAATCTCAGGCATATTCAGGCTATTAGGCTACTGAAGAAGGTACACTGTATGATATGTTCTGGTTATGTCCTTCTCTTTCCAATTTTTGGGACTGTGCGTTTTGTACTTTGTCTTTAGTTCTTCATATTACTTTGACTCCAAATCCTTTTCTTGCTCATTTTGGAATAAGTGAGCCAATGGGTCTGATATTGTCAGCTTCACAATCCCATGTCATTGCCCTTGCTTCCCTTATCACTAGAAGGGCCATGTTAATGAGATGGAAAGATGCCATCCCACCAACTCACAGTCAATTGCTGTCTGATATGAAGGCATGTCTGACTTTGGAAAAAGTTAGATGATCCACTATTGAAATGAATCTTAATTTTGTTTCTTTATGGGGCTCTTTCCTTAATTATTTTCAATTTTTTTAAGATAAGTTAACTTTTGGGTTTTTTTTTACCCCAGTGATTAACTTCCCTTTTATTATCAGGTAGTGGACTGCTTATGTTTAGCCAGTAGCCTCTGAAGGGAGGGGGTTGATAATTAGTATAGTGTTTTTTTTCCCTTGTCAATGGAACATTTTTAGCACCATTTTTATTATTATATGTGATTTGTTAATACTTTATTATGTACCTATGTAATATTTACTTGATGAAACCAATTAAAATATTGAGAAGAGGGAGTTTGTGCACAGAAAAATGATTAGTGTAGTTATCAAATGTTGATATCAAATGTTGATATCAAATGTTAGAGTTGTCAAATGGTAGAGCTTTGCGCAGCATCCTACAAATGATACACCAGGTTGTATTTGAAACCTTTTTGATATTCACCAAGTTATATTCATTGGCAGGATTCTAAGCTTTCAACTCAAAAGATGTTCAAACTTCGCACTCCTGCAATTTCTTAGTTTTGGAAAGTTTGGGCAACCTTTTTCACAATGCACTTTTCAGATCCAGCATTTCTGACTCAGTAATGGTTTTATTATTCAATATATACTTAAAATCTTAGCCCCTAATATCAGTAATATTCACTGTTGCTCTCTTCATAGGATATATCATATAAAGTGCTGTCAAAGCTAATGCTGAAATATTGTCGCTGATTGTCTTGGTTATAATATTTTGATGGGCTGTTTCACTTCTTGGCAGCAGAGCCAATGACAAACCTTCTGTGCTGTTGTCCATCAGGCAGGAAACTGCTTTACTTCATATAATTGTGCTTATGCATTAAAGATTCTAACCCCAGGGAATGGGAACATACAGGCCCTGACTGCTGAGAGCTTTGTAGAGATCACAGAGAAATCTCAAGGTGCTTTTGTGTAGTAGAGGCCAAATGTATAAAAATAGTGTTAATTACAGTATAATCAGCAAAGGGAACTAGCTATCTGTTTAATTAATCTTTAATCACAGCATTGGCTTGCCATTTACAGGGCCATTTATCTTGACACGGCAGCGCAGTGAACTACGATATCAGCCAACCTTTGAGTTAAGTCCATTAGAACCATTCCATCAATTCCTTGCACCAGCTCCATTCAGTTAAGCTCACAACCAAATGCTCTCACAGAGTCAAGGACTGGTACTGCACCAAAACAGGTCCTTCACCACGTCAAGTTTGCACCAACCATCGACCACCTTTTATTTTATATTCATCCCTGCAATCCCTCCATTTTATTATCTCCGCATTTCCATTAACTCCCCCATCCAGATTCCACCACTCACCCACACACCATAGGTAATTTACAGAGACTAAATAACCCATCCACTGCATGCCTTGAGGATGTGAGAGGAAACTGGATCACCCGGAGTAAACCCACGCAGTCACTTGGGGAACAAGCACCTCAACATGAACAATGCTGGAGGCTGGGATTTAAATTGGGTCACTGGTGCTGTGAAGTGGGTTCACAACTCAACACTTTTATCCCAAAATGACATTTATCTCAGTGAAATATAAAACTGTGTGTACTGCTGGTTTTAGCAGGCCCTAAACATGCATACTGTATCCATGGGAGTCAAAAGCCACTTTAATTTAATAAAAGAACATAAACCCAGCGCAAAATTTGCACATTCTCTGTAGTTACTTCGCCAAGTCCCAATGCCATTACCACAATTTCTTACCATAATCAGAGCTGATTAGTGTAATCCTTGTGTTGCATCTGCTCATGAGCATGGGATAATTTTCCCATCCTGCTATTTGACATTTACAGACAATTCTTGCAAGAACTGATGGCAACAGGACTGATAAGACATCGCAAGTAAAGGAAAGCCATTTGGTGTAGGTAAAAGTATCACTGCTGGGGTTTCTACACATAATTCAAGTTTATCATTATCTGACTGCACTTATACAACTGGACAATTTTTTTTCCAGACCATGGTGTGTGTATTTTTATATATACGTGTGTGTGTGTGTGTGTGTGTGTGTGTGTGTGTGTGTGTATATGTTTATTTATACAGTATATGTAGTATAAATATATATTTATCAAGCAAGAGAGATATATAGAGATGTGTGTGTGTGTGTGTATATATATACAGTATATACATGTATAGATTTTTCTTCAGGCTGACTTCCAGGCCAAACATTTTGACAGTTTCCACAAAACAGGATGTCATGCGCTGGAGAGCTGGCTCTGAATGGGCAACTAAAGCGGCATCGTCTGCAAAGAGTAGTTCACGGACAAGTTGCTCTTGTGTCTTGGTGTGAGCTTTCAGGCGCCTTAGATTGAAGAGACTGCCATCGTGCAGTACCGGATGTAAACAGCGTCTTCATTGTTGAGGTCATTCATGGCTTGTTTCAGCATCATGCTGAAGAAGATAGTAAAGAGGGATGGTGCGAGGACGCAGCCTTGTTTCACGCCGTTGTCAATGGAGAAGGGTTCGGAGAGCTCATTGCTGTATCTGACCCGACCTTTTTGGTTTTCGTGCAGTTGGATAACTATGTTGAGGAACTTGGGGGGGCATCCAAGGTGCTCTAGTATTTGCCAAAGCCCTTTCCTGCTCATGGTGTTGAAGGCTTTGGTGAGGTCATCAAAGGTGATGTAGAGTCCTTTGCTTTGTTCTCTGCACTTTTCTTGGAGCCTGAAGAAAACTGAGGTCCTCCATCAGCCAGCTCCCCACCATGACTACCAGCCCCCCCACATCTCCATCAGGCACACAGAACTCAAAGTGGTCAATTAGTTTCCCTACCTCGGCTGCACCATTTCATCTGATGCAAGGATCGACAACGAGATAGACAACAGACTCGCCAAGGCAAATAGCGCCTTTGAAAGACTACACAAAAGAATCTGGAAAAACAACCACCTGAAGAAACACACAAAGATCAGTGTGTACAGAGCCGTTGTCATACCCACGCTCCTGTTCAGCTCCGAATCATGGGTCCTCTACCGGCATCACGTACGGCTCCTAGAACGGTTCTACCAGCGTTGTCTCCGCTCCATCATCAACATTCATTGGAGTGACTTCATCACCAACATCGAAGTACTCGAGCTGGCAGAGTCCACAAGCATTGAATCCACGCTACTGAAGACCCAAATGTGCTGGGTGGGTCACGTCTCCAGAATGGAGGACCATCGCCTTCCCAAGATTATGTTATATGGTGAGCTCTCCACTGGCCACCGAGACAGAGGTGCACCAAAGAAGAGGTACAAGGACTGCTTAAAGAAATCTCTTGGTGCCTGCCACATTGACCACCACCAGGGTCTGATATTGCCCCCAACCGTGCATCTTGGTGCCTCACAGTTCGGCGGGCAGCAACCTCCTTTGAAGAAGATCGCAGAGCCCAGCTCACTGTCAAAAGACAAAGGAGGAAAAACCCAACACCCAACCCCAACCAACCAATTTTCCCTTGCAACTGCTGCTACCATGCCTACCTGTCCCGCATTGGACTTGTCAGTCACTAACGAGCCTGCAGCAGACGTGGACATACCCCTCTATAAATCTTCGACCGTGAAGCCAAGCCAAAGAACATGTATAGATAGATAGAATTTAAGATAAATATATATAAATATTTTGGAATGATTACAACTTGTGGGAAGAAGCTATTTCCTGGGCTTTTATGTTGGATTTTCATGCTCCTGTACCTCCATCCTGATGGCAATAGGTAAACGATACTATGTGCTGGATAGAAAAGGTCTTCAATAATTCTTTGAGCCCTAATTAAGCAACATTCTTGAGGAAAGTGATCTTCTCGGCCATGTTAATGATCCTTCGTATTGACTTCTGGTCTGATAATTTGCAGCTACCATACCACATAATGATCCAAATCCAAACTTCCTATACAATCAGGAAAATTTCTCCACCATCTTGAATCCCAGTTCAGATACCTGGTTCCTATGAGGCAGGCTCCAGCAGCCCACAGCCTGTGTGGGTTCTTTGGCCATCCAACCCATTGCTGGTCTGCTGCCATGGTTACCACCCTCTAGTGCCTGGCACTGGACCGTTGCTCCCCAAGAGTCTGCAACCCTTATTGGCCACTGCTGAACACAGACACTACCATCTCGGGTGCAGACTCAAGAGTTGCATGATTTTAATTTTAAAAACCAATGGCTCCTTTTACTGAATGTTAAAGTCTGTACAGAACCTTCAACATTAGGACTAGGAGGTTGGACCCTGTAGTGCAGCACTGTTCACCGCTCCTCGCTCTCCTGGGTCCGTACTAGCAGTAATGGCTTGCCATTACAGCTGCTCCAGTGGCGTCGCCATTTTAATTTTATTTTTTTCCCATTCTTCTAAACTCCAAACAATATAAATCAAATTCCCTTAGCCATTCGTGATAGGACAACCCTCTGATATCAGTTCAGCATTCTACTCACATGTCGTAAATGCCTGTTGCCCTTTTTCAGCCATGTTTAGATGTATGAACAACTTAGAAACTTCCAAATTATTCTTCCTATATAACCCTTGAGAATATCACTCTTTGCTATCTTGGATTCACCTTGGTTTTTATGGTTTTCATCACCTATAAATAATTAGTAAGTGCCTTAGTCCTCACGAGATCTATTTTATGATGTATTTCTAACAGTCGCACATAAATATTTCAAAACACTAAGGATTTTAAAGTAGTAAGAATTATTTTCTTATTATTTTTCAGATGTATTTATTAATGACTTTTCATTCACTACTTTATATATATAATCTCACACACACACACACACACACACACACACACACACACACACACACACACACACACACACACACACACACACACACACACACACACACACACACACACACACACACACGCTTAAGTCTCAGACTTTATTTCACACGGTAAAATATTTTAGAAGCACATTTAGATTGTGTTTTTTCCTTGTTGGTTTGCTACGTTTTGAGAACTCTTCAATGCGATCAACTATTTGATCAGTTTGATGTCACCTAAGCTGCCAGGGATCCCTTTGACCTGATGCCCAAGGGCATCTCATGTCCTGAAAGAAAAGATTTCAACCATTGAAGCAAGTACTCACATTTCAATGATGGCTGCAAAAATGCAAGCCACAGGAAAATCTGCAGTTTTCGTGCAGTTGGATAATCATGTTGAGGAACTTTGGGGGACATCCGATGCGCTCTAGTATTTGCCAAAGCCCTTTCCTGCTCACGGTGTCGAAGGCTTTGGTGAGGTCAACAAAGGTGATGTAGAGTCCTTTGTTTTGTTCTCTGCACTTTTCTTGGAGCTGTCTGAGGGCAAAGACCATGTCAGTAGTTCCTCTGTTTGCGCGAAAGCCGCACTGTGATTCTGGGAGAATATTCTCGGCGACACTAGGTATTATTCTATTTAGTAGAATCCTAGCGAAGATTTTGCCTGCAATGGAGAGCAACGTGATTCCCCTGTAGTTTGAGCAGTCTGATTTCTCGCCTTTGTTTTTGTACAGGGTGATGATGATGGCATCACGAAGGTCCTGAGGCAGCTTTCCTTGGTCCCAACAAAGCTTGAAAAACTCATGCAGTTTGGCATGCAGGGTTTTGCCGCCAGCCTTCCAGACCTCTGGGGGGATTCCATCCATACCTGCTGCTTTGCCACTTTTCAGTTGTTCGATTGCCTTATATGTCTCATCCAGGGTGAGAACCTCATCCAGCTCTAGCCTTAGGGACTGTTGAGGGAGCTGGAGCAGGGCGAAATCTTGGACTGAGCGGTTGGCACTGAAAAGAGATTGGAAGTGTTCTGACCATCGGTTGAGGATGGAGATCTTGTCGCTGAGGAGGACTTTGCCGTCTGAGCTGCGCAGCGGGCTTTGGACTTGGGGTGAGGGGCCGTACACAGCCTTTAGAGCCTCGTAGAAACCCCTGAAGTCGCCAATGTCCGCGCTGAGCTGGGTTCGTTTGGCGAGGCTAGTCCACCACTCATTTTGGATCTCCCGGAGTTTGCGCTGAAGATGGCTGCATGCGCGACGGAAAGCTTGTTTCTTCTCTGGACAGGTCGGCTTTGTAAGGAGAGCCTGGTGGGCAGCTCGCTTCTTTGCCAGCAGCTCCTGGATTTCCTGGCTGTTTTCGTCAAACCAGTCCTTGTTTTTCCTGGAGGAGAAGCCCAGTACCTCTTCAGTGGATTGCAGTATGGTAGTCTTCAACTGATCCCAGAGGGTTTCAGGGGACGGGTCCATGAGGCGGGTTGCATCGTCGAGCTTTGCTTTGAGGTTTGCCTGGAAGTTTCCTCTCGCTTCGTCTGACTGCAGGTTTCCAACATTGAACCTCTTTCTGGGGGCTTTATTGTTCCTGGGCTTTGGCTTGAAGTGAAGGTTGAGCTTGCAGCGAACCAGCCGGTGGTCAGTGTGGCATTCCGCGCTAGGCATGACTCTGGTGTGGAGCACATCTCGTTTGTCACTTTCTCGCACCAGGATGTAGTCCAGGAGGTGCCAGTGTTTGGATCGGGGATGCATCCAGGTGGTCTTAAGGCTGTCCCTCTGCTGAAAAAGGGTGTTTGTAATGACAAGCCGCTGTTCTGCGCAGAGCTCCAACAGGAGGCGCCCATTGTCGTTGCACTTGCCGACGCCATGCTTGCCCAGGATTCCTGGCCAGGTTTCTGAGTCTTTGCCGACACGAGCGTTGAAGTCGCCCAGGATGACAAACTTGTCGGCTGTAGGGGTGCGTTGGATGAGGTTGCGCAGGTCGGTGTAGTGTGGACTTGTAAATGACAAATTAACTCTCAATAAAGACAGTGTAAAGCATTATGTTTAGTAAGAAAAATAAAGAGGTAAAATATTACATACAAATATTAAGTGTAATATTTCATCTCTTTCTTCCTAATTAAGTCCCCACAAGTCAGGAATGACTTGCTTCATTCTAGCTCCTTCTGAGGAATGTACAACATGCATGTACAGGCACACACACCTACAACTGTCACACACCATGTATGCGTGTGCGCGCATGCTCAGATATGCATATACCTCTACACAGTCATTATGCTGGATTTCAATTATGTGAATAAACTCCAAAATTAGTTAGCGATCTAATTTCCTTAATGCTGTTGAGGGTTCAGTTTGCTCAGTTCAGGCATTGTCCACGGTGCTCAAAGTTCCTCTGGTCTGACAAGTGAGACTTAGACAAATGCACCTTGTCAGCACCCCTTTCAACTGCCCTAATTTCTAACACACATTTGAACCAAAAGCAGATTTTAAACGTTCATTTCAAAAGTAATTAATTTGCCATGAAATTCAAGAATCTATGTCAACATAGCTGATAAATGAATCAGGATAGCTTCTTTCTGATATTTTCCAGTGGCTCTAAATCAAGGTTTTCAAAGGTAGAATATAGGACACATTATTTTTTTTATTATAAACCACATTCCTCTGGTTTGTTAGACTTTATGAAGTCCTTAAATAAATCAGGAGATTTTACAGTGAAAGAAATGATAATTGAACAATTGCATGGGTTCACGGATGAATTTGAGTTTGAAATTAATTTTGGCAGAAATTTGATCAATAAATTAACCAATGTAATTTTATAATGATATCCCCATGAATATTCCATCCCAGCTGTTCCTTTTTTGCAATCTGTGGTGAACTGCTGTTTACTCAATTTATCTGGCTCCGGCCCGTTCTGTGCCCATGGCTCCTCCCTCTTGGCCCAGAATAAAGGCTCTAACACCATAACCCCTCCCCAGAAAGCCTGGGTCACAGCACAGGACGACCTTCATGTTTATCATAAGTAAAAGTTCTGAAACTCCAGTCTTTTGAGTTATTGATAGCGCATCACAAGCTAAAGATAAAGAGATTGTGCCTGCAAAGTATTGCCTGATTTAGTGAAGTTTACACAAGGGCACAATGTGAAGCAGAGAGCCAATTCTTTCAACAAATAAAATACCAACTTGAAAATTGACTAACATCATAAACTCACAGGAACTGTAACTGACATGCCCACTCAAGGGGTGTGGGCTTATGCCTCCAATGTTGGAAGACCATTCCTCTGTTCTGAGGTCAAAACATCACAAGGCACTGTATGGACATGGGACTATTGGTACATTAATTTAAACATACAGCATGCTAACTGGCCCTACCAGCCCACAAGCCATGTTGCCCCAGCACAACCATGTAACCAATCAACCTCCTAAACCCGAACTTCTTTGGAATGTGAGAATAGGCGGGACCAGACAACACACTTGGTTGGGTACTGAAGGATTGCGCAGACCATTTGACAGAGGTCTTCGTGGAAATCTTCAACATCTCACTGTAGCAGACAACATTCGCGCAGGTTTCAAGGCATACACCATCAACCTGGTACCAAATAGGGTGACAATAACTACCGACCTGTGGCACTGTCCTCAACCATTATGAAATACTTCAAGCGTCTTGTGATGGAATGCATCAAAACACACCTCCCAGAGATGCTGGATCCATTTAAATTTGCCTATAGAAAAACTTCCACAGACAATGCTGTAGCCTTGTCATTTCACTCCATCCTGGCCCACCTGGAGAATGATGCCTCCATATGCCAGGTTGCTGTTCATTGACTTTAGTTCAGCGTTTAATACAATCACCCCCCAGAGGCTGATGAAGAACTTGTCCTCGCTGGGACTCAACACCCCTCTCTGTAACTGAATCCTGGACTTCCTAATGGAAAAACCACAGTCAGTCCAAGTCGGTAGCAGAATATCAAGCACCATCACGTTGAGCACTGGCTCACCTCAGGGCTGAGTACTAAGTCTACTCCTATTCAAGCTACTGACCCATGACTGCATCACCAGATCCAGCTCCAACAGTGTCATCAAGTTTGCAGATGGCACAGCAGTAGCTGTCCTCCTCAGCAGCATGAATGAGATGCACTTCGGGGAAGAGGTGAAAAATTTCATTAAATGGTGCTAGAATAACAACCTAAGTCTCAGCATGGACAAGATGAAGGAGATGATCGTGAACTTCAGGAGGACCAGGAACGACCACCCTCCACTATACATCAATAACTCTGTACTAGAGAGAGTATAGAGCACCAAGTTCCTTGGAGTTCACTTAACTAGTGACCTATTGTGGACACTCAACATTTCCTCACTTGCCAGGAAGGCACAACAGCAACTGCACTTCCTGAGAAGATTGAAGCAGGCAAATCAGCTGGTCACCATTATGAGAACCTTCTATAGGAGCTCTATTGAGAGTATCCGAGCTGGTTGCATTACAGTGTGGTATGGTTTCTGCAGAGAAATGGATCAGAAGTCAATCCACAAGACCATAAGAGTGGCAGATAAGATTACTGGAGTCTCCCTTCCCCCCCCCCCCCACATGATCTATCAGGATCTATCAAGACCTACCAAGTGATCTACAAAGAGTGCACGCAAAATAATTGTAGACCCCTTCCACTTTTCACACAGCATCTTTCAGCTGCTCCCATCAGAGAAGAGATACAGGGGTATCAGAACCAGCACCACCAGGCTGAGGAACAGCTTCTTCCACAGGCAGTGAGAAGGCTGAATGACCAAAGGAACTGCTCACACTAACCATCTGAGACTCGCATTTGTACAAAATAATTAATTTAGAATTAATTAATTTATTTTTATAGATAACATTCTTGTCCTGTCTTGTCTTGGAGTATTGTTTGTCTGTATATGTGTCATGTCTTGTGTACCTGCGTGTTTTGCACCGAGAACCGGAGAATGCTGTTTTGATGGATTGCACTAGTATAATCAGATGACAATAAACTTGATTTGACTTGGCTTAAATTGGAGCACCTGGAGGAAACCCATTGTCACAGGGAGAACATACAAGCTCCTCACAGACAATGGCAGATTCGAACCCAGATCGCTGATGTTGTAATAGCATGGTGTCACTTGTGAAGTAAAGCAGGAGAGTTATTTCCCGTGTCCCAAGATTGATGATGAACCCACAGTCACCACACCTGAACTGAGCAAAAGGCTGGAGTTGTTGTAGATAGTGTAGAAGATTACAACTGGATACAGACTGGATATAGTTTTGGGCGGAGAAGTGTCATATGGAGTTCAGTCCGGATAAATGGGCAGTGATGTGTTTTGGAAGATAAAATTTAAACGTGGAGTATGTGGTTAATGGCAACATTTTTTAAAATATTTTATATTTCATTTTCCATAAATAGATTCACACAATCTTAAAACATTTATACACGTTAAATAATGGCAGCATTCTTAACAGTGTGGAGAAAAGAGAGATCTAGGGGTCCAAGTCCATAAACCCATCAAGTTAAGAAGGTAAATGATGTATTGGCCTTCATTACATAGAGGGTTGAGTTTAAGAACTGTGAGGTAATGTTGCAGCCCGATAACTCTGGTTACACCACACTTGGAGTATTGCATTCAGTTCTAGTTGCCACTTTTCAGAAAGGATGTACATGCTTGGAGAGGATGCAGAGGAGATTTGCCTGGATGTTGCCTGGATTGGAGAACATCTCATGTGAAGCAAGGTTTGACAGAGCTCAGACTTTTCTCTTTGGAGCAACAGGGATGAAAGGTGACAATAGAAACATAGGATTATGACTGGCTGAGAGAGGGTTGACATCCAGCATCTTTTTCCTAGGGTGACAATAGAAAATACCAGAGGACATCTGTTTAGGGTTTTTTTTACTCAGAGAGTGGTGGATGTCTGGAATACATTGCCGGTGGTGTGGGGGGAAGGGGTGGTGGCAGAGGCTGGTACAATAGGGACATTCATAAGGCTTTCAGATAGACACATGGATGAAAGAAAAATAGAGGGTGGGAGGGAGAGAAAAACTAGATCAGTGGTTCTCAGCCTTTTTCTTTCCTTCCACATACCACTTTAAGTATTCCCTATGCCATCAATATTCTGTGATTAGTACTCTGTGATTGCTTAAGGTGGTATGTAAGTGGGAAGGGAAGGTTGAGAATCACCACTCTAGACCCAACTGTTACTGAAACATTTTACTTGAGAAAAATTGTCAATGGCCCATTTCCTTTGGAGTTATGAAACCGTGCACATAACGAGCCAATTAGGTACGATTAAAACAGTGGTTTTCAAACTTTTTATTTCCACCCACAACCACCTTAAGCAATCCCTTACTGATCACAGAGCACCTATTGCATAGGGAATACTTAAAGTGGTATGTGAGGGGAAAGAAAAAGGTTCAGAACCACTGAATTAGATTGTTGTGGAGTAGGTTTAAATAGGCAGCACTCATCATGGACTAAAGGGTCTGTACAGTGTTGTAATGTTCTATATTAGAATCAGAATTTATTGGCATGAACAAGTCACAATATTTGCAGCATCACAGGGCAAACATTCATATAAACCACCTTACAAAAATAAATAAAGAAATAGTGCACAAAAAGTCAAAGAAAGGCATTGTCTTTGGTTCATTGATCATTCAAGAATCTGATGGCAGTGTGGAAGAAGCTGATCTTGTGCCACTTAGTGCTTGTCTTCAGGCTTCTGTACCTTTTTCTCCAATTGTAACAGAGTGAAGAGCACATGGCCTGGGTGATAGGGGTCCCTCAGGATAGAGGCTGCTTTCGTAAGACACCGTCTCTTGTAGATGTCCTTGATGGAGTGAAATCTGGTGCCTGTGATGATGCAGACTGAGTTAACAACTCTCTGTAGTTTTTCCTTGTCCTGAGATGTGGCACCTTCATACCAGACAGTGATGCAACCAACCAGAATGCTCTACATGGTACATCTGTAGAGGTTTTCGAGGGTTTTTGGTGACATACTGAATCTCTTCAAACACTTCACAAAGTATAACTACTGGTGAACCTTCTTCATGATTGCATCGACATGGAGGCTCCAGGACAGATCCCTGGAGATGTTGACACCCATGAATTTAAAGTTCTTGACCCTCTCCATTGCTGACCCCACAATGAGGACTGGTTCATATTCTCCTGACTTCGTCCTGGTCCACAATCATCCCCTTGGTTTTGCTAACGTTGAGAGCAAAGTTGTTGGTGTGGCACCATTCAACTAGATGATCTATTTCCTTCTAGTATGCTTCCTCATTGCTGTTTACGATTCTGCCGACAACAGTGGTGTCATCCGCAATTTGCAGGTAGCATTGGAATTGTGCCTGGCCACACAGTCATGGGTGTATAATGAGTAGAGCAGTGGGTTAAGCACGCATCCTTTAGGTGCACCTTTGTTCATAGTTAGTGAGGAGGAGGCACTGTTTCCAATTCAAACTGATGTGGTTTTCAGATGAGGAAGTCAAGGATCCAGTTGCAGAGGGGTTGCAGAGGCCCAGGATTTGGAGCTTGTTGACCAACACTGAGGGAACAATGGTGTTGAAGGCTGAGCTGTAGTCAATGAATGGCAGCTGTGAGTATGGGTTGCTGTTTTCAAGGTGATCCAGAGCTGAATGGAGAGCCAGACATATTGTGTTTGCTGTGGAGTGATTGTGACGATAGGCAAATTGCAGTGGTCCAGATTGTTACTTAGGTACATGTTAACTCTGGCCATGACCAGCCACTCAAAGCATTTCTTCTCAGTAGATGTCAGTGCTACTGAGCAATAGTTATTGAGGCAGCTCACTCTGCTCTTTTTGGGCAGGGAGATAACCTTTTGAAGTGACTGCAGCAATGAGAGGTTAGTTGGTTGGCACAGATTTTCAGTACCCTGCCAGGTATGCCTTCAGGGCCTGACACTTTGTGAGGGTTCACTCTCTTGAATATATCATAGGGTCCTCAGCCTTTGCAGGGATTCTCTTTGGTACTGTTGGATTCTCCTTCTCAAAGGAGGATTGGAAGATGGAATTTAATACAGAAGTGTGAGGTGTTGCATATTTGGAAGGACAAACCAAGAAAAGATGTGCACAGTGAATGGAAAGACACTGAGGGGTGCGGTAGGACAGAGAGATCTGGGAATACGATACATGATTCCCTAAAAGTGGCATCACAGGTGGATAGGGTCGTAAAGAGAGCTTTTGGCATATTGGCCTTCACAGGTGTCTAACCTTTTTTCTGGCATGCCGAACAGCAGCACCCTCAAAAAACCAGCACTTTTTCTGGTAATGAAAAAAACCCGACCTCCTTGCTCCTAGCCACTAATGTCCATCCCCCCCCTCCTCCACCATCTGTCACATGATCCCCCACCGGCCAACCCCAGCCATCTGTCAGTTACCCCACTCCGCCAACCTGCCCCCAGTCATCCATCGCCACCCCATCAAAATCCTGACGCAGCAGGACATTTCCAGCTGTGTGGGGATTGTGAGTAATGAAGATGGCCATTGCTCCCTCATTGAGTCAGCCATCAGCGGCTGCCTGTGTGAACTCTGGGCTCAGTGCCAAGAGTCACTTTATGGTGGGGATGGGGAATGGCAGGGATTGGAGTCTGAGCCAGTTTTATTTTGAAGTTTTACTTTAAAAAAAATTTTTTAAATATGCTTGTGATATTATGGTCTTTTTGGTCTTTATTTATCTAAATTAATTTAACACCCCACACCCCTGTTTTGTGTGATTTTGTAACATCGCATTTGCTTAAAGGAACCAAAATTTCAAAATCATTTTGAAATCCACAAGATTCCGAACGATGGCAGGTGTCCAGTTTTGATGATCCCAGATAAAAGGTTAGACACCTGTACATTATTCCCTGAAAGTGACGTCACAGGTGGATAGGGTTGTAAAGAGAGCTTTTGGCATGTTGGCCTTCATATTGAGTACAGGAGTTGTGATGTTATGGTAAAGTAGTACAAGATATTGGAGAGGTCAAATTGAGAGTATTGTGAGCAGTTTTGGTCACCTAAATACAGGAAAGATATCAATAAGATAGAAAGAGTGCAGAGAAGATTTACTAGGATGTGGCCCAGACTTAAGGAACTGAGTTCAGGGAAAGTGTAGAAGAATGAGGGAAGATTGATAGAGGTATTTAAAATTATAAGGAGCCAGACAGAATAAATGTAGATAGGCTTTTTCCACTGAGGGGAGATAAGATACAAACCAGAGGACATGGGTTAAGAGTGAAACTGTTAAAGTTAAAGGGAACATGATGGGGAACTTCTTCACATAGAGAATGGTGGGAGTATGGAACAATCTGCTAGCTGAGGTGGTGAATGGAGACTCAGTTTTAACATTCAAGAAGAATTTGGACAGCTATTTGGATGGGAGAGGTATGGAAGTCCTCAAGCTGGCAGAGTCCGCAAGCATCGAATCCATGCTGCTGAAGACCCAACTGCGCTGGGTGGGTCACGTCTCCAGAATGGAAGACCATCGCCTTCCCAAGATCGTGTTATATGGCGAGCTCTCCACTGGCCACCGAGACAGAGGTGCACCAAAGAAGAGGTACAAGGACTGCTTAAAGAAATCTCTTGGTGCCTGCCACATTGACCACCGCCAGTGGGCTGATATCGCCTCCAACTGTGCATCTTGGCGCCTCATAGATCAGCGGGCTGCAACCTCCTTTGAAGAAGACCGCAGAGCCCACCTCACTGACAAAAGACAAAGGAGGAAAAACCCAACACCCAACCCCAACCAACCAATTTTCCCTTGCAACCACTGCAACCATGCCTGCCTGTCCCGCATCGGACTTGTCAGTCACCAACGAGCCTGCAGCAGACGTGGACATACCCCTCCATAAATCTTCGTCCGCGAAGCCAAGCCAAAGAAAAGAAAAGTGTTCTATGGTTCTAAAGTGGGCATAGAGGTGTTTAGCTCATTGGTTAATGAAGCATCACAACCATCAATGGTTTTTGTAGGCAGTAGTGGCCTGCACTCCCTGCCATAGCTAGTGTATATCTGTCTCTAGCTTCCTCCAGAATTGCCACTTTGTTGCAGAGATAGCCTTCTGGATATCATAATCTTCCAGATATGGTTATTCACTAGTTAGTTCGTTTTGAGATAGCTGAGAAACATCAGCTTGAGTACTTGCTGACCAGGCAGCAAGCAATACAAGATCATGCCAATATCCTACTTCTTAGAATTTGCCATTGAAAGCTCTCATTTCAAGTTCAAGTTTATTACAATTTGATTGTACATACATAACCAGATAAAACAGCATTTTTCTGGACACAAACACACACAATACTCAACACATGATTCAAACAATTCAAAATAAAAATGCATAAATATTTTGGATTAATATAAAAGCCACAAGACCATAAGATGTAGGAGCAGAATTAAGCTCATTGAGTCTGCTCTGCCATTCAAATCATGGCTGAAGTATTTTTCCTCTCAAACCCCTTTTCCTGCCTTCTCCCCATAACCTTTAACACCTTCACTAATCAAGTACTTATCAACCTCCACTTTAAATCTCCCCAATAATGTCTGTGCCAATGAATTTCACCCTCTGGCTGAAAATATTTCTTCTCATCTCTCGAATTTAACAATGCAGCAGTAGGTACTTTTGAAAAATTCATGCTCTTCCGAAAATAATCAATCATAATGAAGTTCGTTTTGCTATAAATTAAAGCGTGGAATGTAATGTATTGAACAGTACATTAACAAGAATCAATTATTTAAGAAAATATTCATGAGCATTAAGAAGGGTGTAAGTTATGCAAGGGCAACCAACATTAAATAAAGATATTTTCCCTTTGGAAGTGTTCCCTGAAGGAGTTATAAATGGCGGGATGAAGGTAATGTATTGGATGTATCGAGGTGTTGTTCAAGAAGCTTCTTACAAAATTTCTGTTAACAAGAGCTTAATCAGCATGGATTCTATAGACAGGCAATAAAGGGATGGTGTTCAGGATGAAGGATATAAAAGTTGAAGAGTTATGTCTGAAGCTACATTTGTGAAATGTTTGGTGTCTGGTTGGAGGGACCTTAATATCAAATATCCACAAAACAGAAGGAAAAGGAGCAATGACTAGCAGCCAGGAGGCCAGTAAACATAACTTCTCAGTGGAATGGCATATCAAGCGAGGATGCAAGGTGATGCATGTGAGGGTTGAGAGCACTGATTCAATGTGCTCCAGGAGTTACAACACTCGACAGATGTTGCCATCAAAATGAAAATGATATTTACAACTGGGAGCAAATGCGAAACTGGAAAAAGAACATTCGCACCCAAACTGATCTCGCTGGTGTGCAAGATCATTAAATACAAATATCTAGATGAATACACAAGCATGCTGCAGAACCTTAGCAGGTCAAGCAAGTGTCCAGAGGAAGTGAAGAGGAATCAATGTTTCAGACCTGGGGCCTTGGTATAAGCAAAAACATTCAGACACCTGAATATAAAGGTGGGGGAAGGGGAGAGGAGGAGAGGAAAGAAGGAAGGATGTGGAAGGGGAGGAGTATCAACTAATAGATGGGATAGAAGATGAAAAACCCGAGGTGATGGGGAGAGGGTAGCTCTTTGATGGGAGAGGGAAGGGGGAACTAGAGGAAAGGAGACAGAAGGATAGGGAAAGAGAGAGACACGTGGGAGGGGTTTAACAAAAATCAGAGAACTCGATAAAATGCTTTATCAATGACAAAGGCTCCAGGCCTGAAACGTTGGTTACCTTTACTTCCTGTGGATGGTGCCTGACCTACTGAGTTTTTCCAGCATCTTAGCGTTAACCCCAGCTGGCATTGCACAAACTGCTCCTCTCACTGTGCTGCCAAGTGATGTTGAATCATCTGCAAATTTGACTATTCTGTTTGAAGTAAAACTGTCAGTGCAGTTGTGAATTAGTAAGGTGAACAGTAGTGGGCTGAGCACAAAGCCATGAAGAGCAACAGTGTTTAACGTGATGGGACTTGAGGTATTGGTGCTAATCTGGACTGATCACAGAGCACCGATGGCATAGGGAATACTTAAAGTGGTATGTGAGTGAAAAAAAAGGTTGAGAACCACTGCTATAGATACCTGGAGAATGTGTTGTCTCTTGACAGTGTGAAAATAGATTCAGCTTGAAGAATATTTCCAAGCAACACAAGCAGAAACAGCCAAGCCTTTCATGCCATCAATGTCGAGTTTTGTGGGTAGAGCCAACTTTGAGAACAATGGTTTTAAACTGAATATCAAAGGTCAGAGAAAGTCATTCAATTACCCACTGCAACTTACAGCAGGAAGCCCTCATACCTTTTGCTGTCATTTATTGTATTTCAACAAATTGTGCTTTTTCACCTTTACTGGATTCATTGTTTGGGGATTAATGCTTATAAAACGTTTTGAGTTCCTTTTCATTTAGTTAGTTTCTGGAACTGCCCACCACCCTCTGAGTGAAGAACTGTCCACCCCCCCCCCCCCCCCACCGCAACCCTTCTAAATCCTGCCCCCCTCACCTTATAGTTATGCCTTCTCATCTTAGATTCACCTTCTCAGACTGTTACTGTTCACCTTAAGAGCCCTTCATAATTTTGTAGACGTCAATAAGATCCCTTCACAACCTTCAATGGTCTCAGGAAAACTGGCCCAGTTTTTCCATTCTCACATGATAACTCATCATCCCTAATCCTGGCAACAACTTTGTAAACCTCTTCTGTGCTGTTTCCAACTTTATAATATCCTTCCTATAGTTAGGCAACCAAAGCTCCACATAATATTCCAAGAGTGGCCATACCAACGACTTGTATAACTATAAGATGATGTCCCAATACTTGTATTCATTGTCCTGACCAAGTCCCGAATGACCCGATCACTGCTCTGTCTACCAGTGCTGCCATCTTTAAAAAGCTCTGTAACTGTACCTCTGGGCCTCTCTGCTCCATAACACTCTCTTAAGGGTTCTGCCATGAACAGAGTAAGTCCTGTCCTGATATACCCAAAAGCAGCACACTTCTCAGGGTTGAATTGCATCTGCCATTCCTTAGCCTAGTTCCTCATCTGGTAACCCAAGTAACCTTCTTTGTCCAGACTAGCACATATTTTCATATCATCAGTGAACTTACTCACCTTGCCACAAACATCCTTGTCCAAACCATTTATGTAAATGTATAAGCATGAGGAACAACACTTCATCTTCTATCTGGATGTGTTGCAGCATGCCAAACTCGATACTGAAATTTCCAAATTCTGATAACTCTACTTTCTATCTGAATTGGCTCTTTCTGCCTCTCATGTTTTTGGCTCAGGTTTTCCTTTTTTTTAAATGTTCTGGTCTGCTGGACAAGCCCGACATTCTTTCTATCAGCAATGTGCCATACCAAGAAGCCTATTCTGCTCTTAACTGCTCTGTAATTGCCACATTATGCCATCTAGTCTCACCCTATCAAAGCTATTCCATTTGTTCTACCATCTCTCTCTCCCCACCTTTCCTGCTACATAAGCCGACTCTTATTCTCAGTTCTGAAGAAGGGTTCTGACCCTGAAAGGTTGACTGATTCTCCATGCCTAACCTTCATATTCTATTGTTATCGTAGATTTTGATCATCTGCAGTTTTTTATTTCAACTTACTGATGACTAAACACTTGCACTCCTGGACCTCTTTGCACCAAGTTCCATTGAATAATGAGTGTACCAAGCTCCATGGGACATTTAGAGGCCAGGCACAAAACAACCTTCACCAAGTCACTTTAAAACATGCAACAGTTTGTTGTTTTGGATCAGCTTTTTAATGAAAGGTCTCAGGCAGGAAGGCCGCGTGGAGTAGGTTTCCGCAGAATAACACTATTATAAAGTTGATTTAAAGAAATAGTCTCTGGTAAAGCAATTAAAATGGTTACTAATACTGAGTTTAATTTTGGTAATATACTCATCTTTTGGTACATTTACTTTTTGATTATTTTTTAGAGGTCAGTAATTGTTTTGCTGGAAGAAGTCCAAATGAATATTGGCATTAGGCTTGTACAAATGGCAAAAGCATCTGAAGAGGGAGTGTAAGGCAATCAGAGTATGCGGTTCAATGGAATTGTCCAAGGACGCAAGCTGCTGGGAAGTGAAAGGAATAAGGCCAGGATATTTACAAGCCTGTGAATGGGGAAAGTAAGCAGGAGAAGGAGCAAAACATTAGTTCCTGTTGTAGCAGGAGTGCTGATGGCATTAACAGTTATGAGGTGTCTGTAAGACAACATGCACGATAAATGCTTTCTTCCATATGAAAACTTCTTTGCTGCTACTCAGTCGATCATGCTACCTCTACTCACCTTGGTGAAAAAATCAAGCCGTGAGACCTGTCTAGATTTGTCCTTCATAAAGTTTTTGTTGTAGTTTTAAAAGATTTTCACTCCTCTTTGTCAAACTATCTTAGTTTTGTCACTTTTTGGACTTCTGCAAGGTGGCCAAGAGACTGTCCCACTGATTTATAGAAACTGAAACAGTACAGCACAGTTTGGATCCAGGATATTGTGCCAACCTATGCAAACCTATTCCACCATCAATCTAACTTTTCCCCAATCTCACAGGCCATAACCTATTGAAGAGTATTTTAAATGTCCCAATTGTATCAGTCTTCACCAACACCCCCGGAAATGCACTCCAGGCACTTCGTACTCTGTGTAAAACACTTACCTCTAATGTCTTCCCTAAATTTTCCTTCACTCATCATAAACAGATGTCCTCTACTACTGGCCATTTCTGCCCTGGGAAGAAGATGCTGGCTGTCCACCATCCTCTTAAATCTAATTCACCTCAATTAAGTTCTCAACCTCTGAGTCCTAGCTCTGTCAACCTTTCTTGTTCTCCAAAACAGGTAATATCCTAGAAAATCTCCTTTGCACCCTCTCTAAATGTTCCACATCATTCCTATCATGAGGGAACCAGATCAAGAATTCCCATCATAAACCTTGAGCATTACTGAGAAAGTATTTTCTTGTATTATATGCTATCTCTTCAAGGTTCTAGGTATCTTTCATTGTCATGTAATAATACACAAAAATGTAATATACAGGATAAACTACAACTACTTTCATATGTTGCAAACAAAAAAAGACCCGATGAGCATTGTCCAGCCCCCTAACAGAAAGAGAGAGGGAGATACAAAAGAGAGTCCTTGGAGAGACATCCAGTGTCCATAGATTTGCCTCCAGAACACAGACCTGTTGGAACCATTGTCAGCCCAAGCTCCAGGACCAAACCACCAAAAGGAAATCACACAGCCTTCAGTGCCTGGGGCCCATCGGGAGCCCTTCTTATCCTCAGCACCCTCTCAGTTCCGATACCTACTTCATATGAGCCAGTTTCCAGCAGCCCACAGTCTATGTTGGTCCTTTGACCGCAAGTTGCTTGCAGATCGCAACCTGTGGGAGTCCTTTGTCATAAGTCATCAATTGCCTGCACCCTCTATGGTTCCATCAGCTGCTGAGACCACCCCCCCAACTCCAGTCTGCGGGTATGGTCATCTCTTGAGTGAGATTTTATATTAAACTCCCCTCAATCTGATGCAGTGCTTCAGTTATTGAAGACTTCATGAGCCTATTTGATAAAGAGCTATTAAGGAGCATTGAAAAGCACATGGCTTTGCTTCTTGTTGCAAATAATTATTGCCAAGAATGCTATTTGGCTTCTTGAATCCGGATATTGTCCTGGTTTGGCTGTCAACTCAGATGCACTGATTCACTGTGAGAAGAGCAGGAAATGGAAAAGAAAATTATATTTATCATCAGAGAAGCTCTTGTGAGCTCCAGCAGTGGAGGGAAAAATCAAAGGAGACAGTTGCTGCTCAACCATCAGTGGAAGTGCACCAGACAAAGACTGACGATCATGTGGCTAATACTCGGACCACCTCCTGTAATCTAGGATGCAACATTGGAAATATTCCCTAAGACCCTCAGTTACCCATATTTTTAGGTCCACAAACAGCCGAGTGTGGGACACCATACTGCAAAGCTGCTGCCTCACAGTCTCATTTAACTAGGTTTGAGAGAGGTATATAAGATTATAACAGGCACAGATAAACTGGGTGGCCAGCACCTTTTTACAAGAGTGACAATAGCAAGTATCAGAGGACATCTGTTTAAGGTGAGTGGAGGAACTTTTCTTTTTTTAATATTTTTTTTATTTTTCACACTGTGAATCATATCAACCAATATATATACAAACGTTTCTCATTAAATATACACAGTGGCATTTTATCCCTTTTTTCCCCCCTACCCTCCCTCCCCCCTTTCCACTCCCTCCAAAACCAGTAAATGTTCAACATTAAACAATGTCTTCACACAATGAAAAATAAACAAGAAAAATGTGTCATCTACTTTTACACACTGGATCAAGTCGTTTTGTCTTCTTATTTTAGGGGGTGGAAGTCTGAGGTAAGCCCTCTCTGTTATGTTCCATTTATGGTTCCCAAATTTGTTCAGATAATGTGACTTTATTTTTTTAAATTATGTGTTATTTCTTCCATTTTCCAAGTTGACATTATACATTTTTTTGCGACTGCTAAGGCTATCATAATAAATCTTTTTTGTGCTTTATCCAATTTGAGGCCTAATTCCTTACTTCTTATATTACTTAGAAGAAAGATCTCTGGATTTTTTGGTATGTTATTTTTTGTGATTTTATTTAATATCTAATTTAGATCTTTCCAAAACATTGTCACTTTCTCACATGCCCAAATTGCATGTACTGTTGTTCCCATTTCCTTCTTACAGCGAAAACATCTATCTGATAATGTTGGATCCAATTCTTTTAACTTTTGGGGTGTGATATAAAACCTGTGTAACCAATTATACTGTATCATGCGTAACCTTGTGTTTATTGTATTCTTCATAGTTCCAGAACATAACTTTTCCCATGCTTCATTTTTTATCTTTATGTTTAAATCCTTTACCCACTTTTGTTTAGGTTTATAGCTTATTTCATCATTTTCCTTATCTTGCAGCTTAATGTACATGTTCGTTATAAATCTTTTAATTATCATTGTGTCTGTAATCACATATTCAAAGCTGCTTCCTTCTGGTAATCTCAGTCGGTTTCCCAATTTATCCTTTAAATAAGCTTTCAGTTGATGATATGCAAACATTATACCATGAGTTATTCCATATTTGTACTTCAACTGTTCAAATGTTAATAAATTAATTCCCAAAAAACAATTTTCTATTCTTTTGATTCCTTTTCTCTCCCATTCTCTAACGGCAAGGTTATCTATTGTAAAAGGGATTAGTGGATTTTGTGTCAATAACAATTTTGGTATTTGGTAATTCATTTTTTTCCTTTCTAAGTGGATCTTTTCCCATATATTAAGTAAATGATGCAATACTGGTGAGCTTTTATATTGCACCAGCTTTTCATCCCACTTATAAAGTATATGTTCCGGTACCTTCTCCCCTATTTTATCTAGTTCTATCTTAGTCCAGTCTGGTTTTTCTCTTGTCTGGTAAAAATCTGATAAATACCTTAATTGTGCGGTTCTATAATAATTTTTAAAGTTTGGTAACTGCAAACCATCTTGGTTATACCTCTCTGTTAATTGATCTAGCACTACCCTCTGTTTCCCCCCTTTTCACAAGAATTTCCTTATTATTCTTTTTAGATCATTAAAGAATTTCTCTGTTAAGGGAATTGGCAATGATTGAAATAAATATTGTATCCTTGGGAAGACATTCATTTTAATCCAGTTTACCCTCCCTATCAATGTTAGCGGTAATTCTTTCCAATGTTCTAAGTCTTCCTGCAATTTCTTTATTAGTGGCTGATAATTTAGTATGTACAGGTGGCTTAAGTTATTATTTAACCTGATACCTAGGTATCGGATTGCTTGTGTTTGCCATTTAAATGGTGATTCTTTTTAAAATTTTGTATAATCTGCGTTACTCATTGGCATCAATTCACTTTTATGTACCCCGATATTTCTCCATTCTCCTTCAATTTCTTATGTAATCCTTTTATTGATATTTCTGGTTCTGTTAAGTATACTATGATGTCATCTGCAAATAAACTGATTTTATACTCCTTCTCCTTTATTTTATCCCTTTTGTTTTATTTTCTGTTCTTAACAGTTCTGCCAATGGTTCTATTGCTAAGGTGAACAATGAGGGAGATAATGGACATCCCTGTCTAGTTGACCTACTTAATTTAAATTGGTTTGATACATATCCATTTACTGTCACCTTTGCCAATGGTCCCTTATATAATGCTTTAATCCAATTAATATATTTTTCTGGTAGATTGAACCTCTGTAATACTTTAAATAAATAGTTCCATTCTACTCTGTCAAAGGCTTTTTCTGCGTCTAAAGCAACAGCCACTGTTAGCTTCTTATTTCCTTGAACTGCATCAATTAGATTAATAAGCTTACAAACATTTCCCGCTGTTCGTCTTTTCTTAATAAATCCAGTTTGATCTTGTTTTACTATTTTTTGTATACAATCAGCCAATCTATTTGCTAATAATTTCGCTATTATCTTATAATCTGAGTTAAGTAGAGATATTGGTCTATATAATGCTGGTGTTAATGGATCCTTCCCCGTCTTTGGTTTTACTGTAATTATTGCTGTCTTACATCTCCATCGGCACACAAAACTCAAAAAGGTCAACCAGTTTACCTATCTCGGCTGCACCATTTCATCAGATGCAAGGATCGACAACGAGATAGACAACAGACTCGCCAAGGCAAATAGCGCCTTTGGAAGACTACACAAAAGAGTCTGGAAAAACAACCAACTGAAAAACCTCACAAAGATAAGCGTATACAGAGCCGTTGTCATACCCACACTCCTGTTCGGCTCCGAATCATGGGTCCTCTACCGGCATCACCTACGGCTCCTAGAACACTTCCACCAGCGTTGTCTCCACTCCATCCTCAACATTCATTGGAGCGCTTTCATCCCTAACGTCGAAGTACTCGAGATGGCAGAGGTCGACAGCATCGAGTCCACGCTGCTGAAGATCCAGCTGCGCTGGGTGGGTCACGTCTCCAGAATGGAGGACCATCGCCTCCCCAAGATCAAGTTATATGGCGAGCTCTCCACTGGCCACCATGACAGAGGTGCACCAAAGAAAAGGTACAAGGACTGCCTAAAGAAATCTCTTGGTGCCTGCCACATTGACCACCGCCAGTGGGCTGAAATCGCCTCAAACCGTGCATCTTAGCGCCTCACAGTTTGGCAGGCAGCAACCTCCTTTGAAGAAGACCGCAGAGCCCACCTCACTGACAAAAGGCAAAGGAGGAAAAACCCAACACCCAACCCCAACCAACCAATTTTCCCCTGCAACCGCTGCAACTGTGTCTGCCTGTCCCGCATCGGACTTGTCAGCCACAAACGAGCCTGCAGCTGACGTGGACATTTACCTCCTCCATAAATCTTTGTCCGCGAAGCCAAGCCAAAGAAGAAGACATGAATATGGCAAGTTTTTGTGTTTCTTCTATTTGGTTCATTACTTCCAGGAGAGGAGGAATTAATAACTCTTTAAATGTTTTATAGAAGTCTATTCAGAATCCATCCTCTCCTGGCGTTTTATTGTTCAGAAGCTTTTTTAATATATCCTGTACTTCCTCTATTTCAAATGGATTTATCAGTTTGTTTTGCTCCTCTTCTTGCAATTTTGACAGTTCAATTTTAGCTAAAGACTTCTATTTTACCATCTTTCCCCTCATTCTCAGTTGGGTATAATTGTTCATAAAATTCCTTAAAGTTTTCATTAATCTCTATTAGGTTTTATGTAATTTGTTTGTCCTTTTTCCTTGATGCCAATACAGTTCTTTTAGCTTGTTCTGTTTTAAGTTGCCAGGTTAATATTTTATGTTTTTTTTTCTCCCAGTTCGTAATACTTTTGCTTTATTTTGATTACGTTCTTCTCCACCTTGTACGTTTGTAATGTTTCGTATTTTATTTTTTTGTCCGTCAATTCTCTCCTTTTTGTTATAACATCCCTTTTTACTAATTCCTTTTCTGTATTTACTTTTTCCCTTTCCAACTGTTCTATTTCTCGATTGTAGTCCTTTTTCATCTTAGTCACATAACTTATTATCTGCGCTCTAATGAAGGCTTTCATTGCGGCGAATAATATAAATTTGTCTTTCAGTGATTCCGTGTTTATTTCAAAATATGTTTTAATCTGGCATTCAGTAAACTCTATAAATTCCTCCCTTTTAAGTAGCATGGAGTTTATCCTCCATCTGTATGTTCTTGATGGGATGTCCTCCAGTTCTATTGCTAATAAAAGGGGTGAATGATCAGATAGTAATCTAGCGTTATACTTAGTTTTCCTCACTCTCCCTTAAATATGGGCTGACAACAAAAACATATCAATCCTTGAGTATGTTTTATGGCTGCTCGAATAATATGAATATTCCTTCTTTCTTGGGTCCTGCCTCCTCCATATATCCTGCATTGATTTAACCATAAATTTGGCTACTTTATTCTTTTTGCTAGTCTTTTGTCCAGTTTTATCCAACATTGGATCCAAATTAAGGTTAAAATCCCCTCCTATCAATATATTTCCTTGTGTATCTACAATCTTCAAAAAATATTCTACATAAATTTTGATCCTCATCATTTGGTGCATATATATTGAGCAAATTCCAAAATTCTGAATATATCTGACACTTTATCATTACATACCTCCCTGCTGGATCTATTATTTCCTCCTCTATTTTTATTGGTACATTTTTATTAATTAATATAGCTACACCTCTAGCTTTTGAATTATATGATGCTGCCGCTATGTGCCCTACTCAGTCTCTCTTTAATTTGTTATGTTCCACTTCAGTTAGATGTGTTTCCTGCACAAATGCTATAGCTATTTTTTCTTTTTTCAGTAAATTTAATAGTCTCTTCCTTTTAATTTGGATATGTATTCCATTAATGTTTATAGTCATATAGTTCAACATGGCCATGTCATATCTTGTTTACACCTCATTTCCTCTTCCTCACCACCATCATCCCCCTTTTCCCCATTTTCAACTCTCAATTTTCCCTTTTTAAACTCAATGTATGACAACAGATTTAAAACATAAAATACTCCAACAATTCCCACATCCAATATTACCTTAACCCCAAATGCCCCACTCCCTCTCTGAGTTGCCCCTTATCCCTTGTCGGGCAACCACAACTCCCCTTTCCATTTAGATTATGATCCTGTTCGCAAGCTTCAACTGATTTCGCAGTTATGGTTATTCTCTCCCCACTCCCAGAAAACACTTTTATTTACACATTTAACAAAGCTCTCTCTTCCCCCCCCTTACTTCCTTCCTTCCCTTCTCTTTTTCTTCTTTAGTTCTTTACATATACATCGTTTTTACATCTTTATATATACTTTATCATCGTTCTTCTTCTGTCCTGCAAACGTTCTGCAAATTCTTTTGCTTCCTCCAGATCGGAGAACAGTCTGCTTTGCTCCCTAGGGATAAAATTTTTAAGAACAGCTGGATGTCTTAACATTAATTTATAACTTTTTCTCCATAGGATTGATTTTGGTATATTAAACTCCTTCCTCTTCTTTAAGAGTTCAAAACTTATGTCTGGGGAAAAAAAAATTTTGACCCTTGTATTCCAATGGTTTATTATCTTCTCTAATTTTATTCCTTGCCCGCTCCAGTATATTTTCTCTTGTCGTATATCTCAAAAATTTTACTAAGATGGATCTTGGTTTTTAATGTATCTGTGGTTTCGGAGCTAGTGTTCTGTGTGCCCTTTCTATTTCCATTTCTTCCTGCATTTCTGTCGTTCCCAGGACCTTCGGGATCCATTCTTTTATAAATTCCTTCATATCTGTGCCTTCTTCATCTTCCTTCAGGTCCACTATTTTTATGTTGTTTCGCCTACTATAATTTTCCAACATATCAATTTTCTGAGCTAACAACTCTTGTGTCTCTTTAATTTTTTTGTCACTTTCTTCCAATTTTCCTCTTAAATCGCTTACTTCCATTTCTACAGCCATTTATCGTTCTTCCACATTTACTAATCTTTTCCCTATTTCTAACATGACTAGTTCTAATCTTTGCATTTTATCTTCTGTTCTTTTCATTTTTCTTTTAATTACACTAAATTCTAATGACAACCATGCTTTTAATGCTCTCATTTGTTCTTCAAAAAAACCTTTATCTATATTCTGTCCAGTTGTTTTACCTTCTATTTCTTTGTGAAGATCTTGGTCTTCTTCTTCCTCTTCTTCTGTATCTGTACCTATGTTTGTGTCTTCTTCTCTTCTTTGTATCTGTGTCTCTTCTGATTTTCCTGATGAGTTGCTTGTCTCACTTTGTCGGGCCTCTTCTTGCTGGGCATCTTGCTGTTGGTCCTCTCCTTCTGAGCTGTTTATCTGTCAGGCCTCCTGCTGCTGCTCCTCTTGCCATTCACCCCGTCAACTTTCTTTCTCACCTGGTACTTCACTCCCTCTCCTGCCACCTTCCTCATCTTCCAGCTGAGAGCCCTGGTGTCGGGTATCCCTCAGCTGGTCGCGCCGTGGTTGCCCGCTCCTCGGCTGAGCCCCGCTCCCGTCAGTGTTTTCCTTTACCTTAGATTGCGCACTGCTCATACAGGACTCCTCTCGCATGTGCAGTTGCGCACTTTTGTTTGGCTCAGAGAGCCATTTTTGCAGTCCACTGGTTGGAGGGTCTCGACTCCGCAGGGCCGACACCAACCTCAGAGATTTGGTGCTCTTCGCCATCACGTCTCCCTGTTCCTTCGTGCAGGTAAGGCCTTCTCCTTTCTTTTCTGGTGTATTTTCTTTTTTTTCCCCGTTGTTTTTACTTTTTCCTTCTTGGGTGCCATCTTCTTTCTCTTCTCTACAACTTTAGCTTCTATTTTTTATATTTTATATTTGTTGAACTTTTTCTTTTCTTGACTTTTTTTCTTTTTTTCTGGAGAGGGTTGGTTTTACCCTACCAGCCACTACTCCATCACGTGACTGTTTTCGAGTGGAGGAACTTTTTGAGGAGACACCAGAGGTAAGATTTTTATACAGAGAGTGGTTGGTGTCTGAAATGGTGGTGGAGGCTGGTGCAATAGGGACATTCAAAAGGCTCTTTGACAGGCACATGGATGTAAGTAAAATAGAGGATATGGGTGCGAGTTTAGAAAGGGTTAGGTCATGGAGTAGGATTACATAGGTCAGCACAACATCGTGGGCTGAAGGACTTCTACTGGGACGTAATGTTCTATGTTTTACAATCCTGACCTGGGATGTGCATATTCCCCACCCCCCAGCACCCTCTCCCTGCCCAACAACCCACAATCACATAGGTCAGCACAACATCGTGGGCTGAAGGACCTGTACTGGGCAGTAATGTTCTATGTTTTACGATCCTGACCTGGGGTGTGCATATTCCCCATCCCCAGCACCCTCCCCCCGCTCAACAACCCACGATCATTTGAGTTTCTTCCAGGTGCTCTGGTCATCCCAAAGGTGTGTAGGTTATCAGGTTAATTGGTCACTGTAAATTACCCCTGGTCTATAGAGAAGTGGTAAAATCTGGGTGGTAGGGGGGGGGGAAAGAGGGGTAGGGGGGTTGGTTGACCGGAGTGAGAGGAGAATGAAATGGGATAGGACTGTGTTGCTGTGTTGAATTAGTTTAAGCAGTGCTGCACAATTTGAAATGGCTTCACTGGATAGAATGTCATTTTCCATGCTATGTCACTCCATGACTCTAGTGTCTTGATGTTGAGGACAGCCATTCCCACTTCTCCTCTGGAAAACCATGTTCAAGGCTTTGGTCGTGTGTTAAGAGTAGTGGAGTGGTGGACAATGGGTGGAACATCTTCATACCATCATTGAATCTTCCTTCTATCACTTTATATTGGTTGGAAAGAGGTCAATGCAGTGGAAAATGGCCAGAATATCTTTCCCCTTTTATTATTGGGGAAGTCCTGATATAATCACATCTCACACTCTTGAGTATTTACCAAGTACTTCAGCTGCACGTGAACATTCTCCCAGGACTGCAGCTGATATTGGACACGGGTCTTCAGTATTACAGCCAGAATGTTGTCAAGAGGTGAAGTCCTTGCCAATGCTCAAGTATTTAGCTATTTTATAACACATATTGAACCAAACCAGCTGGAAACTGATCACAGCTACTTTTGAAGGAAGCCAAATAAGGATATACTAATGGGCTGAATGAATCATGGCATTTATAATAGCTTTAGCCTTATCACAATCAAATGGGTTCTAACATGCTTAAGGAGTACAGGTATTATAGAAGAATAATTGCAAGGATTTCATCAAACAAATACATCCAAAATACAATACAAGTATAAGCACATAGCTTCAATTTCTGAGAAACATTCTTTAGATCTTTGTCTACATTGATGATATACAGTAAAAATCCTGGTATCTGGCACCTACAGGTATTGGAAGATGCCAGATAAGTGAGTTTTCAAAATGCTTGAGATTGCATGTTGCATGAAAGGAGAACGGCAGGACGCACCAATTTTAAACTTCCGTATATTTTACTCATTTATTTTCCACATTTTTTTTTTGTTGGTTGCTTGAGGTTGCCATTAGCTTGAATTCTGGATAACATTTAGTTCCTAAAGATTCAATTTGTAAAGTGTGAAGAACAGATGGACAGACTGATGTAACTAGTCACCAATATTTGGGGATGGTAGAGGTAATCCTTGGGTATAAACACTGCAGGGACAGTATTGGACAAAAGTGATGTTTAGAGCAAGTTGGGACAAGAATTGCACTGAATCTATGTACTGTTTGGAAAAGCTGACTCTTGCTGCCGTCACAATACAAGGATATGTGGATTCAAATCAAAAGTGAAATGTTCATGTTTTTGTCAGTTTTGCAGTGGAAGGCAGTGTACATGATAACCTTACTATATTAGGTCTGCATGATGGCAAAGCCAACAGAAAAGATAAATAAGGTGGTTTCATAGATTTCGAAGAGGTAAACCAGATCAGAACTTGATTACTGGGGTGGGAGGTGGTCCAAATGATGGAAGGATTAGCAAAGTGGAGGAGATACTGCATCAGTCAGAGTTGGCACTAAACATAACCCTATAATAATTACAGTACAGAAATAGGCCATCTGGCCCCTCTAGTCCATACCAATTTAAGTGATCTCCTCTAGTCTCAATTGCCTGCACCTTGCCCGTAATCCTCCAATCCCCTCACATCCATGCACCTATCCAACTTTTTCTTAAATGACAAATTGACCTTGCTGAAAACACTTCTTCTTGAAGGCCATTCCACTCAGCCACCACTCTCTGAGTGAAGAAGCTACCTCTCATGTTACTTCTAAACATTTTCCCCTACCCTTAATTCATGACCCTTCATTCCAATCTCACCTACCCTCATCTATTTACATCTATCTGTCCCCCTCATAATTTAAAATACCTCTTTCAAATCCTCCCTCAACCTTCTATGCTCCAATAAATAAAGACCCAGTCTAATCAATCTTTCTTTGTATTCTAGATACTGCAATCCAGGCAACATTTTAGTAAATCTTCTCTGCACCCTCTCTACCTTATTGAAATGCTTCCTATAATTTGGGGACCAGACTGCACACAGTATTCCAAATTTGGCCTCACCCACACCTTGAATAGTCTCAACCTCAAGGAAAAACCGTGAGTTTTAAAACAATGAAAATTAATAGGAAAGGTATCAGAAAAGGGCATATGTGAACCAGATGAACATTTGTTAAAATTAAAGTGTAATGAACAAGCAAAGTATTGCAAGTATGCATTCATGATGAAGGGGTATGGTATTACTGAGGTGGACAGAACTTGGAACTAGACACATCTATATGAGGCACTGTCTCAAGAAGGCAGCCAACATAAAGATCTCCCATCTTGTTACATCACAGCTCGAACTTGATTCCATAGTTAATGAAGGCCAACACACTGTAGACCTTTTTAACAACACTCTCAACATGTGCAACATCTTTGAGTGTCCGATGGACATGGATCACAAGATCTGTCAGTTCATCCACCCTGCTTAGAGGCCTCCATTAACATTGAATTCTGTCTTCAAATTTGACCTACTGAAATAAACCACTTCACACTCTTTTGGGTTTGGCTACTTGTCAGCACAGCTCTGCATCCTGTCAACGTCCCTTTGTAATCTCTGGCAATTACCCAAATGATCCACAATACCTTTGTGTCATCTGCAAACTTATGAACCCACCCTTCCACTTCCTCATCCAGGTCATTTATAAGAATCACAAAGAGGAGGGGTCCCAAAGCTAGGAGAGGAATTATTTATAATATTTTTATTTTCAGTGATACCACAGTATAGATGGCCATTTTGACCCATGAATCTTGTGCTGCCCAATTGCACCTAATTAACCTACCAACCCAGTACATTTTGAAGATACTTAACAATTGAAATACTTCCAAGCCCACCTCAGTAGTTTCACTTTTCTGTACTGATCCTCCATCCCTTAATTCTTTCAATATCCAAAAGTTCATCAATCTCCTGAATACCCTGGAGTGGTGACGGTCTCAGCTCATGACTATCAGCACTCTTCCATCATCCTCAAGCTACAAATTATGGGTGTGATGTGACCCTCTCCACCTGCTCAGGTGAATGCAGCTTCAAGACACCACAGTTATTCACCTGGGTGATTCTGCTAGCTCCTTACAAACCACTACTTCTAAAAAAATCAAGGGCAGTATATGGGTAGGAGCATCAATTCCTGCAGGTTCCCTGCCAAATAGTGGACTAAGAGGCTTTCAAAGATCAGAATTAGCTGGAAAATAGGGCTCCAAAATTGCAGATAGGATTTAATGTGGATGAGGTGTTGAACCTTGGGAGGACTAACCAAGATAAGCCATAAATGGAAGGGCACTGAGGAGAGCAATAGAACAGAGGGATCTTGGAATATAGATTCACAATTCCCTGAAAGCAGTGTAACAGGTAGATATGGTCATAAAAAGGGTTTTTGTCATGTTAGCCTTCATAAATCAAAGTATTAAGTACATGAATTGGGATGTTATGGTGAAGTTGTATACCTCACCTCATTGGTGAGGCCAAATTTGGAATTCTGTGTTTTCATCACCTAACTACAGGAGAGATAACAATAAAATTGAAAGAGTGTAGAGAAGATTTTCAAGGATATTCTATGACTTGAAGAAATGAGTTAGAGGGAAAGATTAAACGGGTTAGGAATTTATTCTGTGAAGCATCAGTAAATAAAGAGTGATTTGATAGAAGTATACAAAAAGATGAGGTATATAAATAGAGCAAATGCAAGGAGGCTTTTTCCACTGAGTTTAGGTGAGACAAGATCTGGAGGACATAGGTTAAGGGCGAAAGATGAGATGTTTAAGGGGAACACGATCATGCAGAGAATGGTGAGAGTGTGGAACAAGCTGCCAGCTGGAGTGGTGAATGCAGGTTCATTTTTGACATTCAAGAAAAATTTGGACAGGTAGATGGATGGGAGGGTATGGAGGGCTATGGTCCGGGTGCAGGTCAATGAGAACTAGGCAGACTAATATTTCAGCATAGACTAGATAGGCCAAAAGGCCTGTTTCTGTGCTGTAATATTCTATGGTTCTATGTCTCACACTGACCTGGAAATACATCACCTGTCTTTTATTGTTGCTGGGTCTAAATTCAGGAACTTTCTCTCCAGTAGCATTGTATTTGTACCCGTACCAGAAAGACTGCAGCAGTTCAAAAAGGCAGCCCACAATCATTTACTCAAAAGCAATAAGAGACAAGTATCTAGTCTGACACCGTCACACAGAGAGTGCAAATAAAATAAAAATGATTCTGCTTCCAAGGCAATATGATGGACTTAGAACTGCTTCTATTGCAAACGTGCCACAAGAATTTCTTTTTGATCACCATTCATTTACAAGACTTTCAGTGTAACCCGATAACACGACACTTCTCATAATGAAGGTACTCGATAGGATTAAAAGTCATGAATAATTTACTGCATTTACCTCTGATTATGGACCGATGATTAATTTTTGTTGTCACAGCATCTCCCCAGCTAACAACCCAATGCAGAGGTGGAATTGATTTTGCTTTATTTATATGTAATTTAAATATTGAACAGAATGGAATGGGTACTTCAGCTGCTTTCTTTATAACATCTGTAGAGAATCGTTTTGACCTAGAACAGTTGTATGAATAGCAGAAATGGAGGCAGGTAGGGCTTTTGGAAGGCAATTGAGGGCAACCAATTTGCAAGGTAACAAGTGAAAACCTGGGAATGTCTCTGACTGGATTGTTCTTAATGAACCACAATGATTCACTAATTCTAGTCTCCAAAGCTTTTAGCATGTTGGAGAATGGAATACATTCAGAGAGAAGCATATACATGGTGGAAATTATAAATAAGCCAGGGTAGTGTTGGAGCTTGTATTTTCTTCCAGAAACCAATGAGCTTCTGATCATAATATTGATCTATTCTGATCTTTTGATGAAAGCAAAACACTTTCAGAGATCTATTAGCCAAGTAAGATGCAAATGCTAGAATCTTCAACAGACAAAAAATTGATGGAGGAACTCAGCAGATCAGACAGCAGGCCATAGGTAGAAATGGTCACTTAATGTTTTGGACATAGACATGTCGTTCGTCCATTGTTGTTGTTGAAGACCTCAACACCATTAGTCACTTTAAGATTGGATGCGGTGTGTCCGAAGATGACTGGTCAAGCCAATTCGGGAATGGAATGTCCTGGCACATGTTATGCAGATGTGTAGGGATAGCAGTTGTTGAGCTGATGATTTCAGCAGTACGTCTTGTTTCATAAGCTTGACAGCCCATGTGGATAAGGCCACGCCAGGTAGGGCGGGTTTGTGCCAGCATCTCCCAATTGGTCATGACTATGTCAAACGACTTTAGAGAGGCCTTTAGTGTGCCTTTGTAATGTTTCTTCTGCCCTCCATGTGAATGTCTACCAGCAGAGAGTTCCCCAAAAAGGAGCTGCTTCGGTATGCGCTTGTCGGGTATATGGAAAATATAACCTGCCCACTGGGTCTGTGATCTCATTAGCAGTGTGTGGACTGGTGGTAGACTTGCTCGAGAGAGAACTTCAATGTCTGGTACTTTGCCATCTGATGCCTAATATTCTGCAGACAATTCACGTGAAAACGGCTGGGTTGTCTTGCATGCCTTTGATACACAGTCCATGTTTCACAGGCACACAGGAGGGTAGTGAGTAATACGACTCTGTAGACCTTCAGTTTTGTTGCTGGACTGATTCCTCAATGTTCCCATACAGTTGAATGCAGCTTTCTGAAAGCAGAACTTGCCTTTGCCATTCTGTAGTTAACTTCTGTATCAATAGTCCATGCTCGGGAGAGGCTGTTGCCAAGTTAAATGAACTGGTGCCCTGCCTGTAGTTTCTACCCTTTGATTGTGAGTTTGGGTTCTGCGTGCAGAGCATGAGGAGCAGGCTGGTACATAACTTCAGTCTTTTTAATGTTGATGGTAAGTCCAAAGTTGACACAAGCTCTGGAGAATTTGTCCATACTGACTTACATCCCTGGTTTTGAGTCAGCAAAGAGGACGCAGTCATTGGCAAAGAGAAAATCTCTCAGAACAGTCTCCTTCATTTTGGAGTCTCCTCAGGTTGAAGACCTTCCCATCCACTCTGTACTTGAGGCTGATTGCATGGAATGATGATGGAAGGCATCATTTCACATGGCAGTAAAGTTCATGCTGAACAATGTGGGTGCAAGCACACAGCCCTGCTTGATGCCGTTGGTGACTGGGAATGCCTCAGAGGATTCTCCGCGATCCAGCACTCGGGCCTCGTGCCACCATGGATGTGGCGTACCATCTGAATGAATTTGGCAGAGAAGGGCAGCCAAACTTTGACATGATCCTCCATAGGCCGAGTCGGCTGAAAATGTTGAAGGCTCTTGTGAGGTCAAGAAAGGTTGTGTGGAGTTCGCGATTCTGCTCCTGACACTTCTCCTGAAGTTGGTGCCCGGCAAAAATCATGTCAATAGTCCCACGACCTTTTTGGAAGCCACACTGTGACACTTTGGCAGCAGACCAAGCTCCAGATGAGTGACCAGATGATTTAACAGGACTCTTGCAAGGGTTTTTCCTGTGATGGAAAGCAACATGATACCTCGGTGATTGTCACATACTTGTCGATTTCCCTTCCTTTTGTAGAGGTGTTCGATGGATGCATCTTTAAGGTCCTGATGAATGGATCCTTGCATCCAAAAAGTCTGGAACAAATCGGTGAGTTTTTCTATAAGTATAGGACCACCAGCTTTGCAGGTATGGCATCTGCCCCTGGGGCTTTGCCACTGGATAGCTGGCTGACAGCTTTCGTGACTTCGGCTACCATTGGTGGGTCATCCATGGTGGAATCTTTAGCAAACAAAGAATTGCTGGAGGAACTCAGCAGGTCAGACAGCATCCATGGGTAGAAATGGTCAGTTAATGTTTTTGGCATAGACTTGGACCACATTCATTTACATAACTCATAAATTCCTCAAAACACGTCACCTGTCAATACATGTAAGTATAGCTAATATTTTCAGAAATAGGGACATTTCTAGAACTAGATGCAAAGAATGCCAAATATTTTAAGATACTACATATTAGTGGTGAATATTCTTCTGAGACAGAACTTCCTGTTTTCAAACATTCTAAGTGAATCCAAGGACAATCAGATCCAAGTGCAGGCAGGATCAACAGTTGCAACCTGCCAACTCACTTCTATTTCTTTCTCACTACACAAGATGCCTGAGCTCAGCACAAAACACCAGCAGTTCTCAGGATACTGCAATATTGTCACTGCAGTCTGCACCACTCATTTCCAGTATGATTAGAGGACATGAAGATTTCCAATACAATAGAATAACTCAAAGACATCAATGTTACTGTGGTTAGTATAAAAGCATTTTTAATTCATAGACAGTCTGTGAAAATCTCAGACCAAGAGGTGTCACATAGACATTGAATGGTGCAAAATCTACCAAAGGGAAGAAGAGGTTCGGTGGCAGCAACCCCAGCTCTAATTTGAAAGGCTCAATAACACATTATGCCCCATGAATTTAAAGAAAGAAATTGACCTCCATCTTTACTGCAATAAATGGTGATCATAGTTTAGAAATATCTCATTGGCTGAAATTAGGAGAATAATAATTTAGTATGTGTGAAAATAGAGAGGCTGGTGGGCCTCAGAGGCAGGCCACGGCTGAGATCCCAAGATGCAAGCCAAGGATATGTGAAAGGGTTTGGAAGCGACCACAGCTCCAAGGGAGATATAACTGATGTAAGTTTTGTGTGGCAGCAGACAGTTCACAAAAGAGCCATGCATCTGTGATAAGGAAGGTGCCAACGAATAGAAGTCAAATGTCAATGAGGCATAAACCCTCAGAAAGACCCACTCAACATTCATTGTAACTATAAAGCAGATGCCTTATGCCACATTGGACCTTTTAATTCTATACAAAGCTGCTTGCAAGATCAATAATTGAGTACAAGTTGTTTAGGCAGATGGGGGCAACAGAGCTGTTGTCTAACTATGACATCACCTGAATAGTTCTCAGTTCAATCTTTTATCCTGGTTTCAATCATTCTCCTGGCTTCTGATTCCATCTGTGGATCTTGGGTTTTGTGGGAAGGATGATGTGAGATGGTTGGTTGGCATTCTTCTATTCCCATGGCAGCCATGGTACCACAACTCCTCGGGAAAGACAGAGACAGCCACAGCTCACATCTCTATTGGCTGATATTTGTGGTTCTGACAACAATTCCATTGCTTCCACACTTCTGATGATGACTCCATTGGTTTTTGATGGTGGAGGGTCTATGATTACATTTTTAAATTTAAAGATATAGCATGGTAACAAGCCCTCTGGCCATAACCCTGTGCAGTCTAAATGTGATCAATTCATCTACTGACCCTGTATGTTTTTGGAACTTGGAGGAAATCAGAGCAAGTCACAGGGAAAACATACAAACTCCTTACAGACAGCAGTGGATTTGAATCCCTGTCACTGACACTGTAATAGCATTGTACTTACCCCTCCATTGTGTTTAGGTGATGATTCCATTGGCTGATGATGGTGGAGAGTCAATGGTCCTGGATTTGATTCTATTTGCTGATGATTTTAAGGGATCCATGGTTCTGTGGCTTTACTCCTGGTGCTGGTCTCTGTAAATATAGTGACTACTCACCTCCACAGTGCCACATCCTTCCTCACAACTAATTTGTTTTTTAATGTAGAGATCTGGCACTGTAACAGGGGAATATTGAAGGATGGGGTGGGGGCAAAGGTATGGGGTGGGAGATTTGAGGAATGCATTGTGGAGTGAGGAGGGGAGGGGTGGGTGGAGTTAGGGAGTGTGGAGTGGAGATGTGCGGAGTAGTCTAGGAGGAGTGGTGTGGAGCGGAGCTGTGCAGAGTAGTCTAGGAGGAGTGGTGTGGAGTGGCATGTTGTACAGAAGGATTGGAGCTTTGGGTGGGGTTTGGAGAGAGGAGAATGTAAATAGGGTGGGTGTTGGGTGTTTGATGAGTGTGTAGGAAGCATTGTCTGGGTGCCACTGGTTGATATCAGCATACATCTATCACATCATATACTGAGGGAGAAGGTTGTCTACTCTTTCCCACTTTGTGCCCCAAATCTGAATAAAATCTGCATATTGTGGTTAATTTGGGATAGGCAATCAAAAGAAAAGTTAAGATCAGAATGCGTGGGAAGCAAGTGGGACCCCAATTTAGTTGACTAGCCGACCTGATAACTGGAAAATTGCTTGGCCTGCGTCCAGTTGTTGTCATGGTTACCAAAACCACATGCCACATATAAGACACTTCAGGTCACTTTGCAGTTTCTTTTGATTTCCTCAAGATCGAAATAAATTTCTCAGGTAACATATTCCAGAATTTTGTTTTTAATATCCCTTTGCTTGGTTGCTGCCTTACTGCATTGGGACCTGGCTGATAGTAGGTCAGTTCACCCAGACAGATCTCACTAATTCCAACATGCAACATTGTTTCATATTGGAGGGCAGTGGTCCAGGTCCAGGTCCAGGTCCAGGCGCAGGTCAATGGGACTAAGCAGAATAATAGTCTGGCACGGATATAGGACATAGGAGCAAAAATGGGCTATTCAGCCTATCGACCCTGTCCCACCATTTAATCATGAGGGGATCCATTTTCCCACTCAGTCCCACTGACCGGACTTCTCCCCATGATCATTGGTGCCCTGGCTAATCAATAACCTCTCCCTTAAATACACCCAATGACCTGGCCTCCACAATGGCCTATGGCAACAAAATCCACAGATTTACCACCCTTTGGCTGAAGAAATTCCTATGCATCTCTATTCTGAGCTGAAGCTCTTCAATTCTGAAGTTGTACCCACTTGTCCTAGACACCCACCATGGGAAACAACCTTTCTACATCTACTCTGTCCATACCTTTTAAAATTTGAAATGTTTCAGTGAGATGGGGTGCCATCTAGTAACGTTGTTACGATACCAGTGACCCAGATTCGTATCTGCCACTGTCTGAAAGGAGTTTGTACATTCTCCCCACGTCTGCATGGATTTCCTCCAGGTGCTGGAAATGTTTCCTCCCACCCTTCAAATTTTACGAGGGTTGTAGGTTATTTGGGAGCAATTGGATGGGTCGGACTCATGGGCCAAAAGGGCTTGTTACTGTGCTGTATGCCTAAATTTAAAAGATATTTTTTAAATTAAATTGAATTTAAAACATCCACCCTCATTCTCCTAAATTCCAGTGAGTACAGGCCAAGAGCTATCAAACACTCCTTACTTCATTCCTGGAATCATCCTTGTGAACCTACTCTGAACACCATCCAACATCAGCACATCCTTTCTTAAATCAGGAGCTCAAAACTGCTCACAATTCTACACGTGAGGTCTCACCAGTGCCTTGTAAAGCCTCAACATCACATTCCTGCTCTTATATTCTATTCTTCTTAAAATGAATGCCAGTATTGCATTTGCTTTCTTCACCACTGACTCAACATATGACTTTACCTCAGGCTATGCAGTATGAGGACATTAAAAAAAAATATTCTGCTTGTTTATTTTTTTCTTCCAATGTGCATTACCATATACTTTCCAAATTGTGTTTCATTTGCCACTTCTCAGCCCATTTTCCTAATCTGTCTATGTCCTTCTGCAGCCTCCCTGTTTCCTCAACACTACCTGGTCCTCCACCTAGCTTCATATTATCTTCAAACTAGGCCACAAAGCCTTTTATTAAAAAATCCAAATCATTGATATACTGTTACAGTGAGACTTGGTATCATATAGGTGAAATACTGTCCTGACTCCTGTCATGTTCACAGCTTCAACCCCATATCCCCAATGTTGGTCTGTTTTATTCCAGCTAAATGTTTGCATCCAATAATAATCAATGAGGATATTTCAACTTGGAACACCTGGGCAGTAAAGATGCATTCATCAAAATGCTCTTTATCGACTACAGTTTGGCATTTAACAACATCATTCCCTCAAAATTGATCAGAAAACTCCAAGACCTGAGACTCAACACCCTACTGTATAATTGTATCAGACCACAATTAGTGAAGATTGGTAGGAACTTCTCCTCTACAATCTCCATCAGTCCCGGTGCACCACAGGGCTGTACTCTTATCCCGATCTACTCACTTTACACCTATGATTGTATGGCTTGGTATGACAATAACATATCTACAAATTTGCTGGTAGTTTTCAAACTACCTCCAGCATACAGGAGGGAGATTGAAAACTTGGCTAAATGGTGCATCAACAACAACCTTGCATTCAGTGTCACCACCAAAACTATGGACTGATTGTTGACTTCAAGAAGGGAAAGCCAGAGGTATACAATCCAGTGATCATTGGGGGATCAGAGGTGGAGAGAGTGAGCAAATTTAAGTTTTTCAGAGTCACTGTTTTGGAAGCTCTTTCCTAGACACCACACACTAAAGGCATCGTGAAGAAAGCATGTTTGCTTCTCTACTTCCTCAGGAATTTGCAGAGGTTTGGTATGTCACCAGAAACCCTGGCAATTTTCTACAGATGTGTGGTGGAAAGTGACCAGACCAGTTGCATCATGGTCTGGTATGGGGACACCAATATTCCTGAGCATAAAGCCCTCCAAAAAGTTTATTGGCCTCTGATGGATGAACAGATTAAACAACTGGCACAGTCATGTATCTGATGTGCTTCAGCTGTGAAATTCCCAGTTAAGATGAATCTACATTCCTAGCCTCAACCAAGTAGGCCATTGACTATGCAGGACCAGTTAATGGGGAGTAGTTCCTAATCATAGTAGACATATACACCAAAAGGCTTGAGATCATCAATATAGCCCTACCATCTGCATCGGCTACAATCATGGCACTCAAGTCCACGTTCAATTGCTTTGGTTCTCCTGTAACATTAGTTTCAGACAATGGGACACAATTCACTGCATTGATTTTTTTTGCAAGCAATACAGCATTATGCTTGTCTCCCTATCATCCTCAGTGCAATGGTCAAGCAGAACGTTTTGTGGATACATTCAAACAAGCTCTGACAAGGGCAAGGGGGAGGGTCCAATGGAGGAGATCCTGCAGACATTCTTGTTAAATTACAGGATCACTACAAACCCACGAACACCAGGAGGCATTACACCTGCTGAAAACCTCTTTGGTAGGAAAATACAAGCACCATATGATGTCATATTTCCACAAAGACCAGAATATGGACTGAGAGGTTATGAGATGGAACAACAATGGATTCAAATAAAGCACATTTCATGATGGCCAATGTGTGTTGGTGCAGAAATACAAAGATAAGTCAGATGTATGGCATCCGGGGAGAATCCTAAGAAAATTGGAGATGTTCTTTACCATGTACAAGTTGGACTAGACAGTCACAACAAACAAAATGCAACCTCACTGAAACAACATCTGAATGCCCTGTTGGACACATTTGAAATTCAGATATCATTGAATCACCAATCACACAAAAACGAGCCTATACCCTGTGCATCACTGGAACACAAAAGGAAGTCTCAAAGAGTTTTGAGACCAGTGAAGCCCTTCCAAGTGGATCTCAGACTCCACTCATATAAGTAACCAGCTCAAAGGGGGAGGCACTAGGATGTCCTAAACAGAGCGACCCCACCGTCACCAGGAGTGGGTGTTACTGGTTCTCGGGACTTAAGCCATCAATCAACTAATCCAATCACATGTGTGTGAGATGGTTCCCGAGAGTTCCCTCAGGACCAAGGGCATTGTAAATATTATAAATAGCCTCTAATTATATATAAAAGGGTTCGTTCTTTGGATTTGGGAAAACACCAATACCTGTAATTTCTCTCTGGGTCTAACAAGGTGGAAGCTTGCATTCCACACAATGCATGCACAGCACAAACGTTCAGCACATTTACAACATATAGCAATATAAATAGTATTGAAACCTATATTACATTAAAAAGAAATATAAAAAGAAAAACACTATACTAAATATCTAATTCAAGCCCAACTGACTAAAACAAGCACCCCACTACTAATAACAAAAAAGGAAGGGAAACATTGGATTAAAAAAAACAAAAATTAGTTAATCTTACAAAGTAATTTAAAAAATAAAGAAATAAAGTTAAGATTCATTTCAGCAGTGGAACATCTAATTTTTTTCCATCATCATATTAGACAACCATTGATTATGAGTGGGAGGGACAGCATCTTTCCATCTCATTAATATGGCCCTTCTGGTGATAAGGAAGGCAAGGATTGTGAAGAATTAAACCATTGGACTCCTCAACAGCAAACTCAATCAGGGACTCTTGTGCACTTTATTGATTTTTCTATTCTCTCTCACAGTCAAGCTGTGCACAGGTTATTTTTGCACTACTGATAACTGGTGATTCTGTCTTGCCTGCAGGAAAAAGAATCTCAGGGTTGTATGTGATGTCATGTATGTACTCTGACAATAAATCTGAAATCTGAATCAAAGTCTCTACACTTTTCCTCCATTCCCTCCCACAGACTACTCAAGCACCACAACTGAACAATAGGCTTAAAAATGCACAATCGCTCATTTATTGAAATTTTGGTTCATTTTATTTAGTGTGCATCCTCTTTTCATGAACACAGTCACTCATCCCCAATGTCTGACCCAAATGTTACTGAAATATTCTGCTTGAGGAAAAATGTCATTGGTCCATTTCCTTTGAAGTTATGAAACCATACACATAACGAGTCAGTTAGGTATGATTAAACTAGTGGTTCTCAACCTTTATCTTTCCACTCACATACCACTTTAAGTATTCCCTATGCCATAGGTGCTCAGTGATTAATAAGGGATTGCTTAAGGTGATAAGTAAGTGGAAAGAAAAAAATTGAAAACCACTGTTTTAATCGTACCTATTTGACTCTTTATGTGCACAGTTTCATAACTCCAAATGAAATGGGCCAATGAAAATTTTTCTCAAGCAAAATATTTCAGCAACAATTGGGTCTAGAGCAGAGATTCTTAACCTTCCTTTCCACTCACATGCCACCATAAGCAAACCCTTACTAATCACAGAGCACTTATGGCAAAGGGATTACTTAAAGTGGTATGTGAGTGGAAAGGAAAAACCACTGCCCTACACCTTTTACCCAGGGCAGCAATGGCCAATACCAACAGGCACCTATTTAAGATGAGTAGAGGGAAGTTTTGAGGAGATGTTAACCAGAGGTTTTTTACACAGAGAGTGGTGGGTGCTTGGAATGCATTGCCGGGTTGGTGGTGGAGGCTGTTTCAAGAGGGACATTCAAAAGTCTCCTTCAAAAGAAAATTAGAATCATGGGTGTGAGATAGGGAAGGGTTAAATTGATGCTGGAATGAGTTTATACAGGTTGACACAACCTCACGGGCTGATGGTCCTGTATTGTGCTGCACTATTCTGTGTTCTTTGTTCTAAAGTATGTAATGGAAAATATATATATCCACATATGCAGGATGACCAAAATGGTCTAGTTTGTTCTCACATCCACATGGATCATTGTGGTTTGCTGCAACTACCATTGCTGTCCAGACACAGTCAGTCCTTTTACACCAAACAGCTACTTTCCTCATGCATCCTTGTCGATTTCAATGACCTCTGATACTTTGTACAGCACGGAGTCAACTGGCTTAATGAACTCTTTGGCCGTGAATCACTGTAAAAGTAAAATGGTAGCAATTGAGGGCTGTAATTCCTGCACTATCATTTCTCCCTAGAGTTGATCCCATCCTAAACCATGATGGAGCAGTGCTGAACTTGTCTTTTTGCAATTGCCTTCCAGCAACACCTCCATGTGATCAGTTAATACCAAAGGCAAAGTTTCAATAGGCCCTTTCAGATAGGGCAAAAGTCCAAATGTAAAGGAGGAAAACCTCCACCAAAATACATAACCACTTAACTCTCTGAATGTGTGGCAGCTGCCTCTGAGCCGCATAATCAAACCCCTCCCAGAGAGAGATAATTGGTGGAGCACAGCGCTCTGCCAATCAATCTGAATGTATAACCGCGCTAAGCAGCTGTTTAGGGGTGGGCTAATGACTCCATCAGCCCCTGCCCCATTGGGGAGGGGAGGTCGGCGGGGGCCATCAGGAAAAGGCGGCCACCGGACAGGGGAGGTCTGCGGGGGGCCATCGGGCCAGTGGGAGCCAGTGGGGGAATGTCAGGGGGTGGCTGGTGCGGGCTGTGACACCTTCGCTGTCAGCTCCAGCATCTCACTGGGTGCTTCGGTCTTCAGGGCTGTTCTCTGCGGCTCAAAATACAGTAGAGCAATGGTGGTCTTCCCTACCCATAATCCCCCAAGTAGCTGGAACTGTTCTGGGAAACACAGAGCAGTTCCAACTGCATGGGGGATTATGGATAGGGAAGACGGCCATTGCTATGCTGCACATTTATGATGGGTGGCACTACACCACCAGTTGCCACACCTCCTTCGGGTCCAGAGGGCACTACGAGGCACCTCTGGCTATGAATGGGATGCTGGAGCAGTCTTTTAGGGCTGCTGTCTTAGTTTTCCATCTGCTCCAGTAGCTGGCCTCAAGGCGGAGGCTTAACATGAAATGGCCTAATGAGGGGCAGAAGATTTCCCCTCCAAGTCAACGAAAAAGTGTCCTTGACTCATTAAGATTGCACTTCAAAGTGGTCTGCTCATGGGCCTCTTTTGTGAAGCACAAATGAAATGAGTATTGATGGTTGATTGCAGGTATAGATGCAGCAAGATTCTGACTTGCTGCAGCCACACAGGGACGTGAGATACGCCGATTACAACAATATGCTTGAAATTATCACAATATTGCCAGGAAATATCAAGAGATAGTAAATATAAAAGGATAGTCAGATAAACAGTACCAGTTAGGGAAATAAATTTATCGATTGTGCAGACAGATTTTGTATTTCTGCATTTATCTCATGAATTTTTTGCCTTTTTTAATTCAATTGTTTCTTATACAGAGAACCTATTTGACTGCAGCAAGTAAGAATTTTCTTGCATATGTACATTGTATAATGAGTAAGACAATAATTTAAAAAAAATTTAATTACAGCATGGTAGAAGCCAAGTTCAGTCATTTAAACCCATGTGTCCTAATTACACCCAAATTAACCTACAACCCTTTATGTTTTAGAGGGTAGGAGGAAATCAGAGCACCAGCGAAAACCTACGCAGACATGGAGAGAAGACAAATTCCTTAAAGGGAGTGCTGGATTCAAACCTGTGTCACTGGCCCATTGGGGCCATTTTGGTGGTCCTGGTTAGGGTTAGGATAGTACAGGGACAGTGAATAGAATAGTTTCTCTTCTTCCTGTAATAATGGTGGGGGAGGGGGGAAGTGGAGTGTGAGAGGAGGTGGGGGAAGGGGGGGACAAATAGGCAAGGCTGCTTGACAAACATTGACCTAAGGTAATCATGGCAATCTAAGGTTGAAGCCTCACCATTCATAATTTGAGGCCCATGCAGATAAAGATGTATCTTATGTGGTGTTCTTAACTTTACCCCAGTCCTGTGATTAGAAATAATAAGTTCTCTCCCTGGCCTCCCTATCAAGATAACATTTCAAGTTTATTGTGATATGTACCCAAGATATAGAGATAGAGGTTGTTTTGTGACCTAACCAGTAGACACTTCATATAACAGTGCAGAGTTACAGAGAGAGCTTTAGTACAGAGCAAAGAGAACAGCGTGAGGTTCATTCACAAGTCCAATAACAGTGCGAAAGAAACTGTCCTTGGATCTGGTGGTGCATGATCTCATACTCATGCACCTTCTTCCTGGAACAGGGCGGGTGAGGTGAAGAGAGTGTGGCCAGGGTGAGTGGAATCTTTTAATATTTTGACTGCTTTTCCAAGGCAGTGGGAGTTGTAGTGTTCATGGGGTGGGGCAGGGGGGATGTATATGTAATGGATTGGGCCACTTTTAAAAACTTTTGAAGTTTCTTCTATCCCAAGCAGTAAAGCATCTGACAGGATGATTTCAATAGGACATATGAACAAGTTATTGTGGGGTGTTGGTGATAGGTCAAATTTCATCAGGTTTCTGAAGAAGTAGACACCCTAGTGCACTTTTTTGGCTATTATATTGACGTGGATAGAACAGGGCAGGTCACCTGAGACATTTACTCTTCAGAACATAAAGATGTCTACTGTCTCCACCTCATTACCTTTGATGTAGATTGGGGGGGGTAAGGTTTGCCCCTCCTCCAGAAGTCAATAAGCAGCTCCTTGGTCTTCCTGACACAGAGGGAGAGGTTGTTCACCTGGCACCAAGCCACAAGTCCCTTCTGCACCCTGTTTCATTGTTGTTAGACATCCTGCCTCCATCATTTGGTGTTATACATGAATTTATAGATGGAGCTGAAGTTCTGTTTGACCACACAGTCATGGATGTGCAAGTAGTAGGGAGCTGAGTGTACAGCCTTGCAGGATCCCAGTGTTGAGGATATTTAAGGCACTAATGAGACCTCATTTGGAGTATTCTGAGAAGTTTTGAGTTCCTCATTTGTGAAAAGATGTGCTGACATTGGAGTGGGTTCAAAGGAGGTTCATTAAGATGATTCTGGACAGCTCTTGGCCTATATTCATTGGAATTTAAGAGAATTAGGGGTGATCTAATTGAAATGTTTTGAATGTTGAAAGGCGTGGACAGAGTGGATGTAGAAAGGTTAATTCCCACGTTGGGAGAGGACACAAGTTCAGGACTGAAGGGAGTCTCCTTAGAACAGAAATGCATAGACATTTCTTTGACCAGAGGGTAGTAAAACTGTGGGATTTGTTTCCACAGGAGTTGTGGAGGCCATTTAAGGCAGAGATTGATAGGTTCTTGATTATCCAGGGCATTAAAGGGTATGGGGAGAAGGACAGATAATGGGGCTGAGTGGGAAATTAGATCAGCTCATGATTAAATGGTGGGGCAGATTTGATGGGCTGAATTGCCTATTTATGCTCCTATGTCTTATGTTCTTATGGTTTTATGATCGAGGAAGAGGTGCTGTCACCGATCCTCACTGATTGCAGTCTGTGAAATAGAAAGTTATGGATCCAGTTGCAGAGACGGTTGCTGAGACCAAGGACACATTGCCCGATGTTTGTTTGATGATATTGTGTTGAAAGTGAAGCTGTAGTCACATAAACAGTAGTGTGATATAAATATCCATGTTGTTCAGATGTACCAGGGTAAAGTGTAACACCAGGGAGATATCGTCACTTGTGGACCAACTTCAGACATTTGTAAATTGCAATAGGATGTGGAATCCAATTCTCACATTTGTAGAGGGCTGAGCAACACTGTGGAGACACTGTCTTACTTTTTATTAAAATGAATGCAAAAGCACGAGTACTTTTGTCGTTCTCCATATTGTGTCCTCTCTCCTTGATGCAAGGATGCTTTGCACTACATTGAGAATCTGTTTGACCTTCAGTCCACTTCTGTTCTCCAAGGTCACCCACTCATCACTCTGCACAATTTCTTTCTTTCACAGGGGTTTATGAAGCAAGCAAAATTTAGCATAAATTGGAAATAAAATTTACAAAGATTGCACCGCAAAATTCCTTTTTGATCAATTTAACAGAATTGAAACAAGGAAATTGTCCTTATTACATGATTGATAATATCCTTTAGAAATCCCTGGAGCCAGCCATGGTACTTGTTCTCCATAATAGCCTTTATCATCTTACTACTTTGTCTGAGGGCTTCCTTTAATACTACAGGTAGGATGACCCCTTTCCAGGCTGGGATAAACATACGGCAAGGAACGGCTGCATTCTGGGAATGTTGGGCACAGCTGAGGGCGTTCTTCCGTCTCACTTTCCAGCTGTCCATAATGCGCATGAGAGAACTAACAAGAGATGCTCACACTAATCAAATACCTGTTAATCTCTGCCTTAAATACACCCAGCAACCTCAAATACACACAGATGCCTGCCGTAACAAGTTCTCCAGATTCATAACCCTCTGGTGAAATAAATTTCTTTGCACCTCTGCTTTAAATTGATGTCCTTTTGTTGAAACTGAGGTAGTATACCCCAATGCAAGTGTGAGGTGTAGTTCAGAAGGGAATTGGTCAAGGAAAATCATGCCAGACTGAGGATCAAGCTAGATGTGGGAATGGGACAATGAGCTTAATGATCTCTCCCTCCATCTGTTCTTATGATCCTTCTGAGAAACTGCAGTAATGATTTAATCATTATATGAAAGTAATTTAAAGTCAGAAATGAAATAAAAGAATAAAACTGCAGTGTACTGAAATACCACAAATATGTAAGCATAATATCATGAGGCTGGATGAAATGATTTGGCCTTGTTTAGACAAGCCTCAATATCCACTGGAGCTGGGCTCACTTGAAAATTGTTACTAACATTTTAAACATAGAACGTAAAAATCTACAGCATAGTATGGGTTCTTCAGCCAACTGTGTTGTGCTGAGATAATAACTTCCTCCAACAACTGCCAAGAATCTCCCTACTGCATTTTTCTCAGTTCCATGCACTTATCTAATAGTCTCTTGAACGATCCTATTGTACCTGCCTCCCCCACCATTTCTGGCAGCACATTCCAGGTATCCAGCATGCTCTCTGAAAAATTTACATTTTATATCCCCCTGTAGTTGCTCCACAGCTCATTAAAATTAAAACTATACTCACTCATGTTAGCTATTTCAGCCATGGGGGAAAAGCCTCTGGCCATCCACATAATCAATGCCTCTCGTCTCCATTCCAGGCAGCATCCTTGTGAATTTCTTCTGCACCATCTCTAATAGCATTGCAAGATCACAAGATACAGGAGTAGAAGTAGGCCAATCAGCCTATTGAGTCTGTTCCACCATTCTATCATGAGCTGATCCATCTTCCACTCAGCCCCACTCTCCCCATAGCTCTTGATGCCCTGACTAATCAAATACCTGTTAATCTCTGCCTTAAATACACCCAACAACCTCAAATACACACAGATGCCTGTCATAACAAGTTCTCCAGATTCATAACCCTCTAGTGAAATAAATTTCTTTGCATCTCTGCTTTAAATTGATGCCCTTTGAGTTGTGCCCTCTTGTCCGAGACTCCTGTTCTATGAGAAATAACCTTGCCACATATACTTTGTCTTGGCCTTTCAGCATTCAAAATGCCTCTATGAGGTCCCCCTCATCCTCCTGTACTCGAATGAGGACAGTCCAAGAGCTGACAAATGGTCCTCATGTGTTAACCCTTTCATTCCTGATATAATTCCAGTAAATATAGTATTCACATCCTTCCTGATGTGAGGCAGCCAGAAATGAACACAATATTCTAAATGGGGACTAACAAAGGTCCTATAGAGCAACATTATTATCTCATAGCTCTTGAAATCAATCCTATGGTTAATAAAGGCAAACACACGTGGCTTCTTAACAACATATCAATCTGTGCAGCAGCTTTGAGTGTCCTATGGACATCAAAATGATAATTTCTTCCACACTGCCAAGAATTCTCCCATTAACATTCCATTCAGGCTTAAAATGTTACCTACTGAAATTAATCACTTCATACTTTTCGGGATGAAACTCCATCTGCCACTTCTCAATGCAGCTCTGCATCCTATCAATGTCCCTCTGTAACCTCTGCTATCCACCACACAACCAGCCTTCATGTTATCTGCAACTTACCAACACACGCTTCCACTTCCTCATATGGGTCATTTATAAAAATCACTAAGAGGAGGGGTTCCCAGAACAGATCTCTGTGGAATACCAGTCATCACCAACCTCAATGTGGAATACAAACCATTTACCACCAACCTGTGCCTTCTCTAAACAAGCTAATTCTGCATCCACAAAGCAAGGCCTCTTTGATTTTCTTGCCTCCTTCCTTTCTGAATAAGCCTTGCATGGGCAACCTCATGAAGTGCCGTATTGAAATCCATTTACACTACATCTACTATTTTACCTTCATCAATGTTACATCCTCAAAGAATTCAATCAGGCTCGTGAGACACAACCTTCCCCTGATGAAACCACGCTGAAAATCCTTAATCAGATTATTCCTCACTAAATGCTTGTAAATCTTGTCTCTCAGAATCTTTTCCAACAGCCTCCCCACCACTGAAGTAAGACTCACTGGACTATAATATCCTGGGTTAGCTCTACTCCCTTTCTTGAATAGAATAACAACATTTGCAACCCTGCAATCCACCATTGCTCTTTTTGTCCCTAGTGACAATGCAAAGATCATAGCCAGTGCCTCAGCAATCTGTTACCTCGCTTCCCACTGGAAGGTTTGGTGCAGCGGGGGTGTTGCTTATGTTTCAGTGTCCAGCTGCCAGCGAGTGTGAAGGAACCAACAAGTGCCTGAGCAGTGATTTTGTTGTTTCTAAAGGCAAGTGCAAGGTGCAGTCATCTCAGTTTCTAGCATCTGGTGAGATCAAGATACCTTTTCCTATATTGTTCTACCTCCTGGAGATGGGTTTCACTTGCATCTGCTGCAATTGCTGTGGGCTCTTTCCCTTGAAGCTCTGTAGGCTTCTCTGACACAGAAGACTTCTAGTGTCCTGAAGTGAAGTTGTGTGCTCTCTCTTACCTCTCAGGTTGATGTCATGTAAGAGTAATGGTGGGTTGGAGCTGACTGGGCATCTCTCAGGGCTAAAGCCCCAATATTACATTTGAATACTAGAAGTTGCTTGAAATTCAGTTGAGATTTTATTACAGATATTTTCTTACTGAAAAAGGAAAGAGCTTAAAAAATACACAAGCATTCCTCATTTGTATATTATGCCATTTGAAAACATAAACGCCAGGGCACAACTTCACTTCTGTTTGGGAGTACTAGAACTACTGATCCACTGTTGCCCTTAAGTCAGTAATGAGAGAAGACATTCTGCAGAAAACCAGCAGAGGAAACATAGAGAGTAGTGGGTACCTGGAATGCATTGCTGGGGATAACGGTGGAGGCTCATTCAATGGTGACATTCAAAAGGGTCTTAGATTGGCACATGAATGTAAGAAAAACAGAGGGTAATAGGTATGAAGTAAAAAAATTGATTATTGTAGAGCTGGTTTACATCGGTCAACACAACATTGTGGTCCAAAGGGCCTATACTATGCTATTATGTTCTATGAAACCACAGGGCACTGAGAAGTACATTATCTTTACATGGGACCAAGCAGGCCCTGACAGGATATCAGGACCAAATTTCTGAAAGGAATTGGATCAAGGAAGAATTTGTCACACTGGGGAAAAAATGCCATATGTGGGAATGGGACAATGAGCTTAGCGTTCTCTCCTTCCACAATATCTGCTTTTATGATCCTGATGCGAGCCTGCAGTAACGATTTAATGTGCAGAGCCTTATCTGAAAGAGACTTAAAGTCAGAAATGAAATAAAAGAACAAAACTATATCTGTATTGAAAATAGCATAAATATGCAAGCATAACAGAGTGAGGCTAGAGGGAATGAATTGGCCTTGTTCAGACAAGAATCATTATCCATTGGAGCTGGACTAACATGAAAATTATTATTGTGTTGTCTGTTGTCGACATCTAGTTTTAGGCTATCCGAGTTTCTAGAAGCCAAGAAATTTCTCAAAACTCTTTGCTATGAGTTCCCACTGGGGTCCCAACGCCGTATTTTCAGTATCAACTGTGTTCAAATCACTCAGACTGTACACACTCTGCCTTGAAATGAGAACCAGGTCAACTCAAGTATAATGAGGTTGTTCTCTTCAAAAAGGTCTGAGCCAAATGTAGATTGTGCATCAGGAAAGGATCTACAGCTCTGGTTGCTAATGTTGAAATGAAACTTGAGCATTTCTATAGCTCCTGACCCAACCTCAGTATACATCTATGTAACTTTCTGACAACTAATTTACTTGACGAGTGTTCAGGGATTTGCTCAACTTGCAATATTGAGAGATGGCCAGGGGCAGGATGACTCAGGTCTCTTGATAAAACCTCTGTGCTGTGAAATATTAGTCCAGCTGGAGCATGCATTCTAGATAATCGTGCTGAAGTAGTAATGTGCAAGATTTTTGAATGGCATTCTAATAGGTTTTTGATAATTGCTGGTCCCCACATGAACCCTTCCACCAACATCCCAACCACACACCTACCCTATCTCCACACCCACCTCCCCATCCCACCCTCCAATAAAGGTTCCAACCCCTTGACACACAGTTAAAGCAAAAGCATAGTACTGAGGTTGTTTTGCTAAAATCCAGTTGTTATACCAATGCTTGGACTAAAGATAAGGAGATTGGGCTTTGAATCTCACCATAGCACCTGAGAAACTTATATTTGGTCAACTAAATAAATTTGGGGTCAGTGGTTAGCACGATGCTATTACAGCACCAGCAGACTGAGTTCGAATCCAGCATTGTCTGTAATGAGTTCATATGTTTTCTCCGTGTCTGCGTGGGTTTCCTCTGGGTACTGCGGTATCATCCCATGTTCCAAAAACACACAGGATTTGTAGGTTAACAGGTCACATAGGTATAATTGGATTGCACCTGCTTATGTGCCAGAAGGGCCTGTTGCCGTGCTGTTTCTCTATCAAAAAGGCTTAAAGCTAATATTGATCTGTAATACGGAACATTAAAGAGTTCTGTTTGCTTAATTCATGTCCTTGGAAGAAAGACATCTACTATCCTTCCTCAATCAAGCTTAGACATAATCCATGGCAGTGTGGTTGATATCCCCTCTGACGTGGCCCTGGAAAATAGAAGGGGCTTTGATGTGGGGCAATAATTATTCTGCTTTGAAAGTAACACAGAAGATGGAGTCAGCATGGAAACAGGCCCATTGTGACCAGACTTGTCAGTAATGATAGTAACAGGCACTGGCCTCCACCATTAAGAAATGTTTTGAATGCATGGCGATGGAACGCTTCAGAGAAACGGGACCTATTTCAATGTACCTACAGAGAGAACTATTCCACTTATGATGCTATGGCCTTGACCCTCAACTCCTCCTTGACCCACCTGGAGAACAACATCTCATACTTCAGGCCGTTGTCATCGATTTCAGGTCAGCATTAATACAATTATTCCCCAGGGGCTAGTGGAGAAGTTGTCATCAATAGGACTCCCAACATCTCTCTCTGTAACTGGATCCCACATCAACAACTCTGTAATAGAGAGTGGAGGGCATCAAATTCCATGGGTTCCATTTAAGTAGTGACCTATTCTGAATACTCAACAGCTCTTAACTTGTCAGGAAGGCACAACAGCGACTGCACTTCCTGAGAAGAGTGAGGTGGGCAAGGCTATCAGCCACTATCCTGTCAATTTTCTACAGGAGTTCTATCGAGAGTGTCCGGGCTGGCTGCACCACAGCGTATGTTCTACATATAAATTGCCTGCCTATATGTTTGCATGTTTTTATACTGAGGCCCGAAGAACACTGTTTTGTCCAGTTGTACTGATACCATTGAATGATAATAATAAACTTAAAATTGAATGACTAATCCCGTTTTCTAGAATGAAAGTGATAGAAAGCTAAGCATCAGTTTGCACACCCACAAAGATTTCTCTGACTTTCCCCCAAAAAACACTCAAAGAATAGAAAAGATAATACACAGGAACAGGAGTCCTCTCTGGCCAGGCATTTCTCTCGATCCCAACGAAATCTTCACATTTCTGACATGGGATAAATCACTTCCATGCTAGTTGGTCTCCTGTTCCTTCTGAATTCTCTGTCCATATTCTGATCATATCAACTGTTGTGGCTCAATTTCATGGGCCAAAGGTCATCTAGCCTTTCTTTTCACACTCTATTGGCACCAGCCCAATGTTGCAAAATTTTATCGCTTTATCACCCTGGTGTCAGCCTAACAATCTATTCCTCAGTTCTAGTCGTGAATCTGACTGGTTCACACTAGATCAGCCAAACACTGGTTAAAAGTTACTCCAGGTCACAAAATGGTGGTTGGAAGAACAGTCTCACAAAATGTCAGCCTCCAATCCTTCAAGCATATGGGAAATAATAAAGACATTTTGTTTGTCTGCTTCCACTTTCTTTAGCTTGTTCCAGTTCACTGTTTTGAATACCTCTCTGGCAAATGTACCACTAAAATATTGTTTCTACCTCCGTCACCCCTTCAGACAGTGCATTCAACCACCCCCTGGTGAAAAACATCTCTCTTCCAGTAAAACACGATTCTGGAGACCCCATGATTGAAGTAAAAACACAAAGCTGGAAAAACTCAGCAGGTCAAATAGTGTACAATATATAACAAAGATAAAGATACATAACCAACACTTTGAGCCTGAGCCCTTCATCGAGGTCTGAAAAAGTGTAGGCAGGTGACTGAATAAGATGGTGGGGAGAGGGCCAGGGAGAGAGCACATGCACACAGGCAAGAGGTTATTGATGGATAAGGGAGGGAGAGCATGAGCAAACTGGGGAGGGCAGATGGTTCTGTGAATGGAGGAGGAAGGGCATGGAGACTGAACTAGTACCCCTCCACAACCACAGTCCTCCATCTGGAAGAACTTGTTCTCACCCACAATAACTTCTCTTTGACATCCCATTTTCTCTAAGTCAAAGGGGTAGCCATGGGTTCCCGCAAGGGTCCAAGGTATGTCTGCCTTTTTGTTGGTTTTGTGGAGCATTCCATGCTGCAAGCCAAATAGCTAAGGCTCCTCAACTCTTCCTCTGCTGCATTGATGACTAAATTGATGCTGTCTCATGCATCTATGATGAGCTCATCAACTTTATTCACTTTGCTGCTAACTTTTATTTCAACCTCAAATTCATTTGGTCTATCTCCAGCAACACTCTCCCCTTTCTTTATCTCTCTGGCTCCATCTCTCGAGACAAACTTTCTCCAAACATTCTTTACAAACCTACCTCGATTACGCTTTTTAACACCCCAGTAAGGATTCTATTCCTTTCTCTAAATCCCTGTTCACCATCATATCTGCTCCCTAAGATGAGGTCTTCCAGTCTAGATCATCCGCGATGTCCTCCTTTTTCAAAAAACATGGCTTCTCTTCTACCACAATCATCTCAGCCCTTACTTGCATCTCCTCCATTCCCCGCACATCTGTCCTGGCCTACACAGCCCCGAGACACAACAAAATAGGGTTCCCTCACCCATAACCCCACCAGCTTCCACGTTCAACATAATACCTTTTTCAAAAAACTTTATCCCAACACCAACCACATCTTCCACTCTCCACCTTCTATAGGGACTGCTACCTCCATGAGTCCCCCATCCACTCATCCCTTCTCACTAATCGTTCCCTTGGCATCTTCCCCTTCAACTTCAGGAAGTACCACACTTGCCACACACTTCCTCCCTCACCACCTTTCAGGACCCGAACAGTCCTTTCAAGAGAAGCAACACTTTGCTTGTGAATCTGCAGGACTCATTGACTGCATCTGGTGCTCTGGCTGTGGCCTTCTCTAACTTCAGAGATTGGACACAGAGCATCTTCATTCTGGCTCCCACCCTGTCATGTCTGTCCATGGCGTCATGCAGTCCCAAACTAAGGGAACCCATAAATTGGAGCCATTTAACATTTTATATATTGACTGGGACTCCCCTACTGTAAAAGGGCTTGGAATTTGTCAAATGTGTTCAGGAAAGTTTTCTAAATCAATATATAGATGTACCAACTAGAGAGAGTGCAATACTGGATCTCTTATTCGGGAACAAGAGAGCACAGGTGACAGCGGTGTATGTAGGGGAACATGATGGGTCCAGTGATCATAATGTCATTGGTTTCAACTAAATTAAAGATAAGGATAGGTCTGGTCCTCGGGTTGATATTCTAAACTAGAGAAAGATCAATTTTAAAGAAATGAGAAAGGATCTAGAAGGTGTGGATTGGGACAAGTTGTTTCTGAAGGGTTTCTAAAGGTAGTAAACTGGATTCGACATTGGCTATATGGAGACGCCGGAGAGCTGTAGTGGATGACTGCTTCTCAGACTGGAGGCCTGTGACTGGTGGTGTGCCTCAGAGATCGGTGATGGGACCATTGTTGTTTGTCATCTATATCAATGATCTGGATGATAATGTGGTAAATTAGATCAGCAAGTTTTCATATGGCACGAAGATTAGAGGAATTCTGGACAATGAAGAAGGTTTTCAAAGCTTGCAGAGAGATCTGGACCTGCTGGAAAAATGGGCTGAAAAATGGCAGAATTTAATGCAGAAAAGTGTGAGGTGTTACAATTTGGAAGGTCAAACCAAGAGGACATACACAGTAAACGGTCAGGCACTGAAGAGTGCGGTAGAACAGAGGGACCTGGGTATACAGATACATAATTCCCTGAGAGTGGTGTCACAGGTAGATAGGGTTGTAAAGAGAGCTTTTGGGATATTGGCCTTCATAAATCAAAATATTGAGTATGGGAGTTGAGAAGTTATAGTAAGGTTGTATAAGACATTGGTGAGGCCAAATTTGGAGTATTGTGTGCAATTTTCCTCACCTTACTACAGGGAAGATATCAATAAGATTGAAAGAATGCAAAGAGGATTTATTAGGAAGGTGCTGGGACTTCAGGAACTGAGTTAAAGGGAAAGATTAAACAGGTTAGGACTTTATTCCCTTGAGCTAGAAGAATGAGGGGAGATTTGATAGATGTATTTAAAATTTCGAGGGTTATAGACAATATAAATGTAAGTTGGTTTTTGCACTGAGGTTAGGTGAGATTCAAACCAGAGGACCTGGGTTAAGTATGAAAGGGGAAAAGTTTACAGGAAACATTAGAGGGAACTTTTTTTAACAGAGTGTAGTGTTAGTGTAGAACAAGCTGCCAGCTGAAGTGGTGAATGCGGGCTCATTTTTAATATGTAAGAAAATTTTGGACAGGTCCATGGATGGGAGGGATATGGAGGGATATGGACTGTGTGCAGGTCAGTTTGACTAGGCAAAATAATAGTTCAGCTCAATTAGAAGGGCCGAAGGGTCTGTTTTCTGTGCTGTAATGTTTTGTGGTTGTATTATTATTGAGCTACCATTTTAAAGTTGGATTATCACTGTAAGGGATAGTATAGACAGGAGAGACTAAATGGTCAATTAACATTTAACATTTCACACAAGCACAACGCAAGTCACAGCCTAGTGATAATTTGATACTTTGGAAGAACTGAGGGAAGGTTTGTTACAGTCTGTTCTAAATTCAATACATTTGCAAAGACATTCTGACGGCTGGAGAGAAAACAGCTTTTTGAAGCAGCTCCTTGTTTCTTTGTGGAATTCAGAGCAAAACATGCTCTGTGAATGACTGGGCCTTTTCAATGGATTGACTTGTGCCAGTAGGGTCTTTTTGGGAAGCTAAGTGCTTCATTTTGATTGTAACTAACAGTGGAGAGACCAATGCCAGGGTCTTGGAAACTTTGTGGAGGCCATCCAGTTCGAGTCTTGCCTAAAAAAGGACTAGGAGTTTTATGGCCACAGCTTATGTGGATGGACATTTCTTCAAAGGCAATGCAAGAAGGATTCATGAGTCTGTAGCAGCCACAACTCCAGTCTCCCATCAATTTAACATTAATTCTGGGCATGACGTTTGAAAGGTATACATTCAACACTGAATTTGAAAGAGTGAACTTTGAAGTAACTTTCTAGATTTTGGCCTGGACTTAACACACACACACACACACACACACACACACACACACACACACACACACACACACAAAACAGCTGCACATAGATGGGGATAGATTTAGTGTTAAGGATAGTTTAAAAGACTATAGTTTAGGAGTTAGAAATAAAATTAGTGTTTGTTATGCTGGTTGTTATGCGTGGTTTGTAACAATATGGTTCTAATATTTCATCTGGGCCCTCTCCAACTGGATGGCATTAACATCAATGTCTCAGGTGTTTGCTTCACCACTACATGTTCTTCATCTTTTCCCTGTCCATCTTTCTCCTTTCCTCTAGCTTTCTGTCCCCTTCCCTCGCCATTCACATTCAACAGGAACAGGCATTTCGCCGATGATGTATGTGTTGAATGCAAGCCACCTCCTGTTTGCTCTCCCTCCCTTATCCACCTATGACCTCATGCCTGTAGGCCTGAGCTCCTCCCCTGCCCCTCCCCCCCCACCATTTTGTTTGGGCGCCTGCCTGCATTTTGCCCAAAACATTGGTTATGTATCTTTATCTTTGCTATATAAATTACAATATTTGACCTGTTGAGTTTCTCCAGCATTTTGTTTTTTTAGATCCACTTTAAATATCCTATACTTCGTCCCCCGCACCCCTGTGTGTCTTCCCCCCCACCCCCCCCCCCAGCTTTATAAACCCATGAGGAAAGGTTTCTCACTGTCTCCCCTCTGTTTATGGCCTGTAGGGAGAGTGGACAAACTTGGGTTGTGTTCTCTGGAGCATCAAAGGCTGAGGGGAGTCCTGAAACCAGTTTATCAAATTATGAGAGCCATTAATAGGATATAAAGTCAGAATATTTTTCTCAGTGTAAAAATGTTAAGTGGTAGAGAATATGCATTGAGGGTGAGCGGGGAAAAGTTAATTTAACTTCATTTAGGGATGCAGCATGGTAACAAGCTCTTCTCACCCACGAACCTGTGCTGCCCAGTTGAAAGGAGATGTAGTAGGTGCCTGGAACAGATATGAATGATGTGGGAAGAGAATTAGTTTATTTTGCATCGTGTTAAACACAGACATCATCGACCAAAGGGCCTGTGTTCTATGTACCCCATCTATACCCCTCATAATTTCAATGCCTTAAATCAGGTGCTCCTTCAGAAGACAATTAAATATGGGAGCAGAATTAGACCATTCAGCCCATTTGAATTGTATTTTTCCTTTCAATCCCATTTCTTGCCTTCTCCTTTGCTACACTTACTAATCAAGAACATATTAAACTCCACTTTGAATATATCCAATTATTTGGCCTCCACAGCTGTGTTTGGCAATGAATTCTACAATTTCACCACCCTCTGCCTGAAGGAATTCCTCCTCATCTCTATTCTCAAGGAACAGCCCTTTATTCTGAGGCTGTGCACTCTGGTCTTCACTCTCTCCCACCCCCCTCCCCTCACCCCCCCTCATTCCATGATAACAATCCTAAACTATACAGTCTCCTGTGGTATCTGAAACTTTCCGTTCATCCCAGCCAATGTCCTGTGCAATCTCATCAGTGCAATTATTTTATCATGAGCCTCTTTATCTGGACTCACTCAATTTTATTTATCAGACCCTTGGGGTCTTAAGTTCCAGCCCAAAACATTGACCATTCTTTTTCTCCCACTGATTTAATTTTGACATAAGCACAGTAACAGGCCCTTCCTGCCTATGCGCCCCTGCTGGCCAAATACCCAAATTAATCTACAACCCTCAGTTCTTTGGAAGGGTGGGAGTAACCAGAGAAAACACATACAGACTCCTTACAGACAGCACCAGATTTGAACCTGGGTCGCTGGCACTGTAATAGAATCACATTAACCGCTAACCACATGGCCACACTCTGATTCACATGCTGCCACACTGATAATTCAGTGGTTAGAGCTCTGGTCTTGTAAAGCAGGGGTTGCAAGTTTGTTCCTTGCTAGGGCCTCATTTCTGTGAGGGGTGCTGGACAAAGTGGTGACTCTCTGTCTTTCTTACGGACGAAGTTAAAGAATTTCATGTATATTACATTCTAATTATGTATTATGTTCCAATAATGGATCTCAATCCACTGAATTCCTCCAGCGGATTGACTTTAGCTTTGATTGGCATGTTAATTCTCCATGTTTTTAAGCCTGATTTGCTGAGGAGTATCACAGCGTGAAGTCAGCACTCCCAATCATCAAGGAACGCAACCCTTTGCCCAGAGAGCCACTGTGACCAACTGAGCAAGAGAAAAAGAGAGACAAAAAGAGAAATAAAACATCTAAAATTTTTGTGACAATTTAAAAAATCTTCAACAGCAGGAGTCTAGTCACTTTAAAATATTCATTCTGTGGTAAAGCGGTCAATTGAGTTATTAGCAATTGACACATGATAATGGCACCACTTACCTGTTCATTGTGAGTGGGTTTAATGCACATTATGAGTAACTTCTTGAAAACCACAAGAAGGGAGTTTCAAGATGTGATTTTGTTCTCATAATGCTGAATTAACCAAAGATTCACGACTCAGGCTATCCATTCCTTGCCACATGATGGGCTAATTGGTATTTTGGTCAGTGTGTGAGCCATTCACGCAATGTTTCTACAAATCCTGGACTGATAGGATCTCTCCAAGCCACTGGAAATTTGTTCCTGTTTCAAGGGGAAATGTATTTTTGGCAGTGAGATGATTTTAGGTGAAAAATGTCACATACAGCACAGAAACAGGACCTTTGGCCCAACTTGTCCATGCTGACTCAGGCCTTGTCCCATTTATCTGTGTTTGCCCGATATCCCTTTAAACCTATTCTATTCATTCTAAATGGTTTTAAAATGTCACAATTGAACCCTTTTTCTGGCATTTCATTCCACATATTGGGTGGCATAGTTGACATAGTGGATAGTACAACACCTTTACAGTGCCAGTCATCGGGATTGGGTTTGAATCCCATGCTGTCTGTAAGGAATTTGTACGTTCTCCCCGTGTCTGTGTGGTTTTTTTTCTGGGGGCTCTGGTTTCCTCCCACCATTCAAAATGTACCAGGGGTGTAGGTTAATTGGGTGTAAACTGAGCGGCATGGACTCATGGGCCAAAATGGTTGGTTACTGTGCTGTATGTCTAAATTTAAAAAAAATATCCACCACCCTCTGAAAATCTATTCCCTCTCATCTTCAAAATCTTTCTTCATTCTCAAATAAAGCATATGAGGTTTGGTTGGTTAAATGAGTGTAATTGGGTGGCGTGGGATTTAAGATTTAGAAGGTCCTTCTACCATGCTGCATCATTAACATTAAATTTTAAAAACTTAATCCTATGCCCACTCATTTTAAAAGAGAACATAGAACATTAGAGCACAGTACAGGCCCCAGCTATCTCTTCCCTCCCTTCCTAAAGCAACCTGGGGTATATCATGTCTGGCCTCAGGGACTTATCAATCTTAATGTTTTTAAGAAGATCCAATACTTCTTTTTCCCTAATCTCAACATTTTCCAGCAGACAGGCCTATTCTGAATTCACCTTGACCAAGGTCCTTTTCCCTTGTGAATACTGAAGCAAAGTATTAATTTAGGACCTCCCTACCTTCATTCTCATCATCCTTCTGTTCTTTGCATATGCAGAAGACGCCTTGGGGCTATGCTTAATCCTACTTGCCAAAGCCTTCTAATGCCCCCCTTCAAGCTCTCTTTCTTGTTTCTTTCTGGTCACCATACAATTCTCATGAGCCCTTCCTGCTTCCTAAATCTAATGTATGCTTCCTTCTTTCTCTTGACTAGCTACCTCACCTCTTCAGTCAGATACGGTTCCATTTTTCTACCATCTTTTCCCTGTTTCAGTGGGACAAACCTATCCTAAACCCAACGTGAGTGGTCTTTGAACATTGTCCACATTACTTCTGTGCTTCCTCTCATGTACATCTATTCCCAATTTACTCTCTCTAGTTCCTGCCTTATCCCATTGTAATTTCCTTTCCCCAATTAAGCACTTTCCCATTTTGTCTGCTTTTATCCTTTTCCATGGCTAAGATAAAGCTCAGGGAGTTGTGGTCACTCTTACCAACATGCTCCCCACCAAGATGCCCGCCATCTGATCAGGTTCATTAACCAGGATAGATCCAGTATAGCCTCTCCTCAATCAGCTGGTCTACATATTGTGACAGGCATTCATTATGGACATTATCCTCCCTTTCTACAGCCATGATACTATCCTTGAACAGTAAGGCTACTCCCCCCACCACTCTCTTACCTCCCATTCTATTCCTTTCAAAACACCAAAACACCAGTACCTGCATCAGTCAATCCTGTCCTTCTGCCAGTCAACTTTCTGTAACAGCCACAACATTGAAATTCTACGTTCTGATCCATGTGCTAAGTTTGTCTCTGTTCCTAATACTCCTTGCATTGAAATAGACACATTTCAAACACTCCAACAGAATATATTTATGTTTCCTTCCATAGAACTATAAAACCATAGAATATTACAGCACAGAGACAGGCTCTTCAACCCTTCCAGTCTGTGCACAATTATTTTTCAGTCATTCCACTAACCTGCACCCAGTCCATAATCCTCCATTTCCCCTCCTATCCATGTATCTGTCCAAATTCTTCTTAAGTGTTAAAAATTGAGCCTGCATTCACCATTTCATCTGGCAGAAGAGTTATGGGGAAAGGTTAAAGAGGTTAGGACTTTATTCCCTTGAGCTTAAAACCACAGAAACAGGCCCTTCAACAGTTTCGGTCTGTGCTCAACTATTTTTATGTCTAGTCCCACTGACCTTCACCCAGTCCATAATCCTCTATATCCCTCCCATCCATGTATCTGTCCAAATTCTTCTTAAGTGTTAAAATTGAGCCTGCATTCATGACTTCAGCTGGCAGTTCATTCTACACACCCACCACTCTCTGTGTGAAGAAGTTCGCCCTCATGTTCCCTTTTCATCCTTAACCCATGTCCTCTGGTTTGAATCTCACCTATCCTCAATGGAAAAAGCCAACTTACATTTACATTGTCTATACCCCTCATAAATTTAAATACATCCATCAAATTTCCCCTCATTCTTCTAGCTCAAGGGAATAAAGTCCTAACCTGTTTAATCTTTCCCTTTAACTCAGTTCCTGAAGTCCCAAAAACATCCTAATTAATCCTCTTTGCATTCTTTCAATTATTGATATCTTCCCTGTAGAAAAGTGAGCAAAATTGCACACAATACTAAAAATTTGGCCTCACCAATGTCTTATACAACCTTACTATAACTTCTCAACTCCCATACACAATACTTTGATTTATGAAGGCCATTATGTCAAAAGCTCTCTTTACAACTCTATCTACCTGTGACACCAATCTCAGGGAATTATGTATCCGTATCCCCAGGTCCCTCTGTTCTACTGCACTCTTCAGTGCCTGACCGTTTACTGTGTATGTCCTCTTGGTTTGTCCTTCCAAATTGCAACACCTCACACTTTTCTGCATTAAATTCCATCTGCCATTTTTCAGCCCATTTTTCCAGCAGGTCCAGATCTCTCTGCAAGCTTTGAAAACCTTCTTCATAGTCCAGAATTCCTCCAATCTTCGTGTCATATGAAAACTTGCTGATCCAATTTACCACATTATCATCCAGATCATTGATATAGATGACAAACAACAATGGTCCCATCACCGATCTCTGAGGCACACCACCAGTCACAGGCCTCCAGTTTGAGCAACAATTATCCACCACTTCTCTCTGGCTTCTCCCATCCAGCCATTGTCAAATCCAGTTCACTACTTCACCATGAATACAGAGCATCTGAACCTTCCTGACTAAAGTCCAAGTAGACAACATACTGGGAAAACAGCCAACTCAGTATTTCCTTATAACTCAAGCTCTGCAATTGCATCATGATAATTGTGAATATTTCCTGCAGCCTCTCTAGTTTAATGACATCCTTCCTATGACATGGCAACTGGTGCTGTATTCTGAGTACAGTCTTACAAATGCCTTGTTCTCAGTGCCCAAACTAATGAAGGCAAGTGTCCCAATCATCTTCATATATTTATAAGATCTGGATGATAATGTAGTAAATTGGATCAGCAAGTTTGTTGATGATTGGAGGCATTGTGGACAGCAAGTAAGGGTTTCAAAGGGATTTTTTAAGGGATAATTTGGGCCCATCTATGGCCCTACCCTCGTGTAGTGACATGCAGATTTTAATTCGAAAGGGGAATACGCACAAGTTCATCTCTGATGTATCTCCTATTCCAAAGTGAGGCCCCAAAGCTAGGCTTACACAAGTCGAGAGAAAGGAGGCAGTCAGACTTGGGCACAACAATCCACAAACAGTGCTGTGTCTGGACAGCATGTCAGCAGTTATTAATGCCAGATATGATTGGTGCAATAAAGTTTCCTACATCCACTATACCTCCCACCACAAAAACTACATAAATCTAAATCAGAAATTTCGGAAATGAGTTTTGGATGTGGTGTGGAAATCGGAACCACTCAACCTCGCTGTGTACAAAGGTAAGATCCTTCTGGGAGGACTTGGGGGACATTCTGAAAAATATTATAAAAGTGGATTTTCCACAGGATACAGAATTGTATCTTCTGGGGAACATTATGGATGTGTGTTTTAATCTGTCCAAGTACCATATTCTGTGAAGGTCACCTTGTCGGTAGCCAGGAAATGTATAGTGGTCACGTGGAAGTCCGATTCCCAACTAAATATTACACGATGGAATATGGAAATGCAGAGCTGTATTCCCCTGGAGAAAATCACGTACAATTTAAGGAGGAAACCTGACACATTTGTTAGGGTGTGCCAATCCTATCTGCCACACATTGGTACACAGATGTAATTATACCCCTTCTGAATAAAGGAAATGCGACAATCTGTGTCAATGGCAAAATGATTAAGATCAGTGAATTCGGTCGTGGCGCAGATGAGGTGCTCTTGTATTTTGTTCCTTACCTTTTTAGGTTTCATTTGATTTTTTTAAGTTTCCTTAAGGATTTGTGACCTTTCTGATATTTGGTTCTTTGTATTTGTTTAATTTATATAATCTTTTCTTTGTTGTATTAGGGTATGGGAGGGAGGGGAGAGGGGCAGGGGAAAAAATGGACTCTGTATATTATATACTATTGTTGAAAGAGTTTGTGCTGTTTGTTTGGATTTGTATGAGTTTTTGAAAATCAAAAATAAAATATTCAAAAAAAAAGGAAGGCTTTCAATGCTTGCAGAGGAATCTGGACCAACTGGGAAAATGGGACAGAAAGTGACAGATGGAATTTAATGCAGAAAAGTGTGAGGTATTGCCTTTTGGAAGAACAAAGTAGAACATACACAGTAAATGGTAAGGCACTGAGGACTGTAGAAGAACAAAGGGATCTGGGAATACAGATACATAATTCCATGAAAGTGGTGTCACAGATAGACAGGGCTGTAAAGAAAGCTTTTGTTATATTGGTTTCATAAATCAAAGTATTGAGTACAAGAGTTGGGATGTTATGGTGAAGTTGCATAGACAATGGTGAGGCCAAATTTGGAGTATTGTGTGTAGTTCTGGTCGCCAAACTACAAGAAGGATATCAGTAAGATTGAAAGAGTGTAGAGAAGATTTACTAGATGTTGCCAGGTCTTCAGGAGTTTTGAGTTACAGGGCAAGATTAAACAGGTTAAGATTTTATTCCTTGGAGCATAGAAGAATGAGAGGAGATTTGATAGTGGTTTACAAAATTATGAGAGGTATAGACAGAGTAAATGCGAGTAGGCTTTTTTCACTTAGGTTAGGAGAGATAAATGAGAGCACAAGGCTTTAAGGTGAAGGGGAAAGGCATAGGGGGAACTTTTTCACTCAATTGTGAGAGTCTGGAACGAGTTGCCATCTGACATGGTAAATGTGGGCTCACTCTTAAGTTTTAAAAATAAATTGGATGGGAGAGGTCTGGAGGGTTATGGAATGGGTGCAGATCAGTTGGACTAGAAGTATGACAATTTTGGCACAAACTAGAAGGGCCAAATGGCCTGTTTTTTGCAGTTTTCTATGGTTCTTCACCATCCTATCAACCTGTGTCAATATCCCTGTGCCAGAATCCCTGGGTCTCACTGTTCCACATTAGATATTCAATGTGAACATCCTCCCCTGGTTGAACTTCCCGAATGCTTCACTGTGTGCTTGTCTGAGCAATTAAAGGAACAAAATTTATTCCCCAAAAATCCAGATTTAAAAATGTGACCTTCAGAACAATACTCTGAAATGGGGTAGGATTATGGGGTGTGAAGGTTAGAAGGAAACAGGAGCACTTGAAGAAAACCCATGCAGTCATGGGGAGAATACATAGAGCCCTAACAGAGAGTGCTAGATTTAAACCCTGATGCTGGCACTGCATTGGCAATGTGCTAACTGCTAGGCTAACCATACCACTAACTTATCACATTTTCCTCAAAATCTATCCTATCCATGTATCCGTCAAAATATTTCTTCAACATTGCAGTAGTATCTGCTTTAACCACCATACACCCATACACCCACCACCACCCTTTGTGCATAAAAAGTTATCCCTCCAGTACATATTAAATCTCTCCACCCTCATCTTAAACCCATGTCCTCTGGTTACCGATTTCCCGACTCTAACAAAAGACTAGCTGCATTCACCTGATCTATTTCTCTCATGATTTCGGGCACCTCTATGAGATCACCCCTTATTCTCCTGTGCTCCAACAGATAAAGTCCAAGCCAACTCAGGCCACTGAATCCTCGGAACCACCTCATAAATCTTCTCTGCATTCTCCATCTTGATAATATCTTTCCTATAGCAAAGTGACCAAAACTGAACACAATACTCCAAATGGGGCCTCACCTATATTTTATACAACTGCAACATGACCTCCCAACTTCTGTACTCAATAAGTAAGGGTTCCCCATGGGAATGACATCACTCTGCCAAATAACCCAGCTTGCCCTGATGCAGCTCAGGAAGATATGTGGAGGAGGAAGAAACAGCAGAGAAGAGATGCGTTAAATCCAGCATTGACTTGACTCAGCTCCCTCTGACCTACTTTATCCCAAAGGTAAAGTCTTTAGTCTAATAAGAAATACTAGGCTATTTACTTTACTTATCTTGACAAATAAAGTCATCTAAAGAAAACAATGATATTTCAGCAGTCTTAGGGAGAGAGTTGGCACCCTGATTTTCTTGTCAAATATTTTACAAAGGAATTTATCTGATAGACTTAGTAAAGTATGTAAATAATACTATGTTGACAAGGGATTAAAATACAACTCTACTTCCTACTGTGTATGTATGAAGTTGTCTCCAGAACTCAATATTGAACGCCATATTTTAGGTCATTCTGTTCTTCTGTTGGTTCAGAGCTAATCAGTGTTGCTGTAAGTTATCAGAGAACTTTGAACATAGTACAGGGCAGGAACAGGTCCTTTGACCCACATTGTTTACGTGGGTCACGGTGCCAATTCAAACTAAACCCACCAGCCTGCATATGGTCTATATCTCTCCATTCCATGCCGGTCTAAATGTCTCTTAAACAATGCTTTTTATCTGCTTCCACAACCTCCCCTGACAGCACATTGCTGGCACGTACCACTTTCTGTGTCCAAAATAACTTGCCTTGTAAATCCCCTTTAAACTTTCCCCTCCTCACCTTAAACCTGTATCCTCGGCACTTGATATTTCACCATGGAAAAAAAACCCTATCTACCCTACCCTTATCTCCCATAATTTAATGTTTCCATCAGGTCACACCCCAGCCTCTGATACTCAAGGGAATACAAGCTATGTTAAAACAAACCAAAAAAAATTAAGTGGTCAATTTTCCCATTTCCTTCTTTCCAATATCTGGGGGTTGGTTTTGAAGAGCTGCCTCTCAGAGTCAAGCAACAACCTGGCATCTTCAGAATCATATCTTACAGCTGATGTGCCAAATGCCTCTGACATAATCCCATGGGCACACTCTGCATGGTCAGCATGGGCAAGTTGGGCCAAATAGCCTGTTACCCACATTGTATGGCTGACTTTTAATAGGACAACCTCCTGGAGCCTTCAATGAGATCTCCAAACTCAAGGCGATCTTACAACATCAACTCAAACACGGGCAAGGAGACCATCTCATGACCCCAAGTGTGCCCCAAGAAGAGGTGTCAACCTGTTGAAGCTACAGCACAAATCTGTAAAACAGCAATAATAACATGCAAAAGGCCAGCACTGTGAAATTCAAGAACAATCTCTTTCCAACAACCATCAGGATATTAATCCTCCCCTTATTACACTAATATGGGACTGCTCCATCACCGCAAGAGAACTATCTTCACTATTGTATTGGCATTGTTTCTCTTACACTGTGATAACTGTGAATATCTCTTTTGTATTTATTTTAATGTATACTATTGCAGGTTTTTTTAAACAAATACCTGTTTGGCTACTGCAAATAAGAATTTCAGTACACACATACAATGTACAATGCATAGGGCAATAAATTCACCATTATAGGCAGAACCAAGCAGTCTCACAATGGAGAGTTTAAAATCCACAGGAGTGGCTCCCAGAACATTGTCCCACTCAACAATGACATCTCTGAACTCATCGCTTCCAGTCATCTCCCTAGTACAGCCACCAAACTTATTGTTTCCCAACCCCATACTGTCCGCTTCCAAACCCAACTGTCCCGGCAGACCCATCATGTCTGCATGCTCCTGCCCCACTGAATTTGTATCCACTAACCTCAACTGTGTTTTAACCCTCTGGTCCAGTCCCTCCCCACCTACTTACAGGACACCACACATGTTTACCATGGACAGCCAATCATAATACACCTCTATCCCCCATTCTGAAGGCCTCAAAGCCCTTCGTTTCTTTCTGGACAATCGACCCAACCAGTCCTCCTCCACCACCACCCTCCTTCGGTTGGAAGAACTTTTCCTCACCCTCAGTAACCTCTCCTTTGACTCATCCCATTTTCTCCAGGTCAAAAGAGTAGCCATGTCAAGTCAAGTCAAGTCAAGTCAGGTTTATTGTCATCAGATTATACAAGTACAACCCGTTCTTTGGTCCTCGGTACAAAACACACAGACACACAACTAGACATAAACATACAGACAAATAATATATATATGCAAGACAAGTATTTCATATATACAAATAAATAAATATTATTTCATGAATATGAGAGTCTCAGATGTTTAATGTGAGCAGTTCCTTTTGTTGTTCAGCATTCTCACTGCCTGTGGGAAAAAAATGCTTCCTCAGCCAGATGCAGCTGGCTTTAATACTTCTTTATCTCTCTCCTGATCGGAGCAACTGAAAGATGCTGTGTCGAAGGGGTCCTCGATGATTTTGCATGTCCTCTTCATACAACAATCCCAGTAGATAACATTGATGGGGAAGAGGAAGACTCTCTGTCAGTCTTATGATTGACCTCCAATCCATTTCTCTGCAGCGACTGCACAACACTAAGAAGCAGCCGGCCAATATGATCTCAATAGAGCTCCTGCAGAAAGTGGAGTCGCCTTCCTGACAAGTGAGGAGATGTTGAGTGTCCACAATAGGTCACTAGTTAAGTGAATCCACTCTTTCTACAAAAGTGTTGTTGATGTCTAGTGGAATGTGGTCATTCCTGGTCCTTCTGAATTCCACAACCATCTCCTTTGTCTTGTTCATGTTGAAAATCTCGCACCATATCAGGAGATTTTCCACCTCTTCTCTGTAGTGCATCTCATCATTGTTGCTGATGAGGCCAACTACTGTTGTGTCATCTGCAAACAATTACACTGTTGAATCTGGATCTGGTGATGTAGTTGTGGGTCAGTAGCATGAAGAGCATGACAGTGCTCAACATTCTGCTACCAACCCAGACAGACAATGGTCTTTCTGTTAGGAAGTCCAGAATCCAATTACAGAAGGGGACGCTGCTTTCCAGCTTTGTCTGCATTTTGTTGTCTACGTGGAGCAATCCACGTTACAGGCCTACACAGCCAAGGCCTCTCAACCCTTCCTTCGCTACATTAACAACTACTTTGGTGCTGCCTCATGCACCCATGAAGAACATGTCAACTTTTAGATATGGGAATAGTGGAAATATTTTATGTTTTAGAAGTGTTGTCTTACAGTGTGTTCAAAAAGAGAAAACAGAAATGGATAAGGAGGAAAGGTGGTGATGAGGAAGCGGAAATGAGAGGCAAACAAAGTATGAAATGGCCATGTTGAAGTATATGACTATAAATATTAATGGACTACATAACCAAATCAAAAGGAAAAGGCTCATAAATTTACTGAAGAAAGAAAAAATTGATATAGCATTCATGCAGGAAACACATCTAACTGAAGTGGAACACAAGAAATTAAGGAGAGACTGGGTAGGGCATGTAATGGCAGTATCATATAATTCAAAAGCCAGAGGAGTAGCTATATTAATCAATAAAAATGTACCAATCAAAATAGAGGAGGAAATAATAGATCCAGCAGGGAGGTATGTAATGATAAAGTGTCAGATATATTCAGAATTTTGGAATTTGCTCAATGTATATGCACCTAATGAAGAGGATCAAAAATTTATGCAAGATATCTTTTTTGAAGATTGCAGATACGCAAGGGAATATACTGATAGGAGGGGAATTTAACCTTAATTTGGACTCAAAGATGGACAAAACTGGACAAAAGACTAGCAGAAAGAACAAAGTAACCAAATTTATGGTTAAATTGATGCAGGAAATGCAACTTTTGGATATATGGAGGAGACAACACCCAAAGGAGAAGGAATATTCATATTATTCGGGTAGACACAAAACATACTCAAGAATAGACCTGTTCCTGTTGTCAGCCCACATTCAAGGGACAGTTAGAAAAACAGACTATAAAGCTAGATTGTTATCGGATCACTCACCCCTGTTTTTAGCAATAGAGCTGGAGGACATCCCACCGAGAACGTATAGATGGAGATTAAATTCCATGCTACTTAAAAGACAGGATTTTAGAGAATTCATTGAGCAACAAATGAAAATGTACTTTGAAATAAATACGGAATCAGTGAAAAATAAATTTATACTATGGGATGCAATGAAAGCATTCATTAGAGGGCAGATAATAAGTTATGTAACTAAGATGAAGAAGGACTACAATCGGGAAATAGAACAGCTGGAAAGGAAAATAGCAAGTACAGAAAAATAATTAGCGACAAGGGAAGATAAAACAAAAAGAATAGAATTGGCAGACAAAAAAATAAAATATGAAACCCTACAAACATAGAAGATGGAGAAGAACATAATGAAGACAAAACAGAAGTATTATGAGCTAGGAGAAAAAACGCACAAAATACTAGCTTGGCAGCTTAAGACAGAACAATAAAAGAACGGTATTGGCATCAAGGAAAAAGGACAAACAAATTACATATAACCCAATGGAGATCAATGAAAACTTCAAGGAATAGTACGAGCAATTATATCGAACTGAGAATGAAAGGAAAGAAGACAAAATAGATGAGTTTCTAGCTAAAATTGAACTACCAAAATTGCAAGAACAGGAGCAAAACAAATTAATAAAATCATTTGAAATAGAGGAAATACAGGATATATTAAAAAATCTACCAAACAATAAAACGCTGGGAGAGGACTGACTCCCAATAGAATTCTATAAAACATTTAAAGATTTATTAATTCCTTCTCTCCTGGAAGTAATGAACCAGATTGAAGAAACACAAAACTTGCCAGATTCATGCAAAACAGCAATAATTACAATAATACCAAAGACGGGCAAAGATCCACTAACACCAGCATCGTATAGACCAATATCTCTACTCAACACAGATTATAAGATAATAGCTAAACTATTAGTAAACAGATTGGCCGACTGTGTACCAAAAATAGTAAAACTAGATCAAACTGGATTTATTAAGAAAAGACAAACAACGGACAATATCTGTAAGTTCATTAACTTAATCCATGCAGTACAAGGAAACAAGATGCCAACAGTGTCGGTTGCCTTAGACGCAGAGAAAGCCTTTGACAGAGTAGAATGGAATTATTTATTCAAAGTACTACAGAGGTTCAACCTACCAGAGAAATATATTAATTGGATTAAAGCATTATATAAGAGACCATCGGCAAAGGTGACAGTAAATGGATATATATCAAAACAATTTAACTTAAGCAGATCAACAAGGCAGGGATGTCCACTATCTCCCTCACTGTTTGCGTTAGCTATAGAACTATTGGCAGAACTGATGAGAACAGAAAATAAAATAAGAGGGATAAAAATAAAAGAGAAGGAATATGAAATCAGTCTATTTGAAGATGATGTCATAGTATACTTAACAGAACCAGAAATATCAATAAAAGAATTACATAAGAAATTGAAGGAATATGGAGAAATATCAGGGTACAAGATCAACACAAATAAAAGTGAAGCGATGCCAATGAATAATGCGGATTTCACAAAGTTTAAGAAAGAATCACCATTTAGATGGCAAACACAAGCAATCCGATACCTAGGTATTCAACTAGATAATAATCTAGGCCATCTATACAAATTAAATTATCAGCCATTAATGAAGAAACTACAAGATGACCTAGAACATTGGAAAGATTTACCACTAACACTGATAGGAAGGGTAAATTGCATTAAAATGAATATCTTTCCAAGGATACAATACCTATTCCAATTGTTACCAATTCACCTAACAGAGAAATTCTTCAAGGAGCTAAAGAAAATAATAAGGAAATTCTTATGGAAAGGGGGGAAACTGAAGATAGCGCTAGATAAATTAACAGAATGGTACGAACAAGGTGGTTTGCAGCTACCAAACTTTAAGAATTATTATAGAGCAGCACAATTAAGATATCTATCAGATTTTTATTAAACAAGGGAAAAACCAGATTGGACCAGATTAGAGCTGGATAAAATAGGGGAGAAGTTACCTGAATATATTCTATATAAGTGGGATGAAAAGCTGGTGCAACATGGGAATTCACCAGTACTGCACCATCTGCTCAACATTTGGAAGAAGATTCACATAGAAAGGAAAAAAAAAACAAATTATCAACTACCAAAATTAATATTGACACAAAATCAACTAATCCCCTTTACAATAGATAACCTTTCCTTTAGAGAATGGGAGAGAAAAGGGTTCAAAAGAATAAATTATTATCTTTTGAACAAATGAAGTACAAATATGGTATAACTCACGGTACAATGTTTGCATACCACCAACTGAAGACCTACTTGAAGAACAAATTGGGAAGCAGGCTGAGGTTACCAGAAGGAAGCAATTTTGAATATGTGATTACAGACACAATGATAATTAAAAGATTTATAACAAACATGTACATCAAACTGCAAGAGAACGAGAATGAGGAAACAAACTGTAAACCCAAACAAAAATGGGAACAAGATCTAAACATAAAGATAAAGAATGAAACATGGGAAAAGCTATGCTCCGGAACTATGAGAAACACAATAAACACGAAGTTACGTATGATACAATATAATTGGTTACACAGGCTATATATCATGCCCCAAAAGTTAAATAAATGGGACCCAACAGTATCAGACAAATATTTTCACTGTAAGAAGGAAACGGGAACAACAACAGTACATGCAATTTTGGCATGTGAAAAAGTGGAAAAGTTTTGGGAAGATCTAAATCAGGTATTAAATAAAATCACAAAAAGCAACATACCAAAAAATCCAGAGATCTTTCTTCTAAGTAATATAAGAAGTAAAGAACTTGGCCTCGATTTGGATGGAGCACAAAAAAGATTTATTATGATAGCCTTGGCTGTCGCAAAAAAATGTATTATGTCAACCTGCAAAATTGAAAGATAGCCTGAGAATACAGCAATGGTACATAGAAATGAATAAAATGTATTCCATTGGAAAAAATAACATACAATTTAAAAAATAACATCACAGTATTCGAACAAATTTGGGAACCGTACATGGAACACAACAGAGAAGTCCTACCGTGGACCTCCACCACCTAAAATGACAGAAGGAGAAGACGATGAAATGAACTGACCCAGTATGTAAAAGTGGAAGACACAAATTTCTTGTTTATTTTCATTGTGTGATGATATTGTTTAATGGGTTTAATGTATTATTATGTTGAACGTTGAGTGGGTGGGGAGGGAGTGAAGGAGGGAGGAAAGGGAGGGGGGAAAAGGGGAGAAAAATGACACTGTGTATATTCAAGAGGGAAATGTTTGTGTGTATTTTGATCAGTATGGTTCATAGTGTAAAAAATAAAAATTAAAAAAAAAACTTTAAAAAAAAAGAACATGTCACCTTCATCCACTTTGCTGCCAACTTCAACCCTGACCTCAAATTCACTTGGCCCATCTCTCCTTTTCCTCAATCTCTCTTCCTCATCTCAGGAGACAAACTCTTGACAGACATCTTCTACAAACCCACCAACTCCCACAGCTACCTTGACCACACCTCTTCCCACCCTGTCCCTTGTAAGGATTCCATTCCATTCTCTCAATTTCTCCATCTCTGTCACATCTGCTCCCAGAACAAGGACTTCCATGGAAAATCAATAGAAATGTTCTCCTTCTTCAAACAATGTGGTTTTCCCTCCACCACCATCAACTCAGCACTCACCCACATATCCTCCATTACCCACACATCTTCCCTGGCCCCTTCTGCCCCACACACAAGGACAAGATTTCCCTTGTCCTCACCTACCACCTCACCTGCCTCCATGACCAACAAATCCTTCTCCGTCATTTCCACCACCTACTATGTGATCCCATAACAAGACACATCATCTCCTCTCCTCCCTTTCTCTGCCTTCTGCAGTGACTTCTTCCTCCATGACTCCCTTGGTCATTCCTCCCTGTTGGCACCTAGCCCTGTGACCTCAGGATGTGCTTCATCTGCACCCACACGTCCTCCCTTACCACCATTTAGGGCCTCAAACAGTCCTTCCAAGTGTAGCAACATTTCACTTGTGAATTGTATGCAAATAACCTGGAACAAAATCTGGAATAAAATCTGGAATGTGCACATTAATTGCATGTAAATTGTTTGATTACAAATTTAAAACTGTGGAGCACAGGAGCAAATAAAGGAAGAAAAGTGACTTGGTCCCAAACATTATGAAGGACATGGTATTTTAAGAGAGAGAGAGAGAGAGAGAGAGAGAAAGAGAGAGAGAGAGAGAGAGAGAGAGAAAATATAGAATATTATAGCAGGGTACCTGCCCTTTGGCCCACAATGTTGTGCGAACCTTGTAAACCTACTCCACAACAATCTCATCTTTCCCTTCCTTACATGCATAACCCTCTATTCTTATATCCATGTGTCTCTCCAAGGGTCTTTTAAATGTCTCTGCCATACCAGCCTCCACCCCTGCCAATGCATTACCCTCTGAGTAAAAAAACTTACCTCTAACTTCTCCACTGAATTTTTCTCCATTCATTGTAAACGTATGTCCTCTGGTTTTGCTACTGCCACCCTGGGAAAAAGATGCTGGCTGTCCACTATATCTAAGCCCCTCATTATTTTATGTACATCTATTAAATCACCTCTCCTCTTTCATTTCTCCATATGATATGTTCTCCAATCCAGGCAAAAGAATGGCAAATCTCCTTTGCACTCTGTACAAACTATCCACAAGGTGACCAGAGGCAACCAAAACTGAAAGCCAGTAAAACTGTAGTAATTTAAGCATCAAGAGGAAACAGACCAATGGCTCTCCTCTCTCATATCACCGTGAATCCCTTGCCTCTGTACCTTCTGGATCAGCCTATCTTGAGGGACATTGTCAAATGCCGAACTAAAGTCCATGCAGACAACATCCACTACTCTACCATCATCAACTGCCTTTGTCACCTCCTCAAAAACTCAAATTGGTAAGACATGACCTGCCCAACACAAAGCCAGGCTGACTGTCCCTTATCTGTCGGTGATTTTCAAAATATGTGTAAATCTTATGCCTAATTAACGTCTGCAATTGATGTGAATCTTATCGGCCTATAATTTCTTAGATTATCCCTCTTTCCCTTCCTGAACAAAGTTACAACATTAGCTTCTCTCCTCTCCTCTCCTCTGGGACCTTGCCTGTTGCTGGTGAGAGTAATGGCCAGGCAACCTCCTCTCTTGCTTATTTCAGTAACCTGGGATGTACTCTATCAGGACCTAGGGACATCCACCTTAATGCTCTTCAAAGGACCCAGCACCACCTTTTCCTTGATCTCAAGATGCTCTAACATTAATATTCTCCACACTATGCTCCCTATCATTGTCCTGCAAGCTCTTCTCATCAGTGAACAAGTATTGATTTGGTCCCTCACAGAATCAGCACTCATCACAACATGAAAGCAATGCCTCAATAACACCAGACAGAGGGACTTGACACTCATCCTTATGCACCCAAGTGACACCAGACTACAACACCTAAATGGATTGGCATCCTTTGTATAGTGCTCCAAATGAAGCTCCTTCCAATGGAAAAGAAAGTGATTCTGTGCTTGGGGTACACCACATCGCCTAGCATTCTTTTGAGAAGCCTTTCTTTTAAAAAAAACAAATCTTCTCTGTGTCTGTAGATCACATATTGAAAAATGACAGAATACATTTAATGGAAGAACACCTCTGGAATATTCTGTTTCCATGACAACCGTTTTTGGTATCTGCTTGTGTAATTAGTGGGTAGTTTTCTGGAAATGCTACTTTTTGCTCAGTGCTCTGCAGAGCAACATATCATGTCCCCATTCATAAATATTTCATATCCCCTTAGCCGCTCCATATCGTCATTGCTGGGAACAGTTAGCCTAATCCTGTCATTACTGAATTAATTCAGTTATACTGCAATTGCAAGCCTCTCCTGCTATTTTTGAATAAAGCAGATGATGACGGCCCTTGCAGAATTACAGGATACCTTAAGGCCATTGCTGAGCTATCAAGGTGAACTTTAATCCCGCTAACCAATATGAAAGGTTATGCGAGTTCATTCTTAAAAATAGTGCCTGGGGAACATGATACAGGCTGCCTGCTGTACAAGATTTAACACTGTAACTAAAGGCCATAATGTGATATCTGATGATTCATTTCTTCCCATAAACAATTCAAGTATTTCACTCCAAGATGGAATTATGTTAATACCTGGTGCTTACAAGGCACGAACAAAGAGATCCAGCTGATATCAGAAAGAAGTGCATCTTTTTCTTTCAAAGCATTATCTAAGCACTCATAAATTGGAAGGTGGGGCTTGGTCCAGTTTTCCATTATGTGAGTATGTATTGCCTTTGTTTTACACTGAGGCATTCATCCTAAGTTGTGACAGTTTATGTGCCAGCCCCAGCTGTCAGCTCAGAATCAGCTTCTCCTTGATATAACATGAGGTGGACGCAAGGGTTTTGCTACGGCTGCAGGCTGTTCTGCAGGTTTCTTCAGAGCTACTATGAGTTTCTGTCTGTGGTCCACATCCCTCCTCGCAGGGAATGCATATTTATTGTCTGCATCTTTCTCTATCTTATGCCCATGTCCATGCTACTCTTGTGACCCATGTCTCCTTATGTCTGCATTGCATCCATCTCGGTGAATATTTAGGCTGAAGGTTTTCTCATAAGTTTTGGATTTTTTTCCCTCAAAATAGGTTGAGAGGGATATGGACCAAATGCAAGCAGGTGGGATTAGTGTGGGTGGGACATTTTGGTCAGCATGGGGAAAGTTGGGTCAGTTTCTGCACTGAATGACACTTTGGCTCTAAAATATGAGATCAATTTTGTTTTATTACTTCATAGTTCTGTTTCAATAATGTCAAAACATCCACATTTCCTGTGGCTCAATGCAGTATCATGCAGCCATCAGGTAAAACATTTTGAATTGGAGACTGTCTTATGAGTCAAGGTGAACAGAGCTAGGGCTTTTCTCTTTGGAGTGAAGGATGAGAGGTGACTTAATTGGATTCTACAAGATTATGAAAGGCACTAATAGGGTAGACAGGGCGTATCATTTCCCCGGGGAAACAGCAGCAAATACCAGAGGACATCTCTTTAAGGTGAGGGGAGGAAAGTTTAGGGGAGAAGTCCAGGGTGAGGGGAGAATAGTGGGTACCTGGATTGTATTCCATTGGGGTGGTGGAGCCTGGTACAACAGGGACATTTAAAAGAGTCTTAAACAGAAACATTGATGCAAGAACAGCAAAGGGCATGAGTGTGGGGTAGGGAAGGTATAGATTGTGGAGTAAGTTTATATAGGTCAGCACCACATTGTGAACCGAAGGCCCTGTATGTGCCATAGTGTTTTATGCTCTATAATCAATTGTGGTACTAAATAATGTGCTTTGCTGATGAGTGGATATGCATACCTTGTACAAATCACAAATGCATTTCCTGTCTCCCTATCATGTTACATTCAGTTTCTGCTTTCTTGTTTTTTTTCCCGTTAAATATGTCAGCAGATTTTCCTTTAGATATCCAACAGCACTGTTCTACTTTGAAGGATGAATCAGTTGTATCACTGTTGGATAAGGAGAATTAAAGAATGGTCCATTGATGGGACAGATGGTACGAACTGAGGCTTACAGACCTAGAATACTTATTTTTTGATCCTGAGTAGGGATGACTAGATGGGCTGAAGGTCCTGTTTCTGTTCTGTAGTATTCCAGTGTATACTACATGAAAACAGGTCTGGCATTGACAACCAAGTAACCATCAACACTAGTCCTATACTAACCCCAATGTTATTGTTTCCACATTCTCCCAATTCTACTACTCAAATGCAAACTTGAGGCAATTTACCTGTTAACCTACTACCCTGCGTCATTGGTATGTTGGAGGAAGCTGGAGCATCCACAAGGGTCGGAAACCCAGGTGGTCACAGGAAGAGCGTGTAAACTCCACACAGACAGAGGGAACTCTCTGGGAATAGACGGCTCTGCCACAGAATCAAAAATAAAATCCCTTGAGAACAGAGATGAGGAGAAATTTCTTTACCTTGAGGGTAGTAAATCTGTGGAATTTGTCACTGCGGATGGCTGTGGAAACCAAGCCATTGGGTAAATTTAAGATGAAGGTCAATAGGTTCTTGATTAGAAAGGGAATCAAGGGAAAAAAGGCAGGAGAATGGAGTTGAAAAGTATAGTAAATCAGTCATAATGGAATGGCAGAGCAGACTCAATGTTAACAGAAGCCACTCCTTTGTCTACAACTAGAAAACTGAGAAATAATAGTAAATTGAGAATTAATTGAATTAAAAGGAGGCAATAAATATAAATATAATAAATACTCACAGTTATCCTGAGCAAAAAGAAAGTCTTACAACAGTGCAGACAGAGTTTATGTGGTGTTGGAGCAGTCCTTGCTTAGTATGTCAAGGGGTAGTTCAAGAGCCTGATAACTGTTGGAAAGAAACTGTTCTTGAACCCAGAGGTACTGAACTTCAGGCTTCCTCATCTTCTGTCTGGTAGCAGTGAGAAGAGGTTGTGACCAGGGTGATGGTGAACCTTTATGATGTTGGCTAACTTCTTCTCACATTTCATGTGAATTTCATGTAATAGTTGAATTTTGTGGACCAATTGTTAGGGTAAAATTTAGGGGTCCACTATTACACACATACTACTTTTGACCACTGTAAGACTCTGTGTCAATTGAGGCATCGGGAGCTCAGATTGGAGGGCTGATGGACCGGTCCGGGTGGTAAGTCTGCGATCAGCATGTTGGAGGCTTGGATGAGAGGGTGGCCAGGGCCTAGGCGAGAGTCCTTAGTCGAGGCCTTGGGAGCTCCGGAGGTCAGGCAGCCGGATCCTGGGTGAGAGATAGTAGTAAAGGTGTCGGGAGCTCGGATGGGTGGGCAGCTGGGGACAAAAAAATGGAGGGGGGGGCGTTAAATGTTATACACAATATACCAGATTTTGGGGCAAAAAATAGGGGAGGGGTTGAATTTTACATTGTATCGACTATTACACATGAATATGCAGTAGATGTCTGCAGTGAGGTCGGAGCCTGTGGTGAACCTGGCTATGTTTGCTACCTTCTGCATCCTTAAGAATCCTGGACCCTTGAATTACCAAAGCAGGTTGCAAGAGACATTCTTGATCCATACTCAAGGTCTCCTTCTGTGCTATTACATCAAAGAAAATGAATGCACACCTGGCTGCTTGGAAACCCCATGGGGTGTTCCCTCGATGGACCATCCCACGGTCAACTACCATTGCATGGACACTGGCTGCCCAGCAGTCAATGAAATACTATCAGAGCCATCTTTCCACATCAATGTCTATCCCTGCATTCCTGTTATGTCCAACGATCTATGCTGAACACACTCAGAGAGTGAGGCAATACTATTCCATTCACTCGATATACAGGACACTGCTGACACCCATCCAATGACTCCAGCAAACCAAAGTAACTTTTGATACTGGTTGTGTCCAAGACTATACTCCTGACGAACAGGAGCAGGAGGTCAAAAGGAAATCCTGGACCAGAGAGCAAGTTGTAAATAGTTATTTTCACCACACTTTGATGTCCTGTTTCTGTGGGGAGAATCCATGCCCAAAATATGATCAATATCTGAGGAATATCCTGCCCCACTTTCTTTGGTCATCATGGTCTCTTCTGCAAGGGCTTTCCTGTGACACAGCAATGGGGCAGTGAATATGGCATATCATTCCTGGAAAAGGTCCATTTCAGCATGCCCTTATGCACAACCACAGAAATGAGAAGCATCAGGAACTGCACCAACTTTCATCATGACCCTGTTTCCACTTGCCCAAGATCAAGCTTAAGTTAATTGTTAGGTGTGGAAAAAGTTTGTTTTACGAGCAGTCCAACAAGTCAGCTCATATATAGAACAGCAATAAAGACACATTACAGTGGGCACAGGGAGAGATCAGTTAGGACAGAAAAAAAGGCAACATTATTTATGTGTGCTTCATTCAGGAGTTCAATGTTGGCAGGAAAGAAAATGTCCTTGAACCTGACAATGCATGATCTCACACTCATGAATCTTCTTCCTGATGGGAGGAGGGAGAAGAGAGTTTAGCTGGGTTGAGGGATGAGTTGCTTACTATCCTTTTTACATTAAGAAATGTATCTACCTCCTCTCTTGAATATTTTGAACGACATTGCCTCCACTATCTCCTGTGGAAGAGAATTCACAAGTATCGACTCCTTGTTCCAGGACCTCCATCCACCAGAAATATCCTCTCCTCATCGATCCTCATACAGCAGGATTAGATTGAGTGAATAGGCCAGCATAACATTGTAGACTGAAGGGCTGTACTGTACTGTAATGGTCTATGTTCAATGTTTGCCCAGTCTAAGTCCTCTTAGAATTTTATAGTTTCTATGTGATACCCTGTCATCCTTCTCAACTGAATGTGCACCCAAAGTGAGCCCTCTTGCCATCCCAGGAACCAGTCGTTAACCTTTGTAAAAGGGCAACATTGTTGGTGTAGTAAACACAACACTTTTACAGCACCAGAGATCAGGACTGGGGTTTGAATCCCGTGCTGTCTGTAAGGAGTTTGTACGTTCTCCCCATGTCTGCGTGGGTTTTCCCCAGAGGCTCCAGTTTCCTCCCACTGAACAAAACTTAGGTTAATTGGGTGTAATGGGAGGCACAGGCTCCTGGGCCGAAATAGCCTGTTAGCGTGCTGTATGTCTAAATTTAATAAATTTAACTCTATGGAAAGAACATCCTTCCTCAAATAAGGAGACCAAAACTGCACCCATACATCTCATTTATCATCCATATGTGAATCACCATCAAGATTGATGCAGGGGTCAGTGGATCTGTGAGGCAGCAGCATTGCCTGTTGATCCAGTGTTCCACCATTTATAAGGGCATTAGTGAAGGCCACAGCTTGAACCCAAGTGACACGTCATGTTACATCTCACCCATCTGAAAACAAATGGTTAACTCACTCTGTTTTCTGTTGGTTCACCAATCTTCAATTATGTGGCACCTGTTTTCTGCAAATTCAAACACTTTACATCCATACCTTCTTCAGTTATACACTTAGCACATTTAGAACAAAAATTAGAATAGAATTTATTCAGTTGGATTTTGGAAAAGTGGGCCTGGCATACTACCTTAAATTGTAATAACGAGTGTCTGACACAAAGAGAGAATGAATGCACTCATTTCAGAATACAGTCCCGTGTAGTTTCAGAAATTAACTGTTGAAAATCTTGTTTCCATAACTTTTTAATTCTGTCCACGGAACTATCCCTAGATCTTAAAAGTAGTTGATAAAGGACTAATAACATCTGTTTATGATCAGGTTTGAAATTGTAAATCTCCCTTATCATATTAAGTTTTAGTGCAGAAGCAATGGTGCTGTTGTGGGATGTAATCACCAGGAATGCAAACCTTGCTTTACTTCATACACTGAGGTTTAAGACTAGTTTACGTAACAAGGACCAGAAATTAAACCACTTTTCTCAGAAACTACCCTAATCCCAATTATTCACATAAGACACCGTAATGCGCTGACCTTCACTTTGTATGGTTATATGCTGGGATAAGTGCATCTCAGCGGCCAGTATCCAAAAGGTCACTCTTGTAACCTCACTAACAGCTTGTTTCCTTGGGATTTCTGAGATCTCAATTCAAAAACACTCCTTGCATCTATATTGATACAGCCTATCCAGCAATAGTGTCAGAATGGTGTGTAATTTGGAGAGGAACCTACAGGTGATGGTATACTTATACACCTCCCCTCCTTGTCATCAGTGGTGGAAGTCTCAGGTTTGGGAGGTGCTGTTGGAGGAGAATAGGTGAGTAACTGTAAATGCATATTCAAGATAGTAAGGTGGTATACACTGCCACATGGTGAACTGGCTCTGGGGGCATGAATTTTATTACTGAATGTGCAATTGGGTGATGGGATGTGTGTGTGTGTGTGTGTGTGTGTGTGTGTGTGTGTGTGTGTGTGTGTGTGTGTGTGTGTGTGTGTGTGTGTGTGTGTGTGTGTGTGTGTGTGTGTGTGTGTGTGTGTGTGTGTGTACATGGCTGACTGCAGTGTAAACTACTTGAAATTAATTGCATTGAAAGCCCTCTGAGTTGCTTGCATGAAAACAATAATCTATTACTGACATTGAAAAGTGACTGAAAAATGGGATCAAAGGCTTAATGGGGAGCGGAAGAGCAACAGACCAGTTACAAATCAAAGCAGAAAATGCTGGAAACTCAGCAGGTCAGACAGCATCGATGGAAAGAGAAAAACTCACATAGACTAGTTTGTTATGCAGGTCCCAAAACATTACCATTATCAACATTACATAGACTTAAAGTGATGTTTACATGCTATTTCAACTCTCCCCATCCCCATCCCAGGCATTCATTTTGTTCCACACTTCCCTCCCTAACTTCTCTCTTTCACTAAAAAGCCACTTGCAACTTTTTAACTTGAATTTAAATTTAGACACACTGCATGATAACAGGTCACTTCAACCCACAAGTTCGTGCCGCCCAGTTTACACCCAATTAACCTACATTCCACCCTCCGCTCCCCACCCCACGGTATGTTTTGAAGGGTGGAAGGAAACCAGAGTCCACAAAGGAATCCCATGCAGACATGGGGAAACGTACAAACCCCTTTACAGTCAGCATGGGATTCAAATCTTGATCCTGATCGCTAGTGCTAAAAAGGTATTGCACTAACCACTATGCCAGCCATGCTGCGCCTATATTTTCCTGTTCTGACAAAGAATCTCGGATCAGAAATGTTAACTTTCTCCACAGAGGGCGGGTACATTGCCAGGAGAGAATGGTTTCTATGTCAAATTTTATAGAAAATTCAAAGACCTTTTAATGCCCCTCCTTATGAAGATAGTGGGGACACATACCCTCCCAAAGTCTTTTTCAACAGATTATAAAATTATATAGTAAAAACATTGGCCACAGGTTGGCGAAACATTTGCCGGAATTATCAAACATGGATAAGCCTGGATTTGTTCAAAAGAGGCAATCTGCAAATAATGCAGTCAGATTGCTCAATATAATACACCTGGTGGAGGACCTGGGAGTGGCTGTATCCTTGGATGTGGAGAAGGCCTTTGATAGATTGGAGTGGGATTTTCTATTTAAGACACTGGAAGAATTTGGACTGGGTCAAACATTTATCAATTTAGTAAGGACATTGTATTATAAACCCCAGGCTAAAATCATCACAAATGGGCAGATGTCCCCTGTGTTCCCATTGAATAGATCTAGTAGGTAGGGCTGCCCACTGTCCCCAGCTCTGTTCATACTAGCTATTGAACTGCTGGTAGAAACCATTCAGCAGGATCCAGGCATAAAGGGGTTCAAGGTGGCACAGGTGGAACACAAAATCAACCTATTTGCAATAATGTATTAATGTATTGACTTAACCTGGGGGGAGGGGGGTTGTTGGCCAGACTGAGGACCATACTGAAGGATTACAGGATTATAAGGATAATATAAGGATAATCTGGACAAAGCAAAATCACGTCTTTGTCGAAAGGAGATTATAGACCTTATCAATGGGAAAGTCAATCCTCGTGGCCACAGGAAGGCATTAAATATCTCGGGATAAGAGTAGATAAAAACCTATGCAATATATATATATATATATATATATATATATATATATTTAATTTATATATATATATTTAATTTATATATATATAAATTAAATTATCTCCCTTTGCTCTGGAAGATCAAGGAGGACCTGGCTTGATGGAAAACTCTGCCCATAATGTTGGTGGGAAGAGTTAACTTTGTAAAAAGGAAGGTGATGCCAAGACTACAATATCTTTTTCAAATGTTTCCCATTTTGTTGCTCCAGTGCTTCTTTAAAATGTTCAATTGATGTGTCAGTAAGTTTCTGTGGAATGGTACGGTGCTTTAGCGTCTCCACAGAAAAGTTGACTTGGAAATATAAAGTGGGGGTCTTAAAATTTCCAGATTAAAAAAAATACTTCTGGGTGTCTCAGATGAAGTTTGGTGCCTCATTTTTGAGGGAGGGGGGTCCCCTTTCTTGGGCACTAAGTGGATAACATGCGATAGGGGAAAAGATAGCAGAAGAATTTATATACAAATGAGACACCAAATTTGTTAAAAAAAAGCTAATCCCATAATAAAACATGCGTGGTGAGGAATAAATTGATGTATTGGATTGAGGGTGGGGTTATCTCCTAAAATGCCTTTGATCAAGAACAATTTAATACTCATGACTCTGGGCAGTAAGATCCTGGTCACCTGGTGCCGGAAGGGGATTAGGTGTATCAAGGATTGTTACTATCAAGGGTAGTTCATGTCATTCAAGCAGTTGAGGACTAAATATGAATTATTGAATAGAACATTCTTCTGCTTTCTGCAATTATTTGCTTTCCTAAGGGACAAGCTGGGACCAACAATGACTCTGCCTGGCTGTAGTAACGTGGAATCTCTAATTTGAAAGGGAATTTTTGTGTTTATCTCTAGGATGTATTCCTTAATCCAAAGTGAAGGTCCAAAGCCGGGCCTACATCGGTCAAGAGAAAAATTGGAGTTGGACTTGGACATAACAATTGATGATGATGGTGGGAAAATTTGTGTTTGAATAGACTGACAGGAATTGTTAATGCCAGACACATGCTGATGCAATATAATTTCTTGCATCAGTTATATCTCACACCGATAAAATTACACAAATCAAAGCCAGAAATTTTGGAAATGTGCTTTAGGTGTGGTGTGGAGGTTGGAACTTTTGTCCATTCCACCTGACTGAGTACAAGGGTAAGATCCTTCTGGGAAGGCCTGGGGAACGTTCTGAAAAAAATACAAAGGTGTATTTTCCACAGGATTCGGAGTTGTACCTTCTAGGGGACATTGAGGAAGTACAGTTTAGACTGTCCAAACATCAAATTCAGTTTGTGAAGGTCACCTTGTCAGTAGCCAGGAACTGTATAGCAGTTACGTGGAAGTCTGACTCCCAGCTAAATATTGCACGATGGAATATGGAAATACAGTGTTGCATTCCCCTGGAGAAAATCACCTACAACTTACGGAAGCACATCAGTGCACAGATATAATTCACACTCCCTCCCTCCTGAATAAGAGGAAAGAAACAATCCATCCCGGTAGGTAAAGGATTAAGAGTATGAAATGCAGAATATGGCGCAGATGATGTGTGTTTTTGCTCCTACCTATTTTTATTTAATATCCGAGGACCTCTAGCTTTGAGGAGGATTGTAGTCTTTGTCAGTATTTAGGTGGTTTTTGTATGTTTGCATTTTTATATTTTGGTATTTGTATAATTTGAGGGAAGGGTGTAAGAAGAGGGAAATAAGGACTCTGTAAATCATATTACATGGAAATAGAATGTAATATTTTGTTTATTGGATTTGCACGAGTTTTTGGAAAATCAAAAATAAAATATTTTTTTAAAAATGTTTTTCCACAGACACTGTGGAATTCATTTTTGGTTCTCATTTCCGATTTCCAGTTAACTGCAGTTATTTTGGTTTTCTCAGAGAGGCTAATCTCTGGCCTCGAGGTAAAACCTCTTGATTAAAGAATGCCTTTCACAACCAGGAAATCCTAAAATACTTTATATCCAATGAATCACATTTGCCACGCAACTACTGACATTTTAAAGACAGGGGGTGAGAGTTGAGTAAATTAACATGCATAAATATAAAAATGCCCTCTTTTAAATAAGTGAACATTGTTTTGTAAAAGAATAAGAAAAAAGGGATAAATCAGTTCTTGGACACACTCATCCTGCAGGGTCTGAAGGTCCCACGGTATCCCTTAATTTTGCAGATATACTGTAAGAGTAATGGTATTAACCTTGGTTTCCCACAGGGCTAGAAAAGAGAATAAATTGGCCTGGTTGCCACTGATGAACTCCATCAAGTAGCCTTGTTGTGAATGAATGTTTGTGAGTCTCTACTGTACGAGGGATTCTCAGCTGACTGCAAAACTTCCTATTTAATTTGCCATGGAACCTAATCCCCAAGATTTATAACAAAGGTACAGTGAAACAGTAGATATTGAAATATAGAGCTATTATTAAAATGCTTCACTCTGGCCTAATTATACTTTAAAAAGCAATCCAATGGATCCAGCAGCGCTCTTTAATTTCCTGTGCTACAGGTATGTGCTTTTGAGATTTTCAAGACCTCTGGGATTGGGTGCTGAGAACAACTAAAGCTCTAAGCAATGAAGACTTTCAAATGCATTGCAGAATTGAAAGTTCAATTGGCTAATCATCAACTAATTCCTTGGGAGAGAAATCGACACTTAGTTTACAGACAAGAACACAATTTGGCAATCGATTACTTCATGACCGATTTAATGTTTATTGTAATTGACAGGCAGCAAAGTTTGGTGGAAAGCAGCTCCAAATTAAATGGAGGAGGCATTTTTTTGCTTTTATAATCAAAATTTGTCTTTGCTCCGTTCGGCAGCATCTTTTCTGTCTTTCTCCATTTCTTCTCATTTCTTCTGTTACGAGCCCAGAGGACCCCAAAACCCAGCCACAATAGAAATTCACCAAGACAAATGGTTTCTTAAAGAAAAGTTGCATTTAATTATCTTTAAGCATGAAAACAGGATCACACTTTAAATTATCATTATTAACTTAACGAACCTAACTTAACCCCCTTCTAATTCTAAGCGCACGTGTATGTAATGTTCTTTGTTTTAATAGTCCAATCATTCACTTCTCACTTCTCCAAGTTCACCAGTATCAGGCAATTCCTATACTGTGCACAGAATTTAACATTTATGAATTTTCACCAGGCTCTGGTGCTTAAAGGTAAATGGTTACCTCTCAGAAAGGTTCTTGTTGGTTTCAGAGAGATATTTGTTGCTCATTGAACACACACAAACTGATTTCCTCTGATCACTCACTTAGGTGTCTTGCCGAAGAAACTTGCCTCATCATGGGTTTTCCAAATGATAACCTCTTCTTCAAGGTCACTACAGAGTTCCTCTTGTTTCCCTTATTTCAGGAGAAACACTCTAGCCAGCTATTATCTCTTGTAAGGACTACAAAGGTTTTGAACAGGCTTAACTCAAAACTCACAACCCGTCTTCAAAATGGGGTTTTCAACAAGGCTGCCAGCTTGTCAAGTTGCAGCCTCAAATGCTACTGCAGATCTGACTTCTCCCTCTCTCTCTCTCTCCCTCTCTGCTTGTAAAAACCAAACCTCCTCCCAAGGCTCCAAACTCAGTCCTTCAAAGATCTTTATCAGCACTTGAGCCCAGACTTTTCATTTGCATCTGCTTTTGAAATTCTTTTCAAAGCAGTTCTATTGTCTTTGCAAAAATCACTGGTGCTTGAATGTCCAGCTTCAGCAAAATTCTTGCATTTTAAATGAGATGTGTTTTGTTACTCTATTTGTGAAGTGACCTACACTGAACCCCCACAATCTATCCCTTTTAAAGACATATTCATATATAATATAAAATATAATATAACCTGTAACACTTTCCTTTTACAAAGGAATTTTAACTCTCAAGTTAAAATTCTGTTATAACTAAACTGACTTTACAATCAGTACAGTGATTAATAATATACAATATATATAGCATGTTATAACAATCTTGATAGTTATATTTCTTAACATGTTCAATTTTAACATCTTGACAAACAATCCATTATTACATTATTTGTACCTTTGATCTGATTAATTTGCAGATTATATTCTTTTAATATTAAAATCCAGTTTAACAATCTTCAGTTTTTATTTTTCATCTTATTTTAAAAAAAACAGATGATTGTGGTCAGTAAATATCACAACTGGTTCATGAAAGGTACCCAGCTACACATTAAAATTCTGCAGGGCAAGTATTATAGACAACAGTTTCTTCTCAACCATGGAATAATTCCTTTAATGAATATTGAATTTTTTGAAAAGTAGGCAACTGGATGGTCAATCTCATCATGTTTTTGTAATAAAACTGCACCTGCTGCCCCCTCACTGGCACCCACTGCTAAAGAAAATGGAGATTTTAAAAGAGTAATGGCATAGCATTTGCTTTAAATTTTCTGAAGCTCTGACAAAATTTCAAAAAACACAAATTTTTTTCCCCTTAAAAAGATTGGTTAAAGGAAGAGCAAGTTCAGCAAAATTTCCTATCATATCCTGCTATTCCCAAAAAACCTTCTCAATGCTTTCTTGTCATTGTGAATATGAAACTCAGAAATTGCATCAATCTGAGAGTGTTCCATGTATGGGACATCCCTGAGAATGTTCATTCTTATAGAATTACTCTTAAACATGTCCACATATGGGAATTACTCTGAGAAATTTTCATGCATCAGACATGCCCTGGTAATATTCCATGATATGGAATTACACTGTGAATGTTCTAAGAGAGCAGCATCCCGTGACACCAATCCATGTATGAGAATTATTCTGTAAATGTTCCTGTTCGTGGCCATCCACTGGGATGTTTCCATGTATGGAAATTACTCTGGGAATGTTCCATGCCTGCGATACCACTTGAAAATGTTCTATGTAAAGGACAAACCCAAAGAATGTTCAATATATGGGGCAGTTCCTCAGAAAATTCAATGAATGGGACATCTACTGGGAATATTGATGTATGGGATATTTCCTTCCATGTATGGGTATTATTTTGGGAATGTGCCATGTATGAGATGATCGCTGAGAATGTTCCATGTAGGGGAATTATTCTGAGAATGTTGCATGAATAGGAATTACTTGGAAAATGTTCCATGTGTGGGCAGTTTTGATAATGTTCCATGCATGGAAACTAGTCTGGGTATGATCCACATATGGGAATTACTCTGAGAATGTCCCATTTATGGGACCTAGTGAATATTCCATGTACAGAACATTGTCATAGACTCTTTAATTTTATAGAATTACTCTGGAAATGTCCCAGATAAGAAAGTCCCTAAGAATGATCCATGCATGGGAATTATTCTGATAATATTCATGATGTGGGATATACGCTGAGAATGTTTCATGTAATTGAATTATTCTGAGAATATTCCATGTATCGGAATTAGTCAAGGAATGTTTGTGGCATTGGACACACCCTGAGAATAAGACCAAAAGACCTAAGACATAGGAGCAGAAATAGGTTATTCAGCCCATCAAATCTTCCCCCATTTAATCATAAGCTGATCCATTTTCCCTCTCAGCCCCACAGTCTGGCCTTCTCCCCATAACCTTTGATGCCCTGGATAATCAAGAACCAATCAATTTCTGTTATAAATACACCCAATGGCCTGGCATCTACAACTGCCTTTGGCAACAAATTATGCAGATTCACCACCCTCTGGCTGAAGAAATTCCTCCACATCCGTTGTAAGTGGACGCCCTTCAATCCTGAAGTGATGCCTTCTTGTACAAGCCTCTCTCACCATGGGAAACAACCTTTCTGTGTCTACTCTGTCCAGGTCTTTAACATTTGAAATGCTTCAATGAGAACCTCCTCATTCTATTCCTCTTCAAATGAATTACCTTTTTTATCACCATCTAAACCTGCAAATTCACATTCAGGGTATCCTGCACAAGGACTCCTAGGTCCCTTTGCATCTGGGTATTTTATTCTTGGACAAGAGGGCATAAGTTCAGGAAAAAAAAGGGCATAAATTTAAAACAGAGATGCAGAAACATTTCTTTATTCAAAGAATTGTGAGTCTGTGGAACTTGTTGCCATAGACAGCAGTGGAAGTGTAGTCATTGGGTGTATTCAAGGAAGAGAGTGAGAAGTGTTTGATTAGTCAGGGCATCAAGGATTACAGGAAGAAAGCCAGGGAATGGTACCGAGTGGGTGGATGGATCAAGTCATGATAGGATGGCAGAGCAGGCTCAATATATCTTTTGAATGTTCTATTTTCTTCTTCAGGACCTCCTAACTTATCTATGTCATTGGTACCAACATGTACCAAGACTTATGGCTGTTTGCCCTCTCCCCTCAGAATGTTTTGGACCCAATTTGAGACATCCCATTCCCTGGCAGCAGGGAGGAAACTCACCATCCAAGTGCCTTTATCAGGTAAACAGAATCAATCTCCTGTCTGTTCTCCTCACAATGGAATCTCCTATCACTATTGCATGCCTCTTCGCTCTCTCTGCTATAGAGCCATGCTCAGTACTAAAGACTCTTGGCCCCTCTGTAATGTCATCCTCCTCAATAAGTTGTAAATTTCCTACTCACTGCTGCATGTACCTCGGGGAACTCCAATCAATAGCACCATCTCTCTAGATTACTGAGCTGAAGTGAATTAATACAACCCTATGTCACAAGATCACTTGATCTTTATTGCCCAATTAGTTTTCTGCTGATCTGAACTTTTCAAATCCAACTGCCTGAGTCACCTGACTCCAAATGCCAGGTGAAGCCTTCAGATAAAATCTCTGTTGAAGTCTGCTACAAACTGGTTGCTGAGGAGTATGGCCACTCCCTGTGGCTCAAATATATCACTTCCTCGCTCTCCCTAATCAGCCAGTGGTCATCAAGCTGCAGGTCCAGTTCCTTAAATACGGTCTCTTTGGAGCTGCACCTCAGTGCACCTGGCACAAATGTGAGCATCAGGGAGGTATGAAGTCTCCACACAGAGCACCTACCCTACAGTTATAATACCTAATCTATTAACACTAATTGGGGGTGGTACAGTTGGCATAGTGGTTAGTGCAATGCCTTTATAGCACCAGTGACTGGGATCAGATTTGAATCCTGTGCTGTCTGTAGGGGTTTGTATATTCTCCCCATGTCTGCATGGATTTTCTCTGAGGGGGCCAGTTTCCTCCCACTGTTCAAAATGAACTGGGGGTGTAGGTTAATAGATGGAGCTGAGGAATGGGAAAGGTATGACCACACTCATGAGGCTGTATTATAGACCACCCAATAGTCAATGAGAATTGGAGGAGCAAATCTGTAGAGAGATAGCAGACAGCTGCAGGAAACATAAAGATGTGATAGTAGGAGATTTTAACTTTCCATATATTCCACATACTGTGAAAGGGCAGGATAGCTTAGAGTTTGTCATATGTGTTCAGGAAAGTTTTCTAAATCATTAAGTGGAGGTACCAAGTGGAGAGAGTGCAATGGTGGCTCTTCTGTTAGAGAATGAGATAGGACAGGTGACAGAATTATGTGTGGGGGAACATTTTGGGTCCAGTGCCATTAATTTCAAGTTAATTATGTAGAAGGATAAGTCTGATCCTTGGGTTGAGATTCAAAATTGGAAAAAGGCCAATTTTGAGGAAATGAGAAAGGGATCTAGAGAACATGGATTGGGATAAGTTATTTTCAGGCAAGGATGTGTTTGATAATTGGAAGACCTTCAAAGGTGAAATTTTGAGAGTACAGAGTTTGTATGTTCCTGTCAGGATTAGAGGCAAAGTTAGCAGGCATAGGGTACCTTGGTTTTTGAGGGATATTGGGGATCTGGTTAAGTAGAAGAGAAAGGTGCATAGTAGGTATGGACAACAAGGAGCAAATGAGGTAATTGAGGAGTATAAAAAATGCAAGAAAAAAAGAATGAAATCATGAAGGCAAAAAGAATACATGAGGTTGCTTAGGCATAAAATGTGAAGGAAAATACTGAGGGTTTCTTCAAGTATATTAACAGCAAAAGGATAGTAATGGACAAAATTGCACCCCCCCTCCCCCCCAAAAGAATCTGAGTGTCTGGCTATGTATGGAGCCAGAAGAGATGGGGGAGATTTTAAATGGTTTTTCGCATCAGTAATTACTCAGGGAACTGGCACAGAACCTATACAGATTAAAGAGGAGGAAGTGCTTGCTTTCTTAAAGCAAATTAGAGTAGAAAAATCCCCAGGGCCTGACAAGATATTCCCTTGGTCCTTGAGGAAGGATAGTGCAGAAATTGCAGGGGACCTGACAGAAATATTTAAAATGTCCTTAGCCACAGAGTGAGGTGCTAGAGGACTAGAGGATAGCTCATGTTGTTTCATTGTTTTAAAAGGCTCCAAAAATAACCAAGAAATTATAGCCTGGTGAGTCTGAAGTCTGTAGTAGGCAAGTTATTGGATGTTTTTTTTAGACATACAGCACAGTTACAGGCCCTTGTGGTCCACAAGCCCATGCAACTCAATTACACCCAATTGACTTACAACCTCCAATACGTTTTGAACGGTGGGAGAAAACTGGATGTCCTAAGAGATCAGATATACAAGTATATGGATAGCCATGGACTGATTAGGGATAGTCAACATGGCTTTATGCTTGACGAAGGAAGAGCTGTAGTGTTATCGACATGGACAAGGTTCCACATGGGAGGTGAGTAGGGCCGGAAAGTAGCACAAGCCTTGGGCCCCAGATGTTCAAGGCTCCTGCATTTATGAACTATGAATTATGAGAAACATTTTAATTTTCATCTTTGAGCAGTGGTTATGAGATATCACAGTGGTAGTCTGTGATGATAAAGCCAATTAAAGGTGATAATTGGAAAATATCGCCTTAAAGGGGGTACCACTCTCGCTCCTAGCTCCAGCTGTCCATCACCCTCCCCCACCCCAATCTAACTTCTGACATGCCAGCAGGGGTGCAGTGCTGCTGGAGTTCACAGGAATACCACTCCGGCATCTGATTGGGCTGCTTCAGGGCTGCCCTGGCAGCTCACGGCAATGGCTCAATGCAGGAGCAATGTATGTCTTTGTTACCCATAATCCCTCACACAGCTGGAACTGTTCAGCCTGCGCCAGGGAAAAGCAGAACGGATCCAGCAGCATGGAGGATAATGGATAACGAAGACAGCCATTGGTCCTGCATTGAGCCATTCACCAAATGCCACCATCACTGTAAGCTTTATTTTTAGAAATGTATAAGTTTTAACATGGGAGGGGAGGGGAGGGTGCAATTTCACTTTAAGTGTAAGTGTAATTTCAGTGTAAGAATAATGTTAGTGGAAGTGCAAAATGTGTAAGTTTTAATGGGGGGTTGGGGGCGCAATTTCAGTGCTTGCCATAGGTGCTATTTCCCTAGATACATCACTGGTAATCACTGGATATATAGTGATTTGAGAAAGTTGGCATCATTTTGATAAGAAAAATTAAGACTATTTCAAAATGATTGAATAGGACATGCAGGGTCAATGTCAGAAACTCCCTCAGAGGTGATGGGGGTGGGGGGGCGCCGCAGACACACTTCCCCCTCATTGAGCATGTGCCAGCTGGCACAATTTAGGGCCCTTGTAAAATAAATGCTACAGGCCCCGCACTACCTTAATCCTGCACCGGAGGTTAGTCAGGAAGGTTCAGACGCTTGGTATTCATGGTGAAGTAGTAATTGTATTTGACCTTGGCTCTTATGGGAGAGGTCAGAAAGTGGTGTGAATGATTGTTTCTTAGACTGGCGGCCTGCGATTAGTGGTGTGGTTAGGGATCTTTTGGCATATTGGCCCTCATAAATCAAAGTATTGAGTGGAGGAGTTAGGATGCTTTAGTAAAGTTGTGTAAGACATTGGTGAGACCAAATTTGGAGTATTGTGTGCAATACCTAACGACAGGAATGATATCAATAAGATAGAAAGAGTTCTGAGAGTTGCCTGGACTTCAGGAACGGAGTCACAGGGAAAGGTTAATCAGGTTAGGACTTCATTCCCTGGAGGTGGAAGAATGAGGGGAGATTTGATAGAGGTATATCAAATCATTGGGAATATAGATAGACCAAATGCAAGAAGGCTTTTTTCCACTGAGGGAAGGTGAGATACAAACCAGAGGACAAGGGTTAAGGGTGAAAGGGGAAAAGTTTCAGGGGAATATTAGAGGAAACTTCTTCACACAGAGAGTGGTGGGAGTATGGAAAAAGCTGTCAGCTGAAGTGAAAAATGGGAGCTCAATTTTCACAATTCCAAAAAATTGGACAGGTACATGGTGGGGAAGGGTTTGGAGGGCTATGGACTGGTGCAGGTTAGTAGGTCTGAGCAAAATAATAGTTTGACACAGATGAGAAGGGTCGGAGATCCTGCTTTCTGTGCTGTAATGTTCTATGGTTTGCATTCATGGAATATTCCCAAGGGATGTTCAATACATGAAACATTCCCAAAGGATCTCCCATTCCAATCTTACTGCCTCCCAGAAACACAGAGGTGGACAGAATGTAATCAATGTCCAAGTCTCCCCAGTTTGGCTCCTGTTGTCACCCACTGCATGAGCAGTGTTCCTGCATCTTGTAGTGTGCAGATGTCAATACCTCTGTCTGTTGTTTGCAACAGTAAACTCACTGTGTTGGAAGAAAATCAAATCCTGTTATAATCAATAAAAGCTTTAGTGATTCAGAAGCAGGAAGCGTTGCAGAATAGATTAGTAAAATATTGTTTTTTTTTAAAAAAAACAAGCTATTCCCATAAAAATCTCTTTAATTGGAAGGAAAATATGAAAAACTGAATAATGAGAGTTCTTTTCTGTACATGACTGTAATCAGATTAAGAATATTGTCTTCCTATTATCAGTCATGTTATCCTTTGATTATGGTTATTTAATTAAAGATGCATAATTGTAATATGATCAGTTTTTATATAATTTACAACTGCTGCCAAGCTGAGATTATTGTAAACTGAAGAAAACTTCTCTAAAAATGCAATAACACTTTATACAAATGATAAAAGCATTTCTTTTAATCACACCAGTGTTCACTGAATCCAATTTTGGAGGCATAATTACTTCACATTCTCTTATTTCCTTGGTAAATTTAGAAAAGCAAACCATTTCAATTATGTGGATGAAAGCTTTTTTTTAAAAATAAGTAGGCGAGGCATAAATGTTTACCATATCTAACGCACATCTGAAGTTCTGGAGTACGTCACCATTGAAGAAAGAAATAACATTCTTGACAAAATAAGAGTCAGTCCGAACATATTTAAGGTTGAGTAGAGTGTAACCATGAGCTACACAAACCTTTCATCAAGAAAATTCAGATTAATTAGAGGAAGCCTGAGCTTTCTTTGTTTATTCTGAGGCACTCTGAAGAAATAGAGTTGAACTCTACACATAATAAATGAATAATTAAAGTGTAATCTGACCATCAACAGACAATAAAGATATTGTGTGGGTCTGACTTTGTCATTGGAAAACTCCGAGTCAACCCATAATAAAGAGACTCGACTCTATTCTTCGATCCAGGTACTTTATTTACTCACTGGAAAGCAGTGGGCCTTGGGCCTTCTTCCTCCTATCATTACTATGTGTTCTTATGCAACCATGCCTTTCCAGCAAATGTTTCCTCCTGATTACAAAGTACTCTTAGTTCAACAACATCCTCATTATTTTGATACACCCTGTTCAGATTTATTATCATGACTGTACATGAGCAACCAGATGAAACAGTGTTTCTCCAGACACAGGGTATGCACATAAACACAATGCAACATTCTTAAATAATCACATATATACTCTACTCAATACTTTGATTTATGAAGGCCTATGTGCCCCCCAAAAAAACCTCTCTTTACAACCCTATCTACCTGTGACACACTTTTAAGGAACAGACATCTCAGGACCGCAACGTGGACGGTGGGACTCTAGAGAGATGGGACTGCCAGGAGCCAGCTAGAGGTGAGTGCATTTAAAAAAGCAAGCAAAGGGTTAAATAAAACACTGATTGGTGGGAGAAGTAATTAAGATAATGGGTAGTGACAAATAAAAAGAGGGGTCACTCAAACAGAGCAGCCAATGAGTGAGTGGCTCAGGGTAGGAGGCTTTGGTTCATGAGGCTTTGGCAAATGGAGGCTAGTGACGAGCTTGATTCCAATAAGGTAAGGTCTTTGAATTTAATTAGGAAGAGTTAATGGAGCAGCATTTATGGCAGTCAAATGGTCTGACTGCAGGATGTGGGGGTTCTGGAGCAGCATAATTGTCCTTGATGACTACACCTGTAAAAGGTGCATCCAGCTGCAGCTCCTGGAAGACCGTGCTAAAGACTAAAGCTGGAGCTGGATTAACTCAAGAGGCAGAGATAGAGATGAGCTTCAATGAGACAGTCACCTGAGAAGTCAGGAGATTGGTAACTAGGTGACTATTAGGAGAGGGAAGGGGAAAAGGTAGACAGTGCAGAATACCCCTGTGGCCGTTCCCCTCAACAACAAATATACTGTTTGGATACTGTTGGGTGGGGGGGGGGGGTAAAACAATTTACCAGAGAACAGAAGAGACGGTCATGTCTCCAGCACAGATGCTGGCCCTCGGCTCAGAATGGAAGGGGGAGAAGAGGAGAGCTATGGTCATTGGAGACTCATTGGTTAGGAGAGAAGATAGGAGGTTTGGTGAATGAGATCTAGGCTCCTGGATGGTATGTTGCCTCACTGGTGCTAGGGCCAGGGATGTCTCTGCTTAAGATCATAGTATTCTTGAAGGGGGAGAGTGAGCAGCCAGATGCAGCCAGCATATGGAGACCAATAACATAGATAGGAGTAGGGATGAGTTCCTGAAGAGGGAATATAAGGAGTAAGGAAAAAAGTTAAAAAGCAGGACCTCAAGGGTGGTATTCTTGGGATTGCTGACTATTTCACAAGCTGGAAAGGGTAGGAACAGGAAGTTGCGGCAAATGAATGCATGGCTGAAGAGTTGGTGCAGGGGCCAGAGGTTCAGATTTCTGGATCATTTGGATCTCTTCTGGGGAAGGTCTGACCTGTACAAAAAGGACGGGCTGCACCTGAACTGGAAAGGGACCAATATCCTGGAAGGTAGGTTTGCTAGAGCTATTTTGGAGGGTTTAAACTAGTTTGGTATGGGTGGGAATCAGAAAGTGAGTGAAGAGATTAGGGAAGAAGAACAAAAGCATGATGCTATGTGTTCTGAGTTGGTGAGGAAGGACAGGCAGGGGGGAGAAACACAAATATAGCCAGTTAGAGGGGTGCAAATGTGCCTAGTTCAATGGTAGGAATATTAGGAATAAAGGGGATGAGCTTAAAAAATGAAAACATGATGTTATGGTCATTACTGAAACTTAGCTGGAGGAAGGGCAAGATTGATGATGCAGGTACCAGGGTTTAGATGTTTTAAAAGGAATAAGATAGGAGGTAGAAAATGTGGGGGGTGGGGGGGGGGAAGTAGCATTACTGGTCAGTGATAGTACCATGACTATAGAAGGGGAGGATGCTGCAGAGGTAGTGTCCACTGAATCGGTGTGGGTGGAAGTCAGAAATAGGAAGGGAGCTATTGCTGTACTAGGAGTAGTCTATAGGTCCCCAAATAGCCCTTGTGATATTGAGGAGCAGATAAGCAGGCAGATTTTGGAATGGTGCATGAAATACAAGATCATAGTCATGGGTGACTTCAAATTCCTTAATGTTGACTGGCACCTCATGACTGTAAGAGGGATGGATGGGGATGAGTTGTCAGGTGTGTTCAGGAAGGATTCCTTACATGGGGCTAGGACATTTTGGCCCTCATAGTTTTGATGCCCACAGTTTGGCCCTGGATATTTTGGTCTGCTGCCCCACTCACTGTCTGTGGGCTGACTCCATTCTGCCACACTGCCTGAAACCCTGAGGTTGCAGAAACCTCCTCCTCAGGAAACAACTCCCCAGCAAATAAGGGCTTTTCATAAATCAGAAATCTCAGAAATGTGCTTTAGGTGTGGTGTGGTGATTCAAACCTTTATCTATTCAACCTGGCTGTGTACAAAGGTGAGATCCTTCTGAGACGACCTGGGAGACATTCTGAACAAAATTACAAAGGTGGATTTTCCACAGGATCCAGAATTGTACCTCTGGGAAACATTATGGACATGAATTTTGGATGGTATAACCAAATTCAGTTTGTGAAGGTCGCCTTGTTGGTAGCCAAGAAATGTATAGCGGTCATGTGGAAGACTGACACCCAACTAAATATTACATGAAGGAATATGGAAATGCAGAGCTGTATTCCTCTGGAGAAAATCACATACAATTTGAGGAAGAAATATGGCACATTCGTTAGGGTGTGGCAAACCTATCTGCAGTACATTGGTGTGCAGATGTAATTATTGTAAAGGTTAAGACCTTGCATTTTTGATTCTTAATTAATTTTGTGTCTATCTCTTTAAGAAAAAGTTTTGTTTGTAGTGCTACCATAGTGACTATGATGTAATGTGTCATAAAATCCATGCAGACTAAGAGCTTGTATCTCATTCTTTGACAAACTATGAAGAAGATGTGAGCTCGAGATAATTTTATTTGAATTCGTCTTATTTCATCTTATTCATTTTTGTATCTCTTTAAAGTTTAATATCATTATGTCTTTAAATATAGCCAAATGCTTTGTTTATTTATCGTTATGAAAATTTAATGCAAAGTTATGCAAAATGTTTGTCTGTTTTATCAACAAATTAAAGCTGCATCGACAAAGTTTGGTTTATTGGATTAATAAGATAGTAATTCAGAATATCATCCCCACATTTCTTTGAAGATGACATATTGAAATTAGGAAATGCTAGAACCTGGAAAGTGTCATCTATATTTTGATTCAAAGAAAATTATAATTGTGAACTTTGTTTGGAAGAAAGGCTCATAAAATTTGTTTGAAAGAACTCAACTTGTTAAAAAACAAGACCCATTCTTGCTGTAAAAATATAATATTCCAGAAGCCTCTAAAAGAACATGTATGTGAATTGCACAATTTTAAAATTGAGCTAAAGTCTTGGAAGACACCTGTGACTTTGGAAAGATATGATACAACTCTGGTTAGCAGAATCTGGCAGGAATCCCAGAAGAATATGTTCTTAAAGTTAATAACACCCAATATGAAAGCTTGTGTGCAGAACTCACAAAGAAAATTCTGAGAAATTCTCTTAAATGGACCACGCAAGATACAAATTTGTTTACAGTTCCCAGAAACCGGGAGAAGCCAGGTTGCAATGTTAAGAACCCAAGATGGAGAAGAAAAAGTCTCATTGGGCTAAAGACCTCGAGAAAACAGGTCCTCTTAAAGAACTGTTTGGTTGTGAGTTGAGCCAGCAAGGTGGACCAACCGACAACACTATTCAGTAGGTTGGAGCCAGCCACCAAGCTTCAAGTACCAAACAAGAAGATGGCATCATCAAGGAACTGCAGACATCATTAGCTGACCTAAAAGTTAGTGGGACTAGAACAGATGAATGTATGTGGCAAAGTCCCACTGATGCTATACCACGCGAAAGGCAGAAGAAAGAGACTCAATCAGCAGTAACTGAAAATTCAGATGTGAATCCTGATCATAGTATTTCCAAGGTTATGAGCACAGGAAGATCTTCAAAGTCTTCAAAGGCATCTAGAACAAGTACAGTTTTGTCTTCTTCAAGCATATCAGCTGTGCATACTAAAATGCCAGTAGACTTGGCTACTGTCTGTGCTCAACAACTTTTCTTTCTTTGGCTTGGCTTCGCGGACGAAGATTTATGGAGGGGGTAAAAAGTCCACGTCAGCTGCAGGCTCGTTTGTGGCTGACAAGTCCGATGCGGGACAGGCAGACACGATTGCAGCGGTTGCAAGGGAAAATTGGTTGGTTGGGGTTGGGTGTTGGGTTTTTCCTCCTTTGCCTTTTGTCAGTGAGGTGGGCTCTGCGGTCTTCTTCAAAGGAGGTTTCTGCCCGCCAAACTGTGAGGCGCCAAGATGCACGGTTTGAGGCGTTATCAGCCCACTGGCGGTGGTCAATGTGGCAGGCACCAAAAGATTTCTTTAGGCAGTCCTTGTACCTTTTCTTTGGTGCACCTCTGTCACGGTGGCCAGTGGAGAGCTCGCCATATAATACGATCTTGGGAAGGCGATGGTCCTCCATTCTGGAGACGTGACCCATCCAGCGCAGCTGGATCTTCATAAGCGTGGACTCGATGCTGTCGACCTCTGCCATCTCGAGTACTTCGACGTTAGGGGTGTAAGCGCTCCAATGGATGTTGAGGATGGAGCGGAGACAACGCTGGTGGAAGCGTTCTAGGAGCCGTAGGTGGTGCCGGTAGAGGACCCATGATTCGGAGCCGAACAGGAGTGTGGGTATGACAACGGCTCTGTATACGCTTATCTTTGTGAGGTTTTTCAGTTGGTTGTTTTTCCAGACTCTTTTGTGTAGTCTTCCAAAGGCGCTATTTGCCTTGGCGAGTCTGTTGTCTATCTCATTGTCGATCCTTGCATCTGATGAAATGGTGCAGCCGAGATAGGTAAACTGGTTGACCGTTTTGAGTTTTGTGTGCCTGATGGAGATGTGGGGGGGCTGGTAGTCATGGTGGGGAGCTGGCTGATGGAGGACCTCAGTTTTCTTCAGGCTGACTTCCAGGCCAAACATTGAAGAAAAGACATGCTTTAGAAGATATGGAAGCTGAAATCAAGAATCAGCAAATGAAGTTACAAATGGCTAGTGAAGAACAAAATAGATTGTTGAATAGAGAAAAGAAAAGACTAGAGCTTGAGGGACGACGTGCTATGAACGAGGCCAAAGTCAAAGTATTGGCTCAGCTTCTGCAAGATTTTTCACTCAAAGTGAAATACCCAAAGGGCTCGCACCTAACATTCCAGCAGGTCAATGGGTACCGCAACCACAAGAAATGAGTAGACTCGAGCAAGTAGCCACGGGTGTTGCTGAGAGTGTTCAAATGACAATGATCAACCCTGTGGAAAGAGCTAGCAACATTCAATCTCTTTAGAGCGCACAATATATCAATCTTCCCAAAATGAAATTATTTCAGAAAAGTCCAACCATGTGAGTTGATCATTCTCAACCACTGATGTCTCTTCATGTTACTGAAGAACCAGCGACAAGTCAAGGATCTCCACCAATGCCTTCACTTACATTCCAAGGATCCCCATCAATGCCATCACTTACTACTCAAGGTCCAACACCTATGGCGCCAGTTCAAGACCCATTTGCTCCATTCACAACAAGACAACCAGTCACAAGCCATGGTGGACAAGACAATATATTATCACTCATAGCAAAACAAAATTAAATTTCTGTTATGTTAGTGCAGCAACAAGGTTCATATGGTTTACCTAAGAAGGAAATTCCAGTTTTAATGGAGATCCATTGCAATATCTGATGTACATGAAATCCTTTGAACATCACATTGAAAGTAATACTAAAAACACTAAAGATCGTCTGTATTACCTGGAACAGTTTACTGGAGGACAGGTGAAGGAGTTAGTCAAAAGTTGCCAATATATGAATCCAGAACAAAGTTTTAAAAGGGAAAAAGAATTATTATGTCATCATTATGGCAATGAACATAAAATCACAAGGGCCACATAGACAAGATTCGTTCTTGGACAGCAATAAAATCAAAGGCTTTACAAGCATATGCACTCTTTCTGAGAGGATGTAGTAATGCAATATGAAGTAGTGTACATTTGCAAGAGCTGAATTTGCTTGCTAATTTGTCAATTATTGTAAATAAATTGCCTTATAAGCTGAAGGTCATGGAGAACCAAAGCTGCAGAGCTTAAAATGATTCCTGGAAGGGAAATTACTTTTGAGGATGTTGTACATTTTTTGGAATGGCATGTATATGTTTACACCATACCAGCATTTGGAAATGTTAAGGATACTTCAATAGTTCCTGAAGATGTAAAGAAGTCTAAATCATCGTCTCAACAGAATCCAAAGGGAAGTACCTTTGGTACTGCTGTGTCAGATACAAGTACAAGCAAGAACAAAGAAACAAAGGAAAAGGAAGATCAGACTGTTCAGGAAAGCTGTTTGTATTGCAAAAATAAACATGCTTTAGAAAGATGTTCATGATTGGAGAAAAAGTCATATGACAAGAAATTAACATTTTTAAAGAAGTATGGAATATGTTTTGGTTGCTTGCATAAAGGGCACATCAGCAAAACTTGTAATAAATGACTCAGTTGTGATATATGCGGTTTAAAACATCCCAAGTTACTGCATAATCAATGAAGTAAAGTTGAGAAGGATGTCAGACAATCTGAATCCAAGACTATAGACACAGTCAAAGAGAATGCTTCAGCTTTAGTTCAGACAAACAGTCTAACTGGGGCTGGTGACAAAGCTCTCTCAATAGTTCCTATGCAGGTTAAAGCTAAAAAAGGGAGCTTCATACTGAAGACTTATGCATTTCTTCATCCAGGAAGTACCACTTAATTTTGTACTGTTAAATTAATGAATAAACGTAATCTTCATAGTAAAAGATCATTAGATCTTGTTGAAGACAATGAATGAGGAAAAGAACATTGAAACTAATATAGTTTCTGGTTTACAGATTGCTGGGTTGTATAGCAATGAATTTTGTGACCTTCCAAGTGTATATACTCAGATTCTATGCCTGTGAATAAGGTGAATATTCCCTATCAGGATGATATCAAACAGTGGGATCATCTGAAAGATGTTTGTTTACCCAAGATTGATGCCAAAATTGAGATGTTAATTGGATTAGATGTACCAAAAGCTCTCAAACCTCTAGAAGTAATAAGGAGTCAAAATAACAGACCTTGCGCTGTGAGAACGTTGCCTGGATGGACAATTAAGGGACCATTAGGAGAAAAAATGAATAATGATCAGGAGTCGTCGAATGTAAATGTCGACCAAATTTCAGTTGTCAAACTTAATGATCTATGGGAACAACAGTTTAAAATTTATTTCCCTGAATGTCTCACTGATATTCAAGAACCTTCAAAGGAGGACAAGCAGTTTCTTGATTTAGTTTCGAATTCTGTTAATATATTGATGGTCATTACTGTAGAGCATTTCCTTTGAAGAAAAGAGAAATTTGTACGCCAAACAACAAAATAATTGCAGAATAGCATATACTTAATTTGAAAAGAAAATTCAAGAGAAATTCTTCCTTTCATTTGGAATATACCAATGTCATGTTGGATATGATAACCAAGGATTGTGTGGAAAAGGTAACAGAAGATATCTTGGAACCTAAAGATGGCAGAAAATGGTATTTACCTAATCATGGAGTTATACATCCACAAAAGGAGAAACTATGTGTAGTATTTGATTGAGGAGCATCATTTCAAGGAGTTTTACAAGGTCCAGACTTAACCAGTATTTTAATAGGCACCCTGATAAGGTTTTATAAAGAGCCTATTGTGATTGCAGCAGATATTGAAGCGATGTTTCATCAAGTGAAAGTACCATCAGAAGATCGTGATTTTCTACAATTGTTATGGTGGCCTAATGGCGATTACAGCAAAGACATGATATTTTTAAGGATCTTTACTTGTGCACTTTATTGATTCTCTTTTTTATTCTCTCTGTATTGCAGAGTCAGTTTGTTTACATGTGTTATCTATTTACAGTTCTTTTTTTAATTTCTTGCACTGTGAATCATATCAATAACAACATTCACAAATGATCATCACTAATATATACATTGATATTTCCTCTTCCCCCTTTCATCCCTCTCCCCCTCCCCACCTCCCTTCAAAATCCAATAAATAATAAAACACATAAAACAAAGAAATATCAAAAAGCAAAGAAGTCGTATCATCCACTTTCACATATTTAAATCTATTGTGTTCACAATCATGTTGTTTTAAGAGATGGAGGTGTGTTTGTCGGCATTGCCCAACATATTTTATGTATGGTTCCCAAATTTGTTCGAATAATGTACACTTGTCTTTCAGACTGTATGTAATTTTTTCTAGTGAAATACACGTTTATTTCTGTATACCACTATCGTATTTTAAGGTTTGTTTCCATTTTCCAGGTAGTCATAATACATTTTTTTGCTCCAGCTAGTGCTATCATAATAAATCTTATTTTGGCTCTGTCTTATTTTAGTCCTAATATTTTTTGTCTCTTGTATTATTTAACAGAATTTTTTGGATCTTTTGATATATTATTTTTTGTGATTTTGTTTAACATTAGGTTTAGAGCATCCCAGAAAGTTTTTACTTTTGAACATGTCCAAATTGCATGTAATGTTGATCCAGTCTCGTTTACAGCAAAAGCATCCCTCCGATGCTGTTGGGTGTCACATTTGTGGCCCGAAATGTGAAGTTAATAAAACATCGAACACAAGTTTTATCAGGTAAACTTCTCAGTGTCTTTATTCTCCCGTTTCCTTTGTTCTCCTGCTTGTGCTCTTATCTCTCTCTCATACCACGTGACTTCCGGTACATCTCATACATATTCATTATCATGACATCCCTCCTTTAATCAGAAATAAACTTTACCTTCACTTACCAATATCCCTCGGAAACCTACAAACATCATAACTAATGGTAATACTATAATTCAACTACATAAAATTTACTTCCTACAGCACTCATACATGCACTTTATGACATAAGATTAAAATACTGTCCCAAAGTTCTTATTAAAACTATGGCACAAAGTCTTCGTATCGTTTGGGCGCTTTCCGGTTTCGTTTCGGCCTGCCTGCGATATTGTCGTCGCTTCTCGGTTGTTCACTCTCAGCGTCAGAAATACTGCTCGCCACGGCTTCGGGTGTTTCTGGCGCTCTAGTCACTTCATCAGGAGTGCTGGTAACTGCCTCTGGAACATCATCAGGTCTCTCAGTTTCAGCATCTCGAATTGGCCTTTCAATCTCTTCACTCGATGTATCTCTGGACTGGTACCTTTTTACACCTGATACATTTCTCTTATACAGGACTCCAGTCGGAGACTTGACTGTCACCATACTGCCACTTCTGGATACGACAGTATAGGGTTGATGGTAATAAGGTGTATCTAGCTTACCACCAGTTTCATGCCTCACTAGAACATTATCTCCTGGCATGATGTCTGAGTACTTGGCTCAACGTTTCGAATCTGTGTACAGCTTTGCTGCACCTTTCTTTTCAGCATCGTGGTCCCTCATCTCCTGGTCGTCTCAGATTTCCTTTATTTCTTGAATTTTTGTGCGGATTTTTCTCCCAAAAAATGCTTCTGCAGGACTTTTTCCAGTGGTTGCATGAGGCGTTGCTCGATAGACAGCCACATAAGATAGCAATGCTTCTCGCCAATTTTGTCCTTCTGCGTGTGCAATCTTCAATCGTTTTTCAATGGACTGATTTTGTCTCTCTACTTCTCCGTTGGCTTGCGGCCATTTCGGAGTTGCTTTATGATGGTGGATACCTGTGGTCCTCATGTATTCCGCAAATGTCTCTGAAATGAATTGTGGACCATTGTCAGAGTATCTTTCTTCTTTCTTTGGCTTGGCTTCGCGGACGAAGATTTATAGAGGGGGTAAAAGTCCACGTCAGCTGCAGGCTCATTTGTGGCTGACAAGTCCGATGCGGGACAGGCAGACACGGTTGCAGTCGCTGCAGGGGAAAATTGGTTGGTTGGGGTTGGGTGTTGGGTTTTTCCTCCTTTGCCTTTTGTCAGTGAGGTGGGCTCTGCGGTCTTCTTCAAAGGAGGTTGCTGCCCGCCAAACTGTGAGGCGCCAAGATGCACGGTTTGATGTGATATCAGCCCACTGGCGGTGGTCAATGTGGCAGGCACCAAGATATTTCTTTAGGCAGTCCTTGTACCTTTTCTTTGGTGCACCTCTGTCACGGTGGCCAGTGGAGAGCTCGCCATATAACACGATCTTGGGAAGGCGATGGTCTTCCATTCTGGAGACGTGACCCACTCAGCGCAGCTGGATCTTCAGCAGCGTGGACTCGATGCTGTCGACCTCTGCCATCTCGAGTACTTCGACGTTAGGGATGAAAGCGCTCCAATGGATGTTGAGGATGGAGCGGAGACAACGCTGGTGGAAGCGTTCTAGGAGCCGTAGGTGATGCCGGTAGAGGACCCATGATTCGGAGCCGAACAGGAGTGTGGGTATGACAATGGCTCTGTATACGCTTATCTTTGTGAGGTTTTTCAGTTGGTTGTTTTTCCAGACTCTTTTGTGTAGTCTTCCAAAGGCACTATTTGCCTTGGCGAGTCTGTTGTCTATCACATTGTCGATCCTTGCATCTGATGAAATGGTGCAGCCGAGATAGGTAAACTGGTTGGCCGTTTTGAGTTTTGAATTTTGTATGCCCAATGGAGATGTGGGGGGGCTGGTAGTCATGGTAGGGAGCTGGCTGATGGAGGACCTCAGTTTTCTTCAGGCTGACTTCCAGGCCAAACATTTTGGGAGTTTCCGCAAAGCAGGACGTCAAGCGCTGAAGAGCTGGCTCTGAATGGGGAACTAAAGCGGCATCGTCTGCAAAGAGTAGTACACGGACAAGTTTCTCTTGTGTCTTGGTGTGAGCTTGCAGGCGCCTCAGATTGAAGAGACTGCCATCCGTGCAGTACCGGATGTAAACAGCGTCTTCATTGTTGAGGTCTTTCATGGCTTGGTTCAGCATCATGCTGAAGAAGATTGAAAAGAGGGTTGGTGCGAGAACACAGCCTTGCTTCACGCCATTGTTAATGGAGAAGGGTTCAGGGAGCTCATTGCTGTATCTGACCCGACCTTGTTGGTTTTCGTGCAGTTGGATAATCATGTTGAGGAACTTTGGTGGACATCCGAGGCGCTCTAGTATTTGCCAAAGCCCTTTCCTGCTCACGGTGTCGAAGGCTTTGGTGAGGTCAACAAAGGTGATGTAGAGTCCTTTGTTTTGTTCTCTGCACTTTTCTTGGAGCTGTCTGAGGGCAAAGACCATATCAGTAGTTCCTCTGTTGCGCGAAAGCCGCACTGTGATTCTGGGAGAATATTCTCGGCGACACTAGGTATTATTCTATTTAGTAGAATCCTAGCGAAGATTTTGCCTGCAATGGAGAGCAGCATGATTCCCCTGTAGTTTGAGCAGTCTGATTTATCGCCTTTGTTTTTGTACAGGGTGATGATGGTGGCATCACGAAAGTCCTGAGGCAGTTTTCCTTGGTCCCAACAAAGCTTGAAAAACTCATGCAGTTTGGCATGCAGAGTTTTGCCGCCAGCCTTCCAGACCTCTGGGGGCATTCCATCCATACCTGCTGCTTTGCCACTTTTCAGTTGTTCGATTGCCTTATATGTCTCATCCTGGGTGAGGATGTCATCCAGCTCTAGCCTTAGGGGCTGTTGAGGGAGCTGGAGCAGGGCGGAATCTTGGACTGAGCGGTTGGCACTGAAAAGAGATTGGAAGTGTTGTGGATGGAGATCTTGTCGCTGAGGAGGACTTTGCTGTCTGAGCTGCGCAGCGGGCTTTGGACTTGGGCTGAGGGGCCGTACACAGCCTTTAGAGCCTCGTAGAAACCCCTGAAGTCGCCAATGTCCGCGCTGAGCTGGGTTCGTTTGGCGAAGCTAGTCCACCACTCATTTTGGATCTCACGGAGTTTGCGCTGAAGATGGCTGCATGCGCGACGGAAGGCTTGTTTCTTCTCTGGACAGGACGGCTTTGTAAGATGAGCCTGGTGGGCAGCTCGTTTCTTTGCCAGCAGCTCCTGGATTTCCTGGCTGTTTTCGTCGAACCAATCCTTGTTTTTCCTGGAGGAGAAGCCCAGTACCTCTTCAGTGGATTGCAGTATGGTAGTCTTCAACTGATCCCAGAGGATTTCAGGGGACGGGTCCATGAGGCGGGTTGCATCGTCGAGCTTAGGGTTAGGACGCGGAGGGGGGGGGACGCGGAGGGGGGGGACGCGGAGGGGGGGGGCCAAGCCAGCTGGGACGTGGCAGCGAGGTCCTTGGGTCGTAGGTTTTATATCGGAGTGGCCTTCTCCTAAGCAAGTTTCTTACCCGGGCTGGAAGGGTCTGCCTGCCCTCCTAGGTCGGTCCATACTGCCTGCCCTCCTAGGTCGGTCCATACTGCCTGCCCTCCTAGGTCGGTCCATACTGCCTGCCCTCCTAGGTCGGTCCATACTGCCTGCCCTCCTAGGTCGGTCCATACTGCCTGCCCTCCTAGGTCGGTCCATACTGCCTGCCCTCCTAGGTCGGTCCATACTGCCTGCCCTCCTAGGTCGGTCCATACTGCCTGCCCTCCTAGGTCAGTCCATACTGCCCGGACCGGGGCCGGGGCCGGGGCCGGGGCCGGGGCCGCCGCTGCTCTCCCTGTGCCCGGACTGGGGCCGCCGCTGCTCTCCCTGTGCCCGGACTGGGGCCGCCGCTGCTCTCCCTGTGCCCGGACTGGGGCCGCCGCTGCTCTCCCTGTGCCCGGACTGGGGCCGCCGCTGCTCTCCCTGTGCCCGGACTGGGGCCGCCGCTGCTCTCCCTGTGCCCGGACTGGGGCCGCCGCCTCCAACTGTCTGCCCGGACCGGGGCCTCCGCCTGCCTCACTCGACCGAGGCCGGGGCCGCCGTCTCCCCCTTGCTCCTGCCCGGATCGGGGCCGCCGCCGCCTACCCTCTGCCCGGACCGGGGCCGGGGCCGCCGCTGCTCTCCCTGTGCCCGGACCGGGGCCGGGGCCGCCGCTGCTCTCCCTGTGCCCGGACCGGGGCCGGGGCCGCCGCTGCTCTCCCTGTGCCCGGACCGGGGCCGGGGCCGCCGCTGCTCTCCCTGTGCCCGGACTGGGGCCGCCGCCTCCAACTCTCTGCCCTGACCGGGGCCTCCGCCTGCCTCACTCGACCGAGGCCGGGGCCGCCATCTCCCCCTTGCTCCTGCCCGGATTGGGGCCGCCGCCGCCGCCTACCCTTCGCCCGGACCGGGGCCGCCGCCGCCGCCTACCCTTCGCCCGGACCGGGGCCGGGGCCGCCGCCTACCCTTCGCCCGGACCAGGGCCAGGGCCACCGCTGTCTTCTACCACCCTTTGGATACACAGCTTCTACTCAGTGCAAATCCAGTAACTGCCTCGCACGTGGTCACAAGCTGCTGTCTTTCCATGAGGAAGGACACCAGAGAACTTAGGGGCCTTGAGAATATCACTGGAACCAGAAACTCTGGCTTCTCACTGAAACTTCTCACTATGATTCCTGAAGCTTGGCTTGCATTAGCTCTGACAGAGCAGCAATCAGGGGATCATAATGTAACAGGTAATCCATATTTTGCGAATATCTCTGCTAATGCTTGTATTGTTTTTTCAGTGGTTGTGGAGTTCAACACCACGTACTCATAGTATCTACTGTAGTAATCTATCACTACCATAACTGATTCACCCGTCGGTAAAGGTCCAAGAAAATCAACAGCTACGTCGATCCATGGTCCTGTCGGGAGTTGCGTACTCCGGATCGGTTCTGGCGGATTACTCCTACTTGTGATTTCACATCCGTGACAAGTTTTAACAAATTCCTCTGCGTCTTTATCACAACCTGGCCACCATACCTTGGTCCTGAGGTTTTGCTTGGTACCAACAATACCTAGGTGTCCTTCATGCGCTAAGGATACGATCTTCGGTCTCAATCTTTGCGGTATCACCAATCTGCAACCTCTTAATACACACTGTCCGATGCAACAATGTTCGTCTCTAATGGGAATGTAAGCCTTGTGAGTACACTTGTCCCATTGTCCACTCTGTATGCATTCTCTTACTTCCATGAGTTCTGGATCACGTTCGGATTCTCTCTCGACTTCCTTCATAGTCACAGCTTTCGGTGTCGACTGAATAGCTACGAAGCGTACAAAGTTCTCTGTTTCTGTTCCCAATTCTGACTTGGATTGTGGACCACCATCCTTCGCCAATCTGGACAGCAGATCAGCAATGTTTGTTTTCCCTGCAATGTGGATTACTTTATATTTGTAGGGTTGTAGTCTGAGTACCCATCTCTCTATTCTGGCACATGGTTTGGATCTAGGTGCATAGATCACCTCTAATGGCTTATGATCTGTGATGAGTTCAAATTCAATGCCGTATAAATATGCATGGAACCTCTCACAGGCCCATACAAGTCCGAGTGCTTCTTTCTCTGTCTGAGAGTATCTTCTTTCCACATCTGATAATGATCTGCTGGCATAGGCAATGATTCTTGGTCCTCCATCATGCATCTGGACCAACACAGCTCCTAAACCAACCGGGCTGGCATCCGCTATGACTTTGGTTGATGCCGCCGGATCGTAATATCCAAGAGTTTTTGCATCTGTCAGGCTTTGCTTCAGCGCTGTGATCGCTTTCTTCTGCTCAGATCCAAAATGAAATGGTACACCTTTCCTGGTTAGTTTCCTTAGTGGTTCTACCACTGTAGCGAAATTAGAATGAACTTTGCACAAAAATTGACCAATCCCAGGAAACTCCTCACCTCTGTTGCGTTCTAAGGTGCACGTGCCTCTGCAATAGCTTTCACCTTGGCCTCTGCAGGGTTTAGTCCTTCCCGTGTAAGTCTGTGTCCCATGAAGTCCATTTCTGACACACCGAACTGGCACTTGTTTCCATTCACGGTAAGGCCTGCCTCCTGTAGTCTAGATAGTACACGCCTCAACCATTTGTCATGCTCTTCCTTCGTTGGTGCATGGACTATGATGTCGTTAGAAATGTTGGCAACTCCAGGAATGCCTTGAATCACTCGATGGATTTCATACTGGTAGATCTCCGAAGCTGCATTAATTCCAAATGATAGTCTCTTGTAACGATACAATCCACAGTGAGTCTCAAATGTTGTTACATCTCGGGAACCTGGATCCAGCTCTAATTGATGATAGCCCCATTTCAGATCAATTTTTGAGAATACCTTGCTGGTAGTTAGTTCTTGAAGTATTTCCTCCACTGTTGCTATAGGGTGTCGTTCTCTAATTATAGCTTCATTGGCCATTCTCATGTCAACACATAGTCTTATGTCACCCTTTGGTTTGGGCACAATCACTACGGGACTGACTCATTGTGTCAAATGTTCCACTGGTTCAATAATGTCTTGTTCGATCAATTCTTTAATTTTGGCTTCGACTTTCCCACGAAGTCCAAACGGAGTTCGGCACATTGGTTGTGCCTTGGGTTTGACCGTTTCATCTACCGCTAGCTTCAATTGTCGACCTTTCAGCTTTCCTACTCCTTGGAAGACTGCGGGGAATTCTTGCTTCATATCCTCGTATGACTGAATTGAATTGACACAAGCTCCAATATGAAGTATTGCCAGGTCTTGCACTGTGCTTCTACTCAGCAATGGTTCTCCCCTCTCTTCTATGACCATAAACTCTGCTTCGGTGTACTTATCTTCAGCTTCAACAGTTGCAGTAAAACATCCAATGGTCTCCAATGGCTTGGTTGCTGTGTATGGATACAGTTTCTTGGAACACTTCTTTGAGGTACAGATGATCTTTTTCATTTTCAACTTCTCCCATAAATGTCGATCAATCACATTACTGTCACTGCCTGAGTCTACAATGACCTGCACTGTCACTCCACCAATGATCACTGGGACCTTCTCATGATGTACATCATTCAATGTAAATTGGTAACAACTCTGTCCTTCCTGGGTATCATCATGGTCACCGTCTATCTGGCGAATGGTATCTTTCTTTCCAGGATACTTTCCTTTCCCCCAGGCTTTGCCTTTGGAAGTTGTACTCTTCCTCTTCTGGTCTGCATTGGACTTGCTTTTGCACTTCTTTGCAAAGTGGTCCTTACCTCCACACTTTCTGCAAACTTTGCCTTTGGCCGGGCAATATGGGTCTTTTCCAAAGTGACCTCGGTTTCCACATCGATAACACTCCACGTCATGTGTCGATGTATATCTTGGCTGATTATGGCGATGTGAGAGCCTCTTAATTTGCTGGCTTGAGTTGTCTTTCAGGGTCATGGTATGAAATTGCCCTTCAACACCCTCTAATGCAGCAGCAATGGTTAAAGCATTGGTGAGTTCCAACTCACTCCCTCTTTCCAGTAGACGTCTTCTGAGTTTATCTGATCTGCAGTGCTGTACAACTTGATCCAATAATTGGTTGTCCAAATCAGCTGGCATGTAATTGCATCCAACAGCTAGCTGGCGTAGTCTCGTCACGTACTGAGCAATTGTCTGACCATCTTCTTGTCTCGTTCTCTGAAACAAATGGCATTGAAATGTAGCATTCGGTGTCACTACATAGTGTGCATTTAATGCATCTACCGCTTTCCGGTACTCATCCTTTCTTCCAGTATTCAAAAGTGTCTTAAATGTTTCCCGAACTGCGTGTCCTGCAGTGAAAAGAAGTAACGCCCTTCTCTGCGCTTTTTGTTCAACTGTACCGGTATCTAGAAATAGGCCACGACTGTCGGCGTAGGATTCAAATTCTTCCAGCCATGCCTTCCACTTCACACTTACAGTGCTTGCATCACCCGTTGGGTCAAAATGAGCAATTTCACTATGTGTTAGAAAGTCACCGTCTGCACCAGCCATGAGGAAATATTTCAGCCCCAAAAGTACTGAGTCAAAGAGAAAATTCTTATCACCTTGAAGTTCTCTGTAATCCTCTGTAATCTTGTTTAGTCTTTAATTTTCTTCAAGCTTCTTTCATCCTCGTCGCCAATGTCACATTTGTGGCCCGAAATGTGAAGTTAATAAAACATCGAACACAAGTTTTATCAGGTAAACTTCTCAGTGTCTTTATTCTCCCGTTTCCTTTGTTCTCCTGCTTGTGCTCTTATCTCTCTCTCATACCACGTGACTTCCGGTACATCTCATACATAGTCATTATCATGACATTGGGTACCACACTTCTAATTTCTGAGGAGTAATATAGAATCTATGTAGCCAGTTATATTGTATCATAGTAATCTAGTAATCGTGTTGCTCATTGTTCCTATACATAACTTCTCCCATTATTCGTTCTTTATCTCGTTCTTTTTCCCAACTTTGTTTCAGATTATACTTTATTTAATCCTCTTCCTTATATTGCAGTTTGATATACATGTAGGTAATAAATATTTTAATTATCATTGTGTCTGTGATTAAAAATTCATAGCTGCTACTTTCTGGTCATCTCAAGCTATTTCCCAGTTTATCTTTTAAATACGTTTTCAATTGGCAATATGTAAACATTGTATCTTGTGTTATTCCATATTTATCTTTTAATTGCTCAAATGTTAATAAATTATTTCCCAAAAAGCAATCTTCTATTTCCTTAATTCCATTTCTATCCCATTCCTTGAAAAATATATTGTAAAGGGGATTAATGGGTTTGTGTCAATAAAATTTTTGGTATTTGATAATTTAACTTTTTTTCTTCCAGGTGTATTCTTTTCCATAATTTAAGTACGTGATGTAGTACTGGTGAGTTGTTATATTGTACCAATTTTTCATCCCATTTATAAAGTATATGTTCCAGGATATTTTCTCCCAATTTGTCTAATTTTATCTTAGTCCAGCCCAGTTTTTCTGCTCTCTGATAAAAATCTGATAAGTACACTGCCCTGTAGTAATTTTTGAAGTTTGGTAGCTGTAGCCGCCCCCCACCCCCACTTGCCCCTTGTTTGTAACTCCATGTTAATTTTTCTAGTGCTATTCTTGATTTCTTACCTTTCCATAAAAATTTCCTTACTATTTTCTTCAGTTATGCAAAAAACTTTCTGTCAGGGGAATTGGTAACGTTTGGAATAGATATTGCACCCATGGAAATGCATTCATCCTAATACAGTTTACTTTTCCTATTAAAGTTAATGGTAGTTCTTTCCAATTTTCTAAATCTTCCTGTATTTTTTTTAAATTAATGGTTCATAGTTTAATTTGTATAAATGTTTTAAGTTGTTATCTATTCTCATACCAAGGTAACGCATCACCTGTGAATGCCATTTAAAAAGGGTTCCTTTTTAAAATTCTGAATAATCAATTTTGTTCATTGGCATCATTTTGCTTTTGTTGGTGTTAATCTTCTACCCTGATGAATCCCCATACTCTTCCAGTTTTGTATATAGTTTTTTTATGGACCTATCTGGTTCTGTTAAATATGCCATGATGTCATCTGCAAATAGGCTGATTTTATATTTTTTCTCTTTTATTTTTATTCCTTTTATCATAGTTTCCTTCCTTATCAACTCCGCCAATGGTTCAATAACCAAAGCGAACAGTGAAAGGGATAATGGGCATCCTGTCTTGTTGACCTGCTTAATTTAAAGTGATCTGATACATATCCATTTATTACTACCATTGCTAACGGTCCATTATATAATGCTTTAATCCAGTTAATAAATTTTTCCGGTAGTTTAAATTTCTGTAACACTTTGAACAAATAATTCCACTCTACTCTGTTGAAGGCTTTCTCTGTGTCTAATGAAACAGCTACCATTGGCGTTTTATTTATTTGTGCTGCATGAATTAAATTGATAAATTTACAAAGATTATCTGCTGCCTGTCTTTTTTATTACAAATCCAGTTTGGTCTTGCCTTACTAGTTTCGGACACAGTCATTCAGTCTGTTTGCTAGTAATTTTGCTATTAATTTATAATCTGTATTCAATAATGATATTGGTCTACATGATGTTGACAAAAGCAGGTCTTTTCCCTCTTTTGGAATTACTGTGATTATTGCTCTTTTACATGATTCTGGTAAGTTTTGGGTCTCTTCTAGGAGGGGAGTGATTAATAAATCCCTAAAAACTTTATAAAACTCTGTAGGGAATCCATCTTCACCTGGTGTTTTATTGTTTGGTAGTTTCATTAATATATCCTGTATTTCTTCAGTCTTAAAAGGTTCTGTCAATTGATTTTGTTCTTCTATTTGTAGATGTGCTAGTTCAATATTAGATAAAAATTTTCATTAATCTCTAATGGATTATATGTGATCTGCTTATCATCTTTTCTTGACGCTAGAATGGTTCTTTTAGCTTGTGTTTTAAGTTGCCAGGCCAATATTTTGTAGGTTTTCTCTCCCAGTTCATAATATTTTTGATTTGTTTTCATTATTTTTTTTCTACTTTATATGTTTGTAGTGTTTCATATTTTAATTTTTTTCTCTGCCAAATTCTCTCTTTTTCTCTGTATCTTCTCTTTTTGCTAATTCCTTTTCTATAATCGTTATCTCCTTTTTCAACTGTTGTACTTCCTGATTATACTCCTTTTTAATTTTAGTCATATAAATAACTATTTGTCCTCTAATAGAGGCCTTCATTGCATCCCATAAAATGAATTTATCTTTTACTGACTCTATATTTATCTCGCAGTATATTTTAATTTGCTGTTCAATATATTTTTTGAAATCTTGTCTTTTTAACAGTGTAGGGTTTAGTCTCCATCTATATCTCTTTGGTGGGACATCCTCTAATTCGATTGTTAATAATAAGGGAGAGTGATCAGATAACTCTTGCTTTATATTCCTTCTTTTTAACTCTCCCTTGGATCTGTGTATTCTTGAGTAGGTCTTCTGTCTATTCGAGTAGTATGAATATTCTCTTTCTTTTGCATGTTACTTCCTCCATGTATCAATTAGTTTCATACCCTGCATTGCTTTTAGTGTAAATTTAGTTACTTTATTCTTATTGTCTTCCTAGTTTTCTCTATCATTGGGTCCATATTGAAGTTGAAATCCCCTCCTAGCAAGATATGTCCCTCTGCATCTGCTATCTTTAGGAAGATGTTTTGCATAAATTCCTGATCTTCTTTGTTAGGTGCATAGATATTTAGTAAATTCCAAAATTCTGAATAAATCTGGCACTTTATCATTACATATCTGCCTGCTGGATCTGTTATGATTTCCTTTATATTGATTAGCAATTTTTTGTTAACTAATATAGCTACACACCTGGATTTTGAATTGTATGATGATGCCACTACATGGCTTACCAGTCTCTCTTCAATTTATTATGTTCTATCTTGGTTAAGTGTGTTTCTTGCACAAATGCAATGTGGACTTTCTCTTTTTTTAGTAATGTCAGTAACCTCTTCCTTTTAATTTGGTTGTGTATTCCATTAATATTTAAAGTCATGTAATTTAATGTACCCATCTTATACCTTTTTCAATTCTCTCTCATCTCCTCAACTCTTTCATCTCTTTTTCTCCAATACTTTTAAAATTATTTTTGTACACCTCAATACATGACGACACGATTAAAAAAACAAATTATCCTAGAAACCCCTAATAAAAATAACACATAAAATATTCCTACCCAAAATAATGTTAACATGCCCCCTTCCCCCACCATATTGGGTTGTCTTTGACTCCTTGCCAGACAACCACAACTCCCTTATCTATTTGGGTTGCGGTAATAACCACAAGCAACAACAGATTTTGCAGTAGCTGTTCTTTTTTCTTCCCTAGCCTCCCACCCAGAGAAACACTATACATTTTGCAAAAATATAACAAGGCTTTTTTTTCCCCTTTTTTCTTATCTTTTTTCCTCTTATTTTTTTCAAACTTAAACTTTATATTTACATTATTATCTTTACAATTTATTTCTATACATTGTTTTGATAGTCTTTTTTTTAGTACTTCTCGTTTCGTTGTCTGTTTGGCAATTGTTCTGCAAAGTGTTGGGTATCTTTCGGGTCTGAGAACAGTCTATTTCTTTCCCCAGGACTGAATACTTTTAATACTGCTGGATGTCGTAGTATAAAATTATAGTGTTTCTTCCACAATGTCTGTTTTGTTAATTTAAACTCTTTCTGTTTCTTTAAGAGCTCGAAATTAATGTCTGGATAGAAAAATATTTTTTGTCCTTCATATTCTAGAGCTTGTTCATTTTCTTTTACTTTATCCTTTGCCCACTCTAATATTTTTTTCTCTTGTTGTGTGTCTTAGTAACTATTATTATGGAGTGTAGTTTTTGGTTTGAATGTGGCTTTGGTGCCAATGTTCTATGTGCTCTTTCAATTTCTATTTTGTCTTGTAGTTCTTCTGCTTCCAAGACTTGTGGAGTCCAGCTTTTTATGAATCCCTTTATGTCTGACCTTTCTATGCCTTCTTGCACACCTACTATTTTTATATTGATTCGTTGGCTACAATTCTCCAACACATCAATTTTTTGAATTAACGCATCATGTATCTCTTTAATTTCCTTGTCTCTATCTTTCAGTCTTTCTTTTAGTTCATTCATTTCTAATTCCACAGCTGCCTGACTTTCTTCCACTTCATCTGTTCTTTTTCCTATATCTGCTATGACCAGGTCTAGTTTTTACATTCTATCTTCTGCTTTTTCCATTTTTATTTTTATTGTTAAAATGTCTTATAATGTCTTCATTTGTTCATCAAAATATTCTCTATCTATTAACTGTTTATCTTTTTTATCTTCCTCTTTTCCGTGTAAGTCTTTATCATCTTCTTTATCTTCTCTTTCTAACTCCTTCTCTTGTCTTCTGTTCACCTCTTCTTGTCACAATGTCACCTGCCCGACTCTCTCTGTAAATTCAATTTTGTTCCATTGCTGGGCCCCTCTCCCATCAGTGTATTTTTTGTTAAGCGCACTGCGCATGCATGACTCTTCATGCATGTGCGGTTGCGTTTCTTTTTGTGGCTCAATGAGCTATTTTTGTAGTTCGTTCTGGGGAGGGCTGTTGCCCAGCTGGGGATCTAATGGCTTCAGGGATCAGATGTTCTTTTTTAAGGTAAGGCCTACCTCTTTCCTTTCTGTTGTTTTCCTGTCTTCTTCTTTATCTGTCTCTCTGGTCTTTTCCCTTTTTGGTGCCATCTCTTGGGTTTTCATGGTTTCTTTTTCTTTCAGGCCTTTTTTTTCTGTCCAGCTTTGTGTTTTCTTTTTTCTATGGAAGGCTGTTCTTCTCCAGCCACTACTCCATCAGTGTGACTTCCACAGTAAAGACATAATTGAATACAGAATGACAGTTTGTTTATATGGAGCAACTTTGTCACCGAGTTGTGCAAATTTTGCTCTCAGGAAATGTGCTGAAAATAATGAAGTGCAAACTAAAAGTTTCCATCTCATTCTTCGAAGAACTATGATGGAGATGTTAGATCGAGATAATTTTTTTTGAATTGGTCTTATTTCCTCATTCCTTTTGTATATCTCTTTAAAGTTGAATATTGTTATGTTTTTAAATATAGCTTTAAATAATGCTTTGTTTATTCATCATTATGAAAATCTTAATGCAAAGTTATGCAAAATGTTTATCAGTTTTATCAACAAATTAAAGCTGCATTTACAAAGTTTTGTTTATTGGATTAATAAGATAGTAGTTCAGAATATCATCCCCACGTTTCCTTGAAGATGACACGTTGAAATTAGGAAATCCTAGAACCTGGAAAGTGTTGTCTATAATTATTCCCCATGCCAGTAGTGGAATGCTGGAGATCAGTGAAGTGGGTCATGGCGCAGGTGATACGCTCTTGTATTTTGTTCCTTATCTTTTTATTTTATGTTTCTTTGGGTTCTTAAATTCCCTTAAAGGTTTTTGACTTTAAGGATATTTTGTTCTTTGTATTTGTTTAATCTATATAATTTTTCTTTTTTTGTTTTAGAATATGGGAGAGAGGGGAAAAAGTTAGGAGATAAAATAGACTGTGTATGATATACACTTCTTTGGCTTGGCTTCGCGGACGAAGATTTTTGGAGGGGGGTAAAAGTCCACGTCAGCTGCAGGCTCGTTTGTGGCTGACAAGTCCGATGCGGGACAGGCAGACACGGTTGCAGCGGCTGCAGGGGAAAAATGGTTGGTTGGGGTTGGGTGTTGGGTTTTTCCTCCTTTGCCTTTTGTCAGTGAGGTGGGCTATGCGGTCTTCTTCAAAGGAGGTTGCTGCCCGCCAAACTGTGAGGCGCCAAGATGCACGGTTTGAGGCGATATCAGCCCACTGGCGGTGGTCAATGTGGCAGGCACCAAGAGATTTCTTTATGCAGTCCTTGTACCTTTTCTTTGGTGCACCTCTGTCACGGTGGCCAGTGGAGAGCTCGCCATATAGCACGATCTTGGGAAGGCGATGGTCCTCCATTCTGGAGATGTGACCCACCCAGCGCAGCTGGATCTTCAGCAGCATGGACTCGATGCTGTCGACCTCTGCCATCTCGAGTACTTCGACATTAGGGATGAAAGCGCTCCAATGGATGTTGAGGATGGAGCGGAGACAACGCTGGTGGAAGCGTTCTAGAAGCCGTAGGTGATGCCGGTAGAGGACCCATGATTCGGAGCCGAACAGGAGTGTGGGTATGACAACGGCTCTGTATACGCTTATCTTTGTGAGGTTATTCAGTTGGTTGTTTTTCCAGACTCTTTTGTGTAGTCTTCCAAAGGCGCTATTTGCCTTGGCGAGTCTGTTGTCTATCTCATTTTTGTTGTCCAGCTCAGCGCGGACATTGGCGACTTCAGGGGTTTCTACGAGGTTCTAAAGGCTGTGTACGGCCCCTCACCCCAAGTCCAAAGCCTGCTGCGCAGCTCAGACGGCAAAGTCCTCCTCAGCAACAAGATCTCCATCCTCAACTGATGGTCAGAACACTTCCAATCTCTTTTCAGTGCCAACCGCTCAGTCCAAAATTCCGCCCTGCTCCAGCTCCCTCAACAGCCCCTATGGCTAGAGCTGGATGAGGCCCTCACCCAGGATGAGACATATAAGGCAATCGAACAACTGAAAAGTGGCAAAGCAGCAGATATAGATGGAATAACCCCAGAGGTCTGGAAGGCTGGCGGCAAAACTCTGCATGCCAAACTGCGTGAGTTTTCCAAGCTTTGTTGGGACCAAGGAAAACTACCTCAGGACCTTTGTGATGCCACCATCATCACCCTGTACAAAAACAAAGGTGAGAAATCAGATTGCTCAAACTACAGGGGAATCACGCTGCTCTCCATTGCAGGCAAAATCTTCGCTAGGATTCCACTAAATAGAATAATACCTAGTGTCGCCGAGAATATTCTCCCAGAATCACAGTGCAGCTTTCGCGCAAACAGAGGAACTACTGACATGGTCTTTGCCCTCAGACAGCTCCAAGAAAAGTGCAGAGAACAAAACAAAGGACTCTACATCACCTTTGTTGACCTCACCAAAGCCTTCGACACCATGAGCAGGAAAGGGCTTTGGCAAATACTAGAGCGCATCGGATGTCCCCCAAAGTTCCTCAACATGATTATCCTACTGCACGATATACACTACTGTTGGGAAAAAATGTATTGTTTATTTGGATTTATACGAGTCTTTGAAAACCAAAAATTATTTTTTTTTTAAAAAAACAAGTGTTTTTCGTAGCTTATAGTGATATATTTAAATTATTAAAAACAGTTGGGGAGCAATCAAAAATGAGGGCTTTTTGGTAAATTATGATGATATATTTATTTTAAGTTTAATTACATATAATGGAGTGGCCTTCTCCTATGCAGGTTTCTTACCCGGGCTGGAGGGGCCTGCCTCCCCTCCTAGGTCGGTCCATACTGCCCGGACCGGGGCCTCCGTCTGCCTCACTCGACCGAGGCCGGGGCCGCCGTCTCCCCCTTGCTCCTGCCCGTATCGGGGCCGCCGCCGTCTACCCTTCGCCCGGACCGGGGCCGGGGCCGCTGCTGCTCTCCCTGTGCCCGGACTGGGGCCGCCGCCTCCCACTCCCTGTCCGGACCGGGGCCTCCGTCTGCCTCACTCGACCGAGGCCGGGGCCGCCGCCTCCCCCTTGCTCCTGCCCGTATCGGGGCCGCCGCCGTCTACCCTTCGCCCGGACCGGGGCCGGGGCCGCCGCCGTCTACCCTTCGCCCGGACCGGGGCCGCCGCTGCTCTCCCTGTGCCCGGACTGGGGCCGCCGCCTCCCCCTTGTTCCTGCCCGTATCGGGGCCGCCGCCGTCTACCCTTCGCCCGGACCGGGGCCGGGGCCGCCGCTGCTCTCCCTGTGCCCGGACTGGGGCCGCCGCCTCCCCCTTGCTCCTGCCCGTATCGGGGCCGCCGCCGTCTACCCTTCGCCCGGACCGGGGCCGGGGCCGGGGCCGCCGCTGCTCTCCCTTTGCCCGGACTGGGGCCGCCACCTCCCCCTTGCTCCTGCCCGTATCGGGGCCGCCGCCGTCTACCCTTCGCCCGGACCGGGGCCGGGGCCGCTGCTGCTCTCCCTGTGCCTGGACTGGGGCCTTCGCCTCCCACTCCCTGTCCGGACCGGGGCCTCCGTCTGCCTCACTCGACCGAGGCCGGGGCCGCCGCCTCCCCCTTGCTCCTGCCCGTATCGGGGCCGCCGCCGTCTACCCTTCGCCCGGACCGGGGCCGGGGCCGCCGCTGCTCTCCCTGTGCCCGGACTGGGGCCGCTGCCTCCCCCTTGCTCCTGCCCGTATCGGGGCCGCCGCCGTCTATCCTTCGCCCGGACCGGGGCCGGCGCTGCTCTCCCTGTGCCCGGACTGGGGCTCCGATATAAAACCTACGACCCAAGGACCTCGCTGCCACGTCCCAGCTTGCTTGGCCACGGCACACGAACCATGGGTGTAAAGGGTGGGGCCAGTACTGCGCGCACTGCACTCCACCTAAAAGCTCCTTTGCGCAGGCCCGAGGACAGGTCCACGTCCTCCCCCTCCACGTCCTCCCCCTCCACGTCCTCCCCCTCAAAAGATGCTCACAAACTCAAGCTAGCATGCTGGAACATCAGAACCATGCTAGATAAGACTGACAGCCATCGACCTGAACGTCGGTCTGCCCTCATTGCACATGAACTCCTCAGACTTGACATCGACATAGCCGCTCTCAGTGAAGTCCGCCTGGCAGATGTAGGCAGCTTCCAAGAACGCGGCGCGGGCTACACACTCTACTGGTCTGGCAAGCCTTCGGATGAACGACGCCTATCTGGTGTAGGCTTCATGGTCAAGAGCTTCATTGCCTCCAAACTCGAAAACCTTCCGACAGGCCTCTCGGACCGAATCATGTCCATGCGACTCCCACTTCAAAACAAGCGTCACATCACCCTCATCAGTGTCTATGCTCCAACCCTCCAGGCGGAAACAGCAGAAAAGAACAAGTTCTACACCGACCTGCGCAACCTCATCCAACGTACCCCTACAGCCGACAAGGTTGTCATCCTGGGCGACTTCAACGCTCGTGTCGGCAAAGACTCAGAAACCTGGCCAGGAATCCTGGGCAAGCATGGCGTCGGCAAGTGCAACGACAATGGGCGCCTCCTGTTGGAGCTCTGCGCAGAACAGCGGCTTGTCATTACAAACACCCTTTTTCAGCAGAGGGACAGCCTTAAGACCACCTGGATGCATCCCCGATCCAAACACTGGCACCTCCTGGACTACATCCTGGTGCGAGAAAGTGACAAACAAGATGTGCTCCACACCAGGGTCATGCCTAGCGCGGAATGCCACTCTGACCACCGGCTGGTTCGCTGCAAGCTCAACCTTCACTTCAAGCCAAAGCCCAGGAACAATAAAGCCCCCAGAAAGAGGTTCAATGTTGGAAAACTGCAGTCAGACGAAGCGAGAGGAAACTTCCAGGCAAACCTCAAAGCAAAGCTCGACGTTGCAACCCGCCTCACGGACCCGTCCCCTGAAACCTTCTGGGATCAGTTGAAGACTACCATACTGCAATCCACTGAAGAGGTACTGGGCTTCTCCTCCAGGAAAAACAAGGACTGGTTTGACGAAAACAGCCAGGAAATCCAGGAGCTGCTGGCAAAGAAGCGAGCTGCCCACCAGGCTCACCTTACAAAGCCATCCTGTCCAGAGAAGAAACAAGCCTTCCGTCGCGCATGCAGCCATCTTCAGCGCAAACTCCGGGAGATCCAAAGTGAGTGGTGGACTAGCCTCGCCAAACGAACACAGCTCAGCGCGGACATTGGCGACTTCAGGGGTTTCTACGAGGCTCTAAAGGCTGTGTACGGCCCCTCACCCCAAGTCCAAAGCCCGCTGCGCAGCTCAGACGGCAAGATCTCCATCCTCAACCGATGGTCAGAACACTTCCAATCTCTTTTCAGTACCAACCGCTCAGTCCAAGATTCCGCCCTGCTCCAGCTCCCTCAACAGCCCCTAAGGCTAGAGCTGGATGAGGTTCCCACCCTGGATGAGACATATAAGGCAATCGAACAACTGAAAAGTGGCAAAGCAGCAGGTATGGATGGAATCCCCCCAGAAGTCTGGAAGGCTGGCGGCAAAACTCTGCATGCCAAACTGCATGAGTTTTTCAAGCTTTGTTGGGACCAAGGTAAACTGCCTCAGGATCTTCGTGATGCCACCATCATCACCCTGTACAAAAACAAAGGCGAGAAATCAGACTGCTCAAACTACAGGGGAATCACGTTGCTCTCCATTGCAGGCAAAATCTTCGCTAGGATTCTACTAAATAGAATAATACCTAGTGTCGCTGAGAATATTCTCCCAGAATCACAGTGCGGCTTTCGCGCTAACAGAGGAACCACTGACATGGTCTTTGCCCTCAGACAGCTCCAAGAAAAGTGTAGAGAACAAAACAAAGGACTCTACATCACCTTTGTTGACCTCACCAAAGCCTTCGACACCGTGAGCAGGAAAGGGCTTTGGCAAATACTAGAGCGCATCGGATGTCCCCCAAAGTTCCTCAACATGATTATCCAACTGCACGAAAACCAACAAGGTCGGGTCAGATACAGCAATGAGCTCTCTGAACCCTTCTCCATTAACAATGGCGTGAAGCAAGGCTGTGTTCTCGCACCAACCCTCTTTTCAATCTTCTTCAGCATGATGCTGAACCAAGCCATGAAAGACCCCAACAATGAAGACGCTGTTTACATCCGGTACCGCACGGATGGCAGTCTCTTCAATCTGAGGCGCCTGCAAGCTCACACCAAGACACAAGAGAAACTTGTCCGTGAACTACTCTTTGCAGATGATGCCGCTTTAGTTGCCCATTCAGAGCCAGCTCTTCAGCGCTTGACGTCCTGCTTTGCGGAAACTGCCAAAATGTTTGGCCTGGAAGTCAGCCTGAAGAAAACTGAGGTCCTCCATCAGCCAGCTCCCCACCATGACTACCAGCCCCCCCACATCTCCATCGGGCACACAAAACTCAAAACGGTCAACCAGTTTACCTATCTCGGCTGCACCATTTCATCAGATGCAAGGATCGACAATGAGATAGACAACAGACTCGCCAAGGCAAATAGCGCCTTTGGAAGACTACACAAAAGAGTCTGGAAAAACAACCAACTGAAAAA